>NW_028270156.1:82467245-83071108 GCF_037043375.1 Chiloscyllium plagiosum
GTGCTACCTTCTTCACTGCCTCCCTACATTCTTGGACATCCTGACAAACAGCTAGCCTACTTGCTGGACTACAAGCTAGTCCCATCCCCCTGCCAAATTAGTTTAAACCCCCCCGAAGAGTGCTAGCAAACCTACCCCCCAGGATATTGGTGCCCTTCTGGTTCAGGTGCAACCCTTCCTGCTTGTACAGGTCCCATCTTCCCCAGAATGCAGTCCAATTGTCCAAATACCTGAAGCCCTCCCTCCTACACCATCCTTGCAGCCACGTGTTCAACTGCACTCTCTCCCTATTCCTTGCCTCACTGTCACGTGGCACCGGCAACAACCCAGAGATGACGACTCTGTCTGTCCTAGCTTTTAGTTTCCAGCCTAACTCCCTGAGCTCTTGAATGACCTCCCCACCCCTCTTCCTACCTATGTCGTTGGTGCCAATGTGCACCACGACTTCTGGCTGCATACCCTCCCCCTAAAGGATTCTGAAGACATGGTCCGAGACATCTTGGACCCTGTCACCTGGGAGGCAACAAACCATCCGAGAGTCTCGCCCCTGTCCACAGAACCGCCTGTCCGTCCCTCTAACTAGAGAGTCTCCTATAATTAGTGCTCTCCTCCTCTCCCCTTTCCCTTCTGAGTCTCAGAGCCAGACCTCACGCCACAGACCCGGTCACTGCAGCTTACCCCTGCTAGGCTGTCCCCTCCAACAGTATCCAAAGCGGTATACTTATTGTTTTGTGGAACGACTACAGGGGATCCCTGCACTGCCTGCTTCCTCCCCTTCCCAACTCTAACTGTTACCCAGCTACCTCTGTTCTCTGGCGTAGCTATGTCCCTGTAGCTTCTATCTATCACCCTCTCAGCCTCTCGAATAATCCTCAGTTTATCCAACTCCAGTTCCAGTTCCCTAACTCGTTCTGTGAGGAGCAGGATCTGACTGCATTTCCTGCGGACGAAGTCGGCAGGAGTATCGGTGGTCACCCCTACCTCAAACATCCTGCAGGAGGAACATTCCACTGCCTGCGCTGCCATTACTCTACACCTCGTCTGTGAAAACAAGAACACTGAGTAGCTTACCTGTGGACTTTAAAATTAGGTTAGAGGAGGAAGATGGGAGGGAGGCTCTACTATGTAGGGCCTGGGGTCTAGAACACACCCAGTTATAGAAAGGATATTATTAAGCTGGAGAGGGTTCAGATGAGATTTACTGAGATGTGTATGGGTATGGAAGGTTTCAGTTATAATGAAAGGCTGGATAGGTTGGTATTTTTTCATTGAAACCTGAATGTTGACAGATGACCTTATAGAAGTTCATAAAATAATGACGGGGATAGATAGAGTTAATGGAAGTTGTCTTTTCCCGTGGACAGTGGATTTTCTAGGAGCTACACTTTTAAGTTTAGAGGAGAGACATTTAAAAAAAAGACATGAGGGCACATTGTTACACAGTGGGTGGGTAGTGTGTGGAATGAACATCCCAAAGAAGGGGTGAATGTGTGGACAACTACAATGTTTAAAAGACATTTGGATAAGTGCAGGAATAGGAAAGGTTTGAAGGGATATGATCCAGGAACAGGCAGGTGGGAAAAGCACCAAGACATGGCTTGGCTGGTGGTGAGAAGGGCTCTGCCTATGAGATCCTTTACGCACGCCCAGACTCTCAGCCGCACCGCACGCTGCCCTCGAAGCGGCTGCGGGGGGGGGGGGGGGGGGGGAGACTGTCTACACAACAGAAGTATACTTTTCTATAATTACCTGGGTCATCTCTATTGCCCTTTTTGAACTAGGGCACAACATTTGCAATCCTCCAGTCCTCTGGTACCAAACCTGTAGACAATGATCAAAGGATCTGCTATCAAAGCAGAAGGCTCTGCTATCTCCTCCCTAGCTTCCCAGAGAATCCTAGGATAAATCCAATCTGGCCCAGGGGACTTCTCTACTTTCACTCCTTCGAGAATTGGCAACACCTGTTCGTAACTAACGTCGATCCTTTCTAGTTTAATATCTCGTACTTCATTCTTCTCCTCTACAATATTCTCCTTTACCTGAGTGAAAACCGATGAGAAATGTTCATTTAGCACCTTTCTGATCTCCACAGGGTCCACACTCAACTTCCGACTTCTGTCTTTGATTGGCCCTATTTCTAACCTAACCATCCTTTTATTCCTCACATACCTATAGAAAGCTTTAGGTTTCTCCTTTATTCTATTTGGTAAAGACTGATCGTGTCCTCTCTTTGCTTTTCTTAACTCTCTTTAAATCCTTCCAAACTGATCTGTAACTCTCCATCGCCTCATCTGTACCAGCTTGCCTCATCAACACATAAGTGTCCTTCTTCTTCGTAACAAGAGATGCCGTTTCCGTTGTAAACCACGGTTCCCTTACCTTATCACTTTCTCCCTGCATGACAGGGACATACCTATCAAGGACACGCATTATCTGTTCCTTAAAAAGCTCCACATTTCCATTGTCTGCATCCCCTGCTACGCCATTCTATGCATCCTAATTCCTACCTAATCGCATTATAATTGCCCTCACCCCATCGATAACTCTTGACCTTGACTCATGCACTTATCCCTTTCCATCGCTAAACTAAACCTAACTGAATTATGGCCAATTGCTGTAAAGTGTTCATATGCAACTAATTCAAACACCTGGCCTGTTTCATTACCAAGCGCCAGATTCAATGTGGCCTCCCCTCTTGTCGGCCCTTCAACATATTGTGTCAGGAAACCCTCCAATATACATTGGATAAAAACTGATCCACCCGCCGTACTAGAATTATAGCATTTCCAGTCAATGTTGAAGAAGTTTAAGTCGCCCATAATGACCACCCTGTTCCTTTCACTCCTACACTGAATAATTTTGCTAATCCTCTCTTCCACCTCCCTGGAAGTCTGCGGAGGCTGATAAAAAAAACTCCAAGCACTGTGATCTCTCCTCTCCTGTTTCTAACCTCAGCCCAAACTACGTCTGTAGACGAGTCATCATCAAATTTCTCTCAGCCACCACCTTGACTAACATGACAAGCATGGACCAGTTGCGGTGCTTCAAACTCCATGAGGCAGCCATATTATCTATGACAGACAGACTCAGTCTGGAAGCTCCTCTGTCCTTAAGACCTTATGCACTGCCTGCGCTCCTCCATTTCCCCTTTGCACGTTCCCTTTCCAACCCACCCCACCTGCATCACTCCACAATTGGAGCTGTCAAGGCCAGAAGTCTGTGGAATTGCCTCCCCAAACTTACACAGAACATATTTAAACCCGGAGAAATTGATTGTGTTTTTTGGATTTCTTTCGCCAGTTAATATAAATGGTTTGGATGTGAATAGAGGCGGTACAGTTAGTAAGTTCGCAAGTAACACCAAAATTGGAGGTGTGGAGAGTGAAGAAGGTCATCTCAGAGTACAATGGGATATTGATCAGATTGGCCAATGGACTGAGGAGTGGCAGGTTGGGTTTAATTTGGATAAATGTGAGGTGCTACGTTTTAGAAAAGCTAATCCGAGCAGGACACATACACTGAATTGTAAGGTCTTGGACGGTCTTGCTGAACAGAGACCTTGGTGTGCAGGTTCAGAGTTCCTTGAAGATAGAGTCACAGGTAGATACGATAGTGAATAAAGCATTTGGTATAATTCCCTTTACTGGTCAGGGAGCATTGAGTAAAGAAGCTGGACAGGATATTGGTTCAGCCACTTTTGGAATATTGTGTGCAATTCTGGTCTCCCTCCTATCAGAAGGAGGCATTGAAATTTGAAAGATTCGAGAATTGCTTTTCAAGGATGTTGCCAGGGTTGGAGGATTTGAGCTGCAAGGAGAGGCATAATAGTCTGGGGCCATTTTTTCCTGGAGTGTCATAGGCTGAGGTGTAATGTTATAGAGGTTTATAAAATTGTGAGGGGCATGGATAGCGTAAATAGATAAGGTGTTTACCCTGGGTTGGTGGAGCCAACAACTAGAGGATATAGGTTTAGGGTGAGAGGGGAACATTCAAAAAGGGGCCTGAAGTGCAACTAAAATTGCAACATTTAAAAGGCATCTGATTAGGAAAGGTTTAGAGGGATGTCAGCTAAGAAGTGGCAAACGGGAATAGATTAGGTTAGAATATTTGGTTGGCAGAGAAGCATTGAACCAAAGAGTCTGTTTCTGTGCTAGACGTCTCTGACTGTGGGATCACAAAAGTGAACACTGCTCTGATTCACCTCTGGGCTCCTTGATGTCCACTTGCTCATTACCTAGCTTCCTCTGTCTCTCATGAGTGTATTGTTCCTCTGTGTAGTATTTTACTATTACGTTTACAGACCTTTTGTAAACAAATTGTCCACTTCTGCCCAGCTCCTGACCGTATGCTGCTCAATTATCAGATTTTTTTCCACACTGGGAAGCACGGTGGCACAGTGGTTAGCACTGCTGCCTCACAGCGCCAGAGACCCGGGTTCAATTCCCGCCTCAGGCGACTGACTGTGTGGAGTTTGCACGTTCTCCCCGTGTCTGCGTGGGTTTCCTCCGGCTGCTCCGGTTTCCTCCCACAGTCCAAAGATGTGCAGGCCAGGTGAATTGGCCATTCTAAATTGCCCGTAGTGTTAGGTAAGGGGTAAATGTAGGGGTATGGGTGGGTTGCGCTTCAGCGGGTCGGTGTGGACTTGTTGGGCCGAAGGGCCTGTTTCCACACTGTAATGTAATCTAATCTAAAAATATCTTTGACAGTCAAGAATTCTTTTTTCCAATAAGAGAGTGGATTTTCCTTCCATTTCTGACAGTCAAATTCTGCACATTTCTGTTCCCTGTAATTCATATTGCACTCTCTGAAACATCAACTGCATTTCTCCTTCCACCGAAACCAATGATTAATGCCAAAGCCTTATTGCCAGTTGAGAAGGTGATGTTTGACTTCCTTGTACAGCTGCAATTTGTATGGTGAAGATGCTCCCACAACGTGGTTGGATAGGAGACAATACAGATTATTCATTCAGCGATAGTGAAGAGTAGAAGATATCTGTACAAGTCAACATGTTTTTAATTTCACAAAAATATTATTCAGAACTTTTGACACAAGGCCACAGATGGAGAATATTATGTCCGGTGACCAAAACCATTGCCAAATAAGCAGTTTTTCAGGAATTCCTTAAAGGAAGAAAGCAGATCTTCGAGGATTGGGGTGGGAATTGCAGACCATGCTGCCTTGGAAGCTATAGAAACAGTCACACAGGTGAACTAAAAAATAAATACATTTTTGGGAGGCTGAACTAAACTGAGTTATTGAGATTTGATAGGGTGTGTAGTGCAGGGAGATAGGAATGATTACAACCAGGACTTAAATCAAAGTAAATTGTTGTTGCTTATAAATTGGAGCCTTTTGATGGATCAGCAAGTGTTGGTACAAGTGAGCACTTGGGCAGTAGAGTTTTCAATATTCTTGAGATTCTAGAATGTTGAATTGAGATTCTGGCCAGAAGTGGGTTTGGATAATGAAATCTAGAGTGAACAAAAGGAATGAATGAGAGTTTCAGCAATGAGCTGAGACTGTGGTGAGGTCAGGTGATTTCACTGAAGTCGAAATAGTGGTCTTGGAGTGGGACTGGGCTATCACCCTCACCTCTGGAATTCTGCTGTTTGTCAGTTTGTGAATAAAGTCTGTAACACGCTCAGGAGCTGAGTGGCCCTGGCAGAACCCAAACTGGGCATCGCTGAGCAGGTTATTGCTGAGCAGGTGTTTGACAGCGCTGTTGATGACACCTTCTATGATTTCACTGCTGAGCGAGTGTGGACTGATGGAGGGGAATTGGCTGGGTTGGCTCTGCCCTGTGTTTTTGTGTTGAACAGCCCGGGGCAACGTTCCATAATGTCAGTAGCTGCTAGTGCTGGACAGTACATGTCTTGGTGGGTTGCAAGTTCTGAAGCACAGCCATCAGTATTATTGCCAGAATATTGGCGGGGCCCATAGCCTTTACACTACTTGTCCATTTCTTGATCTGATTTGAAATTCGATTCACATCTGTGATATCAGGGACCAATGAGGAAGGCTCATCCACTTGACACTTCTGACTGAAGATTGGTATAAATGCTGTTGTCTTATCTGTTGCACGGATGCGTGAGACCCCACTGTCTGTATTGGTGGGTATATCTGTGATGCTTCCTCCAGTGAGTTGTTTAATTGCCCATAACTATTCATGACTAGGCGTGGCAGAACTGCAGATGTCAGATCTGATTCATTGGTTGTGGGTACACTTAATTCTATTTGGTGTTGCTTGCACTGTTTGGCATGCAGGTTGGGTAGCTTCACCAGGTTGGTACCTCAATTTTAGGTAGGTCGAAGACTGCTCCTCACATGCCATCCTGCAATCTCCATTGAACCAGGGTTGATCCCCTGACTTGATGATAATGGTTGAGTGGGGGATATACCAAGCCATGAGATTTCAGATTGGACTGGAGTATAGTTCTTCTGCTGTTGTTGGCCCACAGTGAGGCGGAAGTTGCAGGGTCAAGGGGGCTGATTTTGTGGTTGTATTTTCCAGTGCATTGGAAAATGTAATGTGGTCCATCCAGTTTCATTCCTTTGTTGAGACTGTGCAGTGATTAATGCAATGAGTGATTTGTTGGGCCACTGCCTGGTTTCTTTCCCTCAAGGACATTGTCAATGGCAGAAAAAAAATCCCCAATGGTTCCATGGCAACCAGTAAATTCTTAATTCCAGTTATCTTTTTTTCTTGACATCAGATCCACCCTCAAACGAGGTGGGATTCAAACCTTGACTTAAGTTGTATATTATAATATTATTGAAAAATGTTAAATACGTCAGGTGTGGACACTCATTTTTATGATCACTATCACAGGTTTTGTTTACTTCTTTATTTCCAAAGCAATATCCATTATCTTGTCTCGTCCATCCTCCCTTCCAACAACAAGAGTGTGGAGTACATGGAGTTTCTCTGTCATTAACACAGACAATCCGATCAGCTGCCTCTGCTGCTTTCCTACCTTCTGCTAGCCCACTGGGCCAAACTGCCTTACAAGGTTGCATTTTGCTCCAGTCTCTTTCCATCCTTATTAGAGCTCATGTTGACCCTTTCCCCAAGTCTAGCTAAATCATAGACATTCCAAATCTCTGTCTCCTCCTCCGTGTCACACCACCCTCACCAATTCACAGATTTTGTTCCATGTTCTGCCTGTTGGTCATTTCTGGTTATGTCCTTCTCTCCCATTCTGCTAATATTTGACCTAATCGTCGTTGAAAAATCCTGCATCATCTCCACTTTCCCTTTCCTTTCTGAATTCCTTGCATTTTGTGTCCCTCCAAGATCTCTCTTGGCCCCTCCTGTATCTCACTTACATACTGCCAGGACGTAATATCGTCCAAAAGCACCATGTTAGGTTTCACATATACAGAGATTGAGACGTTTCTGATACGAGAGATTGTGAGGGTTCTGAGGCTGGACAGTAATTATAGAGAAAAGGAAGAATTGTGAGGCTGAATGAGGTGACCGTGATCAGGACAGTTGTGAGGATGGAGGAATTTAGAGACAGTGAGAATTGGAATCATAATGCTGTACAGCACGGAAACAGACCCTGTAGTCCAACCAGTCCAGCCGACCATAATTCCAAACTAAACTAACTGCCTCCATTTGATCCACATCCATCCAAATATTTCCTATTTATGTACTTAGCCAAATGTCTTTGATATATTGCCTTCACAGCTACCACTTCTCCTGGAAGTTCAGTCCACACGTGTCAAAATTAAAAAAAAACCCTAATGTATTTTTCAAAACCTTTCTCATCTCTTAAAATGAATGCACCCGAGTCTGAAATCCCCCTCTCCCCTGGCCATTCACCTTATCCACACTCTTCATGAATTTATAAACCTCTAATAAAGTCATGCCTCAAACTCCTACGCTCTAGTGAAAAAAGTCCCAGCCTCTCCATATTACACAATCCCTCCATTCACGGCAACATCCTGATAAATCTCTTCTCAACCTGCTCCAATTTAGTAATATCTTTCCTATAACAGCGCAACCAGAACTGGGCACAGAATTCCAGAAGAGGCTTTCCCAACATCCTGTACAACGTACAATATAGCGTCCCAACTCCTGTAGTCAGAGGTTTGAGCAATGAAGGCAAGTGTACCAAACACCTTCATAACCATCCTGTCTACATGTGACACAAATGTCAAAGAACTGAACCCCTCTATCTCTTTGTTCCATATCACGAATCAAGGCCGTACTTTTAATTAGTGCAAGTCCGGCCTTAATTTGTTTTATCAATACTTTGTACTTATTCCAGTCCAAAAATCCAATAAAGCCTTTGAGTATAAAGGCAGAAGGAGTATACTTAAGAGGGAAATCAGGAGGGCAGAAAGGGGACAGCAGATAGCTTTGGCAAGTAGGGTTAAGGATAATCCAAAGGGCATTTATAAATACGTTCAGAACAAAAGGCTATCCAGGGAGAGAATAGGGAAACTCAAAGATCAACAAGGCAGCCTATATGTGTGGAGCCTGCTGGCTATGGGGGAAATACTAAACAAGTATTTTTCAACAGTGTTTACTGTGGAGAACGACATGTGAGATATAGAATGTGTGGAAATAGGTGTTTACATCTTGAAAAATGTCCATCTTACAGAGGAGATGGTGCTGGGTGAGTGGCTAAGGAGCCGGTGCAGAGGAGAAGGATTCATATTTTTGGATCATTATAATCTTTCCTGGAGGAGAGTTGACCTGCATAAGAAGGATGGATTGTACCTGAACTGGAAAGTGTCTAATATCTAGGCAGGGAGGTTTGCTAGCAATACTTGGGAGGCATTAACACAGTGAGGGAGTGGATGGCAAACCCAAAGAAATCGTGAGAAAAGAGGTAAGTCTGAGGCTGGTGCACTCAAAAGTCAAGCAGTCAAGGCAGGCAAGCGCAAGGCACAGATTGAGGTGGGACTGAACAGTTACACTGCATTTACTTCAATATAAGAGGCCTGACAGGGAAGGTAGATTTGCTCATTCATTGTAACATGCTCGTAAATTTCTTCTCAACCTGCTCCAATTTAATAATATCCTTCAGGGTGTGCATGTTGGGTGGAGTATCCAGGCTGAAAATACCCACAATGTTCAGGGTGTACAGGTTGGGTGGATTAGCCATGGGAAATGCAATGTCACAGGGGTAAGTTAGGACGCTCTGAGGGTCAGTGTGCAGGTGATGGACCAAATGGTCTGCTTCCACACAGTTTGGATTATCTGATAATTCTATTAGTTTTTAAATATTTCAAGAAAAGAATAGACTAGATCTAAAAGTTAAGGTTCTGATTTGGACAAAGGCCATTTTTAACGGCATAAGGCAATAACTTTCAAAACTTGTTTGAGGAAAGCTATTCCCAGGTCAAGGAACAACTGGTTATTGGGAACATAAGAACATAAGGAAAGGGAGCAGGTGTAGGCTAACTAGCCCCTCAAACCGGCTCTGCCATTCAATAAGATCAGAGCTGATACTTTCATGGCCTCAGCTCCACTTCCCTGCTCTCTCACCATAACCCTTAATTCCTTTCCTGTTCACAAATCTACATTTTGCCTCAAAGACATTCAAGTTGAAAGCCTCAACTGCTGCACTCAGCAGGGAATTCCACAGATTCACAACCCTTTAACTGAAGAAGTTTCTCCTGAACTCAGTCCTAAGTCTACTCCCCCTTATTTTGAGATTATGCCCTCTAGTTTCATCCACCCCCAGCGGAAATAACCCCGCTGATTCTATCTTATCTATTCCCTTTATAATTTTATTTTTCCTATCTAACCTCCCATTCTTCTAAATTCCAATGAGTATAGCATCAGTTTTCTCAAACTCTCCATATACGCCAACTCTCTGAACTCCTGACTCAAGCTAGTGAACCTCCTCTGGACTCCCTCCGGTGCCTGTCCATCCTTCCTGAAGTAGGGAGACCAAACCTATACACAGTACTCCAAGTGTGGCCTCACCAGCACCCTGTACAGCTGCAGCATGAACATCGCTCGAGCAATGAAGAACAATATTCCCTCCACTGCCCTTTTTACCTGCTGCACCTGCAAACCAACTTCCTGGGATTCATGCACAAGGACACCTAGCTCCCTCTGCACAGCAGCATGCTGCAATCTTTCACTATATCATCAGTTTGCTGGTAGTCCAACCAAAATGAATGATCTCATATTTCCCAACATTGTACTCCACCTGCCAGACCGTTCCCCACTCACTTAACCTATTTGTATCCCTGTGCAGGCTTACAGTGGCCTCTGCACGCATTGCTCTACCTCATCTTCGTGTCAAATGTGAACTCTGACACAGTACACTTGGTCCCCAATCCAAAACATTCATGTAAATTGTAAACAGTTGTAATGCAAATACTCATCTAAGCACCCACTCACTACTTTGTGTTAGTTAACCAATCCTCTATACATAATCCTCTATACCAATACATAACCCATAATGCTGTGCATTTTTACCTTATACAGCAGCCTTTTGTGTGGCAACTTGACGAATACCTTCTTGAAATCCAGGCACACCAAAACCACCGGTTCCCCCCGTGTCCAACACGCTCGTCATGTCCTCAAATAATTCCAGTAAATGTGTTAAACTTGACCTGCCTTTAATGAATCCCATGATGCGTCTGCTCAATGGGACAATTTCTACCCAGATATCTCGTTACTACTTCCTTGGGAGATTCAATCATTTCCCCCACTACTGAAGTTAAGCTAATGAGTCAATTTTTTTTTAAAAAAGTGGCATCACATTTGCAGCTTTCCAATCAGTTGGAACTATCCCAGAATCTATCAAATTTTAGGGAATTATCGCAAATGCATTTGCTGTTACCCCCGCCATCTCTTTTAGTCCCCTGGGATGCATTCCATCAGGGTCAGGAGACCCATAAACCATTAGGCTGTTATCTTTCCCAACACTACCTCTTTAACTGAGAATGATTGCTTCTCTGTCCACATCTGCCATTGTCTCCGTAGGCCTGCGATGATGCGAGTACACAGACAGTATGTTCTTCTTAAGGCCAAGGCTGGGAGGTGTAGACAATGCAGCATGACGAGAAAAATTGAGTGTCTGGTCAAGAAAATAAAGGAGGAATATGGCAGGTACAGAGTTCTGAGTTTGAGTGAATCTCTGGAGGAGTATAGGGACAGTGGGAGTATACTCGCGGGAAACCAGGAGGGCAAAAAGGGGACATGAGAAAACTTTGGGAAATAGGTTTAATGAGAATCCAAAGAGATTCGACAAATATAATAAGGACAAAAGAGTAACCAGGCAGAGAATAGCGACCCTCAAAGATCAACAAGATGTCTCTGGAACAGGAGGAGTTGGGAGACATTCTGTAAGCATTTCACATCAGTGTTTACTGAAAAATGATATGGAAGGTAGAGAATTTTGAGAAATAAATAATGACAAATTGGCAATTGTGCATATTACAGAGGTGGTGGTACTGGATGACTGAAAATGCATAAAGGTGGATAAATCCCTGGAATCTGATCAGGTTGAGAAGTGATTGCTGGCCCCCTCGCTGAGATATTTGTATCATCGATCGCCAAAGGTGAGTTGCTGGAAGACAGACGCCATTATTTGAGAAAGACCATAAGGAAAATCTAGGTATCTATAGACCAGTGTGCCTGAAGGAAGTGGCAGGCAAGTTGTTGGAAGGAATTCTAAGGGACAGGATTTACAAGTAATTGGGAAGGTAGTCAGCATGACTTTGTGCATGCCAATCATTAAACTTGGACTTGAGAAATACATAAGTTTCCACATAACGCACTGGTTAGCAAGTTCAACACCATAGAAAACAGGCGGAACTAGCTATTTGGATGCAAAATTGGCTGGAAGGTCAGGGGTCATAGATATTCAACACGGACTGGTTAGCAAGTTCAACACCATAGAAAACAGGCGGAACTAGCTATTTGGATGCAAAATTGGCTGGAAGGTCAGGGGTCATAGATATACAACACGGACACAGAGACCTTTCAGTCCAAGCAGTACATGCTGACGAGATATCCCAACTCAACCTAGTTCCACCGGCCCATATACTTCCTATTCATATACCCATCAAGATGCCTTTTAAATGTTGCAATCGTATTTGCCTTCACCACTTCCTCTGGCAGCTCATTCCATACAAGTACTACCCTCTGTGTGAAAACGTTACCCTTCAAGTGCCTTTAAAGTCTTTCCCCTCTCACCCTAAGCCTATGCCCTCTAGTGCTGGGATCCCCAACCCCAGGGAAGAGAATTTGTCTATTTATCCTATCCATGGCCCTCATGATTTTATATACCTCTATGAGGTTACCTCTTAGACTCCGCCGCTCCAGGGAAAACATCCCCAGTCTATTCAATCTCTATTCAAACCCCAGCCTCGCTCAAATCCTCTAACCTTGGAAACTTCCTTGTAAATCTTTTCTGAACCCTTTCAAGTTTCACAATTTCCTTCCGATAGGAAGGAGACCAGATTTGTACGCAATATTCCAAAAGAGCTTAACAAATGCTCTTTACAGCCGCAACATGACCTCCCAACTCCTGTACACAATAAAGGAATACATACCAAATGCGGCCTTCACTATCTTATAAACCTGGGGTTCCACGTTCAAGGAGGTACAAACCTGCACTTCAAGGTCTCTTTGTTCATTAACACTCTTCAGGACCGTACCATTAAGTGCATAAGTCCTGCTAAGATTTGCTTTCCCAAAATGCCACTCCTCGGCCATTCACCCATCTGATCCAGATCCCCTTGTACTCTGAGGTAATCTTTTTCACTGTCCACTACACCACCAATTTTGGTGTCATCTCACTAACTATACTTCCTCTGTTCACTTCCAATTCATTCATATAAATGACAAAAAGTAATGGTTCCTTCACTGATCCTTGTGACACTTCACTGGTCACAGGCCTCTAGTGTGAAAAGCAT
Source organism: Chiloscyllium plagiosum (assembly GCF_037043375.1). Taxonomy (NCBI): domain Eukaryota; kingdom Metazoa; phylum Chordata; class Chondrichthyes; order Orectolobiformes; family Hemiscylliidae; genus Chiloscyllium; species Chiloscyllium plagiosum. The sequence continues at coordinate 82,480,140 of NW_028270156.1, forward strand.
CCCTCTGTCTTCTGCCTTTGAGCCAGTTCTGCATCCAAATGGCTAGTTCTCCCTGTATTCTCCCTGTATTCAATGAGCTCTAACCTTGCTGAGCTATCAAGGTAGTGGTTGAGGGTGTATTTTGGACTGGAAGCCTGTGATGAGCAATATGCTGTCAGGCTGGGTGGTGGGTCCACAGCATTTTGCCATTTGTATAAATGATTTCTATGTGAATATAAGAGCTATGGTTAGTAGGTTTACAATAGACAGCAAAATTGGAGGTGCAGTGGACAGCAACGTTACCTCAGAGTACAATGAGACTCCGATCAATTGGGCTGAGGAGTGGCAGTTGGAGTTTAATTTAGATAAATGGGAGGTTCCTCATTTTGGAAAAGCAAATCAGGGCATACACGTAATGGGAAGATGCTGGTGAGTGTTGCTGAACAAAGACACCTTGGAGTGCAGGTTCTTAGTTCCTTGAATGTGGAATCATGGATAGGCAGGGTAGTGAAGAAGGTGCACTTGCCTTTATTGATCAGTGCATTGAGTAGAGGAGTTGTGACGTCATTTTGTGGCTGGAAAGAACATTGATTCTGCCACTTCTGGAATTCTGCTTTCCGTCCTGGTCTCCCTGCTACCAGAATGATTTTGTGAAACTTGAAAGGATTCAGAAAAGATGTGCAAAGATGTTGCTAAGTGTTGAGGGTTTGAACTAAATAGTGAGAGGCTGAATAGGCTGGGACTGTTTTCCCTCGAGTATCGGATGCTGAGAGCTGACCTTAGAGGTTGATAAAATTGTGAGGGGCATGGATATGATACACTGTCAGGATCTTAATCCCAGATTAGGTGCGTCCAAAACTAGAGGGCACAGGCTTAAAGTGTGAGGAAAAAGATTTCGAAGGGATCAAAGATGCAATGTTTTCAAGCTAAACGTGATATGTGTATGGAATGAGCTACCAGAGAATGTGTGGAGGTCGGCACAACTACAACATTTAAAAAGCATAATTGGGTACGTGGTTAGGAAAGGGTTAGAAGGATATGGGCCAAGTGCTGGCAAATGGGACGAGATTAATTTAGTATGTCTGGTCAGCGTGGACAAATTGAATTGAAGGGTCTGTTTCTCTGCTGTGACACTAAGAAATTAAAATTAAAATGGGTTTCTCATTTATGGAGGGTTAACAGAAGTTCAGATCACTCTCCTTGGAGCAGAGATGGTTCGGCAGTGATTTCGATCAGGAGCAGATTTGTTTCCAGAATATTTAATTTAAATAGAGACAGTGAGAAATTTTTCATGTCACAATTTTTAGTAACTACTTTCAGGCCACTGGCAAACAATGCAGGGTAATAATGTGAAGATGATTTTACTCAGTAAGTTCTGAGCATCTGGAACAGTTTGAATGACAGCTGGATGCAGATTCAGTAGTTATTGTCGAAACAAATTTGGAATTTGACTTTTTTAAGGAAGGATTTGGAGTACTCCAGGCAAATGGGAGGGGAGTTGGGAAAGCCTGGCGCCATCTCCAGAGGGAGAGAGTACAGCCCCAATGGGCTGAATAGACCCCAGCCCCTGTGCTTGGTGATACTGCCCCATTCACTGTGAATGTTGAAGCTCATCCCAGGACAGAGTCATTCAGATGTACAGCACAAAAACAAACCATTTGGTTAAACTGTTCGACGCCGACCAGATATCCTAACCTAATCTAATTCCCTTTGCCAATACTTGGCACATATCCCTCTACACCCTTCCTATTTATATACCTATCCAGATGCCAAATGGTATAATTGTAGCAAACTCCACCACTTCCCCTGACAATAGATTCCAGACACGCACCAACTCCAGTGTGAAAGAAAGTTGCCTCTCGGGTCCTTTTTAACTTATTCCCCTCTCACCTTAAACCTCTGCCCTCTAGTTCTAGACTCCACCACCCCAGAGAAAAGACCTTGTCTCTTTACCATATCCATGCCTCACATGATTTTATAAATCTCTATGCGGTCACACCTCAACCTCCGATGCTCCTTGGGAGGACCCCACCACCCATGTCACAATGCGGCCCAGGTGATTGACGGCAGCTTCAGACCAATAGGAGAGTTGACGTGACCCTCCAGCCAATGGGAATAAATGAGGGGTGGGTCTAGCGGGCCAAAACGTGACCCATGAGCTGTGCAGGCGCAGTGTCACTGTGAGGGAAGTACCCAGTGAGTGTGAAGGGAGTGGGCGAGACAGCAGAGACTGGGAGAGAAAGAGAGTTAGTGTGGGCTAGAAGGGTTTCATGCTGCGAGACCTGAATTAGAAATTCCAGGTAAATTAGAACCAAAAGAACTGCGGATGCTGTAAATCACCCACAAGAACCAAAAGGTACTGGTAAAGCTCAGCAGGTCTGGCACCATCTGTGAAGAGAAATCAGACTTAACATTCCGGATCCAGTGACCCTTCCTCAGAACTGATGTTACTGAGAGAACAAAATGTCGGTTTATATGCAGAAGGTAGGGGTTAAAGAGTAAATGATAGCTGGTGATAGAGTCCAAAGAAAGAGACGGGAGCAGTTGGACAAAGGATCTGGCTGGGGGAGAGTGAATAGCTGTTAATGGAGACTGTTAGTGGCTAACCATAGGTAATGTGTAATGGCAGTCTATGTGGTAACAAGACCTGGTCTTTGGGATGGGGGGCTAGGGCGATAGGACATTGGAACGTTCAGGGCCTAAAATTATTGAATTTGACATTGAGGCCAGAGGGTTGCAGGGTCGCCAAGGAGAAGATGAGGTGTTGTTCTTCCAGCTTGTGTTAAAGTGTGGCACGGGCAAAGCACAGCAGGTCAGGCAGCATCCAAGTGGCAGGAGAATTGACGTTTTGGACATAAGCCTTTCATCAGGAATGCCAGGATTGGCGGGTGGTAAGAGGGCTGGGGTGTGTGTGGGATTGATAGGAAGGGAGCTAGGAAGGCAATATGTAGATAGAGGGGTAATGGTGAGAGGGTGGAGTGGATAATTGGAAAGGAAAATGGACATGTGGGACAGTTCAAGAGGTCTGTGCCGAGTTGGAGGGTTGGATCTGGGATACCGTGGGGAGGGGAGATGAGGAAACATTTATGGCGTGTGGTTGAAGTGTCCCAAGGTGGAAGATGAGGTTTTCTTCCTCCAGGCGTCGGGTGGCTGGGATTTGGTGGTGGAGGAGTCCCAGGAATTGCATGTTCTTGGATGATTGGGATGGAGTGTTGAAGTGATCAGCCACAGGGCGGTGGAGGTGGTTTGTGCATGTGTCTCAGAAATGCCCCCTGAACCAAGTTGGCGTCCTGTCTCCCTAATGTAGAGGAGACCACATAGAGAGCAAAGGACACAATAGGTAAGATGTTTGGATGTGCAGGAAAATCTCTGCTGGATGTGGAAGGATCCTTTGGGTCCTTGGATGGAACTGAGGGAGGAGGTGTGGGCACAGGCTCTACACCTCTTGCAATGGCAAGCGAAGGTGCTGGAAATGGAGGGTGGTTTGTTAGGGAGCATGGATCTAATGAGGGAGTCGCAGAGTGAATGGTCTCAGCGGAATTCAGAAAGGGGTGGGGAGGGAATATATCTCTGGTGTTCGGGTCTGATTGTAGGTGGTGGAAATGGCAGAGGATGATGTGTTGTATCTGGTTGGAAGGTGAGGACTGGGGGTTTCAATCCTTGTTGGGGTTTGAGAGCAGAGCTGCAGGAAGTGGAGGAGGTACACTGGAGGGTATTGATGGCCACTTGGGAGGAGAAATTGCAGTCCTTGAAATCGGGGTCCATTTTGTCTGTACTGTAGTGTTCTGCCAGCTTGCATCAAGCCTCACTGAAACACTGCAGTCAGCATGAGTCAGATGTTCGCCAGGTAACAGGCTTGTGCTAAAGTGCAAGGCAACTGGAAGCTCAGGGTCGTTTTTGCAGGCAGAACGTAGATCATCAGCTGCCATTTCCACCACCTCCTGAGATGCTGCCAGGCACAGGTTCCTGGCATTACATACCATTAACAGCTATTGATCCTCCCAGCCAGATTTTTATCCATTCCATTGTCCTTCCATATATTCCTGTCTCTCTTTGCGCTCTGTCCCCATGTATTATGTACCTATTTCCTACAGTTCGAAGATATGCACGTTAGGTGAATTAGCCAAGCTAAATTTCCCGTCGTGTTCAGAAATGTGTAGGTTAGTTGCATTAGTCAGGGGAAACGTAAAGTAATAGCATCCGCAAATGGGTTTGGGTGGGATAATCTTTGGAAGGTTGGTGTAGACTTGTTGGACTGAAGCCCTGTTTCCACACGGTAGCTGGGAAAATTAGAATTCCTACAATCTGATCTGAGGAAGGGACACTGGACCCAGAATGACTCTTTATGTGTGGAGGCGGAAACGGGAAAGGGAGAGTGCCAGCTGAAACCAGATGAAATGTTTAAGTTTAGACTGGGAGTGTCGCTCGTCCTGAATTAGAAACTCCTGCTCCCATGTAAACAGCAAATGGGAAAATGGCTGCGGCCCTCAGGTAATGATAGGTGATGGGTTATGGGTGCCATCTTTATTGGGGGCAAGTACAGCAAGGCACATGCACATGTCCTCTTCCTGGGTGGGGCGGGGCGAGCTGAAGAGGAGCAAACACTTATCAAGAGAAATATTTGTCTTTACGTATCATAGTGCACGGACTGAGAGTTTTGTTTTGTGAATTCTTACTAAAGGATATTAATTGAGAATAATTGAGGCCTGGATCTCAAAAACAAGTTTCTACAGTCAGTGGAGTTATCAGAATCTGAATATCATTGGCATTTAACTGTGGAAAGAGAAAGGTCTGTCTGTTCTGTCTGTGGAAAAGTATCTCATAGTTTTGTCAAGCAAATGCAGAAAGATGTACAAATTTGTGGTTGGATCGCCCTTGGGGTATGTGCTCTGTTCTGGGCCCTGCAGCTGAGGAAGGTGGTATTGGCATAAGAAGGAGCACAGATTTATCCATATTACACCTCGTCTCTTTGTGTGAACTGTCAGATTTAGACTCAGTCACCCACTTCAGGTTGTTAACCTGCAAACTCCTTATTTTCAATTGCCTGCAAACTTCCCATTAAAATTCATTATGGACTCAAATTCCAGCAACTTTTCAGGTGGAATGTTCCAGATTCTCACAACTCTCTGTTCATCCAGAAACTGCTGAGGTCCATGTTGACTCTGGGGTTACAAAGGGCTGAATTGAAAGATGAGGTGTTGTTCCTGAGCTCCCATTGAGATGCATTGGAACAGTACAGGAGGCTGAGGGCAGTGTAGGTGTGAGCAGACAATAAAAATGACAAGGCTGCACTGTGAGTGCTGCTTGGCTCAGTGAGAGTGTTTTGGAGTCAGGTGAAAACAGAGTGAGGTGAGACAGGGAGAAGGTGAAGCTGAAACTCAGTTTTAGTCAGACCATTCAGAAATTCACACGGTCCCAATGGGAACAGCCAGTTTGTAAGTGATATCTGCTGAGTATTTGTTAACAGTTTTTAAAGTATAACATATCAGCTTAAATAAAGTTCGGGGCTTTTGATTATAATGGAAATGTTTGAAGTGAAGGAAGATTGCTAGTCATTTGAATTTTCTTAATGGGAGTAACTAGTTGAATCTAGAGAGATATTGAGACAGGAGACCTCAGACCCGTGGTGTGCTCCTCTTGTACAATGTGGGAAATAATGAACGCTTCCAATGTCCGTGACGGCTATGTGTGCAGGAAGTGTGTCCAAATGCAGCTACTGGGAAACTGATCTTCAGAGCTGGAGCTGTGAGTGGACTCACTGTGCAGAATCTGTGATACAATGGATGTTATGGACAGCACGTTTAGTGAGTTAGTCACACTGCAGGTGAGGGTTACACAGGCAAAAATGGAATGGGTGACCGTCAGTTCAAGTAAAAGGTTCAGGATGGGAGTGTAGGAGTTTCCAGTGGTCATCACCTTCTCAAACAGGAACAGAGATACCGCTTGGGATTCTGTAGGGGCGGGAATGGGTGGGGTGGCTCTCAGGGGAAGTCAGCAACAGCCAGGGTCATGACAATACAGAGAGCTCTGCTGGACAGAACAGGAGGAATGAGAGTGACAGGGCTATAGTGACAGGGGATTCAGCACACAGGGGCACAGACAGTCACTTCTGTGGTTGCAGCCATTAATCCAGGATGGTATGTACCTCCCTGATGCTACGATCTGCGATATCATGGAGCGGCTGCAGGACGTTTTGGAGCTGGAGGGTAAACAGTCCGTGGTTGTGGAACACACAGATACCAAAGGCATCGCTATTAAAGGTGGATGAGGGCCTGAAAGCTGTATAAAGGAAAATCAGAGATCCATTAATCTGCAACTCCTGAAATATATTCATGTCAGATTTGCCACCAGTGCCACGTGCTAATAAGAGCAGGAATAAGAGGTTGGATCAGCTGGATGTGTGGATGGAGAAGTGATGTACCAGAGAAGGGTTTAGATTCTTCAGGCACTGGGACCTGTTCTGGGTTAGGTTGGACCTGTACTAGCCTGACCGGTTACCCCTGGGCAGAGCTGGGAGAAATCTCCTCGAGGGAGGTATTGTCAGTTCCATTGGTGAGATTTTATCTGCTCTGGCAAGGGGATGGAGCTAAAGTGTAAGCTTAGATGGGTCAGATTCAGGACAGGGAATGGCCGGTAGAATATTAGTGATGCAGTCAGCAGCTCAAAAAGACAAAGGAAAGGAGGATTAAACGAGGATTGAGTCCCTCGTCATCCATCAGTCCTCCCATCCCAGGAATGAGAGTCAACAAAATACGGAGCTGTATACATGTCTATGACTCTATGTGCTTCAGCAAAATGGTGGAAGTCGGCAATTAAAATCAAAATTTGCTGGAGATCCTCAAAAGGTCTTGCAGCATCTGAAATTGTGACAAATGCATGAAACATTGCAGCCTTGAAGAAGTGTTTAGATGATCACAGCAAGCATCACAATATGCTGTGGTTCTGTTCGCCGAGCTGGAAGTTTTTGTTGCAAACGTTTCGTCCCCTGGCTAGGCGACATCATCAGTGCTTGGGAGCCTCCTGCGAAGCGCTTCTTTGATGTTTCCTCTGGTGTTTATAGTGGTCTGTCCCTGCCGCTTCCGGTTGTCAGTTTCAGCTGTCCGCTGTAGTGGTTGGTATATTGGGTCCAGGTCGATGTGTTTGTTGATGGAGTTTGTGGATGAATGCCATGCCTCTAGGAATTCCCTGGCTGTTCTCTGTCTGGCATGCCCTATGATAGTAGTGTTGTCCCAGTCGAATTCATGTTGCTTGTTGTCTGTGTGTGTGGCTACTAAGGATAGCTGGTCGTGTCGTTTCGTGGCTAGTTGATGTTCATGTATGCGGATTGTTAGCTGTCTTCCTGTTTGTCCTATATAGTGTTTAGTGCAGTCCTTGCATGGTATTTTGTACACTACATTCGTCTTGCTCATGTTGGATATTGGGTCCTTCGTTCTGGTGAGTTGTTGTCTGAGCGTGGCTGTTGGTTTGTGTGCCGTTAGGAGTCCTAGGGGTCGCAGTAGTCTGGCTGTCAGTTCCGAGATGCTCTTGATGTATGGTAGTGTGGCTAGTCCTTTTGGTTGTGGTATGTCCTCGTTCCGTGGTCTTTCTCTTAGGCATCTGTTGATGAAGTTGCGCGGGTATCCGTTTTTGGCGAATACCTTGTATAGGTGTTCCTCTTCTTCTTTTTGCAGTTCTGGTGTACTGCAGTGTGTTGTGGCCCTTTTGAATAGTGTCCTGATGCAGCTTTGTTTGTGTGTGTTGGGGTGGTTACTTTCATAGTTTAGGACTTGGTCTGTGTGTGTGGCTTTCCTGTATACCCTTGTGGTGAATTCTCCGTTTGGTGTTCTCTGTACCATCACGTCTAGGAATGGGAGTTGGCTATCCTTTTCTTCTTCTCTCGTGAATTGGATTCCTGTGTATTGTGAGGCACAAGTCCAGTAGTTTAAATATGCCGTCTTTGTTGATAGGTTCAGCATCCTGTTTTCTGTTCTGTATGTCCAGTAGGTTGGCTATTGTTTCTCTGGCTAGGGCTTTGTTAATCGAAGTGAACAACCAGATATACGAACAAATCAACGGAACACCCATGGGATCACCAATCTCGGGACCCATAGCAGAGGCAGTTATGCAAAGGTTAGAACAAACAGTCCTACCACAAATTCAACCCAAACTCTGGGTCAGATATGTTGATGACACGTTCGTAATCATTAAAAACATGGAAATAGAAAAAAACACACCGGATCATCAACGCCACACTCACAGGAATCCGATTCACGAGAGAAGAAGAAAAGGATAGCCAACTCCCATTCCTAGACGTGATGGTACAGAGAACACCAAACGGAGAATTCACCACAAGGGTACACAGGAAAGCCACACACACAGACCAAGTCCTAAACTATGAAAGTAACCACCCCAACACACACAAACGAAGCTGCATCAGGACACTATTCAAAAGGGCCACAACACACTGCAGTACACCAGAACTGCAAAAAGAAGAAGAGGAACACCTATACAAGGTATTCGCCAAAAACGGATACCCGCGCAACTTCATCAACAGATGCCTAAGAGAAAGACCACGGAACGAGGACATACCACAACCAAAAGGACTAGCCACACTACCATACATCAAGAGCATCTCGGAACTGACAGCCAGACTACTGCGACCCCTAGGACTCCTAACGGCACACAAACCAACAGCCACGCTCAGACAACAACTCACCAGAACGAAGGACCCAATATCCAACATGAGCAAGACGAATGTAGTGTACAAAATACCATGCAAGGACTGCACTAAACATTATATAGGACAAACAGGAAGACAGCTAACAATCCGCATACATGAACATCAACTAGCCACAAAACGACACGACCAGCTATCCTTAGTAGCCACACACACAGACAACAAGCAACATGAATTCGACTGGGACAACACTACTATCATAGGGCATGCCAGACAGAGAACAGCCAGGGAATTCCTAGAGGCATGGCATTCATCCACAAACTCCATCAACAAACACATCGACCTGGACCCAATATACCAACCACTACAGCGGACAGCTGAAACTGACAACCGGAAGCGGCAGGGACAGACCACTATAAACACCGGAGGAAACATCAAAGAAGCGCTTCGCAGGAGGCTCCCAAGCACTGATGATGTCGCCTAGCCAGGGGACGAAACGTTTGCAACAAAAACTTCCAGCTCGGCGAACAGAACCACAGCAATGAGCACCCGAGCTACAAATCTTCTCACAAACTTTGAACCCTTCCTATTGAAGTACCATCCCAATGCCTTTAAAACATTTCTAGTTGTAATTGTACTCCTCTGCACCACTCTGGCAACTCAAACCATATATGCAGCCTGAAAAGTTTACCCCTCACGTGCTTTTTAAATCTTCCTCCTCTTACCTTAAAACTTTGCCCTCTAGTTTTGCATTCCCATGCCCTGGGAAAATGACCTTGGCCAATCACCCTGTCCATGCCCCTCATGATTTTATAAACCTCTACGAAAACCCATCAGCCTCCAATAGGCCATGGGAAAAATGCTTCAGCCTGTGCAGCCTCTTCCTCGAACTCAGTCCCCGCAACATCTTTGTAAATCTTTTCTGCACTTTCTAAAGGTTTACATCATTCCTATAGAAAGGCGACCAGAACTGTATGCAGTATTCAAGAAGTGGCCTCACCAATGTCCTGTACAGCTGCAATGTAATGCCTCAACCCCTACAGTCAATGTTCTGTCCAATGAAGGCAAACATTCCAAATGCCTTCTTCACCACCCCTTCTACCTGCAACTTCACTTTCAAGGAACTATATACCTGCATCCCGAGACATCGTTTTTTTCCAGCAACATTCCCCAGGGCCCTACCATTAACTGTATAAGATAGTGACTAGACTGAGAACTTTAAAAATGAGATTTGGTCGAGAACTTTAAAAATGAAGGTTCTGAAACTGTCATGGACGGAGAAATGTTTTCACTTGTGAGGCTGACCTGAACAGGAAGTTAACATTAATGAATCAAATCAGAAATTCAAAACAAAACATTCTTCCCTTACAAAAGTGACAACATGGAACAACATGACAACTAGTACCAGGAATGCTTAAGTGAATATCATGAATATCTTTCAGGAGAAATTGGATTGGTATCTCAGGGAGAAACATACAGAAGGATGCAGTGATGGGATGAGACAAAGTGGGGGTATACACCTATGGAGACTAAGTATGTGCACCCGTCTGTTGGGCCAAAAGGCAAGTTTTTCTGCTGTAAAGTCTCTGTAAATGTCGTGGTCTCCTTAAGTTAAGAACCATTTAGTCACCCAATAATTTGGAAACAAAGGGGTCCCACTCGGGTATAAAAGAGAAAAAGAAGAGGCATCCCTTCATAAGGTTATACAATTAACATCCACTACTGAAGGTACCTCTGCAGAGAGAGCGGTTTAATCTTTGGCTTCTCAGTAGCAGTGGAGTGCAGAGTTTTAATCTGCGCTTTGGTTTAACTCGAGCTAGCAGCATCAAGATCTTTATTGCGTCTAGCTTGGGCCTTCTTAATAATCCCATCATACGACTGAAAGCAATATGGTGAGAAGAGGACATTAAACTTTGGGATTAAAAGAAGTACGCATGACACTACTTTGCTAACTGCACAAGACAAACTTTTCTGAATGACAAATCTAATTTTAGTGATCTGTAAATTTGCTGTGGTTCTGTTCGCCAAGCTGGAAATTTTTGTTGCAAACGTTTCGTCCCCTGTCTAGGTGACATCCTCAGTGCTTGGGAGCCTCCTGTGAAGCGCTTCATAAGATTTGTAGCTCGGATGCTCGTTGCTTCACAGGAGGCTCCCAAGCACTGAGGATGTCACCTAGACAGGGGACGAAACGTTTGCAACAAAAACTTCCAGCTCGGCGAACAGAACCACAGCAACGAGCACCCAAGTTACAAATCTTCTCACAAACTTTGATATGTAAATCTGTTGAGCACAAAATTAAGAAAGATTAACAGGGATATCAAAAAGCACAGTTGGTTGAATGTCATCAAAAACAAGTTTATTTATTCCTGATTTTCCGCTCAAGGCCTTGCACACACCATTCAACATTAAAGCAATCCATATATGCAGCATTTAACAAGAAAAAGGCCCCAAAGCTGTTTTATTAAAGAATAGTGAGATATCGGTGAGGAAGAATGAAATATAAGATCAGAATATACAAGGTACCATTGGACAAAGGAAGCTCTTGAAAGTAGGAAGAGAGGAGGCTATGAAGAGGAATTTGAGGAAAAAGGTTTGAATGAAAGTTAAGCAGAATATATAAACTCTTATTCGTGGCGGAGAAAAAAAAAGAGGAAGGAAACCTGCTAGATCACTTTTTCTTAAGAAGTCAAGAACAAAAATTCATAGCCCCCAACAATTTAATTTAAGGAGATGGATGCTGATTTGGTTTTGGAAACGTAATATGGAAACATGTGAAATGTTCTGAACTGCAATCTCTTCAAGGTCGCACTTTCCAAACATCCCCAGCTGAAATCCGCAGCGTAATGGTGGGTTCAATCTCACCTGTAGTTGTTTGATGAGGCTGGCTTCCTGCGCTTTCAATCGCTCCTTTTGATGTTTCTTGTGCTCTTTCTTCAGCTTGTCCACGATTGGACTTGCACTTAATAAGTTCGTCCTTCAGTGCAAGCATCCTGGTCTCAACATCACTCTGGACTGACGTAGTTTCTGTAGTAGATCCACCCAATGAATGTTAACAGGTCTCATGACAAACAAACTCATTTGGACACTAACATTAGTAGATAAGAGATATATGCGAACCTGCATAACACTTGGTCACACTTCTCTCAACCTGTTCAACAACTTTAACCAAACCTGCAATGCCCCTGACAAAACCCTCATGCAATGGACACGCTGACCACTTGGGGGCCACAGTGTCGCCATACACACCAACGAATCAGAACTGCAGTGTCACCATACACACAGGCCGATCACACGGCAGAACTATCTGAGCAGTCAGCATCGGTAAGCATGATGCAATTACTGTTAGAACCATATTGAGGAAATAGACAAAATGAGAAGCTAGAGAATATAAGCTTGCAAAAGATGTGCATTTGAAGGACAGGAGAGGAATGGGATTTGGAAAGGAATTCTGCAATCAGGCTACAATGCATGGCCATGATTTAGGTTAACTCTGGAAGAGATGCAACAGTCAGAGAACTTAAAATCATAAGAGGTTGGAGGACGATGTTAGACTAAAAGTCAAAAGGTAAGGCAGGGATTAATCATGGACGACTTTCAAAAATGTGACAATTAGACTGGAGAAGTTAGAAGATTAGGAGGCAAAAGTCATTAAAGACAGGCTGATAATTTTCACAACAAGAGCTCTTTCCAGAATACAGGCAGCAGAGCTTTGGAAGTGCTCACATTCATGGAGTACAAGGAGAAACATCTGACCAGAAGAGGATGGAATTATCAAGTCTGTTAGTGAGAGCTATGGATGGTGAGGGAGGAAACATGTAACTTTACAGAGACAGGTTTGTGGTCAGTAAATGCTGGGTTCACTCAAGGCTGGAATATGCTGCTGAGATATAAAGGGTTTGGATCAGCTGAAGATAGCAAATGGGAGGCGGGACTAGCAAAGAGATACATCTGCGGAGTCAGAAACAGTTTGAGTTGATTTTTTCTTTGGTGAATACTTCCGTTGTATGCAGTTTTTTTCTGAAAAGCTGGTGGTATTCTTTCTCCAATTTAGACAGATGCAACATGACCGAAGTTACAGACCAATGAAATCAAACCTGCATCAGTATTCAGCTCTTACTGTTTGATCTCAAGGGATTCCAATGGAACCTGACATAACTACATGTTAACAGACAATCCAACACACTTCTGCTGAGTTACTCTGGGCTGTCGACCTCAATGATGGTGACAATACAGTAATAAGCAAACCTAGAGGGAAAACCTTCTGTGACAGAATTCATGTTATGATCCCACTACGCAAGATGGTCAAACTCGAGTTCAACATAATAAAAAATCTGGAATTAAGACTCTAATGAAAACCATGAATCCAATTTCGATTGTCAGAAAAATACCCATCTGGTTTACTAATGTTCTTCAGGGAAGGAAACTGCCATCCTGACCTGGTCTTGTCTCCAGGTGATTCCAGACCCACAGCAATGTGGTTGACTGATACTAAACTGCTCTGTGGACAATAATGGATGGCCAACAAATACTGGCCACCCAGCAATGCGCACAGCCCACAAGTAAAGTAGAACAAAATTCCTTTACTGAATACTGCATCAAGCCCACATCAGGTGCTATTCTCACTTTCACACAAAACAATAGGCTCGAGAATGACCATTCCTCAGTGTTGTGTTATACTCTCAGCCATGCTACATTTTAAAAAATAAATGCACATTGTGTTGAATTTCGAAGCACATCAAATCACTTGAAGTAACATCTGTGAATCTTGGTCATGTTTGAAATTTCCTACCTGACTGTGTCACAGAAACAGATTCATCAGACCAGCCGCCACATGACCAGCTGTCAGCCGCTTGGCGGGAGTTTAGAATAGGTCTGCCATGCGCACTGACGCTGGAGCTGATTAACTGGCCATCTTGCTTTGATGTACTCTCAGTCACCTTTGAGGAAGGAGACTGAAAAACCAGAGAAGGAAGCAAACATTAATTCCATTCCGACAATATTTTTAAAGGTTATGAGAAAGGAAGAAGTAGGATAAGAAAGGAGATTGATTTCAAGCTTCCCTCTGGGTGTCATGGTGGCTCAGTGGTTAGCACTGCTCACATGAGGAATTGTGTGTGGAGTTTGCACTTTTCCCCTGTACCCACGTGTGTTTCCTCCCTCAGTCCAAAGATGTGCGGTTAGGTGGATTAGTGACAACACCACTAGGCCATCTAGAATTATGGGGGCGTTGAACAATCTTTCTTCCGAAGTTCTTGAATTCTATTCACTCCATAATATAAAGCACAGATTTGAGGTAAAGCTTTTATTGCTCTATGAACCTATTGTTACAAATCACCATCCTTCATAGCACCTGGTCTGCTCCCACTCAAATTACAATTACTACTGGTACTTATAATCTAAAATTTTTAAAAAATACACTGCCACACACGCACCCGCCAACACAATTCTACCTGTCATATTTAAACATTCCTACTTCTTCTCAAACCGCCTCACAGCTTCCTTAACTTTTCCAAAACACTAAACATTCTTCTTATTTTACAATATTCTGATTTTCAACACCACATGCTTGGCACATAATCAAATTATGAAATTAACACCGAAAAGAAAAATGCCCTGAGAAGCAAGCCCTACCAGACACAACTACTGACTTGAACCACTCTGGGACTTCCCCAAGTCCTTTTTCAATTTTCCACCCTTCGTTTAAATCCAGTTTGGTATGCCTCCCTTAATTCCATGCCAATTAATCTCATGCATGATAACTTTTCAAATAGTGCTTTTTTTTAAAAAACAAGCGCATGTACACATCCATCATATCTCCACATCTTAAAGTTGCGATTTTTCAAGCATAGTCATCACTTTTGAAATTTACTGTGACCGATTTATTTCGCAGTTACCTGTTTTCTTCCTGATTTACCTTTAAAACCTTGCATTTACCATAAATCCTTCACGTAATAAAACAAGCCAAGTAGCTCCACAGAAATAGAATAAAACATATTCCTGAACCTCATAGTGATCCAAGGGCAGATGTGACATCTTTCATACAGTTTGAGTGTCTTGAAAGAGGAAAGCGACATAGATAGAAGCAAAGTTCAGGGAGGGAATTAAAGAGGTCACTGTCTTAGTAACTGAAGGCTCTTCCATTAATGGAACAATGAAAATTGAAATTCTCAAAGACTGTAAATGAAGGAATACAAATCGCTTGCCTGCAATGTATAATCATGTACATTAATTTAATGATTGGTTCTGTCCTTCACAAACCGGCTTTGTGGAGTAGAACAGGTAGTATAATACAATCTTCAAGTCTGGAAGAATGAAAGGCATTGCCGTGGTTTCTGCAGTGGAAGAACGGAGGTGAGATCGATAATCTGAGATTTGGTAAAGTGTTGAAGCAGACCTTTTGAGTCCACATCAACCCTCCGAAGACCAGCCAACCCAGAGCCCCCTCCCACAGCTATCCACCAAGCCCACACATATTTCCCATGCCTACACAAAATACCTATACTTTCCCACATTTCTATTCCTATTCCCCTTTAGAATTCCCATTTTCTGTCGCTCCAGTTTCCAATTACTTCTCAGAATTTCTGTTTCATCCCACTCCCATGGATCCTATTCCCACTCAGAATTCCCATTCCCCTCACACCTCCATTTTCCATTCAGCCTCAGAATTCCCATTCCCTCAGATCTCCCATCCCCTGCCAACAGTGTTTCCCATTCTCTCCGTCTCCTGTTTCCCATTTTCTCTCAAAGTATCCATTCTCGGCCACTCCTATTTCAATTTCCCTCTCAGAAGTCTTATTCTTTCCCACTCCCATGTTTCGCATTCCCTCTAAAGAATTCTTGATCCCAAACAATGCCCAATTTTCCCCTCGTTCTATTGCTCATTCACTCGCAGAATGCCCATTTTCTCCAACCCACATTTTCTTTTAGATTAGATTAGATTAGATTAGATTAGATTAGATTAGATTACTTACAGTGTGGAAACAGGCCCTTCGGCCCAACAAGTCCACACCAACCCGCCGAAGCGTAACCCACCCATACCCCTACATTTACCCCTTACCTAACACTACGGGCAATTTAGCATGGCCAATTCACCTGACCTGCACATCTTTTGACTGTGGGAGGAAACCGGAGCACCCGGAGGAAACCCACGCAGACACGGGGAGAACGTGCAAACTCCACACAGTCAGTCGCCTGAGGCGGGAATTGAACCCGGGTCTCTGGCGCTGCGAGGCAGCAGTGCTAACCACTGTACCATCGTGCCGCCCACTGGCAAAAAACATGCAACATATCTCTCTACCTGTTTACTGTGTGTTGCGACATGTTCAAAATCCTGGGAATAAACATCATCTGTGAATTTTCTATTCCCTTCCAGAATTCCATTCCTGCTAAGCCCATGTTGTGGACGTGAAAATCGATCATCCAATAATTATGTTTGAAGACCAGAAGATTTCCCAACTCGAGATCATATCTGTTCAGTAATAGTCTCAACAGAATTGTCTCTGCTTAAACTGTGTTCTCTTGGAACAAGCACACTCAATATTCCATACTATTTCGTCTTTCAACTCTTTCAAGATCCAAGTATTAATTATGTCAGGAGCTGTCAAGAAAATACAATTTATATTTTCTTTCCGACATCTATGAATGCTTTCAATTTTGTCAAGACAGAGTTCCTTGAGCAATTGGGGTACCCAGTGGCACCCTGTCCACATGGTTTTTGTGAAGACTGAATAGTGGCCCTCACATCTATGATGGAGGTACAAAGATATTCCTCAGTAGGAGCATCAAGGTAGTTATCAGAAGCAGGATGAGAATTCCTGTAAATAACCATGCTTTTCTAGCATTGAGATATGGAAATTAATTGCAAAACCCCTGGTGCTACTAGGACCAGCTCACCTGGGATTGATATTGAGTGAAGCCAAGGACTTTCTATTTTCTGTAGCCTTATATGAGATTATGGTCTCATTAGAAACAGTTTTAGTAGCAAAAAACATGCAACATATCTCTCTACCTGTTTACTGTGTGTTGCGACATGTTCAAAATCCTGGGAATAAACATCATCTGTGAAAATCCTATGGTCAGGAATGGTGGTCATTCTAACGGCTGCTTATGGTGTTTCCAGAGTCTGTGTAGGTGAAAAATCTAACCTCCTCAGGAATTGAACTGTCACTGTGGGACTGGGAGCAAGATGGCACAGGATTTTCTTCCTCACTGCATGTGTCTGGAGAAAATAACACTACACGGGACATTTATACAGCAATGGATTGACAGTGCTTAAAGTGAGATACACAATTCAACATGATTGTTTCACAACTCCATCCTCCTTTTAATGCATTTTTTTTCAGATATGAGTCAGAACGTCACAAGGGGAGTAAGTTAGAAACAGTGACCCAGAGAAAGTTGAGTATGCCCAGCTCACTGATGAAAAACAACTTATGCTAACTCACATACTGTCAGACATATCCGGTAAAAGTCAAAGTACAACATTCTATGCAGTACTGGGGTTATAGTTTTATGTTACTGCTAATGGGGAAGAATGAAATTAATTATCAATACTGCAAAGAAAATTAGATTTTCTGTGTTAACAAAGTGGCTACATAGTCTTGCGAAAACAACATTCAAGCTCTGACACTGATAATAACTTTTGCTTCTTCTCAACTCTGCATGTAATACACAACCGCTGGCAGTAAAAAGAATTAAGATCTGAAACTACAGCCTCTCCAAAGAGGGTGAGTGGGAAACTGCACTCGACTCTAGTATCAAGGTACCATTGAGAAGGATGATAATTCCAACATCTGAGCTATGTTGATTAAACAGATCACCGCAGATGCTCGGGAAATGCGATATCCTGAATAAATGAGACAGGCAAAGTAAAAGGCCAGTTTACACCTCGCTTCTTCTGCATTAATCCAGACTGATGACATTTCTACATCAATACTCCACCTCACTCGTGCCATGACAATCAGCGATAAGAAAGCGCACTTGAAAGCAGTCAAAACCACAGGAAATGCATTACTGTCTCGAAGAGAAACATGAAACAGAGGCTGACATTACCATTTGATTCTGAAATCTTCTCGTTTGCCTCTCTCTTTGCCATTTTTGGTTTGTGCTCCTTGCCTGAAGCAGCCAGAGCCTGTTTTTGCATTCGCCAAGTCACAGCTTTCTCAGCATCGAACCGCCGCTTCCACCCGAGCAGCTCCTCTGCCTGCTGTCGCTGATGCATCAATTTCTGCTCCCGTTTAGTGAGGAACCTGATGGACATACAAGCAGTACGGGACAGAGAGAAAGAAAGTATTAGCAAGCTGCTGATATTCATTTCTAAAATCTGGATATTAACCTGCAGCTCAAAACGTATAATTCTTACATTTTAAATTCAACACTGTTTGGGTTATAGTTTCACAACACGAGTAAAATTCAGGGCAAGGACTCCTTGTACAATTCACACATCCTAGAATATTACAGCACTACTAACAGGGCTGCATGTAAACTGGCTAAGTCCAGTTAATCAATACATTCAGAAGGATTTCCTCCAAGTTTGATGACGCAATTTAGTCAAAACCGTCAACTTCAACCTGCAATGTTGCTCTCAACAAAAATTTCAGGCTGACACAAAGCTCACCACCCCACTGCAATGTGGTAACTGGGCCCAGGCCAGGAATTGGAACCGGGACATTTGTGGACTCTGATCACAGAGCAAGTGAGCAAACACAATTCTGACAGATTAATCCTCAAAGATGAGTAGCAAGTTTGAGACAAGGTATGCCTTCCTTCTTTTAGCATAATCGTAATTCTTATTTATAGTAGTGTTTTGCAAAATATAAAGAACTATGTGTTTTTGTTTTGTCATGGTTGGGGAGTTTTATCCTAGTTGATCACAGTTGCTGCCTCTTGCTCCCCAAGTCGAATCATAGGATTTATAACAAAACAATAAACTGCAGGTGCTGGAGATCTGAGTCCCAGAAACAAAGTGCTGGGGAAACTCAGCAGCTCTGAGTGCATCGCTGAAGAGAGAAAAAAAGTTCATTTCAAGTTCACTGACTCTTCGTCTGAACGGAAAAAGGTCACTGAACTTGGAAAATACAATGTATTTTTTTCCCCTCGGAGATGCTGCTGGACCTGCGGTTCTCCAGCACTGTGCTTGCTATATTGAACTTTATTTGCAAAACAGAATGGAAAAATACAAATTGCAAAAGTGAAAGGTTCATTGCAAACATGAGCATAGTGTCCACACTTGAGTTACACAAGCACGTCTCAGTTTATAAACAAGATCTAACTCAAAGTAACATTCCATCTCAAAACTAGCCACGTTACAGCAGTAATAAAGCTTATCCACCCACATAGGCACTTCAGCACAACATCCTGCAGTGTTGCACACAGCCACTTTTACCAAAGAATGAGCACATGTCACAAAATTGAAGGCCGAGAGCACGTCTCTTCAAAGGAGCTGAAATCAAACTCTCAATTTTTGGACGGCTTTTTGATCATACCTGATTGAACACTTAAGTCTCAGAGCATAATCTTTGCTTTTTTAAACAAAGTTTGTGGGAAATATCCCACATCTTGCTAACAGTTCTGTTAGATCTGATACATAGAGCTAAAGGTCAATCAAACATCACAGTTTCCATTCACTTCTACAAAGAGCTGACATCATATTTCTTCAGGATTTGAAGAATTTTATAAATTGTTTGTAAAATCAATTGTCACATTAAAGAACTGGATAATAAATGTCATTGTATGCAATGAGAGTGAAGCCTGTGGCAGCAGATTTAGCTTTGGAGGGCAGTGTGTGTACTTTCTAAATTCTGGGAGCACTTTGGGAGACTGCTCCCAGATGGTGATAATGAGCATATCTGGAATGCACTGTTTAGATGTGGGAATACTTGGGAGACAATCTGCGGTTTCATTAGTACGTGACTTGCGTTGTTGGTGTACAGTAAGCACTTCATAAAGTTATTTATGTATTGTTTTTGACTACATGGATGGTATTCATACATGCCAGGTTGCCTTCAATAGTGTAAATGCATCTATTGTAAATAATTGGAATATTCCAGAACTGCCCAGTGCTTGGCAAATTCAGTGGGGACAAAAAAAATCACATTGAGTAATTTGAAATTAAGAATCCAAGAGGACTTCAATACTTCGGTGATTAATTCAAATAATTAAATGGAGTGCTCACATTTGAAATACCTCTTGCCCATACGAATGGATGGACTGACAAAACTGGGACCAAATTCCTAGCTGTGTGTGTGTGAAATGTCCTTTGATAATGTAACCTGCATTTAGCAACAACAATTTGGCAAGCTCGGAAATTTAAAGAACAATACTGGCTTCATTGCTGCTCCAGTCAGATTCTAAGCTCTATGAAAAACAAATGTTCAGGTTTATACCCTGAAACACGTGTTTCTTCTCCAGATCCTGCAAGTTTCCCCAATGAGCACAATCAATCCAAATGATGTT
The DNA here is from genome assembly GCF_037043375.1 of Chiloscyllium plagiosum. Taxonomy (NCBI): domain Eukaryota; kingdom Metazoa; phylum Chordata; class Chondrichthyes; order Orectolobiformes; family Hemiscylliidae; genus Chiloscyllium; species Chiloscyllium plagiosum. The sequence goes on from NW_028270156.1 coordinate 82,500,229, forward strand.
GCTAACTTTGGCCAACTCATTTCTTTCCTAGACTCTATAGCCTGAAGAGTGACCAGAAGCAATTACTCCACATATGTGGTAACATTACCGATGAAAGATTTTCCAACAGAATTGACTTCCATATATTCAGTGCCCAGAACAGATAAAAAGCTTGTGACCTTTTATAGAACAATGATTCAGAGGGAGTAAAATGCTAACCTTTTCTTGCTTAACAATCTAGCTGCCTAAATTTTAAAAATGAACACTTCTTAATAGTTCACTAGATCCTAACGAAATATTTTGTGCGAAACAATTCACATGATACATAGTTACTCAGATACAAAACAAGTTTGGTCATTGAAGAGCCCAGAGGGAAGGGTAATGAGTTTGATGTACCTCAATCATCATTTCAGGTGCATTCGCTGCATAAATCCTCCTTTTCTTCCTTGAAGTATTCAGCTTCTTGAATAATTGAGAGAATGAAATCACAGTTGTACAACACACAATCAGACCCTTCATTCCAACTTGGCCATGCTGACCAGATATCCCAACTTAATTTAGTCCCATTTGCCAGCATTTGTTCCATATCCCTTTAAACACTGTCCACTGATTATCGGTTTATTTTAATTTATCAGCACTTGAAACACTGACATTTTCTTCTCCCAACATTGGTAAAGGAAATCATAAATTCATTCATCCAAGTTAATTTTGTAATCTTTCACAAAGAAACAAGTGAGAACAACAAATGACTGAGTGCAATACAAAATACTGCAGCTGCGCTATCTGGAAACACTCTAAAGGTCAGGCACTATTAATCTTTCCGGTCAATGACCTTGTTCTCGCTAAATACAACATACAGGCAAAGCAGAAGTAAAGTAGAATTTGAAAGGATGTATAATGACCCAATTGGCACTGCCTCATGGCACAGCTTTATGTAACCTATCAATAGTTGAATGGCATTTCATGCAGCTTGAAAAGAACAATAAATGAACAGGAGGAGTTGGGGACAGTGGGTGCAAAAATGTCTCTTTCACAGATCTGCATAATTCAGGGTTACTAAATCACTGATACTGCACGAGTTTGCCAGTATGGTTCCAATTATTGACAATAATTTGGTAACATCTTAGCCTTCACATAGTTAAGGTAAATGTGAGATATCTGAATTTCATGAATTGGTTCCGATTGCAGTTTGATCAACAAAAAAATATTCTTGGTTTAATCTACTCAAAGGAGAAAGTGAGGTCCACAGAATCTGGACATCAGAGTCAAAACGTATGGTGCTGGAAAAGCACATCAAGTCAGGCAGCATCCGAGAAGCTGGAGAGTCCATGTTTCGGGCATAAGCCCTTCATCGAGAATCACAGGAAACACAAGCTTCAGAAAAAATAACTGGCATAGACTTATGCCAATACAAACGTAGAAGTGTCAGAGCATGTTACTATCAGATTACATACTAATCTCAGATTGGATACCATTCAGTGCAAAGCATTTCAATATGATCTTTACATATTGACAACTAAAACAGAAGTTGTCTAAAATTACAAGCTCGAGAATGATTCAAGGATTATACCTGGAAATAAAGTTCGTGAACAAGAATAGCAAAGTGAAGTCCCATCAGTATCGCCTTGGGCAGTGTCAAGGTAAGAATTTGAGAGCAGAGTTGCTACTTTGGTGTAATTTTCAGTCTGGCCAAATTGCAGCGCAAATCTGTTCAATTTTATCTGCAAATTATTGAATGCAAAATCATTCTTGCACTATAATGACACAGTATTTTGGGATGTCATTTTTAAAATATATTATTTTCAATGTTACTCACAATTAAGAGTGATCACTTGGTGCTGTCTGCTTAACACAGTAGGATAGGACTTAATGGAAAAAAAAACATTATAACCCAAATTCAGAGTCACTAATTCATTGATCTAGCATGGGTCCAGCATTTACAAATAATGGATTTAAAATAAAACAGATACATTTACAAACTATATTGGAGTACAGTCAAGTTTCTTACCAAAAGTGACAGGATTGGACAGAGTCTGCATGGATTTAAGAGAGGGGAATCGTACTTAGCAAATCTACTGCAAGTTTGAGGATATAACTAATAGAATTGATATGGGACAACCAGTGGATGTTACTTTGACTTCAGAAGACTTTTGATAAGGCCCCACAGAAGAAATTAGCATATAACATGTGCGATTGGGCGTAGTGCCTTTGCATGGATAGAGAACTAGTTGACAGACAGGAAACAAAGAGTTGGAATAAACAGGTAATGTTCTGAGTGGTAGCCAGTGACCAGTGAGGTACTACAGAGATCAGTGGTTCAAACTCAGTTATTCACAATATATAATGATGATTTAGATGAGAAATCTATTACTATTTGAAGTTTGTGGATGACACAAAGGTGGGTGGAAAGATGAACAGTGAGGAAGATACAGAGATGCTTTAGTGTGATTTGGATAAGTTGAGAGATTGAGAAAATGCGTGGCAGAAGAAATATAATTTGGATAAATGTCAGATTTTTGTTTGCAAAAGCAAAAAGGGAAATTATCTGAATAGAATGGGAAAGGGGGAGGTGCAACTAAAGGTGTCTTTGTCTACCAGTCACTGAGAGTAAGCATGCAGGTGCAGCAGACAGTGAAGGCAAATGGTATGTTGGCCTTCATAGTGGGGTAAGCCAGTACCAGTGGTCATAGTCTTAAGGATATAGGATTAGGCTATTCAAAAGTGAGATGTGGAGACATTTCTTCATCCAGATAATGGTGAACAAACAAAATATTCTGCCATAGAATGTATTTAAGGACAAAACATTGAATATTTTTAAGGGTTAGGTATTCTTCGGGATAAAGAGAGCAAATGATATGCGGAGAAAGTGGGAACAAGTTTTGCATTTGGATAATCATCCATGATTATACTGAATGACAGAGCAGGCTCAAGTGTCTTATTAATACTTTTGCTTTTTCTGTTTCTAACAGGAAAAAAAGGCAACTATTTCTAAAACTTTGCTTATCTGGATCACAAAAGAAAATCTTAATTTTTTTTAACAGTCTCTTTAATTATTTACATAAACACAATTATTACAAATTTCCAGTGGTATTTAATTCAGGCTGGGAGAGGGTGCTAGTTTCTGTTAGTTTTCCAATATTACAACATTCACACAACAAACATAATTCATATTTAAAATTCTGCATGATTTTTCAATAATTCCAGTAATTCTGTGTGAATTTATTCAGAAATATAGTACAGCCTACCACATAATCAAGGCCATTATATCGAAATTTTCACATCACATTGTATAACACAAAGAGGTCTTCAATTAAACTGGATTATCATGAAATACAATTACATTTCTGCAAAATGACAAAGCTGTTTGTCCTCTCATGATTAATTAATGAATAAATGTTCATTTAAATGTAGCGTTCTAGCAAAAATACTATTTAACACAGGTTAAGTTCATAGCACATTGACTGCAGATTGTGTACACAGCTGCACTGTAACCACAGGGTATATTTGTGTTACTTGCTTTTATTGAAGATTATTTCTGGAATAGGAGGGTTGCCTTTGAAATCACTATTTGTTGTTCATTCCCAATTGCCCTGAAGTGGTGGTATGCTGCCCTCTTGAAGGTACACCCACAGTGCAGTCAGGATGTGTTCCAGATTTAGTGACATGATTCCAATTCAAAACGTTGTGCAGCTTGCAGGGGAACTGGGTGGTGGTAGCATTAGTAAGGGAGCAGTAGCTCCCATTGTCTTAAGATGGCACAGATTATGGGTTTGGAAGATGCTGTCAAAACAGCCTTGGTTAGCTGCTACAGTGCATCTTATGTATTGTACACACTGCTACAAATGTGTGCCGTTGACGAACAAGTCAATGGGTGGGGTGTCAACCAAGTTGGCTGCTTTGCTCAGGACAATGTCAAGCCTTTTCCTTGCTTTTGGAGCAGTACTCATTCCAGCACATAGAGACTGTTCCATCACACTCCCAAAAAGTGCCTCCCAGGCTTTAGACAGTTACTCATTGCAGAATATCCAGCCACTGAGCTGCTCAAGCAGCCAGAGTTTATGTGGCTCATCCAGTTACAATCCCATATAAGTTATCCTTCCATCAATGCCATGCCCGTTTCTCCAAAGAGAAAGAAAATGGTAGATGAACAACCCAGCTACAGATAGAAATGCCAACGGTCAACTTGCAAAAATGCTGCTTCCAATGCAAAAAGGGGGACATAAAATTGTGTTTTCTGTGGGAATTTCCGAATGAGCTACAGAAAAGCATTAAAGTATCAAACTTCATTTTGAATGCAGTTTAAAACAAAATATAAAAAAGGGGAAATGAAATAGCTCTGAAACAAGATTAAATTCAAATTATAAATCAACACAGAAATCCTGCCATTGCTAAAATTATCCAAAATGCTCGTGAGTTTGTCCAGCATGCCACTAAATGCAGCACTGAGCCCTGAATTATATTGGTTATCAGTACTTTCAATTTAAACAAAGATCTAAAATCCGAAAAGACTATTAAACTGACAGGGGTTTTAACAAACGTAGCTGCATGTAGTTGGAGGTTCTGATGTCCACTGCGACAGTTACATACAAATTAAGTTTTCACATTCATCAGAATACCTCAAACGTTCACCAAAGACACATTGTACTCTTAAAGGGGCATTGCTATTGGAAAATTCAAGCTTGCAAATCGAATTTTAGATTTCTTAAAGCTACATGTATCAAGATCAGTGGGCTGCTAACTCTTACAGACTATTTTCGAACATCCAACTCAATGTTAAACAAGTCAATCTTTAATAGTATCCTGTTAGCACAAGCAGCTCCAGATTGCTTGCATAACTTCAACTTTTGCTTTCACAGTAATGCGCCTTTTAAAGCACGTTCCTGATTAATTATAAAGTCTGCAGTATATTGGCAACTAGCAGTTTGCTGCATCTAGGTGAAGCCTCGACTAAGGCAAAGGAGTGCACATTTCTCAGCACAATTCCTTTCCCTTTACCCTCCACCGACCCCCACATTACCCACATGCGTCTGATGAAAGAGAGTATGCTCGATCAGTGAGAAGCAGAGGTTGCACAGTACCTGCCCAGCTGGTTGTAGGTGTACAGCTGGAAATCGGGATGTTGGTTGAGAAAACAGACACTGAGAGAAGCCCAGGGATGAGATGAAAAGACATAAAAGAAGCAATGGACAGGAGACCAGAGTCTACAAAAGAAGGAGCAAAACGAAAAAACGCTGCGGAATATTACCCCAAAATTGCTTTATCTTTTAGATACTGAGCTGAAAATGTGGTGCTGGAAAAGCGCAGCAGGTCAGGCAGCATCCAAGGAACAGGAGAATCGACGTTTCGGGCATAAGCCCTTCTTCAGGAATCTTTTAGATACTCAAGAAAACCTCAGAATTTAAACAAAAAAATCCAAGTATTCCATAAAACAATTTATATCGAACCTCCCTACACCTTCTGGCTCAACAAAACTCCTTCTGTTATGGTTCATTAACTTCAAATAGCAACAGAGCTGAGTAAAGCCAACACCAGCTCCATTTCTCTTTCTGACTTGGATAGTAGGAGAATCTCAAGAATTACCTTCCTAATGGTCCAACCACAGCTTACAAGTACCTCTGAAAAAGGGTGAGCATGTCAGCAGCATTGGGATACAGAATGAAGTAATGTTCCTCGCTGGTACACGCACAAGAAAAGTTAAATTCTGTTTGTTCACAAATCATTTCTGGGAATGAGGCAAGGGAAATCGAAAAGGGTGACTTAAATCAATATTCAAAATTCAGAACTCTGTGATGGATTATTCCACTTCACACCCAACCTCAAAAGCACACTAATCAGTCGTGTGAGTAAGTACAGCGTACTTCATCTCCAACTAACTAACATGTTTGGCAAAGAGGGAAAAGTTTAGTCGGTTATCTGTATTACTGAACTTTCCTTAAATGCCCAAGGGATTCTGATCTTTGCTGATCTGGCTGCAGAGACTTGACAAGGCAGATGTAAGACTGCAATTCACCGATCAACAAGAGGATTGCCATCTTTCACTCTTTCAATGTTGGAATTATGGAATTAAGCTCACAATGTAAGGGTTGCATAAACGTGACTCTAATTTTACAAAACTAAAACAGGGCCTGAATTAAGTGGGAGTTCATGGAATTAAAGGATACCACAATACTTCCAAGTCTTAATAGATTAAAAACAATGAAGAATTTATATAAACCCCAATACAACTCAATGTCAATTATTTAAAAGATGCAGTTGATCAGAGTTTCTCAAACCTGTTCCCACTTTGACACCATTTTAAGGGTTGTAATTTGTTAAAACCCAGAGTGTCTGGGTGGGGAAGGGTTTGACCATTGCGACCTTGGTGCTCATGGCACCAAACTTTCAGGTTGTGAACTCAAGTAGGGACTAACCTCGCATTTTGTAAAGACCTGCAGAAAATCATAACTGAAACCTTCTGATCCACTTGACACAATGCATTTCCCCGCCCGTTCATGTCATAAATTAATCTCAAATTTAAGAGGAAGTTGTACAGCAATTCACCTCGTGTGTTTTCAGTTTAAGTTAACCAATCTGATTAGGGCCTTTGGTTCTTTATCTTTCCAAGTGAAGTACAGATCTTCAAATATCACTTGACTATCAAAAATTACTACTTATCAGGTGAGGAATTATAGGTCTGGTTTCAACACTCCATGGCACTCTTTCGCAGTGGGGTGTGAAACAATCAATTCGAAAACCATCACTGAATATTTTGGAAATTGATATTTAGGATTTCTAGTCTAGATTTTATCGTACCATTGCACACAAATCATCTGTTAACATTTATTGTGCCTGATGCATGATGAAAACAGATGATTTAGGGTTAAATAAGACAGGTTCAGTTATATGCATTTTATTTCAGCAAGAGTACAACACTGCAGAAATATCACTATGGTCCACTCGTTATTTGAAGGTACTTTATTTGAATTAGTAACACTGAATTTTGCAAACTATTAGTTAATTATATACTGTCTTAAATGCAACTAATTCCTGTTATGGGATTACCAGATGAGAAAAAACTGCTATGGATCTGCTGGATTTTTTCTTCGAGATTTAAGTGTTGTAGGTTTATGCGTTGCTGCCTAAGGATCTTTGGTGAATATCTGCAATGCATCTTTAGATCGTACATACTGCTGTTATTGAGCATTAGCGGTGTAGGGAGTGAGTGCATGTGGATGTGGTGTCAATCAAACTGCCAGCATGTCCTGGATGGAGTCAAGCTTCTTGTGTTGTTGGAACTCCACCATTCCAGCCAAGCGGGGAGCATACCATCACCATTTTGGCTTGTGTGTTGGAGATGGTGAACAGACATTGGGAAGTCAGGAGGTGCGTTGCTCGCCACAGTAATCCTAGCCTCTGGCCTGCTCTTGTCGCACACTGTGTGTGGTATGTCCTGTTGAGATTCTGGTCAATGGTAACGCTCAGGGTTTTAATAGGGGGAAATTCAGAGATGGAGATTTATGTCAAGGGATGGTTGTTAGATTGTCTCTTATTGCAGATGATCGTTAACTGGGATTGTACAAATATTTCTTGCCACAAGCCTGTGCATTGATCAGTCCTTGCTGCATTTAAACATAGTTTGCTTCAGTATCTGAAGAGTTACAAATAGTGCTGAACATTGTGGATGTTCAGCAATGAGTGCACATTCTGACTTTATAATGGAGGGAAGGTCATTGATGAAATGGCTGAAGATGAGTGGAATCAGGTCAGTATCCTGAGGAACTCCTTCAGAGATGTCCTGGAGCTGAAATGACTGACCTCCTACAACCACACCCATCTTCCTACTTCGCAGGTATGACACCAGAAGAAAAATTTTCCCCAATACCCAATGTTTCCAATTTTGCTCAGCCTCCTTGATGCCACCGAATGTGGCTCTGAAGTCAAAACCTGTGACCTCATCTCACCTCTGCAATTCAGCTCGTTTGTCCATATTTGATCCAAGGCTGTAATGAAGTCAAGAGCTGAGTGGCCCAGGAAGAGCCAAACCTCGGCATCGCTGAGCAGATTATTGCTGAGCAGGTGCTTCTTGTTAGCATTGCAGATGACCCCTTCCATCATTTTATTGGTGATCGACAGTAATAGGGCGGTAAATGGCCAGGTTGGATTTGTTCTGCTTGTGTACAGGACATATCCGGGCAATTTTCTATGTTGTCGTTTTGACTCCAGAATTTTGTCATCCCATAGTATTTGCAGTATCCAGTGTTTCTAACCATTCCTTGGTATCGTGTGGATGAATCAAATTTATTAAAGATTGGTATTTACAAAGTTGGGGACCGCTGGCGAATGCCAAAATGGATCATTTACGCCTGACTGAAGATTTCTGCAATTGCTTGTGCCTTAACTTTTTCACTAATGTGTTGTGCTCTTTCATTATTGACGATAGGGATACTTGAGAGTCTTCTCTTCCAGCAAGCTTTTTGTCAAAAAAAAAAGATTTTCCACAACCATTGACGACTGGATGCGACAGAACTACAGAATATAGATCTAATTCACTGATTGTGGGATCGCTTAGCTGTGCCTATCACTTGCTGTTTATGTGGTTTGGTGCACAAGTAGTCCCCTTTGATAGCTTCACGAGGTTGGCACTTCGCTTTTATGTACGAATGATGCTGCTTCAGGGATGCTCTCTTGCACTCTCCAATGAACCAGGGCTGATTTGATGCTAATGGTTCAGTGCGTGACATGCCAAACCATGAGACAGTAGATCGAGGAGTACAATTCTGCTGATGATGATGGCCCATAGTGCCTCATGGATACCCAGTCTCAAGTTCCTAAATTGGCTCAAACGTTTGTCCCAATTAGCATCGTGACTCTTAAGTGCTGTTTTTCCTGTAAGAACTGTTCACCTGAAGGGCTGTTATCATTGATGGTGGAGTAGCCCAAATTTCTCAATGAACAAAATCAATTCCACAATTATCTATGAAACTGATAGTTAACTCGTAGCACTTTGCAGTGAAGGTAAGTGTCGAGAGTGTAATGCTGGAAAAGCGCTGCAGGTCAGGCAATATCTGAGGATCAGGAGAATCGATGTTTTGGGCATAAGCCCTTCAACAGGAATGAGGCTTGTGTGAGGCTGAGGCATAAATGGGAGGTGGTGGGGTTGGAGTAAGGTAGCTGGAAAAGCGATAGGTGGATGAAAGTTGGGGAGAAGGTGATAATTCAGAGGGGGAATGATGGACAGGTTCAGAGGGCGGTGCCGAGTTGGAGGCTTGGGAATGGCATAACATGGGGTAAGGGGAAATGAGGCAGCTGTTGAAATCCACATTTATCCCGTGTGGTGTCAAGGTCCCAAGGCAGAATATGAGGCGTTCCTCCTCCAGGCGTTGGCAACGGTTTGAAGGTGGATGAGGCGCAGGACCTGCATGTCCTTGATGGATTAGATGGGGGTGTTCAAGTGTTCAGGCACGGGGCGGTGGGGTTGCTGGGTCCGGGTGTCCCAGAGACCTTCTCTGAAATGATTCGCAAGAATACATCCCGTCTATCCGATGTAGAGGAGACCACACCATTTGCAACGGATGCAATGGATGACATTGATAGAGGTGCAGGTAAATTTCTGATGGATGTGGAAAGATCCCTTGGGGCCTTGGACGGAGGTGAAGGGAGTGGTATAGGCGCAGGTTTTGCACCTGGTGCTGTGGTATCTCGGCACCACCCTCCGGATCCATCCATCACTCCCCACTTGGACTGATCACCTTCTCCTTTACTTGCGTCGACCTATTGCTTTCCCATCTACCTTCCCCCAAACTTCACCCTCTCCCATTTATCACTCAGTCCTGACCAACAAGCCTCATTCCTGATGAAGGGCTTATGCCCGAAACATCAATTCTCCTGTTCCTCGGATGCTGCCTGACCTGCTTTGTTTTCCAGCACCACATTCTTGACTCTGATCTCCAGCATGTGCAGTCCTTACTTTCTGCTCCCTGCAAGCCTACTTTATCCCCACTTTTAGCGATCAGACATTTTCCTTCCCTGCCCCGAGGTGTCATAACAAATGTCACCAAAAGGAAATACACCAAACAATAAAGAATATAATATTTCTAATCACTTATCACTGAGTAAAAATGAAGTCACTATAACCCTGGAAGGCAGTACGGCTGATCTGTCATGACAGAAAAAGCGGTGGTTTAACCTCAGGTGAGGGACAAGTTTGAAAAGGTGGAGCCTTCAAGGTAACCTCAGCAGATGAAGGAATTGAGTCTGCGCTGTTGGCATCACAGCATTGCAAACCAGCAATCCAGCCAACCGAAATAACAATATTTATTACAGCATCTGCAACGACATGGGAGAGAGAAAGGGTTACACCAAGCAAGTATTTGGAGCATCAACCAACAAGCTGAACGAAAATGATGATTCTCAAAAAACAGATGGTCAGTTAGACTCAATGTACAAATTGGAGACAGGCCCTTTATCCATGCTGAAGAAGGGCTTATGCCCGAAACGTCGATTCTCCTGTTCCTTGGATGCTGCCTGACCTGCTGCGCTTTTCCAGCAACACATTTTCAGCTTTATCCATGCTGACCAGATATTCTAAATTAATCTAGTCTCATTTGCCAGCATTTGGCCCATATTACTTTAAACCCTTCCTATTGATATACCCATCTGGATGCTTTTATAATCTTGTAATTCTAGCTGCCTCCACCACCACCTCTGGCGGCTCATTCCATACATGCGTGAAAAATTTGCCTTAGTTCCCTTTTAAATCTTTCCTCTCTCACCTACGCTGTCTAGTTTTCGACTCCCCTATCTTGGGGAAAAGACCTTGGCTCTTCACCCTATTCATGCCCCTTCTAATTTAATATTTTGAAGATTATCCTTCAGTCTCTCTCGATAACTCAAAACCTTCAATCCGAACAACATTCTTGTAAAACTTTTCCGAACCTTTTCAAGTTTCACAACACACCAGCACTGAATGCATTCTTCCAAAAGTGGCCTCATCAATATCCTGTACAGCCACAACATGACATCCCAACTCCTACACTCGATGCACTAACCAATAAAGGCAAGCATACCAAACGGCTTCCTCACCACCCGGTCTGATTGAAATTCCGCTTTCATGGAACTACGAACCTGCACCCCAAGGTCTCTTTCTTCGGCAACACTGACCAGGACCTTTCCGTTAAGTCCTGCATGATCTGCCTTACCAAAATGCAGTTCTTCACATTTATCTAAATTAATTTGATCTGAAAAAAAACACCAGTAGTTTAGCACATCATCCCCATCTAATTATGTATTAAATATGCTAAACCTGAATCAAACCTTGCTTAAACCACACGTAGATATTGTGTGCAGGGTGATCACCATACAATAAATAGAAAAAGAGAAACAGAAGTGGGTACACGGACAAGATTGACAAGGTGGATCACAGAAATGTATGCGTTTAAGTGTCAGCAAAAGATTGACAGGCTTCATCTCTCTTCTCTGAAAGGAGGCCATAAAGGAACGTGATAGAGGACTTTAAAATGATGAGAGGATTTAACCGACTGGTTACAGATAGAATGTTTCCTTTCAAATGGAAGAGTATACCTTGCGTCACAAAGACATCACCAAGAAATCCAACAGGGAGACATGGGAGTTCTGCAGAATTGAATAACAAAAATGAAGCACAGGGAGTGGTTGAATCCAATCTCATACGTGTGTTTGAGGGGAAGATAGACAAGATAAGAGGCACAGAAGAATAGAGGGTTAGAATAATAGATGAGCAAAGGTGACAGGAGACTCGAGTGGAGCAGTAACACTGATGTGAACTGTTTGGAACAAATCATAGATTTCCTACAGTGTTGGAACAGGCCATTTAGCCCATTGAGTCTACAATGACCCTTCGAACAGCGTCCCACCCAGACTCACTCGCCTATGCTTTCCTTGTAACCCTGCATTTCCCATGGCTCATTCATTAGCCTGCACATCCCTCGGTACAATGGACAATTTAGCATGGCCAATCCACCTAACCTGCACATTTGTGGACTGCGGAAGGAACCCCACGCAGACACGTGGAGAATGTGCAAACTCCACACAGACAGTCACCTGAAGGTGGAATCGAAACTTGGTTCCTGGCATTGAGAGGCACGGTGCCGGGTTTTTGGCACTTTGAGACCATTGAGCATGGTACCTCTTTAATTAGGCCTCTTTGCATCCTCTATCGTTTATATAATCTTCTTCATAGGATAAAAGAAAACTTCCACAATGATATAAAGCTGATAATTCCACCAGGAAGAACAATTACTGCAACATTTGCATGGATCTCCAGTTTCCCACCACAAATATTGAAAGGCAAAGCAAGCTTGGCACTCGTGAACATTTTCACATTGCAATTCAATTCTGAGACTGTTACACCAGGGCGATGGGGTAAAAAAAAGATGAGGGGAAGAAAAACACTTCACGACTTGGGGAGCAGTCGCAGTAAGGTTTTTCTGGTGTGGGAGATCAGAACAAGGGGTCATAATTTTAAAACCAATGCTAAACCATTCAGGAAAGGTCTTTCGTACATGGGGTTGTGCGAATCCCAATATCTACCCTTTCTTACCCCTCCCCGTTTTGGTCCATTCAAAAAGAAAATATGTTAGGCTTTGACTAAATTGAAAAGTTAAAAGTTTAGACAGATTGTTTTGGTTTTTGGGAATGATTATTCAGAGAAACAGACCATGGAAGGTAGATGCAGATCAATTTTAAAATAATTATTATTACTCTAAAAGAAAGGATTATTGCTAAATGTAAACAAATGAGTGGCTCAACAACCTAGTCCCATTCCTATGTACATGATCAACTGCAAGTATGTTTGGACACCTTTGTAGGATATGCTGATAGCAGGTAGGAGCCAGATTACAAGGAGCGAAAGAACAGAAGCACATATGCATTCGGCTGAAAGCTCAATGTCTTGTGCTGTCATTTCTACAGAATGCAGAATAAAACGTGATATCTATGAATACAAAGGATGTTATTCTCAGCAGCAGGTATTTCTGCATACAGAGGTTTAGGTTACAAAGATTTGACCTCGACATAAATAAACATCTGCACATATTCTCAATTTAACAAAAGTATTGAGTCTCAAGTTGATATTTGTCACGAGCAGACAAATCATTCTCATATCTTTTCTGTAACATCCTAAAAGAAATGATATTGTAATGGCAAGGTAGACTAGAAACTTTGCTGATAGCAATCATGGATTAACAGAAGTTTTACAGAACGCTTTTGAAGTGTAACAAAATCAAATTAATATATACAATGTAAGCTAAATCTTCTTTGAACATTAATCCTACTTACATAGAACATTACAGTACAGTACAGACCCTTTGGCCCTTGATGCTGCGCCGACCTGTGAAAACATTCTAAAGCCCATCAAACCTACATTATTCCATTACCAATCATATGTTTTTCCAATGACCATCTAAATGTCCTTAAAGTTGCTGAGTCGACTACTTTTACAGGCAGTGCATTCCACACCCCTTTAACTCCGAGTAAAGAAACTACCTCTGACATCTGTCTTATATCTATCACCCCTCAAATTAAAGCTATGTCTGCTCGTGCCAGCCATTTCCATCTGAGGAAAAAGGCTCACTCTGTCCACTCAATCTAATCCTCCAACATTCTTATATGTCTCAATTAAGTCACCTCTCAATCTTCTCTCTAATGAAAATAATCTCAATTTCCTCAGCCTTTCCTCATAAGACCTTCCCTCCATACCAGTTTACACCCTAGTAAATCTCCTCTGCACCATTTCTAAAGTTTCCACATCTTTTCTATAATGCAGTGACCAGAACTGTACCCAATACTCCAAGTGTGGTCGCACGAGGGTTTTCTACAGCTGCAACATTACCCCATGGCGCCGAAACTCAGTCCTTCGCCCAATAAAAGATAACACACGGTATGACTTCTCAACAACCCTAGCAACATAGGTGGCAACTTTAAGAGATCTATGTACATGGACAAGAGATCTCTCAGCTCATCTACATTGCCAAGGATCTTACCATTATTCCAGTACTCTTTATTTCTGTTGCTCCTTCCTAAGTGAATCACACTTTTCTGCATTAAACCCTCAGCCGAGCTCTGCAGCTTATCTATATCCCCTGAAACCTACAACATCTTTCAGCGCTCTCCACGACTCCACTGACCTTATTTACTCAGCCCTCGATGCCCTCATCTAGGTCTTTTATAAAAATGGCAAACAGTAGTGGACCCAAATAAAATCCTTGCGGTACATCACTCGTTACTGAACATTTCCCATCAGCCACCAGCCTCTGTCTTCTTTCAGCTAGCCAATTTCTGATCCAAACCACTAAATCACCCACAATCCCATGCCTCCGTATTTTGTGGAATAGTCTCCCGTGGGTATGCTTATCAAATGCTTTACTGAAATCCACAGACACCACAGCAATTGTTTTAACCTCATCCAGCTGTTTGGTCACTTTCTCAAAATAACTCAATAAGGTTTGTGAGGCATGACCTAACGTTCACAAAACTGTATTGACTATTACTAATCAACTTATTCCTTTCGGGATGATTATAAATCCTTTCTCTTATAACCTTTTCAAACAGTTTTCCCACAACCGAAGTAAGGTTCACTGGTCTATAATTAGCAGGGTCTTCTCCCCTTCTTTAACAAGGAATCAACATTCGCTACCCTCAATTCTTCTGGTACTATACCTGTAGACAATGACGATATAAAGATGAAAGCCAAAGGCTCGGCAATGATCTCCCTGGCATCCCAGACAATCCGAGGATTAATGCAATCCAGCCCAGGGAATATACATTTTTTCACATTTTCCAGAATTGTGAACATCCGCATGAACCTCAATCCTCATCTAGTAGTCTGCATCGCAGTATTCTCTTCGACCACACTGCCTTTTTCCAATGTGAATGCTGACAAAGAAAAAAAAAATTTAGTGCTTCCCCATCTCCTCGGACTCCACGCTCAACTTCCCAACACTATCCTTGATTGGCTCTAATCTTTATTTAGTCATTCTTTTATTCCTGATATATCCATAGAAAGCTTTATGGTTTTCCTTGATCCTGTCTGACAAAGACTTCTCGAGTCTCCTCCTGGCTTTTCTTAGCTCTCTCTCTAGGTCGTTTATGGTTAACTTGTAACTGTTAAGATTCCTAACTGAGCTTCGCGTCACTTCCTAACATAAGCATTTTCTCCCTCTTGACAAGAGATTCAAATTCTTTATTAAACCGTGGCTCCTACACATGATATATTGATGTTCTAATTTACAGACAACTTGGGTAAATCTGCCCAGGAAGATCACACATTTTCACCACTGCTGAATAAGCAACTAAACCAAAAAGAGAATGGTCATGGTTTAAGATTTTGTGAAACAGCAAATTCTTCTTGATATTTTATAATTTTAATGCCCCAAAACGCTTGTCATACTCAAATTGGAGAAAATTTATTTCAACTAAATATTGTTTATGGACACAAAATTAAAAAGGGTACTTTAAAAGAAAATCTGCAATAAAGAGTTGGTGTCAGTAAAAGTGTCCACAAAGATGTTAAGCAGCCATAACGTCTCAACTAATGCATGCATAGTCTTTGAAGAAGAAAATCTTCTGCCCACAGCTAGTCTGGCATATGTGACCATAATATCATGGCAGCATGGTTGGCATGCACACCATATATGCCAAGGAATGACCTGCTCATGCAATCGTTTTGATATTAAGAGATATTATCATCACTGATTTCCTCACGATTAACACGATAGAGTTAACCTCGACCTGAAACTGAACCGGAACAGCTATATAACATTATGTCAACAAAAACAGGTCAGAGGCTGAAATTTTTACCCTTAGTAACTCACTTCCTGTCTCCCCAGTACATGCCCAAGAAAGATAACACCAGATAGGATGTAGCAACCCGCATGATCAGCACCGCATTCACCAACCTATACATTCACTCCCTTCACCAATAAACAGTGAGAGATATGTGCACTATATGATCACTGCAGCAACTCACTAAACTCCGTCAACAGCATCTTCAAAGCCTGCGACCTCTGCCACCTAAAATGACACAGGCATGTAGAGAACATGGTAACACCATTATAGAGTCATGGAGATGTACAGCATGGAAACAGACCCTTCGGTCCAACCTGTCCATGCCGAGCAGATATACCAACCCAATCTAGTTCCACCTGCCAGCAGCCGACCCATATCCCTCCAAACCCTTCCTATTCATATACACATTCAAATGCCTCTTAAATGTTGCAATTGTACCAGCCTCCACCTCTTCCTCTGGCAGCTCATTCCATACACATACCACCTTCTGCGTGAAAACATTGCCCCTCAGGTCTCTTGTATATCTTTCCCCTCTCATCCTAAACCTATGCCCTCTACTTATGGATTCCCTGACCCCAGGGAAAAGACTTTGCCTATTTACCCTATCCACGCCCCTCATAATTTTGTAAACCTCTATAAGGTCACCCCTCAGCCTGTGACGCTCCAGAGAAAACAGCCCCAGCCTGATCAGCCTCTCCCTGTAGCTCAAATCCTCAAACCCTGGCAACATCCTTGTAAATTTTTTTCTGAACCCTTTCAAGTTTCACAACAGCTTTCTGATAGGAAGGAGACCAGAACTGCACGCAATATTCCAACAGTGGCCTAACCAATGTCATGTAAAGCCGCAACATGTCCTCCCAACTCCTGTACTCAATACTCTGACCAATAAAGGTAGAGCATACCAAACGCCTTCTTCACTATCCTACCTACTTGCGACTCCACTTTCAAAGAGCTATGAACCTGCATTCCAAAGTCTCTTTGTTTAGCATCACTCCCTAGGACCTTACCAATAAGTGTATAAGTTCTGCCAAGATTTGCTTTCCCAAAATGCAGCACCTCGCATTTATCTGAATTATACTCCATCTGCCACTTCTCAGACCATTGAATCATCTTATCAAGATCCTGTTGTAATCTGCGGTAACCCTGTTTGCTGTCCACGACACCTCCAAATTTGGTTTGATCTGCAAACTTACTAACTGTACCTCTTATGTTCTCATCCAAATCATTTATGAAAATGACAAAAAGTAGAGGTCCCAGCACCGATCCGTGTGGCACTCCACTGGTCACAGGCCTCCAGTCTGAAAAACAACCCTCCACCACCACCACCACACTCCATCTTCTACCTTTGAGCCAATTCCGAATCCAAATGTCTAGTTCTCCCTGTATTCCATGAGATCTAACCTTGCTAATTAGTCTCCCATGGGGCACCTTGTTGAACGCCTTACTGAAGTCCATATAGGTCACATCTACTGCTCTGCCCTCATCAATCCTCTTTGTTACTTCAACAAAATCAATCATGTTTGTGAGACATGACATCCCACGAACAAAGCCGTGTTGACTCTCCCTAATCAATCCTTGACTTTCCAAATACATATCCATCCTGTCCCTCAAGATTCCCTCCAACAACTTGCCCACCAACAAGGTCAGGTTCACCGGTCTATAGTTCCCTGGCTTGTCTTTACCACCCTTCTTAAACAGTGGCACCACGTTTGCCAACCTCCAGTCTTCCGGCACCTCACCTGTGACTATCGATGATACAAATGTCTCAGCAAGAGGCTCAGCATTCACTTCTCTCGATTCCCACACAGGTCTCGGGTACACATGATCAGATCCTGGGGATTTAACCACTTTTACCTGTTCCAAGACATCTAGCACTTCCTCCTCATCTATTTCCCTACAGTCTGTATCTTCCATATCGTTTTGCACAGTAAATACTGATGCAAAATATTCATTTAGTATTTCCTCCATTTTCTGTGGCTCCACACAAAGGCCGCCTTGCTGATCTTTGAGGGGACCTATTTTCTCCCTAGTTACCCTTTTGTCCTTCATATATTTGTAAAAACCTTTGGATTCTTCTTAAATGTATTTGCCAAACCTAACTCATGTCCCCTTTTTGCCCTCCGATGTTCCTCTTAAGTACACTCTTGCTTCCTTTATAGTCTAAGGATTCACTGTATCTATTCTGTCAATACCTAACATATGCTTCCTTCATTTTCATAACCAAACCCTCTATTTCTTTAGTCATCCAACATTCCCTATACCTACAGCGTTTCCTTTCACCCTGACAGGAATATACTTTCCCTGGATTCTTGTTATGTCATTTCTGAAGGCTTCCAATTTTCCAGCCGTCCCTTTACCTGCGAACATCTGCCTCCTATCAGCTTTCGAAAGTTCTTGCCTAATACCGGCAAAATTTGCCTTTCTCCGATTTAGAACTTCAACTTTTACATGTAGTGTATCCTTTTCCTTCGCGATTTTAAAACGAATAGAATTATGGTCGCTGGCCCCAAAGTGCTCCCCCACTGACACCTCAGTCACCTGCTCTGCCTTATTTCCCAAGAATAGGCTACGTTTTGCACCTTCTCTAGTACGAATATCCACATACAGAATCTGAAAATTGTTTTGTACGCACTTAAGAAATTCCTCTCCATCTAAACCTTTAACACTATGGCAGTCCCAGACTATGTTTGGAAAGTTAACATCTCCTACCATAACTACCCGATTGTTCTTACAAATAGCTGAGATCTACTTACAAGTTTGTTTCTCAATTTCCCTCTGACTATTAGGGGGTCTATAATACAATTCCAATAAGGTTATCATCCCTTTCTTTTTTCTCAGTTCCACTCAAATAACTTCCCTGGATGTATTTCCGTGCATATCCTCCCTCAGCACAGCTGTCATGCTATCCCTTATTAAAAATGTCACTCTCCCTCCTCTCTTGCCTCCCTTTTTATCTTTCCTGTAGCATTTGTATCATGGAACATTAAGCTGCCAGTTCTGCCCATCCCTGAGCCAAGTTTCTGTAATTGCTATGACGTCCCAGACTCATTCCTATCTCCAGATCCTTCTGCCCTATTTAAGGAGATATTTCCAAAGAGGAAGTGGTCTCTTTATTCATTTGACCACAGTGTACTACCTCACATATGGGTGAAGGTTAATCTTGCACAGCTTTGACTGCAATATTCCCTTAACCAAATCTTCCCAACAGTAGGTTTTCCTAAAAACAAAACTCCAATATATTAATGTACTTAATCTTGTCAACGATTTCTTATTAGAAAAGCACTAACTGTCCAGTTCAATTTTGAACAAACATCCTCTGCTACAGTTATTAAAATGTCACAAGCCGACCTACAACCACTATTTGTCATTGTATTGTATCCTTTGTACATCGTCATTGTATCCTTGAGGTCTATAAAATGGTCAAAGGATTGAACAAGTAGATGCACAGAAGATGATTCAATCTAAAATGAGGAGTCGTAAGTTTACATTAAAGGGGAAGTTGGATGGATTACTTCCCTTAGAGGATGTGGGATCCAGTGGAATTCACTACCCCAAAACAATGCGACATTAAGTAAATTTACGTAGGAGACACACAGATTATTAATTAGTAATGGGTTGAAGAGTTAAGTAGAGTTGTCAGAAAAGTGGTGTTCAGTCCAAGATGAGATTAGCCATGAATGTCTCAAATGGTAGAGCAGGTGCAAAGGGCTTTTTTTAATAATCCTGCTCCTAATTCTAATGCTCTTCTGTTCTTATGTCAAAAGGAGGCAGTAAGAAGAATGGACTAATACAAGGTGTTTAATGGGCATGGTATTGGAAAGTCTATGGTGACAGGCTTTTTGATTTGGTGGCGTGAGCCACAATATCTCTACAGTAGTGTCAGCACACCAGCTGGACCCAGCACTGTGGCTGAAAAGAATAGAAGCGTAGTCATACAACATGGAAACAAACCCTTCGGTCCAACTAGTCCATGCCAACCAAATTTCCCAAAACATGCTAGTGCAGTTTGTCTGCATTTGGCCCATATTCCTCAACCATTCCTATTCATGTAGTTCTTCAAATATCTTTTCAATGTTGTAACTGAACTTGCACCTACCACTTCCTCTGGCCGTTCATCCCGAGTTCCAAACAATCTGTGAAAAAGTTGGAAACTGATAGTTTAATTGTTGACAACGGTGTGTGAATCGCTGGGGATTATTGTTCGTTCAAGACCACACCTTGCTGAGCACAGCTCAGGATCTCAAGAGATTCCTAAATGTGGCTTGGGACTCCTTGTGGGTTATCACAGGCTGCTCAAGGCCTTGTGTTTGCGCAGTGCAGCTATCTATGGGTGGGGATGTTGTGATCCTTTGCAGAATCTTTCTCCAATTATCCATTTCTAGCCTCTAACTTATTCTCTCCTCCCTAGCTTTCAGCCTGAAGCTCCTTCACAAAACACCATGCAGCCTTTGTCTCGAAACCCACAGTCGCCAAAACTCCCACCATCAAATTCTGAGTGTTTACTATTGACTAGAAATTGGAGTGGACTATCCATATAACTATTGTAAATAAACTACCCTCCCCCGAATCTCTGAAGCCTGTCTGCCATCTACATGACACAACTCAGGAGTGCAATAGAATATTCGCTATTGTCTAGGTTTGGGTGCAGTTCCATGAACGTTCAACTTGACAGCATCAGAAAAAAGCAGACTGGTTGATTGGCTTCCACATTCACTCTCCCCTCCACTGATGCCCAGAGCAGCACTATGTACTATCTAAAAGATACATTAATTACATCAATTCATAATACTTCGATTGTATCTTCCAAACCTATGACCAATACCAACAAAATGAAAACGGAAGCAGATTCATGGTAACACCACCTCCTGCAGGTTCCCTTCCAACCCACTACCATCTGGAGCTGAAAATCTTTCAGGGGTCCTGAAGTGTCATTGAGCCAAAATTCTGGAACTCCCTCCCAACAGCACTACCAATAGGCCTACAACCCACATGGACTACAGTGATTCAAAAAGGGAGCTCACCATCACCTTCTCAAGGGCATTAGAATGAGGCAATAAATGTTGGCACAGCTAGTGACACCCACATTCCATAAATGAATTAATTCCTAAACACCTCCTCCTTCCTTCCACAACACCCCCACCCATAGATAGCTGCACTGCGAAAAACACAAGGCCTTGAGCAGCCTGTGATAACCCACAAGGAGTCCCAAGCCACATTTAGGAATCTCTTGAGATCCTGAGCTGTGCTCAGCAAGGTGTGGTCTTGAACGAACAATAATCCCCAGCGATTCACACACCGTTGTCAACAATTAAACTATCAGTTTCCAACTTTTTCACAGATTGTTTGGAACTCGGGATGAACGGCCAGAGGAAGTGGTAGGTGCAAGTTCAGTTACAACATTGAAAAGATATTTGAAGAACTACATGAATAGGAATGGTTGAGGAATATGGGCCAAATGCAGACAAACTGCACTAGCATGTTTTGGGAAATTTGGTTGGCATGGACTAGTTGGACCGAAGCGTTTGTTTCCATGTTGTATGACTATGCTTCTATTCTTTTCAGCCACAGTTACATTTTGCAATTGTCCTAAACTATGTTGTAATTGAACAAGTCAATGGAGGCTTTTGACACCAGGGCCACAGTACTCTGTAGCTAAGGTATTGAGTAGTAACTGCAATTTCGTCTAGCAATAATATCACAGAGCCATCAGCTCCCTACTGGGACCTTCAGTATTTGTTGTTTTCAGTACTAAAGAACTATGTTATGCATTATTTTTGTACTCTGTAATAGCATCCACAATAAACACAAAAAGTCCACCTCCAGTCATGATGTTTGACTCTGGATGACTCAGACAGACTGGCTAATGAATGCCCTACTTCTGCTCCGATTTCTTGAGACTCCATTTCATGTTTTTTTGTCTCCAAAGAAGAGCGTGCTAAAGATCTCAGATGTTGTGAAAAGGAGTGAAAATGGGGTGTTTTCAAATCAGATGGCATTGCTTCATCAATCACAGCTATGTAGCCATGAGTAGGAAGGCAATTTCCTCCATGAATAAAGGAAATCTACTGCAGAGCTCACACAAAGGGACTTCTTACCTTCAGTAAACTCTCCTATCACATTACCCAATATTGCACCCTCAGCTGTTTACTTGTTTGTTTACTTCCAGACATGACTATTTCATTGTTCTCTTGACTGAACTTTCATAAACTTCAACACATTCAAAAACTCCACTGACCGCGCCTTCATACCAAGCTCCTTTTACCCATTATCCCCGTGTTTGTTGATTCAGGACTTGCCAAAACTAAAAATTAAAAATCACACAGGATCTCGACCAGCAGGTTTATTTGGAAGCACTAGCTTTGCTGCTTCTTCATCCGGTGGTTGTGCTATGATGCTGTGTGCTTTTTAACATTGTCCCTCACTCTTGGAACGATGAATATCAGCAAAAGCAGGAAGTACTGCGCATGTTCTCGCCAACAAAGGGGCCCCGGGTGATTGATATCAGCGCCGGACCAATGAAAGGACGGTGGGCGGTGCTAGTGTACCTGTCGGGGCGGTTGGTCCTCCAACCAATCAGAATGAGGGGTGGAACTACACTGATCACCCTCGCGCGCAGCATAGAGTCGCTGTCGTGACTGCTCGGGAAGTTATGGAGCGAAACGATACAGTAAGGAAAGAAATAAACAGAAGGAAACGGGAGAAAAAAGTGTGCTATGAAAGGAGAGGTTTTACAAACAAATTGTGCACGTCGGAAAACACAAATCTGAACGTCCCAGTCCCTTGTTTGCAGTAAACGGGGATTTGCCTCAGCACGGCTGCAGGTCTGAGTGCGCGCCGCCAGCTTTAATCGGGCAACGATTCACTGGACACGTGCGCGGCCGCCAGCTTTGTACAGGGCAAAGTTCAGCCAGACGCATGTGCAGCTTTCTCGAGGATTTACACAGAGTACATTCAAACCCAGGGAAATGAATGGTTTTTGTCTGGATTTGTTTCGTCATTCATTTCAATGATTTAGATGTCAACATAGGAGGTTTGCAGGTCATAAAAAATTGGAGGTATTGTGGACAGTGAAGAAGGTTACATCACAGTACAATGGGATATTGATCAAATGGGATTTAATTTAGATAAATGTGAGGTGTTGCATTTTGGAAAGACGGATCAGGGCAGGATTTATACACTTAATAGCAAGGTCCTGGAGAGTCTTGCAGAACAAAGAGACTTTGGAATGCAGGTTGATAGTTCCTTGCAAATCAAGCCACAGGTAGATAGAATAGTGAAGAACGTGTTCAGTATATTTTCCTTTATTGGTTAGAGCACTGAATGTAGAATGTGAGAGGGCATGTTGCTGTACAGGACATTGGTTAGGCCAATTTTGGAATATTGTGTACAATTCTGGCCTGCCTCCTATCAGAATGGTGCTGTGAAACTGGAAAGGTTTCAGAAAAGATTTACAAGGAGGACCAGTTGCAATACCAAACAACCCAGATGGCTGCCTTCTTCAAAGACCGCAATTTCCCCCAGACGTGGTCGACGAAGCTCTCCACCGCATCTCCTCCACTTCCCTCTCCTCCGCCCTTGAGCCCCGGCCCTCCAATCGCCACCAGTACAAACCCCACTGGTCCTCACCTACTACCCCACCAACCTCCATATAAATTGTATCAACCATCGTCATTTCCACCACCTCCAAATGGACCTCACCACCAGGGATATATTTCCCTCTCCTCCCCTATCAGTGTTCCGAAAAGACCACTCCCTCCGTGACTCCCTCATCAGGTCCACACCCCCCCACCAACCCAAAGAAGGCGGTGCTGAGTTCGAGGGATTTGACTGAGACAAGGTGGGGGGAGGGGAAATGAGGAAACTGGAGAAGTCTGCGTTCATCCCTTGTGGTTGGAGGGTTCCCAGGCAGAAGATGAGGCGCTCTTCCTCCAACCGTCGTGTTGCCATGGTCTGGCGATGGAGGAGTCCAAGGACCTGCATGTCCTTGGTGGAGGGGGAGTTAAAGTGTTGGGCTACAGGGTGGTTGGGTTGGTTGGTCTGGGTGTCCCAGAGGTGTTCTCTGAAACGTTCCGCAAGTAGGCGGCCTGTTTCCCCAATATAGAGGAGGCAACATCGGGTGCAGTGGATGCAATTGATGATGTGTGTGGAGGTGCAGGTGAATTTGTGGCGGATATGGAAGTGTCCCTTGCGGCCTTGGAGGGATGTAAGGGGGGTGGTGTGGGCGCAAGTTTTGCATTTCTTGCGGTTGCAGGGGAAGGTGCCGGGCGTGGAGGTTGGGTTGGTGGGGGGGTGTGGACCTGATGAGGGAGTCACGGAGGGAGTGGTCTTTTCGGAACGCTGATAGGGGTGGGGAGGGAAATATATCACTGGTGGTGCGGTCCGTTTGGAGGTGGCGGAAATGACGGCAGATGATACGTTGTACATGGAGGTTGGTGGGGTGGTAGGTGAGGACCAGTGGGGTTCTGTCCTGGTGGCGGTTGGAGGGGCGGGGCTCAAGGGCGGAGGAGCGGGAAGTGGAAGAGATGCGGTGGAGGGCATCGTTGACTACGTCTGGTGGGAAATTGCGGTCCTTGAAGAAGGAGGCCATCTGGATTGTACGGTTTTGGAACTGGTCCTCCTGGGAGCAGATGCGGCGGAGACGAAGGAATTGGGAAAATGGGATGGCGTTTTTACAGAGGGCAGGGTGGGAGGAGGTGTAGTCTAGGTATCTGTGGGAGTCGGTAGGTTTATAGTAGATGTCCGTGTTGATTCGGTCACCCGAGATAGAAATGGAAAGGTCTAGGAAGGGGAGGGAGGAGTCTGAGACGGTCCAGGTGAGACGGTCTTGTCTGAGACCTTTCAAGTTTCACAACATCATTCCGAGAACAGGGAGATTGGAACTGAAAACAGAGTTCCAGATGAGCCTTAATCAATGTCTTTTGCAGCCACAATATGACTTCACAAACATTTGCATTCAATGCATTGACCAATAACGGAGAGCGTACCAAACGCTGCATTCACTACCCTGCCTACCTGACACTCGACTTTCCAGGAAATATGAACCTGCACTCCAAGGTTTCTTCGTTCAGCAACGCTCCCCAGGACCTTACCATTAAGTGAACAAGTCCTGCCCTGATTTGCCTTTCCAAAATACAAGCACTTCGCATTGATCTAAATTCAGCTCTGTCGACCATTCCTCAGCCTCAGCCTATTGGTTCATCGGACCAAGTTCGCATTTTAATCTGAACTAACCTTCTTCACTGTCCACTACATTTCCAATCTTGGAGTCTTCTGTAAATCTACCTCATATATTCACATCCAAGTCATTTATATAAGGACCCCGCATACTGTTGCTCACAGGCCTCCAGTCCACAAAACAACCCTCCGTTACCCTCTGTCTCCTACCTTCAAGACAATTTTGTATCCAAATGGCTAGTTTTCCCTGCATTCCCTGTATCTAACTTTCCTAACCAGACTGCTTTGTGTAACATTGTTGAATGCCTTTCTGAAGTCCATTTTGACAGCGTCCTTCATTAACCTTCATCTGCCTTCATTATCCTTCTTTATCACCTCTTCAAAAGACTCAACCAAGTTAGTGAGACGATTTCCTCCGCAAAAAAAGCCGTGTTCACACTCCTTAATCATTCCAGGACTTTTCAAACACAAGGACTTATGCCAGAGGCGTCGATTCTCCTGCTCCTTGGATGCTGCCTGGCCTGCTGCGCTTTTCCAGCAACACATTTTTCTGCTCAAACACATGTAAATCCTATTCCTCAGATTCCCTTGCAACAATTCGCCTACCATTGACTTCAGACTCGCTGTTCTCTTGTTCCCTGGCATTCCCTTACCATTTTAAAACAATAATGGCACCAGTCTTTCAGCACTTCACCTGTCGCTATTGATGAGGCAAATATCTCAGAGACGGGCCCTAGCTTTCCACAATCATCTGAAATACACCTAATCAGTTCCCAGGGCTTTATGCACCTTGGTGTGATTTAAGGTATCCAGTACCTCCTCATCTGTAATTTGAACACTTGTCAAATTATCACTATTATTTCTCCATACTCTAGTTTCCACAACATTCTCTAATAAATAAATGATATAAAATACTCACATAATATCTCTACCACCTCTTGTGGTCCCTTCGATGCCCTTCTTGATCTTTAAGGGGTCCTATTTACTGCCTGTTTATTCTTTTATCCTTGATGTATTTGCTTAATCTCGTTGTATTTTCCTTAAACCGTTTCCTAAAGCTATTTCCTGTCCCCTTTTTGCTCTCCTGATTTCTCTCGAGTATACTCCTTTAAAACGTCATCCTGGACTCCCAATTCCTCCACATCTGCTCCCAGGAGGAGCAATTCCACTCCAGAACAGCCCAGAATGCTTTCCTATTTCAAGGACTGCAATTTCCCTTCCACTTGATCAACAATGCACTCCAATATATATCCTGCACTTCCCGCACCTCCGCCTTTACACCACTCCTCCAACCACAATAGAATATAACCCTGCTGTCTTCCCCTTCATAAAATGCTACTCTCCATATACACTACATTAATCTCAACATAACCTCTGCGATTTCCGCTACCTACAGTCAGATGCTGTTATCAGAGACTTATTTCCCTTCCCACCCCTATCTGCAGACCATTCCCTCTGCGACTCGCTTGTTATGTCCACACCATCCCACCAACACACCCTCCAAAACACAGGACACTCCATTGCCGCGGCAAGAGATTTAAATTCTGCGCCCACACCTCACCCATCACCTCTGTCCAAGGTCCCAAAGAATCTTCTCAAATCAGGCAGAGTTTTCATGCACATCCAAACACCTTATCAACTGCGCCTGGAAACATGGGCAATTTACCATGGCTTATGCACCGAACCTGCGCATCTTTGGACTGTGGGAGGAAACTGGAACACTTGGAGGAAAGCCATGCAGTCACGCGGAGAATGTGCAAACTCCACACAGACAGTTGTCTGAGGTTGGAATCAAACCCAGGTCCCTGTCACTGAGGCAGCTGTGCGAACAACTGAAACACCTGCGCCCACACCTCCACCCCCCCCACTTCTGTTCAAGGCCCCAAAGGATCTTTTCACATTAGATTTTCCGGCACATCCCAACACCTCATCTACTGCATCAGGCCATTATGGTAAATTTAACACGGTTAATCCAACTAACCTACACATCTTTGGACTGTGGGAGCAAACTGGAACACGCAAAGGAAACCCTTACAGACACTGGGGCGAATGTGGAAATTCGAGGCTGGCATTAAAACAAGTTCCCTCATGCTGAGGCAACAGCGCTAACTACTGAGCCACAATACTGTGGGATCTTTGGTGCTGCTGTGCTGCCTCACTGATACCTCAGTCACTCACCCTAACTCATTTCCCAAGAGAAGAGGCATTGATGGCCTGGTGTTATTATCGCCAGACACTAAACCCAGAGACCCAGACAACGATCTGGGGAGCTGGGTTTGAATCCCGCCACGGCAGATAGTGTAATTTGAATTCAATAAAAATATTGAACTAAGAATCGAATGATAACAATGAATTCATTGTCGATTGTTGGGGAAACATCCCCATCTAGTTCACTAATGTCCTTTAGGGAAGAAATCTGCCATCCTTACCTGGTCTGGCCTACATGTGACTCCAGACCCATCGCAAAGTGATAACTGCCCTCTGGGTCCACACCGTCATCCTGTGAATGAATAAAGGAAAAAAAAAGGTCAAGTTTTGTTCCTTCTCTCGTCGGTCCATCCTAGAAATTGAATCAGAAAATTTTCTCGTACATAGTGAACAAATACTTTTCCATCCAAACCCTCAACACTGCTGCACTCTGAGGCTAGCTTTGTAAAGTTAAAACCCTTTATCATTGCAACCATATTATTCTTACAGATAACGGAGATCTCCCAGGAAATTTGTTTCTCAATTCAATGCTGTCTATTGGGGGAAGGTCTATAATACAAACCCAATAAGGCGATCACCCCTTTCTTATGTCTCTGTTCCACCCAAATAGCTTGCCTGGATGTACTCCCAGGAATATCCTCCCTAAGTCCACCCGTAATGTTATCCCTAATCAAAACTGCCAGCCCCCCTACTCTGTGCCTTTCCCTAAACTATAATTGCTATAATATCCCAGTACCATGTTCAAAACCATACCCTGAGCTTATCTGCCTTTCCTGTCAAGCCTCTTGCATTAAAATAAATGCAATGTAACTGGTCAGTCCGACCTCATTCTCTGCCTTGCCCTTGCCTGCCTTGATTATTTGATTTATGAACAGTCCCAGCTTCAGACTTACCTCTTTTCTCACTATCTCTTTGGGTTTACCCTCACTCCCTCACTGGTTTAATTCCTCCCAAGTAGCACGCGCAAATATTCCCTTTCCAGTGCAGGTATAATCCATCCTTCTTGTGCAGGTCAATTCTACACCATAAGAGATTCTAATTATCCTAAAATATGAATCTATATCCCCTACACTAGCTCCTTAGATACTCACTCATTCATCTGCTCTATCCTGCTATTCCTACTTTCACTAGCATGTGGCACCTGGACTAATCCAGATATTACTATCCTTGAGGACCTACTTTTAAAACCTCAGGTTAATTTGCTATATTCTGTCATCACGACCTCATTCTTATCTCTTCCTATGGTATTGGAACCAATGTACAACAACCTCCCTCTCGTCAATGTCCTCTTTGAGAATATTCTGCACCATCTCTGAACCATCCTTGAGGCTGGCAGCACGGCGGCACCATCCCACTCTGATATCTCACTGTCAATTGCAGAAACGCAGCCTGTGCCCCTAACTAGAGAGTCCCCTATCACCATCGATCACCTGGAACATTATATACCTCTCATTACATTACAGCCTGTCTCAGTAGCAGTAACCTGACGGACAATGCTACATTCCACTGAGAGTCTGTGACCTCCTGCATTTTCCAGAACAGCATATCTGTTTGAGATGGGGATAGCCACAGGAGACTGCTGCGCTACTTGACTACCCCTCGGAGCTTTCCTGGAGGTAACCCATCTACCTGACTGTATCTGCAGTATCCGACCATCCGAAGACTGCCATCTATCCCACCCCCTGACCCCTGTCAATTCCTGTTTGCTGTTAACCATCGCTCAAACCGGTCCATGTGATCTGATACGATTTGCAACGACACTTCCTTTAAATATAATCATCAGCATCTTTGAAACTTTTTCCTAACCTCCCACATCTGACAGGAAGGGCACATCACTCTACGAATGGCCATCTCTGCACCATAACAATTTACAGACCAAGAAAAAGGCACAGTCTTTCTGCCATGTTTTTTCAGACTTTTAAAAAACAAATGAGCTCTCTCTCCACAGTCACCGCACTAACAGGAACTTGGCTGTGTCTCAGTAATTTTCCCAGTCACACCGACATTTGAAATATTCGCCCACGGACAGAATGCACACCTTTCCTTCCACATGAAAAAGACAATGATATTCAGATCATCACAGATCAAGTAACTATCAGATCTGCACATGAAGTTCAATTTGAATTACTCAACCGCAAATTAAATTGTAGTTTCCTTGGTCCCACAAATGTTTCAATCTCAGTCTCATAATTTCTCTCATCCGTGAACTGAAATCCAAACCAACCTCCTCACTTCTTTCCTCCACACGCAGTTTTCACACACTCTTTCCTCTCTTTGAATTCAATTTCCGAGTTCCTGTCTGCAGACTAAGAATCAAATCAATGAATCTGTCTCGGAGTCTACCGGATGTTGGTGAATTCTACCCCTCCAGTGTTTGGATTCTGTCACTGTGTAGAGGAGTTAGGAGGTCACGTTTTGGCTGTATATGGCATTGTTGAGGCTAATTTTATAATTCTGCATTCAATTCTATTCTCCCTGATTTCTGAAAGATGTTACCAAGATAGGACTCAACCTTATAATGGCAGGTTCCTGGGAAATGTTGACAAACAAATAGACTGTGCAGTGTGGGTTGATAGTTCCTTGAAGGTAGGCAGGTCAGTGAAGGTGGTGTTTGGTATGCTGGCTGTTATTTGACAGTATACTAAGTATAGGAGTTGGGAGATCATGTTTCGATTGCACAGTTTATTGGTTCGGCCACTTTTGGAATGCTTTCAATTCTGGCTTCCCTGTCATAGGAAAGATGTTGGGAAACGTGAAAGATATCAGAAATGATTTACAAGAGTGTTGCCAGTTTTGCAGCATTTGAACCATGGAGAGGCTAAATAGGCTGAGGTTATGTTCTCTGGCGCTGTGGGGTGGCATTATCGAACTTTATAAAACTGTGAGAAGCAACGATAGGGTGACTAGTCATGGTTTCCTATTTCCCAGGGTAGGGGAGTCCAAAAGTAGAGGGCATAGGTTTAACATGAGAGGGGAACGACTTAAAGGGACTGTAGGGACAACTTGCTTCATGTAGAAGGAGGTGCATGTATAGAATGAGCTGGTTGGCATGGACAAGTAGAACCGAAGGGGCTGTTTCCATTCTGTACGTCTCTATAACTCCGCTTTGCTAAACTTGAAGGGTTTCCAAAATATCTCCAACGTTTATTGTTAGGATTGTGGAGTTAAAGGGAGAGGCTGAATAGGCTGGGGTTTTTTCACTGGCGCGTCAGAGACTGAGGGGTTACCTTATAGAGGAGCACAGATAGGGTGAACAGCCAAAGTCTTTGTTTCCACCTAGTGTCGAGGAGTTCAATGCTAGAGGGTATTGGGTTTAAAGTGAGAGGGGAAAGATTTAAGAGGGACCGAAGGGGCAAACCTTTCAGTCAGAAATTGGTGGGTGTATGGAATGACTTACCATAGGAGTGATGAACACAGGCCGAATTACATTTAAAAGGAGTTGGGAGGAGTACATGAATAGAAAGTGTTCAGAGTGATAAAGGTCAACTGCTTCCAAATGGGACTGGATCAGATTAGGATATCTGGTCCATATGGACGCGTTGGACTGAAGGGTCTGTTTCCGTGCTGTACAGCTCTATGACTCAAAGTTCTTCAGCAAAATGGTGCAAATCGGAAAAAAAAACAAAAAGCGCAGGAGATCATCAGCAGGTCTGGCAGCACCTGAAATGGTGATAGCTGCAGGAAACATAGTCGCCTTAAAGAAGCGTTTGGATTATCACACCAGGCATATGCACTTGATGACCAGTACGGATAAGATTGGGGCATTGTGTTGAAAAGTTTAATACCAGAGACTTTAACACCATTTTATTCTGTTTTTCTCTGTTATTCCCCCTTTGCAGAAGCAGGCAGGATCGGGAAGCAATGGAGAATGTAAATGATGCGTGACCTTCATAGTGAGAGGATTCGAGTAGAGGAGCAGGCATACCTTTCTGGAAGGGCCTTGGTGAGACCACACCTGGAGTATTTTCTGTACTTCTGTTCTCCTTTCCCAAGGAAGGCTATCATGGTTATTGAGAGAGAGTAAAGGAGGGTCACCAGACTGACTCCTCGGATGTGGAGATTGTTAAGAACAGCAGATGCTGGAAATGAGAGTCCATACAATGTGGAACTGGAAAAGCGCAGCATGTCAGGCAGCATTAGAGGAGTAGGAAAGTTGACGTTTTGTGTCAGGACCTTTTGCCAGTTCTGATGAATAGCCCTGACCCGAAACGTCAACTTTGCAGCCCCAGCGTATTCATTTTGGTCATCAAGCACCTATTTATCCTAGTCACAGGTTCTGGCACTGCGTGTAACCGATATTGTAGTGATTGGTGTGATCATCTCAACACTTCTTCAAGGCTACAATGTTTCCTGCATCTGTCACTATTTCAGATGCTGCGAGACCAGCTGAGGATCTCTGGCACTTTTTGTTTTTATTGCAGATTTCCACCATTTTGCTGAAGCACTTCGAGTCAGAGAACTGTACAGCTCCATATTGTGTTGACTCTGATTCCTGGGCTGTCAGGAATGATGCATGAAGAGGGACTCAATCCTCGTTTAATCCTCCTTTCCATTGGCTTTCTGAGCTGCTGACTACATCACTGATATTCTACCTCCCATTCCCTGACCTGAATCTGAGCCATCTACTCTACATTTTAGTTCCCATCCCCCTGCCTAACTAGTTAAAACCACACCAATGGAACTGGCAAAAGCCCCCATGACGAGATTTGTCTCAGCTCTGACCAGGGCTTGTACAAGTTCCACCTAACCTAGAAACAGTCCCAATGCATTTAAGAATCTAAACCATTCTCTGGTATACCATTTCTCCAGCCACACATCCAGCTGATCTATCCTCTTATTCCTGCTCTCACTAGCACATGGCACTGGGAGCAAGTCTGACATTATTACATTTCAGGAGCTACGTTTTACTGTGTTTCTGATCTCCCGACATTCAGCTTACAGTTCCTCATTCTTGTCTGTGTCCCCCACGACCACTGTATGTTTACCCTCCAGCTCCAGAATGTCCGATAGCCGCCCCATGTTATCGTGGATACTCGCACCAGGGAGGTAACATACCATGCTGGATTCATGTCTGTGGCCACAGAAGTGCCTGTATGTACCCCTGACTATTGAATCCCCGTCACTATAGACCTGCCACTCTCTTTCTTCCCATTCTGTGCAGCAGAGCTATCTGTGGTGTCAAGACCCTGGCTGTTGCTGATTTCCCCTGAGGCCACTCCACTCATCCCCCCAACAGAAACCAAAGAGATATACAGTATCTGTTTGAGAAGGGAATAACCACTGGGGACTCTGGCACTCCCTTGCTGAGCCTTGTATTGCTCTGATATCTTTCCATTTCCTTTGTGCCTGTGTATCCCTCACCTGCAGTGCGACTAACTCACTAAACGTGATGTCCACAACATTATCAGTATCGCATATGCCCAACATTGAGTCCACTCACAGCTCCAGGTCGGAAAAGCAGTTTCCCAGCAGATGGATACACTTCCTGCACACATAGTCGTCAGGAACACCTGAAATATCCCTTATTTCTCACATTGTGCAAGAGGAGCACACCACAGACAGAACAGACAAACCTTTCTCCTTCCATAGTTAAATGCCGATTATCTTCAGATCCTGATGACTCCACGTACTATAAAAGCTTGTTTATGAGATATTGTCTCAATTATTTTCAATTAATATTCTATAAAATGAATTCACAAAACAAAACTCACAATCAGTGCAGGATGAATAGTAAAGACAAATATTACATTTGGTATGTGTTTGCTGTGTAAATGCTTCTCTTCAAATTGCCCCAACCCCCACGGAAGAAGACATCTGCATGTGCCTCGCTGTACCTTGCCTCCAATAAAAATGGTGGCCATAACACAGTACCTATCACTGCCTGAGGGCCGAAGGCATTTTCGTGTTTACTGAAAACATGGGGCCAAGAGTTTCTAATTCAGACTAACGACCTGCACAGAGTGTAATTAAACACTCCCAGTCTAAATTGACTCATTTTCTCCCGGTTTCCATTGCAACTCCCAATTTCCACATCCCACATTCACCAAGGGCCCAGTCACGTGGCACTGCACAGGTGGAGTTCCTGGTGACATGTCAGATACTGGCCATGCCCCCCATTCACTCCAATTGGGTGGAGAACCAGCTGGTTCCAATTGGTCTGTCATTCCCACCCCTTCTTCCTATTGGTGGGAAGCTGCCATCAATCAGCTGGACCCTATTGTGAGATCAGTGGCGGGATCCTCCCTCTCCCTGAATCAAACCCAGAAGTTGTGCCGACGGTGCCTATCAGAAACAATAAGCAGAAGTTGCTGGTAAAGCTTAGCAGGTCTGGCAGCATCTGGGAACAGAAATCAGAGTTAACGTTCCGTGTGAAGTGATCCTTCCTCAGAACTGATTGTAGCTGAGAAAATTAGAATCTCGAAAGTGTGGAAACAGGCCCTTTGGCTCATCAAGTTCACACCACCTTCTAAATTTTATCCCACACAAACCCATTCTCCAACCATATTATGTACATTTTCCCTGACTAATGCACTAACCTACACATCCCTGAACACTATGGGCAATGTAGCTCAGCCAATTCACATTACCTGCACATCTTTGGACTGCTGGAGATAGGGGTTAAAGAGTATATAATAGGTGGGGACAGAGCCCAAAGAGAGACAAGAACATTTGGAATGAGAAAGGAGTGGATAACGATCTGGCTGGGAGGGTGAATAGCTGTAAATGGAGGGGACAGGAACCTGTGTCTGTCAGCATCTCAGTGTAGGTAGTGGACATGGTGACTGATTATTTATGTTCTGCCTGCAGTAAAGACCCTGAGCTTCCAGTTGCCTGCCACTTCAACACACGAGCCTGTTCTCTGGCCAACATCTCTGTCTCATGTTAATGCAGTGTTCCACTGAAGCATGATACAAGCTGGCAGAACACTCCAGAACATACCAAACGGCCTCCGATTTCAAGGACGGGAATTTTCCATCCCACGTGTCAACAATACCCTCCAGTGTATCTCCTCCACTTGTCGCACCTCTGCACTTGAACCCCACACCTCCATCTGCGACAAGGATAGAAACCGCCTGGTACTCACTTTCCCCCCAGATACAACGCATCATCCTCCGCCATTTCCACCACCTACAATCAGACCCCACCACCAGAGATATATTTCCCTCCCAACCCCTTTCAGCCTTACGCAGAGTATTACTTCCTCGTTAGGTCCATCCTCCACTCCCAGCATCTTTGCTTGCCATCGCAGGAAGTGTTGAAACCTGTGCCCATACCTCCCCGCTCACATCCATCTAAAGCACCAAAGGATCCTTCCACATCCAGCAGCGATTTTCCTGCAAATTCTTCACTTCACCTATTATGTTCTTTGTTATCGATGTGGTATCCTCAACAATGGGGAGTCAGGTCGTCAACTTGTGGAATGTTTCAGGGAACGTTTCTGGGCCACATGCACCAACCAACCCTACCACCCTGTGGCCGACTACTTCAACTCCCC
The DNA here is from genome assembly GCF_037043375.1 of Chiloscyllium plagiosum. Lineage (NCBI taxonomy): Eukaryota > Metazoa > Chordata > Chondrichthyes > Orectolobiformes > Hemiscylliidae > Chiloscyllium > Chiloscyllium plagiosum. The sequence goes on from NW_028270156.1 coordinate 82,534,886, forward strand.
CTCCCACTCCGCCTGGAACATGTATGTCCTGGGCCGCCTCCACCGCCAAATCCCTGCCACCCGAAGCCCGGAGTAAAAACACCTCATCTTCCACCTTAGGACACTTCTACCAGATAGCATCAACGTTTCCTCATCACCCTCCCCCACCTTATCCCAAATACAAGCCTCCAACTCGGCACTGGCCTCTTTAACTGTCCCACCTGTCCATTTTCCTTCCCAATTATCCACTCCACCCACTCACCATTATTCCTACCTTCCTATTGCCTTCCCAGCTACCTTCCCCTCAACCCCACACACCACTCCCAATATCTCTCAGCCCTCTTCCCCACCCCCTATACTCCTGATGAAGTGCTTATGCCCAAAATGTCAATTCTCTGCTCCTTGGATGGTACCTGACCTGCTGTACTTTTCCAGCACCACACTTTAACGCAAGCTGAAAAAAAACTCATCTACTACATGGGGATCCTGCAAACCTCTGGCCTCAATATCGAATTCAATAATTTTATGTCCTGAACTCTCCCATATCCCTGACCCCTATCCCACACACCAGGTCATGTTATTACATAGCCTGCCATTCTACACTACCTATGGTTAGCCACTATCAGTCCCCAAAAACAGCTAGTCACTCTCCTCCCACCAGATCACTATCCACTCCTTTGTCTAACTGCTCCTATCTCTTTCTCTGGATTCTATCCCCATATATCAGTTACTCTATAACCACTACATTCTGAATATAACACGACACTTATTCTCAGTCATCTCAGTTCTAAGGAAGGGTCCCCGGATCCGGAGCTTTTTCCAGTATATTCTGGGTATTGTGTGTGATTTACTACATCCAGAGTGCTTTCGGTTCTAAGTTTCTATTTCAGGTCTAGCAGCCGACACCGTGTGTTTAAAAACCCTTCCAGGCCACACTAACTCCATTTCTCTCTCAGTCTCTGCTGTCTGTGTTACTCCCTTTTCACTCACTGAGTCCCCCCTCACAGTGATACTGTGCATGCACAGCTTATGGTCACGTGTTGGCTTGGGGAATCTACCCCTCATTCACTCCAATTGGCTTGAGGATCACGCCAACTCTCCTGTTGGTCTGAAGCTCCCGTCAATTACCCAGGCCGCATTGTGACGTGATTGAGAGGATCCTCCCAGAAGTGTGGGAAGCTGAGGGTGACCTCTTAGAGGTTTATAAATTCACGAGGGACATGGATCGGATAAATAGACAAGGTCTTTTCTCTGGGGCAGGGGAGTCCAGAACAAGAGGGTCTCGGTTTAAGGTGAGAGGGACAACATTTTTCACACAGAGGTTGGTGCATGTATGGAATCTTCTGTCAGGAGAAATTGTAGAAGCTGTCACACCATTTGGCATCTGGACGGGTATATGAATAGGAAGGGTGTAGAGGGATATGGGCCAAGTGTTGGCAAATGGGACTAGATTAGGTTAGGATATTTGGTCGGTATGGATGAATTTGAGCAAAGGATCTGTTTCTGTGCTGTATATCTCTATGGCTCTATGACTCTGTCCTGGGATGACCTTTATCATTGACATGGAATGGGGCAGTATCACAGAGCACAGGGGTTGGGGACTTATTCAGCCCATTGGGGCTGTTCTCTCTCCCTCTGGGGATGGCGCAAATCTGTCCCAACTCATCTTCCATTTGTCTGTAGCTCTCCAAATCTTTCCTTAAGAAGTTAAATTCCAAATTTGTTTTGACAATAACTACTGAATCTCCTTCCAGCTGTGGTTCAAACTGTTCCAGATGCTCAGCGATCTTCATATTTTTATCCTGTATTATTTGCCAATTACCTGAAAGTAGTTACCAAAAATTGCGACAAAGTTAATAATTTCGCTCTCTGTCTCTGTAAATTAATTAAATATCCTGGAAACAAATCTGGTCCTTTTCGAAATCATTGCTTAACTTTCTCAGCTGAAAGGAGAATTGTCTGAAATTGTTACCTCTACATAAAAGAGAAAACTATCTTAAATTTTAATTTATTAGTGTCACAGTGATACACAACACACAAACAGACCTTTCGGTCCAATTCGTCCATACTGACCAGATCTCCTAATCGCGTCCCATTTGGCAGCATTTGGCCCATATCCTTCTCGACATTTCCGAATCACATACCCAATTCAGCCTTCTAAATGTTGTAATTGTACCAGCCTCCACAATTTCTCTGGCAGCTCCTTCCATACACATGCCACGTTCAGTTTGAAAACATTGCCCCTTAGATGCCATATAAATCTTTTCCCTCACATCTTAAGCCTGGGCCATCTAGTTTGGGACTCCCCTAGCCTGGGAATAAAACCCTGGTTGTTCAAGACCCTATCCATGCCCCTCACGATTTTATCAACCTCTAAGGTCTCCTCTCAGCATCCGATGGTCCAGGCCCCAGTGTATTCAGTTTCCCCCTGTAGCTCAAACCCTCAACCCTGGCAACACCTTTGCACATCTTTTCTGAAACTGTTCAAGTTTCACAATATCATTTCTATAACAGGGAGACCAGGACTGACAGCATAATTCCAGAAGTGGCATAACCAATGTACTGTAGAGCCACAAACTGACATCAAAACTCTTATACTCAATGCACTGTTCAATAATGGCAAGTACGCCAAATGTCTTCTTCACTACTCTGTCTATAATTCCATTTTCAAGGAACAATGAACTGCACTCCAAGGTCTCTTCTTTCAGCAACACTCCCAATGACCTTCCCATTTAGTGTACAAGTCCTGCCATAATTTGCTTTTCCATAATACCTCACTTCACATTTATCTAAAGTAAACTTCATCGACCACTTCTCAGTCCATTTGATAGAATTCCCATTGTACTCTGAGGTAACTTTTTCCGCTGTCCACTGGACACCCAATTTTGTTGTCTACTATAAACCTATTAGCCACAGCACTTATATTCACATAGAAATCATTGATAGAAACGATGAAAAGCAGTGGACCCAGCAATAATCCTTACAGCACATTGCTCATCACAAGCCTCTAGTCCGAAAAGCAACCCTCTACCACAACCCTCTGTTTCCAACCTTGCAGCCAACTTTGTATCCAAATACTTAGTTCTCCCTGTATTCCATGGTGTGTAACTTGCTGACCAGTCTGCTATGTGGAACCTTGTTGAATATCTTTCTGAAGTTCAAGTTAGTGATTTCCATGCTGACCATGCCTAATCATTTCTTGCCTTTCCAATTACTTGTAAACCTTGTCCCTTAGAATCCCTTCTAACACCTTGCCTGCCACTGACTTCGGGCTCAGCGTTCTATTGTTCCCTGGACTTTCCTTACCATCATTCTCAAATGTTAGCACCCGTCTTCCAGCACCTCACCTGTGGCTATCGATGATACAAATATCTCAGCAAGGGGCCCAGCAATCACTTCCCTAGCTTCCCACAAATTCCTGAGATTCATCCGATCCAGTCCCAGGGGTTTATCCATCTTGATTTTAAGACATCTAGTGCCACCTCCTCTAAAAATATGGACACTTGTCAAGTTATTATTTATTTCTCCAAACTATCTAGCTTCCATATCCTCTTTCAGTAAAAGCTGCCATGAAATCCTCAGATAGTATCTCTCCCACGTCCTGGAGTTGCACAGACAGTCTTGTTGATCATCCCTATTCTCTGCCTGGTTAATCTTTTGTCCTTAGTGTATTTCGAGAACCTCTTTGGATTCTCCTTAAACCTATTTCCCAAGGCTATCTCATGTTCCCTTTTTTGCCTGCTGGTTTTCCTCGAGTATGTCCCTGCTGTCCTTATACTTCAAGTGATTACCAAACCCAGCTGTCTGTTCCTGCCATATCCCTCCTTCATTTTCATGACCAGAACCTCAATTTCTCTCGACAGGCAGCATTCCCTAAAAGTACCAGCTTTGCCCTTAGCAGGAACATACTGCCTGCGTACTCTCGTTGTCTCATTTTTGCAGGCCTATGGAGGTAGATTAGATTACATTACATTACATTACAGTGTGGAAACAGGCCCTTCGGCCCAACAAGTCCACACTGACCCGCCGAAGCGCAACCCACCCATACCCCTACATTTGCCCCTTACCTAACACTACAGGCAATTTAGCATGGCCAATTCACCTGACCTGCACATCTTTTGGATTGTGGGAGGAAACCGGAGCACCCGGAGGAAACCCACGCAGACACGGGGAGAACGTGCAAACTCCACACAGTCAGTCGCCTGAGGCGGGAATTGAACCCGGGTCTCTGGCGCTGCGAGGTAGCAGTGCTAACCACTGTGCCACCGTGCCGCCCACAGGAATGGCAGATGAGGACATAAAAACCATCATCATCATCAGTAAAGAGGTAATATTGGGAAAGATAACAGCCCAAGTGTAGACGGGTCTCGGAGCCCTGATGGAATGTATGCCAAGGGATTAAAAGAGATTGCGCGGGGGTGGGATAGAAATGCACTCGTGTAATTCACTAAAATTTGCTGGACTTTCGGACGGTTCAGGCAAATTGGAGAGCTGCAAATGTGATGCCACTATTTTTAAAAAATGACCCGATCGCTTAACTTTGATAATGGGGAACATGTTTGAATCACTCAAGGAAGAAATAACGAACTATCTGGGTGGAAACTGTCCCATCGTGCAGACGCAGAATGGATTCATGAAGGCAGGTCATGTTTCATTAATTTACTGAAATTATTTGAGGACATGACGAGCGTGTTGGACAAGGTTCAACCGGTGGATTTCCAGAGGGGATTCGACAAATTGCCACACAAAAGATGGCTGTACAAAGTAAAAATGCACAGCATTATGGGTAATGTATTAGCATGGATACGGATTGGTTAAATAAAGTAAGTAAATAAATGGGTGATTTGATTAGTGTTGGGAATACACTTGTTTACAATTTACACAGATGCTTTAGAGTTGGGGACCAAGTGCACTGTGTCAGAGTTTGCAGACGACACTAAGACGAGTGGAAGAGCAAAGTGTGCAGAGGCCACTATTGATCTGCAGTGTGTTACAGATAGGATACATAAGTGGGCAAGAGTCTGGGAGATGGTGGCATTTTTGATAGGAATAACAGCACTGATAGGAATAACAGCAAACTGGATTATTATTAAATGGTGAAATATTGCAGCATGCTGCTGTGCAGAGGGAGCTGGGTGTACTTGTGTGTAAATCACAGGAAGTTGGTTTTCAGGTGCAGCAGATAATTAAGGCAGCGAAGGGAATATTGTCCTTCATTGCTAGAGGGATGGAGTTTAAAATAAGAAAGGTTATGCTACAGCTGCAAAGGGTGCTGGTGAGGCCACACCTGGGTACTGTGTCAGGTTTGGTCTCCTTATTTCAGCAAGGATGTAAAGATACTAGAGGGGGTGCAGAGGCGGTTCACTAGTTTGACTCAGGAGTTGAGAGAGTTGCCTTATGAGGAGAGATTGAATAGACTAGGACTACAGGGTAGAACAGGAACAGGATTGGCTGTTGCAGGTTCCAGGGTTTAAATGTTTTAGTAGGGTCAGAGGTGGGGGTAAAAGAGAGGGAGGTGTGGCATTGCTTGTCAAAGATAGGACTACAGCGGTGGAAAGGACGATGGATGAAGACTCGCCATCTGAGGTAGTTTGGGCTGAGGTTAGGAATAGGAAAGGTGAGGTCACCCTGTTAGGAGTTTTCTACAGGCCTCCTAATAGTCCTAGAGACGGAGAAGAAAGGATTGCGAGGATGATTCAGAAGAAGAGTGAAATAAATAGGGTGGTTATTATGGGGGACTTTAACTTTCCAAATATTGACTGGAAAAGCTATAGTTCGAGTTCGTTAGATGGGTCGGTGTTTGTCCAATGTGTGCAGGAGGGTTTCCTGACACAATATGTAGACAGGCCAACAAGAGGTGAGGCCATACTGGATTTGGTTCTGGGTAAAGAACCAGGCCAGGTGTTAGAATTGGTAGCCAGGAAGGATCTGAAGAGAGAGCTAAGAGCAGCAAGGAGGGGACATGAAAAGTCCTTAGTTGGTAGGATTAGGGAAAACCCGAAGGCTTTCTATAGGTATGTCAGGAATAAAAGAATGACGAGGGTAGGAATAGGTCCAGTCAAGGATAGTAGTGGGAAGTTGCGTGTGGCGGCTGAAGAGATTGGGGAGACACTGAATGAATACTTTTCGTCAGTATTCACTCAGGAACAGGACATTGTTGCCGATGTGAATACTGAATCACAATTAATTAGAATGGACGGCTTTGAGGTATGTAGGGAAGAGGTGTTGGAAATTCTGGAAAGGGTGAAAATAGATAAGTCCTCTGGGCCTGATGGCATTTATCCTAGGATTCTCTGGGAAGCAAGGGAGGAGATTGCAGAGCCATTGGCCTTGATTTTTATGTCCTCGTTGTCTACAGGAATAGTGCCAGAAGACTGGAGGATAGCAAATGTGGTTCCCTTGTTCAAGAAGGGGAGTAGGGATAACCCTAGTAACTATAGGCCGGTGAGTCTCACTTCTGTTGTGGACAAAGTCTTAGAGAGAATTGTAAGGGATAGGATTTATGAACATCTGGATAGGAATAATGTGATCAAGGATAGTCAGCATGGTTTTGTGAAGGGAAAAGTGAGGTGTGCAGATGCTGGAGATCAGAACTGAAAATGTGTTGCTGGAAAAGCGCAGCAGGTCAGGCAGCATCCAGGGAACAGCAGAATCGACGTTTCGGGCATAACCCCTTCTTCAGGAATGGCCTGAAGAAGGGCTTATGCCCGAAACGTCGATTCTCCTGTTCCCTGGATGCTGCCTGACCTGCTGCGCTTTTCCAGCAACACATTTTCAGCTATGGTTTTGTGAAGGGCAGGTCGTGCCTCACAAACCTTATTGAATTCTTTGAGAAGGTGACTAAGGAGGTGGACGAGGGTAAAGCGGTAGATGTGGTGTATATGGATTTTAGTAAGGCGTTTGATAAGGTTCCCCATGGTAGGCTACTGCAAAAAATACGGAGGTATGGCATGGAGGGTGAGTTGGAGGTTTGGATTAGGAATTGGCCGGCTGGAAGAAGACAGAGGGTAGTAGTTGATGGTAAAGGTTCATCTTGGAGTGCAGTTACTAGCGGTGTTCCGCAAGGATCTGTTTTGGGACCATTGCTGTTTGTCATTTTTATATATGACCTAGAGAAGGGGCTAGAAGTTTGGGTGAGCAAGTTTGCCGATGATACGAAAGTCGGTGGAGTTTTTGACAGTGAGGAAGGATGTGTCAGGTTACAGCGGGATATAGATAAGCTGCAGAGCTGGGCAGAAAGGCGGCAAATGGATTTCAATGTAGGAAAGTGTGAAGTGATTCACTTTGGTAAGAGTAACAAGAAGATGGGGTACTGGGCTAATGGTCGTATACTTGGTAGTGTGGATGAACAGAGGATCTTGGTGTCCATGTACATAGATCTCTGAAAGTTGCCACCCAGGTAAATAGTGCGGTGAAGAAGGCATATGGCGTACTGGCTTTTATTGGAAGAAGAATTGAGTTCCGGAGTCCTGAGGTCATGTTGCAGTTGTATAAGACTCTGGTGCGGCCGCATCTGGCGTATTGTGTGCAGTTTTGATCGCCATACTATGGGAAGGATGTGGAGGCACTGGAACGGGTGCAGAGGAGGTTTACCAGGATGTTGCCTGGTATGGTAGGAAGATCGTATGATGAAAGGCTGAGGCACTTGGGGCTGTTTTCATTGGAGAAAAGAAGGTTTAGGGGTGACTTGATAGAGGTGTACAAGAAGATTAGGGGTTTAGATAGGGTTGACCCTGAGAAGCTTTTTCCACGTATGGAGTTAGCTATTACGAGGGGGCACAGCTTTAAATTAAGGGGTGGTAGGTATAGGACAGATGTTAGGGGTAGCTTCTTTACTCAGCGAGTCATGAGTTCATGGAATACCCTGCCAGTATCAGTGGTGGACTCTCCCTCTTTATGGGCATTTAAACGGGCATTGGATAGGCATATGGAGGATAGTGGGCTAGTGTAGGTTAGGTGGGCTTGGATCGGCGCATCATCGAGGGTCAAAGGACCTGTACTGCGCTGTATTTTTCTATGTTCTATGTTATACACTTTGGAATTTACAAGAATGGGAGGTTGCATAGGAAAAAGTAAAATTATGAAGGTAATACACAAGGTAGAAGCAGTGAGCTTATTTCTATTGGAGTAAAAGAGCATAGCGTCAAAATAAGGGGTATCACATTTAGGACTGAGTTGAGGAGGAACCTCTTCAGCTAATGTTTTGTGAATCTGTGGAATTCCCTGCTGAGTGAAACAGTTGAGACTATCATCTTGAATGTCTTTAAGGCAAAAGGTAGGTTTATGAACAGGAAGGGAATTAATGGTTATAGTGACAGAGCAAGAAAGTGGAGCTGAGGCCATGGAAAGATCAGCCCTGATCTTATTCAATGACAGAGCAGGCTGGAGGGGCCAGACGGCCTACTCCCGCTCCTATTCCTTATGTTGTTATGTTCCCATTTTCGAGCCGTCCCTTTACCTGGGAACAGCAAACAAATATTGGAAGTTCTTGCCTTGCACCATCAAAATTGGCCTTTGTTCAATTTAGAACCTTAACTTTTAGATTAGGTCTATTATTTTCTGAAGAAGGGCATGTGCCCGAAACGTCGAATCTTCTGTTCCCTAGATGCTGCCTGACCTGCTGTGCTGTTCCAGCAATAAAGTTTCAGCTTTGATCTCCAGCGTCTGCAGACCTCACTTTCTCCTCTATTATTTTCTGTAACTATTTTAAAACTTGTAGAATTATCAGAGAATCCTGACACATCCCATCACATCCACACTGACCCTGAGAGCCTCCTACACTACCCCTGTAACGCTGCAACTCCCATGGCTAATCCACCTAACCTGCATGTCCCTGAAAACTATGGGCAATTCAGCCTGGACAATCGACCTAATCTGCACATCTTGGACTGTGGAAGCAAACCAGAGAACTCAGACGAAACCCATGCAGACGACCTCAGTCAGGTGATCATCCCTTTCTTATTTTCCCTTTCCACCCAAATAGATTCACTGGAAATACTCCCAGGAATATTCACCATAAGCACAACCATAATGATATCCCTAATCAAAAACACCACTTCCCCTCCTCTCTTAGCCCCCTTTCTATCCTTCCTATAGCATCTATAACCTGGAACATAAAGCTGCCAGTCGTATCCATCCCTGAGCCTCATTTCTGTAAGATGCATGATATCCCAGTCCCATGTTCAAAACCACATACTGAGCTCATCTGCCTTCCCTGTCAGGCCTCTTGTATTGAAATAAATGCAGTGTAACTGCTCAGTCCTGCCTCGCTTTGTGCCTTGCCCTTGCCTACCTTGACTGTCGAACTTCTCAACTGTACCAGCCTCAGACTTATGTCTTTATACACTATCTCTTTAGGTTTACCCCCACTCCCTCACTGGTTTAATGCCTCCTGAGTAGCACTGGCAAATCTCCCTGCCTGGATATTAGACACCTTGTAATTCAGGTATAATCCATCCTTCTTATACAGGTCAACTAGTCCAGAGGAGATTCCAATGATCCAAAAATGTGAATACTTGCCCCTGCACCAGCTCCTTCGCCACTCATTCATCGGTAATATCCTGCTATTCCTACTCTCACTTGCAGGCGGCACAGAGAGTAATCCAGATATTACGACCAAAGAGGACCTGCTTTTCATCTTCCAGGCTAATTCGCTAAATTCTCTCGTCAGGATCTCATCCTTCTCTCTTCATATGTCATTGGTACCAATGTACAGCGACCTTCCACTAATCATTATCCCCTTTCGGAATATTCTGCACTCTCTGAGACATCCTGGATCCTAGCACAAGGAAGGCACCACCCCATTCTGATGTCTTACTGTCAGCTGCAGAAACGGTAGTGTGTGCCACTGACGAAAGAGTCCCCTATCACCATCGCTCACTTGGAACTTGATATACCTCTCATTTTGTTAGAGCCAGTCTCAGTACCAGTAACTAGAATTTCAGTGCGAAATTCCTCTGAGAGTCTGTGACCCCCTACATTTTCCAAAACCGTATACTTGTCTGACATGGGGACAAAGTGAGGTCTGCAGATGCTGGAGATCAGAGCTGAAAATGTGTTGCTGGAAAAGCGCAGCAGGTCAGGCAGCATCCAGAGAACAGGAGAATCGACATAAGCCCGACATGGGGACAGCCACCCGAGACTCCTGCAGTGCCTACCTCCCTCTCCTACCTTTCAGATACATGACTGTATCTGCAGTTTTCTGACCTGAAACTGCCACCTAACACACTCCCTGGTTCCCGTAAATTCTTCATTACCATTAACCACCACATTTGATCCATGCGATTCAACAGGTTTTGCATCCTCGCTTCCTGCAGGCAATCATCAGGATCATTGAAACTCTCCCTAATCTCCGATACCCAACAGGAAGAGCACATCACTGTATGAATGGTCATCTCTGCACCTTAACATTCCACAGACCCAGAAGAAGGCACAGTCTTATTGCTTTACAAAACACTACTCTTGAATAAATTAGTACCAATATTTTATATTTAAAACATTTAATCAAAATATCCTAAGGCAGGTATTTAAAATAATGAAACCTCATCCTACTCAATGTTCTAAATTTACAAAAATAAAACAGACTAAGATTTACCTTTCAAGAGACCGAAACCCACTGAGCTGATCACCGACTGTGATGCAAAGAGATGTACAGCACGGAAAGAAACCCTTTGGTCAAACTCATCCATGCCAACCAGTTATCCTAACCTAATCTAGTGCCATTTGAGAGCACATGGCCTCTCATCCCTCTAAACCCTTCCTACTTGCATACCCATCCAGATGCCTAATAAATGTTGCAATTGTTCGAGGCGTCACAACTTCCTCTGGTAGCTCATTCCATACACACATCATCTTCTATGAGAAAGCGTTGCCCCTTCAGTGCATTTTATATCTTTCTCCTCTCGCTAAACTTATGCCTTCTAGTTCTAGGCTCCCACACCCCAGGAGAAATACCTTGTCTATCCATCCTATCAATGCCCCTCATGATCTTATAAACCTCTATAAACCATTAAGTCTCTGACACTGCAGGAGAAAAACAGCCCCAGCCTACTCAGCCTTTCCCTGCAGCCCAAACCCTGACAACATCTGTTAAATCTTTTCTGAACCCTGTCAAGCTACACAACATCCTTCTGATAGTTGCAGAACAGAATTGCTCACAATATTGCCAAAGTAGCATAACGAGTGTCCTGAACAGCCACAATATAACCTCCCAAATCCTGTACTGAATGCTCTGACCAATACAGGAAAACATCCCAAACGCATTCTTTACTATCGTATCTGCTTGAGACTATACTTCCAAGGAACTATGAACCTGCACTGCAAGATCTCTTTTTTCACAACACTCCCTACGACCTTACCATTAAATGCAAAAGTCTTGCTAAGATTTGCTTTTCCAAAATACAGCACCTCGCATTTATCTAAATTAAACTCCATCTGCCACTCCTCGGCCTATTCTCCCATCTGATCAAGATCCCATTGTAAACAAAGGTAACCTTCTTCACTGTCCTCGACACCTCCAATTTTGGTGCCATCTGCAAACTTACTAAGCATATTTCCTATATTAGACAATAGACAATAGGTGCAGGAATAGGCCATTCTGCCTTTCGAGTCTGCACCACCATTCATTATGATCATGGCGGATCATCCTCAATCAGTATCCTGTTCCTGCCATATCTCCATAACCATTGACTCCATTATCCTTGAGAGCTCTATCCATCTCTTTCTTAAACGAATCCAGAGACTGGGCCTCCACTGCCTTCTGGAGCAGAGCATTCCACACACCCACCACTCTCTGGGTGAAGAAGTTTCTCCTCATCTCTGTCATAAATGGACTACCCCTAATTTTTAAGCTGTGTACTCTGGTTCGGGACTCACCCACCAGCAGAAACATAGTAGATAAACTAATATCTACTATTAGTAGAATGATTATGATGTGGTAGGCATCACAGAGATATGGTTGCAGGGGGTTCAGGACTGGCAGTTAAACATCCAAGGATTTACAACTTATCGAAAAGACAGGGAGGAGGGCAAAGGGGGCGGGGTGGCCTTGTTAGTTAAGAACAAAATTAAATCTATGGCACCGAGTGACATAGGGTTAGATGATGTGGAGTCTGTGTGGGTGGAATTGAGGAAACACAAAGGCAAAAAAAAAACATAATGGGAGTTATGTACAGACCTCCTAACAGTGGTCAGGACCAGAGGCGCAACATGTACCGGGAAATAAACAAGGCATGTCAGAAAGGCAAGGTCACGGTGATCATGGGGGACTTCAATATGCAGGTAGACTCGGTAAATAATGTTGCCAGTGGATCCAAAGAAAGGGAATTCTTGGAATGCTTACAGGATGGCTTTGTGGAACAGCTTGTCATGGAGCCCACAAGGGAGCAGGCTATTTTGGACCTAGTGTTATGTAATGAACCAGACTTTATAAAAGATCTTAAAGTAAGGGAACACTTAGGAAGCAGCGATCATAATATGGTAGAGATCAGTCTGCAGTTTGAAAGAAAGCAGGCAAAATCGATGCAATGGTGTTACAGTTAAACAAAAGTAATTATGAGGGCATGAGAAAGAAACTGACGAAAATCGACTGGAAGCAGAGCCGAGGGGGGAAGACAGTAGAGCAAAAATGGCAGCAGTTTGTGGGCATAATTGAGGACACAGTACAGAGGTTCATCCCCAAGAAAGAAAAGATTCCCCGGGGAGGGATGAGACAGCCATGGCTGACAAAGGAAGGCAGGACATGTATCAAAGAAGAGAGATCCTATAAAGTGGCCAAGAGCACTGGGAAATCAGAAGGCTACAAAAACATACAGAGGATAACAAAGAGCGAAATAATGAAAGAGAGGATCAAATATGAAGGTAGGCTAGCCAGTAATATTAGAAATGATAGTAAAAGTTTATTTCAATACATAAGAAACAAACGACAGGCAAAAGTAGACATTGGGCCACTTCAAACTGATGCTGGAAGGCTAGTGATGGGAGATAAGGAAATAGCTGGAGAACTTAGCTGGACTAACTTGGCGTCAGTCTTCACAGTGGAAGACAGGAGTAATATCGCAACAATTAAAGGGAGTCAGGGGGCTGAGTTGAGTATGGTTGCTAGAGATAGTGCTAGAAAAGCTAAAAGGTCTTAAAATTGACAAATATTCTGGCCCCGATGGGCTCCATCCTAGAGTTCTGAGGGAGGTAGCTGAGGAAATAGCGGAGGTGTTGGTTGAGATCTTTCAAAAGTCACTGGAGTCAGGGAAAGTCCCGGATGATTGGAAGACCGCTGTTCTAACCCCATTGTTCAAGAAAGGATCAAGACAAAAGATGGAAAATTACAGGCCAATTAGCCTAACCTTGGTTGTTGGTAAAATTCTAGAATCCATGGTTAAGGATGAGGTTTCTAAATTCTTGGAAGAGCAGGGTCGGATTAGAACAACTCAACATGGATTTAGTAAGGGGAGGTCTTGCCTGACAAACCTGTTAGAATTCTTTGAAGAGTTGACAAGTAGGTTAGACCAGGGAAACCCAGTGGATGTGGTCTATCTAGACTTCCAAAAGGCCTTTGATAAGGTGCCACACGGGAGGCTGCTGAGTAAGGTGAGGGCCATGGTGTTCGAGGTGAGCTACTGGCATGGGTTGCGAATTGGCTGTCTGACAGAAGGCAGAGAATTGGGATAAGAGGTTCTTTTTTGGAATGGCAGCCGGTGACAAGCGTTGTCCCACAGGGATCAGTGTTGGGACCGCAGCTGTTCACGTTACATATTAATGATCAGGATGAAGGGACTGGGGGAATTCTAGCGAAGTTTGCCGATGATACGAAGATAGGTGGACAGGCAGGTAGTACTGAGGAAGTGGGGAGGCTGCAGAAGGATCTAGACAGTTTGGGAGAGTGGTCCAAGAAATGGCTGATGATGTTCAATGTGAGCAAATGCGAGGTCTTGCACTTCGGAAAAAAGAATACAAGCATGGACTGCTTTCTAAACGGTGAGAAAATTCGTAAAGCCAAAGTACAAAGGGATCTGGGAGTGTTAGTCGAGGATTCTCTAAAAATAAACATACAAGTTGAATCCGTGATTAAGAAAGCGAATGCAATGTTGTCATTTATGTCAAGAGGGTTGGAATATAAAAGCAGTGATGTGCTACTGAGACTTTATAAAGCTCTGGTTAGGCCCCATTTGGAGTACTGTGAGCAGTTTTGGGCCCCACACCTCAGGAGGGTCATACTGGCACTGGAGCGTGTCCAGCGGAGATTCACATGGATGATTCCTGGAATGGTAGGTCTAACATACGAGGAACGACTGAGGATCCTGGGAGGTACTCATTGGAGTTTAGAAGGTTAAGGGGAGATCTAATAGAAACTTACAAGATAATACATGTCTTGGATAGGGTGGATGCTAAGAAATTGTTTCCGTTAGTGGAGGAGACTCGGACCCGCGGGCACAGCCTAAGAATTAGATGGAGTCAATTCAGAATAGAAATGCGGAGACATTTCTTCAGCCAGAGAGTGGTGGGCCTGTGGAATTCATTGCCGCGGAGTGCCGGGACGATAAATGTCTTCAAGGCAGAGATTGATAAATTCTTGATGTCACAAGGAATTAAGGGCTACGGGGAGAATGCGGGTAAGTGGAGTTGAAATGCCCATCAGCCATGATTAAATGGCGGAGTGGACCCGATAGGCCGAATGGCCTTACTTCCACTCCTATGTCTTATGATCTTATGGTCTTATGTTTCCTGCTTCCATAGTGTCCAATCCTTGAATACTCTTATACGTCTCAATCAGATCCCCTCTCAGTCTTCTAAACTCAACGTATACAAGCCCAGTCACTCCAATCTTTCAACATAAGATAGTCCCACCATTTCAGGAATCGACCTCGTGATCCTACGCTGCACTCCCTCGATAGCCAGAATGTCTTTCCTCAAATTTGGAGACCACAACTGCACACAATATTCCAGGTGTGGTCTCACCACAACCCTGTATAGCTGCAGAAGAACCTCTTTGCTTCTATACTCAATCCCTCTTGTTATGAAGGCCAGCATGCTATTAGCTTTCTTTACTACCTGCTTTACCTGCATGCTTGCTTTCATTGACTGGTGTACAAGAACACTCAGATATCTTTGTACTACCCCTTTACCTAACTTGACTCCATTTAGATAGTAATCTGCCTTCCTGTTCTTGCCACCAAAGTGGATAATCATACATTTATCCACATTAAACTGCATCTGCCATGCATCTGTCCACTCACCTAACCTGTCCAGGTCACCCTGTAATCTCCAAACATCCTCCTCACATTTCACCCTGCCACCCAGCTTAGTATTATCAGAAAATTTGCTAATGTTACTATTAATACCATCTTCTATATCATTAATATATATCGTAAAAAGCTGTGGTCCCAGCACTGATCCCTGCGGTATCCCACTGATCACCGCCTGCCATTCCAAAAGGGAGCCGTTTATCACTACTCTTTGTTTCCTGACAGTCAATCAATTTTCAGTCCAAGTTAGTACTTTGCCCCCAATACCATGCACACTAATTTTGCTCACTAACCTCCTATGTGGGACTTTATCAAAGGCGTTCTGAAAGTTCAGGTACACTACATCCACTGGATCTCTCTCGTCCATTTTCAGAGTTACATTCTCAAAAAATTCCAGAAGATTAGTCAAGGATAATTTCCTCTTCATAAATCCATGCTGACTCTGACCTATCCTGTTACTGCTATCCAGACGTGTTGTAATTTCATCCTTTATAATTGACTCCAGCATCTTTCCCACCACTGAGGTCAGACTAACTGGTCTATAATTTCCTCCTTTCTCTCTCGCACCTTTCATAAAAAGTGACACAACTTTAGCCACCCTCCAATCCGCAGGAACTGATCCTGAATCTATCGATCTCTGGAAAATAATCACCAATGCATCCACGATTTCTATAGCCACCTCCTTCAGTACCCTGGGATGTAGACCATCATACCCCGGGGACTCATCAGCTTCAGACCTAACAGTCTCTCCAACACCAAGTCCTGGCAAATATAAATTC
This sequence comes from Chiloscyllium plagiosum, assembly GCF_037043375.1. Taxonomy (NCBI): domain Eukaryota; kingdom Metazoa; phylum Chordata; class Chondrichthyes; order Orectolobiformes; family Hemiscylliidae; genus Chiloscyllium; species Chiloscyllium plagiosum. The sequence goes on from NW_028270156.1 coordinate 82,550,883, forward strand.
CCTTTAGTTCAGGTCCTTCAGCCATTGTTACCTCTGGGAGATTGTTTGTGTCTTCCCCAGTGAACACAGATCTGAAGTACCAATTCAACTCTTCTGCCATTTCTTTGTTCCCCGTAATATATTCCACTGTTTCAGTCTTCAAGGGCCGAATTTTAGTATTAAACATTTTTTTTGCCTTTCACATACTTAAAAAAGCTTTTATTATCCCCCTTTATATTTTAGGCCAGTTTACCTTCGTACCTCATTTTTTTTCTGCGTATTTCCTTCTTAGTAATCCTCTGTTGTTCTTTAAAAGCTTCCCAGTCCTCCGTTTTCCCACTCATCTTTGCTATGTTATACTTTTGCTCTTTTGTCTTTATATGTTTCTTAACTTCCCTCGTCAGCCACAGCCACCCCTGCCTCCTCATAGGATCTTTCTTCCTTTTTGGAATGAACTGATCCTGCATCTTCTGCATTATACGCAGAAATATCTGCCATTGTTCCTCCACTGTCTTCTCTGCATTGAACTTTGGTCAGCTCCTACCTCATAGCTCCATAGTTCCCTTTAATCAACTGAAATATTGTCACTACCGATTGTACCCTCTCCCTTTCAAATTGCAGATTGAAGCTTATTGTATTATGGTCACTACCTCCTAATGGCTCCTTCACTTCGAGGTCCATGATCAATTCTGATTCGTTGCACAATATCAGATCCAGAATTGCCTTCTCCCTGGTGCCTCCAGCACCAGCTGTTCTAAAAATCCATCTCAGAGGCACTCCACAAAGTCTCTTTCTTAAGGTCCAATAGCATCCTGATTCTCCCAGTCTACCTGCATGTTAACATCCAATCATTTATGTAAATGACGAAAAGTTGTAGACCCAGCAGCAATCATTGTGTCACACATGGCCCCTGACGTCCAGTCTGGAAAAAAACCCTCCACCACCACCATCTGTCTTCTACCTTTGAACAAGTTTTGTATTCAAATGGCTAGTTCTCCCCGTATTCCATGAGATCCAACCTTGCTAACCTGTCTCCCATGGGGAACCTTGTCGACGCCTTAGTGAAGTTCGTATCGATTACATCCACCACTGGGCACCCATTAATCCTCTTTTTTACTTCTTCAAAAAACTCAAGCAAGATTGTGAGACGCGATTTCTCATTTTGACTATGCCTAATCAGTCCTTGCCTTTCCAAATACATGTACATTCTGCCCCTCAGGATACTCTCCAACAACTTGCACAGCACCAATGTCAGTCTCACTGGTCTAAGGTTCCCTGGCTTATCCTAACTGCCTTCCTTAAATAGTAGCACCACATTAACCAATCTGTAGTCTTCTGGCACCTCACTAATTTGTCAGCAAGGAGCCATAAATTATTTATCTAGCTTCCCACAGAGTTTTTAGGGTACACCTGATCAGGTCCTGTGGATTTATCCACCCTTATGCGTTTCAAGACATCCAGCGCCTCCTCCTCTGTCCTATGAGCATTTCTCAAGATGTCACCATCTATTTGTCCACATTCTATATCTGCCATGTCCTTCTCCACCTAAACACTAATGCAATATCCTCGTTTAGTTTCTCCCCCATCGCCTGCAGCTCCATACATGGGCGGCCTTGCTGATCTTTGAGGGCCCTATTCTCTCTTTAATTAGCCTTTTGTTCTTAACGTATTTATAAAAACCCTTTAGATTATCCTTAACCCTATTCGCCAAAGCTATGCCATGCCCCTTTTTGCCCTCCTGATCTCCCTGTTAAGTATACTACTATAGACTTCACATTCTAAGGATTTTTCAGATTTTTGGATTGGAATAATTTAACATATTACATCTTGATAAAACAAACTCGGGCAAGACTTACAATAATTAAAAGAAGGGCCATGTGTAGTGATATAGAACAAAAAACCTTGAGGCCAGGTCTTTGAAGTTTGTGTCACATGTAGACAGGGTGGCAAAGAAGGTGTTTTTCGTAATTACCTTCAATGCTCAGACTTTTGAGTACAGGAGTTGGGACGTTATGTTGAGTTTGTACAGGATGTTTGTGAGGCTTCTTCAGGAATACTGTGTCCAGTTCTGGATGTGCTGTTGTAGGAAGGATATTGTTAATTTGGAGCGGGTTCAGAAGAGACTCACAAGGATGTTGCCATGAATGGAGGGATTGCGTTATCAGGAGAGTATGGATAGGCTGACATTTCTTTCACTAGAGCTGAGGAGGTTGAGGGGTGACCTTATTAGAGGTTTAAAAAATCATGAGGAGTGTCGATAAGGTGAACGGCTGCGGGGGAGAGGGGGATTCAAGACTCGGGTGCATACAATTTGAGAAGAGATGAGAAAGGTTTGAAAAGGACATTAGGGATTTTATTTTTTATTTTCATACGTATGGAATGAAATTCCAGAGGAAGTGGTAGCTGTAAATGCAATTATAATTGTTATAATTATACAAGTGGAGGCAGGTCGCATTAGTTTAGTTTGGAATTATGTTTGGACTATAGGGTCCGTTTCCATGTTGTATAAATTTATGACGCTAACTCTCGCTATCACTGAATTCCTCCATCCTCACAACTCTCCCTATCGCTGTCACCTCATTCAGCTTCACAACTCTTCCTTATCTCTATAATTACTCTCCTGCAGCAGAACCCTCGCTATTTCTGGTATCACAAAAATATCAATCTCTAACATCCTCCAATCTCGTCCAGTTTCATCACTATCTAAGCTTGTCCAGCTCACAAATCTCAGGTGATATGTGCCTCTCTCTAATTCCAGCTTTGAAGATAGCCCAGTTTATGTCAGATTCCTGCACCCTGAGCTCCAAAATGTCCTGTTTAACGTCACTGTTTTATTTTCCTCCTAAAAACATTAATCAATCATGTATCATCTATTCCAATGTCCCCTTCTCTGACCTCGTTTCTAATGTGGCTTGTCATATTCCGATATGAAGTGTCTCGGAGGTTTACAAGACAGAACAAAGCTCTGTGGTCCACCGGGTCTGTACTATAAAGAAATCTACCCGCTAACTATTCTACTCCCACTTTCCAGCACTTAGCTCATAGACCTGTCAACCTTGGCATTACAATGTCTATCTAAATGCATCTTAAATGAAATTGAGATGTCTGTGTCTCCTACCTTTACAGACAATGAGGCTTCGTGCACCTGTTGCTCTATTATGACATCGTGCTCCGGATAACAGAGCGGTTGTGTCTGTGAAAACCAGAGATCCCCCATAAATTGGGAAGGATGGCAGAGTCCCTGAGAGGTGGCACAGGAGATTTACCCGGATAGTTCAAGGAAATGGGGATTTTATTTGCAGGATTTCTGTATTTTTTACATTAGTTATTCATGTGACATGGGTGTTGCTAATACACGTCAAGATTATCCATCTGCAATAGATGGACTCTCCTTCTCAACCTCTCCCCTTGGCTCGGCTGTGGCATCTCCCCTAATGAGAGAGCAGCCTTATGGTCTGGTAGAACAATGCTGACTTTACCTTTTACACAGGGATGCCACTGTGCCTGGGGGAGAGAGGGAATGCTGAGGGTGGTGGATGGGTCATCACTTAGGCACAGGTCTTTTTCCTGGAGGATAGTCATTTTATTTAATATTGTTGGGGCCTGCACTGATGCAGGCAAGTGGAGAATGGTTCAACATAATCCTGTTGTGTACCTAATAAATAGCAAACAGAGAGTGGAGAATCAGGAGATTGGAGAAATTGAGATTGTTCTCCTTGTAGCAAAGGAAATTGAGGGGAGCTGTGAGAGAAGTGTTTACAAACGTATACATCAAGATGATAAATTTAACACTCATCAGCTCATCATAAAAGGATAACAGGATACATATTGAAGATTTGGGGGAGATGTATTGAGAGGATGGGGTGATTCAAAGGAGAACTTTTATGCAGCAAATGGGAATGTGCTGGAAAACATTATTCACACAATGCGAATATCCAGGTCCTCATGAATTAGAAAATTCCGTGAGACTTTGGCGTTACTATTACTGAGATTACCATCTGAATGCCCACCTGTAATAGCCAGTAATACAAGTATATAGAATCTGTTACTGTCAGTTCACGTTAGAAACTCATACCACACCTCCACCCCCCACCCCCCCCCCCCCCCCAGGATGATTGTACACATTACCCCTTGTGAAGGTCAGCAGTCAATTCAGGGGGAAATCAATGCGTGTTTCTATGAGTTTCCATCTTGGGACGTCATGTGACTAAACTGAGCAGATCTTTGACACATGGGACAGAATGTTCCAAGAGTTGGTGAGATATGGAGAGCAGAATTTGCTTCCTTTTCTTTCCTTCCATGCTGCCGCTGTGCCTCATCAATAAGACATGGAGTGTGAAAGGCTCATGCAGCTTGATGGGCAAGTTGTCTCCATTCTGACCAATTGGCAGTTAGATCCTCCCAGTCATTTGAAAGGGTATCCCTAAAAAAGATAATCATTGTGCATGCTTCCCCTTGCCCAGTGCTCCCAGTGAACATTTAGAAGAATGAAGGATGTCTCCTAGTAAAGGCATAACTGTAAAGGTCCAAGAGGATTATAAACTGTTCATCAGAAAAGTGGGCAACAAGTTGCCAGATGGATTATAACTTGGGAAAATTTGGAGGATGTTCATTTTGGAGGAGATAATAAAAGAAAAGAGTACTATTTATATGGTGGAAACTGTAGAAAGCTGCACGACAAAGGGATGTGGGGTAATTATGCAGGAAACACAGAAAGCTAGCACACAGTTCCAAAAAGTCATCAGGAAGGGGAATGGCATGTTGTTCCTTATTTCATGGAGTTTGGTCTGTATACCTTAGGGTAACTGTACAAAGTGCGAGAGAGATCACATCTGGAGTAATGTGAGCAGATTTGGTCGCTTTATCTAATAAAAAAGTATCAGTTTATTGGAGGAATTTCAGAGAAGATTCACTGGGAGGATCCATGGTTTGGAGGGATTATCCTTTAAGCAAAGGCTGGACACCTTGGGACTCGACTCGCTGGATATTGAAGAATGAGAGGTGATCTCTTTGTAACACACAGGATTCTGTCGAGGTTTAACAGGGTAAATACTGAGAGGATGTTTCCAATCACGGGAGAGTCTGGAACCAGGTTCTGGATCAGTCGCGAAATCAAGGGTTCTGTTTCGGATTCGTCATGTTTAAGGCAACACAGACACAGGTAAGGGCTGAAAATGTGTTGCTGGAAAAGCGCAGCAGGTCAGGCTGCATCCAGGGAACAGGAGAATCGACGTTTCGGGCATAAGCCCTTCTTCAGGATTCCTGAAGAAGGGCTTATGCCAGAAATGTCGAGTCTCCTGTTCCCTGGATGCTGCCTGACCTGCTGCGCTTTTCCAGCAACACATTTTCAGCTCTAATCTCCAGCATCTGCAGACCTCACTTTCTCCTCAAAGACACAGGTAAGGGGTTTGTGTAGCAAAGGAGCTGTGGTGAGGTGAAGACAAGCAACATTTTAGAGATTGGAATTCCTGGTGTTTGTGATTGTGTAAATGTCTGATCAGAATGTCTTCTTGGGGCCAGATATAACAGCAATATAGTTGAGAGTGTAGTTCTGCCTCAGACAGTTCCCAGTGAGAGGGAGGGACTCAGCACTGAAGGAAAATAATTTGAAATTAGTAACTAAATAGTAACTAATGGTTAAACTGAAGTTTAACCATTACAATCTTTCATTGGAGGAAACTGCAACTAATCGAGTAGTGAGAGCGTGATAAGCAGTTTGATAACTGAATAACAGTGGAGCAATGGAGAGAGATGATGGGTGGGAGAACTGGACATTGTCAGTGTACATGTGAGACCCAACACGGTGCTTTTGGAAGATGTCAACTCCTGGCAGTATGTAGTTGGGAAATAGGAGGGACCAAGGATAGATCCTGGAGGGACACCAAATTGAAGGAATGCAGAAAGGAAAGGGAGAGTGGAGATGGAGCAGGATTCTCCAACGACAGTGATGTCAAATATTAGATTTTTTATCAGATTGAGAGGGAATGACATAACCAGAAAAGTCAGACAGTATATGTGATTGGAGAGGGGGAGTGATGATGAGGGGGAGACAGATTTGGAATGTCTGTAGTTTAGCGAAATTAGGGTAAAGGGTCAAGATGAACTCTGATAAGGCTTGACAAGAGACTGGAGAAATTTGTTCGTTTAGGACTAAAACCAGAAGTACCACATGAGGCAGTTTGGTTCGGTGGGCTAGTGGTAGGGAAGGAAGCAGCGCAGGCAGCTGATCAGATTGTCTCAGACATAGTGACAGAGAAACTCCATGTACCCCTCACTGTTGTTGATGTAGGAGACAGGATTATGGACAGTGTTTCACAGAAGTTATGTGATATTTAAAATGAGTGAACAAACCTGATTTAGCTAACTATTATCTATAATATTAAAATGTACAACTGAAGTCCGGGTTCGAATCCTACCTCGGCAGATAGTAGAATCTGAATACAATTTTTAAAAAAATGGAATTAAAAATCTACTGATCTCCATGAAACCATTGCCAATGGCAGAAAAAAATGGCTAATCTCACTTAATGCATTAATCATGGCAAAGTCTCAATAAAGGAATGAAACTGGATGGGCCATCAACCAAAGCACAAAAAAATACAACCACAGAAGCACAGAAATTTTGGGCGGCACGGGTGGCACAGTGATTTGCACTGCTGCCTCGCAGCGCAAGAGACCCAGGTTCAATTCTCATGTCTGGCGACTCTCTGTGTGGAGTTTGCACATTCTCCCCGTGTCTGCGTGGGTTTCTTCCAGGTGCTCCGGTTTCCTCCCACAATCCTAAAAAGTGTGCAGCTCAGGTGAATTGGCCACGCTAAATTGCCCGTAGTGTTAGGTGAACGGGTAAAGGTAGGAGAATGGGTCTGGGTGGGTTGCACTTCGGCGGGTCGGTGTGGACTTATTGGGTGGAAGGGACTGTTTCCACACTGTAAGTAATCTAATCAGCCTTCTCGACACTGCAACGTCCTCCTCACCAACATCTGGGGGCTAGTGCTAAAGTGTGGAGAGCTGTCTCACAGACGAGTCAAGGAACAGCCTGAGATAGTCACACACACGCAATCATAACTTACCGACAATGAACAGACCCCACCATCACCATCCTTAGATATGTCCTGTCACACCAGTAGGACAGACCAGGCAGACGTGACTTCACAGTAGTGTACAAACAGGAAGGTTCTGCCCTGGGAGAACTCAGCATACCAGGAAGTCTCATGGCTCCTGCTTATAACCACCTATCGTCCAACTTCGGCTAATGAATCAGTTAATCTCCACTTTGAGCAAGACTTGGCGGAAGCACGGAGTGTGTAAATGACACCAAACCTACTCTGGGTGCAGGATTTCAACGTCCACTGACTGAGCTGGCCCCGTTCTAAAGGACATAGCTACTCAACTGTGATTGCAGCGGGTGGTGAGGGAACCAACAAGAGCGAAAAACATACTTGATCTCAATGTTACGAGTTGACCAGCTGTGGACGGTGTCGGTAAGAGCGACCATTACACAGTCCTTTCGGAGAAAAAGCCTCGCCTTAACATTGAGAAAACCCTCCATTGTGTTGAGTGGCACCATCACCGTGCTAAATAGGACAGACTTCGAACAGATGTAGGAACTCAAATCTGGGAATCTATGAGGCACTGTAGGCCAACAACAGCAGCAGACGTGTACTCCAGCTCAATCTGAAATCACAGAGACTGGCATATTCCCCCACTCAATCATTACCATCAAACCAGGAGATCAACCCTGGTTCAAAGCAGAGTGCAGGAGGGTATGCCAGGAGCAGCATCAAGCATGCCTAAAAATGAGGTGCCAACTTGGTGAAGCTACCAAACAATACGACCTGAGTGCAAACCAGCACAAGCATCAACAGGTAGAACTATGTGATCCCACAATAAATGAATCAGATTTGAGCTCTGCAGTTCTGCCACACCCAGTCATGATTGGTGATGGATAATTAAACAACTCACTGGAGGAAGCATCACAGACATTCCCACCTTTTCCGGGTGGAGGAGCCTCGCACATCCATGCAAAAGATATGACGACAGCATTTGCAGCAATCTTCAGCCAGACAAACTAAGTGGATGGTCCATCTCAGTGTTCTCAAGTGGTTCCTAACATCACAGATGCAAGTTTCCAACGGATCGTTTCAGTTCAAATAATATCAAGAAATGGAAAAATAGTGTAAGGACTATGGCCCCTGCCAACATTCGGGCTATAGTACTGATGGCTTGTGCTCCAGAACGTGCCACCCACAAAGGGAAGTACCGATCCAGCACTGGCATCCACTTACAATGTAGAACATTGCCTGGGTATGTTCAAAACAAAAGCACAGGGCACATCTAACCAAGCCAATTTCCCTCCATCAGTCCACACTCAATCAGCAGCAAAGTGATGGAAGGTGTCACGCACAGTGCTCTCAAGCAGCAGCGCCTCAGCAATAACCTGCTCAATGACGCTCAATTTGAGTTCAGTGAGTCCACTAAGTTCCTGATGTTATTACAGACTTGATTCACAAACCGACAAACAGCTGAATCCCAGAGGTTGGGGTGACAGCCCAGCCCCACTCCAAAACCACTATTTCTACATCATTGACATCATTCAACTCCACACTAGTCTCAGTTCATTTGCTGAGGCTCTCATCCATCCTTGTGTTATCCCAAGACTTAATTATCCAAACAGGTAAAAGATTCTAGATTAGAGTGGTGCTGGAAAATCACAGTAGTTCAGGCAGCATCCGGGGAGCAGGAAAGTCGACGTTTTGAGCAAAAGCTCTTAATCAGGAATAGAGACAGAGTGCCTGCAGGGTGGAAAGATAAATTAGTGGAGGGTGGGTGTGGGGAGAAAGTAGCATAGAGTACAATAGGTGAATGGGGTGGGGATGGAGGTGGTACGTCAGGGAGGAGGTGGAAAGGAAGATAGGCAGGTAGGACAAGTTATGGGGACAGTGCTGAGCTGGAAGTTTGGAACTGGGGTGAGGTGGGGGAAGGGGAAATGAGGAAACTGGTGAAGTCCACATTGCTTCCCTTGGGTTGAAGTGTTCTGAAGCGGAAGATGAGGCTTTCTTCCTCCAGGAATCGGGTGGTGAGGGAGCAGCGGTGAAGGAGGCCCAGGACCTCCATGTCCTCAGCTGAGGGGAGGGGGAATTGAAATGTTGGGCCAGAGGGCGGTGAGGCTGATTGGTGCAGATGTCCCAGAGATGTTCCCTAAAGCGCTCGATAGGAGGCGTCCAGTCTCCTCAGTGTAGAGGAGACCGCATCGGGAGAAACGGATACAATAAATGACATTGGTGGATTTGCAGGTAAACCCTTGATGGATGTGGAAGGCTCCTTTGCGGCCTTGGATGGAGGTGAGGGAGGAGGTGTGGGCGCAGGTTTTGCTATTCCTGTGGTGGCAGGGGAAGGTGCCAGGACGGGAGGGTGATTTGTTTGGCAGCGTGGTCCTGACCAGGTAGTCAGGGAGGGAATGGTCTTTGCGGAAAGCGGAAAGTGGTAGGGAGGGAAATATATCCCTGGTGGTGGGGTCCGTTTGGAGGTGGCAGAAATGTCTTCGGATGATTTGGTTTATGTGAACGTTGGTAGGGTGGAAGGTGAGCACCACGGAAGATGGGAAGAGGAAGAGGTGGAAGTGGTGCTGGTATAACTATGGAAGATGGACTGTTCTACGTAGCCACCAAAGAGACAGGCTTAGCTGGGGCCCATATGGGTGCCCATGGCTAACCTTTTGGTCTGGAGGAAGTGGGAGCATTCGCAAGAATAATCTTTGAGGGTGAGTACCAGTTCAGTGAAACGAATAAGAGTGTCGGTGGAAGGGTACTGTTGGGGACGTCGGGAGAGGAGGAAACGGAGGATTTGGAGTCCCTGGTCATGGCGGATCGAGGTATAGAAGGATTGGATATCCATGTTGACGATGAGGCGTTGGGGCCAGGGAAACAGAAGTCTTAGAGGAGGGGGAGAGCATGTCGAATGTATGTGAGGAGTTCCTGGATTCGAGCGGATAAGGACAGTGTCGAGGTAGGTAGAGATGAGTTCAGTGGGGCAGGAGCATGCTGAGACAATGGGTCGGCCAGGGTTGTCAGGATTGTGGATCTTGGGATGGAGGTAGAACTTGGCAGTGCGCGGTTCCCGGACTATGAGGTTGGAAGCTGTGGGTGGGAGATCTCCTGAGATGATGAGGTTCTGTATGGTCTGGGAGATGATGATTTGGTGATGGGGGTGGCGTCATGGTCGAGGCAGCAATAGGAAAAGATGTCTTCGAGTTGGTGTCTGACTTCAGCGGTGTAGAGGTCAGTGCGCCAGACGGCCATTGCACCCTCTTTATCCGCTGGTTTGATGGTGTGGCTGGGATTGGAGCAGAGGGAGTGGAGGGCTGCGCTTTGTGACGGTGAGAGGTTGGAGTGGGGGAGGGGATAGACAGGTTGAGGTGGTTAATGTCCCGGCAGCAGTTGGAAATGAAGAGATCGAGGACGGGTAATAGGCCAGCGCGAGGCATCCAGGTTGTGGAGTGTATTGGAGGCAGGCGAAGGGGTTCTCGGACGCTGGGCAGGAGTCTTGATGGAAAAACTAGGCTCGGAGACGGAGGCGGCGGAGGAAGTGTTTGACGTCACGGGGTTTATTAAATTCATTGATGCATGGGTGGACGGGGATGAGGGTAAGCCCTTTGCTGAGGACTGATCGTTCGTCCTCAGTGAAGGGGAGGTCTGGATGGATAGTGAAAACTCGGCAGGGCTGGGAGATGGGATCCGGTGTGGATGTGGAGCTGGGAGTGGGGGTAAAGCCTGTAACTGGAGTTGGTGGGGTGGTGGGGGAATGGGTGTGGAGTCATGAGCGGGGATGGTGTTGCCCTCAGGGTTCTGGGGGCGGGGTTGGTGACAGTGGGTTCTGCAGGGGGCATGTCAGCAGAATGAAGGTGACTGGCGTTGGTGGGTGGGGATTGGTTGCAAACACGGCAGAGGGGCGGAGTTTACACATGCATGTGACATCAGCGATGATGTGAGGGGTGGAAGTGATGTCACTTGTGGAACATGAGGAATTGTGAGGGGCGGATGTGGCCGTGGAAGCAGCCATGATGGAGGCGGAAGTGACGTCATCGATCACGGTGGGGGTGGTAGCTGCACCAGCCGCATGGCTAATGGCGTCCGAGCTGTCCCAGAGGCCAGGGGAATCTACTGGCATGTTGGAAGAGTGCTGGTTTTGGAGGTGGGTAAATAAACGTTTGTTGTACTTACAGTTTCTGATGTTTGAGATGCTGTTGAAATACTGTTTGTTGAGAGTATAAATTCTCCTGAGAATATAGTAAAGGAGGGGTCCTTTCCAATTCTGAGGGAGTGTGGTCCTCAGCTATAGCAGGGCTGACTCTAGAGAGGTTAGGTGCCGGCGCATGGCTGCAAGCGTGGAGTTGAAGGAGAACTGTTGACTTCTAGCCAGCCTCCCATATTCAACTTACATGCAATCTCAATAATATTTAAAACTCTGCTGCCCAAGTGCTCACTTGTACCAAAACATGTTGATCCATCAAAAGGTTCCTATTTATAAGCAACAATTTAAAATGCTCACCCTTGATTTAATTCCTGGCTGTGAATATCCCTTTCTCCCTGCACCACACAACCTTTGAGACTTCGACTACTCATTTTCTTTCAGACTCTCAACGATGCATTTAGTCATTGCTTCACCTGTATGGCTGTTTCTACAGTTGTCAAGCAAAACGCAAGCTGGAATTCCCACCCTAACACTCTCAGATCTGTTTTCCTACTTTAAGATATTCCTGATAACATGCTTATTCGGGAATGGTTTTGGTCACCTGACCTAATTGGTCCATGTGTTGCCTGATGTCAAACGTTCTCAATAATATTTGTGAAGTTATAAAAAATGATAAAAATACAAACTGTTGCGGATTTGCACATGTATTGTCAACTCTTCACTATCACTGAATGAATAACCTGTATTGTCTCTTACCCAGTCACATTGTGGGAGCACCTTCACCACACGAACATCACCTTCTCCACAGGCAACTTCGGCAGTGATCACTGGTATGTATGGAGGGAGAAACACACAGTTGCTATTTCAGGGAGGGTAAAATGCATTACAGGAATGAAAATGGTGCAGAATTTGACAGTCAGAAGGGGAAAGAAAATGCACAGTTTTGTTGGAAAAAAGAATTATTGACTGTCAAAGATTTCGTGGAAAAATTTATCCGTCGAGAGAGCAGGATATGGCCAGGGGATTGGCAGCAATGCAATTCTAAAGGTCTGGGAAAATAGCAGTACAACACTAAACAATCCCTGTGTCCGAACACTTCAACTCCCCCTCCCATTTCACCAAAGGACATGCAGGTCCTGGGCCTCCTCCACTGCCAAATCCAAGCCATCTGTCACCTAGAGGAAGAACGAATCATCTTCTGCCTTGGGACCCTCTAACCACACGGGATGAATGTAGATTTCACCAGTTTCCCCATTCCCCCCCCCCACCATATCCCACGTCCAAACTTTCATCTTAGCACCGTTCTCTTGACCTGTCCATCTTCCTTCCCACCTATCCGGTCCGCCCTCTTCTCCGATCTATCACCATCAGCCCTACATGACATCCATCGAACATATAACCAGCTACCTTCATCCAAGCCCAAACCCCCTCCCATTTATCCCTCGGAGTCCCTTGGGTGGGGTGTTAAAGTGGCTGTCAACTAGAAGATCAGGATCTTTTTTGTTCCGTGAGACGGGGACCAAATTGTCAGCAGCAAATGCAGTCGACCAGAGTGAAAACTGTAGGTAAAGTACAGCTTCACCGGGAAGGTGTGTTTTGGGCTTTGGATACTGAGGAAGGAGAAGGTCAATGGGCAAGTGTTACACGTTTGTCAGTTGGAGGGGAATGTGCTGGAGGAGTTGGGGGAATGTTGGGAGTGAAGCAGGAGTATAACAGAGTGCCAGAGAGGGAACGGTATCTGCAGAAGTTGGACAAGGGAGGGGAGAGGAATGTCTGATGGTAGCATCTCGGAGTTGGCGGAAGTGACAGCTGATCTATGTTTTGCTTGCAAATAAAATCCCTGAGCATCCAGTTACCTACCACTTTAATACACTACCTGTTCTTTGCACAACATCTGACTCCAGCTAGTATAGTGTTCCAGCGAAAATCAGCATCAGCTCGAAGAACAACACCTCTTTTTCTACTTGCGAACCGTGCAGCCCACCGGACTCAACACCGAGTTCAATAAATTTAGAACCTGAGTTCCCCTATGTCCTAGCCCCCTACCCCACACACCAGGCCTTGTTATCACACAGCCTGCCATCATACACTAGCTATGGTTAGCAACTAACTGTCTCCATAAACAGTTATTCATCACTCAGATAAATTGTTATCCACTCCTTTATCCAACAGTTCCTCTCACTCTATCCACGCCTACCATATATTCGTTACATCCTCCCCCGTCCCCACCCCAAACGCCATCATCTGCATATAAACCAACATTTTTTATCTCGTCACATCTGTTCTGAGGAAGGGATACCGGATCTGAAACCTTAACTCTGATTTCTCTTCACAGATGCTGCTCAACTCATTGACCTTTTCCAGAACCTCCTGGTCATTGTTTCTGATTTACAGCATCTGCAGTTCTTTTGACTTTAATTTGCTGGAGGTTTGTAATTCAGTTGTAGCAGCTGCTATCCCAGTCTCTGCTGTTCCTCCCAAGACCTTCACCCTCACTGAGTCCCCCCTCACAGTGACACTGCGCCTGCACAGCTCATGGTCATGTGTCGTCTTGCTGGCCACGCCTCACACTCACTCTCATTGGCTGGAGGACACACCGCCTCTCCTCCCATTGGTTGGTGAGCTGCAGTTAATCTGCCGGGCCCCATTGTGAGGTGAGTGGTGGGATCCTCCATCTCTCTGCCTTGGGATGAGCTTCATCATTCACAGTGAATGGGGCAGTATCACAGAACACAGGGGATGGGGCTATTCAGCCCATTGGGGCTGTACACTCTCCCTCTGTGGATGCTGTAAATCTGTCCCAACTCCCCTCCCATTTATCCATAGCGCTCCAAATCTTTTTCTCAAAAAAGTTAAATTCGAAATCTGTTTGAGAATGCCTGCTTAATTAGCATCCAGCTGCCGTTCAGACTGTTCCAGATACTCAGACTTCACTGAGCAAAATACTTATCACATTTTCACCCTGCTTTATTTGCCAATTATCTGAAAGCACTTCCTAAAATTTGCCACGAAGTTAATAATTTCTCTCTGTCTCTCAGTAAATTAAAATCCTGGAAAAATATCTGGTCCTGTTCGAAACATTCTCAGCTCCAAAAGAGAACTATCTGACATTGTATTACCGCTCCAAAGAAGAGAAACCTATCTTAATTTTAATTTGTCAGTGTCATACAGATGTTCAACACAGAAACAGACCCTTCAGTCAAACTCGTGCATGCCAACTAGGAATCCTAAATTAATGGAGTCCCATTTGTCAATGGTTCACCCTTTCCCTTCTAAATCCTTCCTCTTCATGTACCCAATCTGATGCCTTTTAAGTGTTGTAATTGTATTAGCCTCCACCCCTTCCTCTGGCAGCTCATTCCGTACACGCATTGCCCTCAACATGAAAAAGTTGCCCCTTAGATCCATTTTAAATATTTTGCCTCTCACCTTAAGCCTGTGCCTTTTAGTTCTGGACCCATCGAACATGGGAAAAAGTTCCTGACTGTTCAACTTATCAATGCCCTTCATAATTTTACAAATCTTTATAAGGTCACCTGTCGTTAACTCAACAGGGAAAATAATCCCAGCCTTTCGCAATCACTCAAACCGTCCAACCCTGGAAAAATTCTTGCAAACCTTGTCTGAACACTTTCAAGTTTCACAACATCATTCCTAGAACAGGGAGATTGGAACTAAAAACAGAATTCCAGAAGAGCCTTAATTAATGTCCTATGCAGCCACGATATGACATGACATAATCAGCATTCAATGCATTGACCAATAACGGAGAGAGTACCAAACGCTGCATTCATTACCCTGCCGACCCGTGACTCGACTTGCCAGGAAATATGAACCTGCACTCCAAAGTTTCTTCGTTCAGCAATGCTCCCCAGGACCTTACCATTAGGTGCACAAGTCCTGCCTTGATTTACCTTTCCAAAATGCAGCACCTGATTTTCATCTAAGTTAAACTCGGTCTACCATTCCTCAGACTATTGGCCCAACGGATCAAGATCCCGTTTTACTCTGAAGTAACTATCTTCATTATTCACACCTCCAATTTTAGTGTCTTCTGTAAACCTACTAAACATACCTCATATATTCACATACAAGTCATTTATATGAGAACCCACCATCGGTCCTTGCTTCTCACAGGCCTCCAGTCCACAAAGCAATTTTCCATCACCACCCTCTCTGTCTCCTATCCTTCAAGCCAATTTTGAATCCAAATGGCTAGTTCTCCCTACTTTCCATGTTGTCTCACCCTTCTAACCAGTCTGCGTTGTGGGACCTCGTTGAATGTTTTTTTTGAAGTCCATATTGACAACGTCACAGTCTGCCTTCATCAATCTTTTTCTTCACTGTTTCAAAAGACTCAATCAAGTTAGTGAGACAATTTCCCACACACAAAGCCATGCTGAATCTCCCTCATCATTTCATGCCTTTCCAAACACATGTAAATCCTATTCCTCAGATTCCCTTCCAACCACTTGCCTGCCACTGACTTCAGGTTGACTGTTCTCTTTTTCCCCAGCTTTTCCTTACCACCTGTTTTAAAATAATGGCACCCGTCTTCCTGTACTTCACCTGTCGATATCAATGATAAAAATATCTCAGGGATCAACCCAACAATCGCTTCTCTAGCTTTCCACGATCATCTGAGATACACCTGATCAGGTCCCAGGGTTTTATGCATCTGGTTGCGATTTAAGGTATCCAGTACCACCTCCTCTGGAATTTGAACACATGTCAAGTAATCACATTTTACTTCTCCAAACTCTCTCGTTACCATATCATTCTCCATTAAAGATATGACGTAAAATACTCACATATTATCTCTCCCACCGCTTGTGTTTCCATAGATGGTCTTGTTGACCACTGCCTGGTTATTCTTTTGTCCTTGATGCATTGGCATAATCTTTTTAGATTATCCTTAAACTGTTTCCTAAAGCTATTTCATGTCCCTTTTTGCTCTCCTGATTTCCCTCGAGTATACTCCTGTAAAAACGTCATCCTGTCCTCCCAATTCCTCCCCCTATGCCATATCTGCTCCCAGGACGAGCAATTCTACTCCACAACATCAAAGAATGCTTTCCTATTTCGAGGACTGCAATTACCCTCCCATGTGATCAGCAATGCGATCCACCGCATAGCCTTCACTTCCTGCACTTCTGCCTTTACACCACCCCTCAACCACAAGAAGAATATAACTGAGCAGGCTTCACCTTCCACACCACTAATCTCCAGACACACTCCGCTACTCTCCAGATAAGCTCAGCCATGTACTCTACTTGCAGTCAGACCCTGCCATCAGAGACATAATTCCTTCCCCACCCCATCTGCATTCTGCAGAGACCATTCCCTCTGCGACTCTCATGTTAGGTTCACACGGTCCCAACAACCTACCCTCCACAGCTGGGTCCCCTTGCCGCCGCAGGAGATTTAAAATTTGTACTCATATCTCTCCCATCAGCTCTATCCAAGGCCCCAAAGGATCTTTTCAAACAGGCAGAGATTTTCATGCACATCCAAACACCTCATCTGCTGAGTCTGGGCAAGATGAGGTGTTTGGATGAGGCCATGGCTAATGCAACAAACCTACACATCTTTGGACGGTGGGAGGAAAGCCATGCATACACATGGAGAATGCGCATACTCCACACAGACAGTTGCCTGAAGCTGGAATCAAACCCAAGTCCCTAGCGCTGAGGCTGCAGTGCTAGCTGCTGAAAAAACAGTGCCACACCACACACCACTCCACCCCACCTACACCGCCACCTCCCCGCATCTCTGTCCAACACCCCAAAGGATCTTTCCACATCAGACAGAGATTTTCCAGCACATCCCAACACCTCATCTACTGCATCTGGACTCCATGGGAAATTTAACATGGTTAATCCAACTAACCTACTCAACTTTCGACTATGGGAGCAAACTTCTACGCCCAAAGCATAACCCTCGCAGACATGGGGAGAATGTGCAAATTCCACACAGTCGCTCGAGACTGGAATCAAACCCAGGTCCCTTTTGTTGATTCAGCAGTGGTAACCACTGAGCTACAATACTGTGGGATCTTTGATGCTGATGTGCTGCCCCACTGATACTTCAGTCAGTCACTCTGCCTCATTTCCCAAGAGACAGTAATGGCCTAGTGATATTAATGCTTGATGGATAATCCAGAGACCCAGAAAACAATCTAAGGATCTGGGTTTGAATCCCATCATGGCAAATGGGGGAATTTGAATTCAATAAAAATATGGAATTAATAATCTAATGATGACAATGAATCCATTGTTGATTGTTGGAAAGAAAACCACCTGGTTCACTTTTGTACTACAGGAAAGGAATCTGCCATCCTTACCTGGTCTGGGCCTACATGTGACTCCAGACCCATCACAAAGTGGTTAATATTTAACTGCCCTTTGGGCCCAGCCATTGACATTCATTCTGTGAATGAATAAAGAAAAAAATATCAAATTTTGTTCGTTTTCGAGTAGGTACATCCTAGAAACTGAATCAGAAACGTTTCTCTTACACACTGAACAAGTACCTTTCCATCCAAGCCCGGAACACTACAGCACTCCAGTCTCTCTTTGGAAAGTTAATACCCCTTATCGCTGCAACCATATTATTCATACAGATAATTGAGATCTCTTGAGAAACTTGCATCTCAATTCACTGCTGACTATTGGGGGAGGGTCTATAGCACATTCCCAATAAGGTGATCTTCCCATTCTTATTTCTCAGGACCACCCAAATAGCTTTCAAGAACGTACTTCCAGGAAAATGCTCCCTAAGTTCAGCCATAATGATATCCGTAATCAATAACGCCACTCCCCCTGCTCTGTTGCCCCCTTTCTATCTTTGCTATAGCATCTATACACTGGAACATTAAGCTGCTAATCCTATCCATCTCTAAGTGATGCCTCTGTAATTGCTATAACATTTTAGTCCCAAATTCAAAACCATAACCTGAAGTCATCTGACTTCCCTGTCAAGCCTCTTGCATTGAAATAAATGCATTGTAGCTGCTCAGTCCCAACTCATTCCGTGCCTTGCCCTTGCCTTCCATGACTGTTTGACTTCTGAACTCTACCAGCCGCAGACTTACGTCTTTTCTCATTATCGCTTTGGGATTACCCCCATTCCCTCACTGATTTAATTCCTCCCAAGTAGCACTAGCAAATTTCCCCTCCATTGCAGGTATAATCCATCCTTCTTATGCAGATCAATTCTACCCCACAAGCGATTCCAATGAGCCAAAAATATGGATTCTTCTCCCCAATACCAGTCCGCAGCCACTCATTCATCTGTTCTATCCTGCTATTCCTACTGTCACTAGCACTGGGAGTAATCCAGATATTACTATCCTTGAGGAACTATTTTTTATACCTCCAGGCTAATTTGCAATATTCTCTCTTCAGGACCTCATCCTTTTCTCTTCCAAAGTCATTAGTGCCAATGGACAACGACCTCCCACTGATCTTTCTCCCCTTTGAGAATATTCTGCATCCTCTCTGAGACATCCTTGACTCTGGCACCAGGGAGACACCACCCCATTCTGATGTCTCACTGTCAGCTACAGAAACGGCAGTCTGTGCCCAACTAGAGAGTCCCTTATCATCATTGATTGCTTGGAACCTTATATACCTCTCATTACATTAGCGCCAGTCTCAGTGCCAGTAACTTGGCTGTCAGTGCTATACTGCCTGAGTGTCTATGACCACTTACATTTTCCAAAACAGCAAACTCGTTTGAGATGGGGATAACCACAGGAGACTCATGCACTATCTCCCTCCCTCTCCTGCCTTTCCTGGAGGTCACCCATTTGCCTGACTGTATCAGCAGTTTTTCTACGTTTTAATTTTCTACTATTTTAAACCCGTTTTCCAGCACTTATCCCATAGACCTGTCAGCCTTGGCATTCCAAGTATGTCCCTAAATACATCTTAAATGTTTTCGGGATTTCTGTATCTCCAACCTTTACAGACAATGATGTTTAGTGCAACTGTTGCCTTATGACATCACCCACAAGAACACAGAGCAGCTGGATCTGTGCAAACCAGAGATCCCACATACATTGGGAAGGATGGCAGGGTCCCTGAGAGGGGGCACAGGAGATTTACTAGGATGGTTCAAGGAATTGAGGATTTTAATTGCAGAATTTGTTTTTCTTTAAAAGAAATTATTCATATGACATGGGTGTTGCTATTACACATCTAGAATAGCCATCTGCAGTCAATAGAAACTCCTTCTGAACCTCTTCCCATGCCTAGGCTGTGGTAACCTTCAGGTTAAACCACCATCAGTCATCCTGCCCGAATGAGAGAGCAGTCCTATGGTCTGGTAGGACAATGCTGACATTACCTTTTTCACAGTGATACCACTGTGCCTTGGGGGTGGAGAAAGGGAATGTTGAAGGTGGTCGATGGGACACCACTCAGGCACAGTGCTTTTTCCTGAACGATTTTCACTTTCATTAATATTGTTGGGGCTGCACTGATGCAGGCAAGTGGAGATGTGTACCTTAAAGAGAGAAAACAAACATTTGGGAACCAGAGGTTTGGCGAAACTGCGATCATTCTCCTTGTAACAATGAAAATTAAGGGGAGCAGAGAGAGGGGGATTACAAAAGATATGCAGTAGAATAATAAACCTTATATTCATCAAATCATCGTAACAGGATTGCAGGACATATATTGAAGATTCGGGGAGATGTATGAAGAGAATGGGGTGATTCAAAGGAGAACTATTATGCAGCAAATGGGAATGAGCTGGAACACAATACTCACACACAATGCAATTATCCAGGTCCTGATGAATTGTGTAATTCTTTCAGAGTTTGGCGTTCCAGTTACTGAGATTGCCATCTGAATGTCGATCTGTAATATCCTGTAACACACGTTTATAAAATCCGTCACTGTCAGTTCAGGTCAGAAACTCACACAATCCCCTCCTCCTGGCCCAGGATGACTGGACACATTACCCCTTGTGGACATCAGCAGTTACTTCAGGGCCAAATCTATTTGGGTTTCTATGAGTTTCCACCTTGGGACATCATGTGACTGAAGAGAGCAGATCTCTAACACATGGGACAAGAGTTAGTGAGATGCGTAAGCAGGATTTACCTCCTTTTCTTTAATTCTGTTCTGTAAGACATGGGGTGTGAAAGGCTAACGCAGCTTGATGGGCAAGTTGTCTCCATTCTGACCAATGGGCAGCAAACTCCTCCCAGTCATTCCATAGAATGTCCCTATAAAGATAGCAGCTGGCCATGCTTCCCTGGCCAGTGCTCCCAGTAAATGTTTAGAAGAATGAGAGGGAAATTTCGTCAAAGAGGTATACCTGTAAATTTCCAAGAGGATAATGAACAGTTTACAGAGAAATATTCACAGGAGAAGTGGGCAATAAGTTGCCAGATGGAGTACAGCTTGGGAAGTTGTGAAGTTGTTCATTTTGGAGGAGATTATAAAAGAACAGTGGACAAATGGTGGACACTGTAGAAAGCTGCACCACAAAGGGACCGGGGGTAAATGTGCAGAAAGCACAGAAAGCTAGTACATAGTTACAACAGGGAATTGGGAAGGGGAATGGAATGTTGTTCCTTATTTCAAGTGATTTTCAGTATAAGAGATTGGAGTATATATCATAGGGCAACTGTTGAAAGTGTGAGTGAGACCACATCTGGAGTAATGTTTGGTCCCTTTATTTGAGGAAATATATTACTTCATTGGAGGCAGTTCAGAGAAAATTCACTGAGATGATCCCTGGTTTGGACGGATTATCTTTTAACCAAAGGCTGAACAAGTTGGGTATCTACTCACTGGATTTTGGAAGAATGAGGGAGTCTGGAACCACGTTCTGGATCAGTCGCGAAATCAAGGGTTGTGTCTCGGATTCATCAAGTTTAAGGCAACACAGGCAAGGGTAAAGGGTTTCAGTAGCAATGGAGCTGGGGTGAGGTGGAGACAAGCAACATTTTAGAGATTGGAATTCCTGGTGTTTGTGATTGTGTAGATGTCTGATCAGAAGGTTACTTCGGGGTCAGATATAACAGCAATATTGTGAAGAGTGCATTTCTGCCTCAGGCAGTTCCCAGTGAGAGGGAGGTGTTCAACAACTGAAGGCAATGGGTTTAACCATTTTAATGTTTCATTAGAGGAAATTGCAGCTAATCGAATAGAGGAAGCGTGATAAGCAGTTTGATAACTGAGTAACAGTGGAGCAATGGAGCGGGATGATGGTGAGGTCGAGCTGGACATTGTCAGTGTACATGTGAAACCCAATACGGTGGCTTTTGGGCGATGTCACCTCCTGGCAGTATGTAGGTGAGAAACAGGAGGGACCAAGGATAGTTACTGAAGGGGTACCAAATACAAGGAATTCAGGAAGGAAAGGGAGAGTGGAGGTGGAACAGGACTTTTCAACAACAATGAGGTCAAATATTAGTTTTTGCAGAATGGGTGAGAAGGACATAATCAGAAAAGACAGACAGACAGAACAAGGAACAACATCTGTAAGTTGGTGTGTGTGTATGGTGGGGGGGGGGGCATGTGATAAGGAAAAGGAGCAGACAGGGTTGGAATATCTGTAGTTTAGCGACACTAGGTAAATGGTCAAGATGAGCTCTGATACGGCTTGACAGAGATTGGAGAAAGATGTAAGTTTAGGACTAAAAAAAGGAGCACCTTGAGAGGCAGTTTGGCTCGGTGGACTAGTGGGAGGGAGGGAAGCAGCAGGGGCAGCTGATCGGATTGTCTCGACCTTAGTTACAGAGAAATTCCATGTGCTCCTTACTCTTGTTGGAAGGGAGAATGAAGGAGACAGGATGATGGACAGTGTTTTATAAATAAACAAAACATGGATTAGTGATATTAAAAATGAGTGAACAAACCTGCTGTCTTTAACTTTTATCCAAATATTAAAATGTACAACCAAGTCCGGGTTCTAATCCCACCTCGGTTGATGGTGGAATTTAATTTCAATAATAATAAAAAAATGGCATTAAGTATCTACTGGTTTCCACGGAACTATTGTCAATGGCACAAAAAAAATCCCGAATGTCTTTCAGGGAAAGAAACCTGCCAACCTGACTGTGGCCCAGCAAGTCACTCATTGTATTCATCCCTGCAAAGTCTCAAAAGAAATGAAACTAGATAGACCACATGATATCTACCAAGGCATCAGAAAATACAACACATTTTCATCCTCTCGACCCTGCAAGTTCCTTCTCAGTAACATCTTGGAGCTAATGTTGAGAACTGTCTCACGGACTAGTCAAGGAACAGTCTGACAGTCATACTCATGGAATCATACATTACTGACTCTGACTGGACCCCCAAATCACCATCTCTTGATATGTCCTGCCCCACCAGCACGACAGACCAGGCAGTGGTGGGGTCACAATGGTGTACAGACAGGAAGGATTTGCCCTGGGAGTACTCAGCATTGACTGTGGACGGCAGGAAGTCTCATGGATCCTGCTGATTACCACGTACCGTCCTCCCTCGGCGGATGAATATGTTCTCTTCCATGTTAAGAAACACTTTGAGGAAGCACTGAGTTTGTAAAGGTGCCAAATGTACTCTGGGTACAAGATTTCAATGTACACTATCAAGAGTAGCTCAGCATCAGAATTACTGACTCGATCTCATTGTTATGTATTGACCAGTTGCAGGTACATCTGTCCATGACAGTATCGGTAAGAGCGAACATCATACAGTCCTTTTGGAGACAATGCATTGCCTTAAAGTTGACAGCACCCTCCGTTGTGTTGTGTGATACTATCAGTGAGCTAAATGGGACAGACATTGAGCAGATGCAGGAAATTCAAACTGAGCATCCATGAGGCACTGTGGGCCAACAACAGCAACAGAATTGTACTCCAGCACAATCTGAAATCTCATGGCCTGGCATATCCCCCATTCAACCATTAACATTAAGGCAGAGGATCAATCCTGGTTCAATGGAGAGTGCAGGAGGGCACGCCAGAAGCAGTACCAGGCATACCTAAAAATAAGTTACCAACCTGGTGCTCCTACCAAATCTGCATATAAAACAGCACAAGCAACAAGAAATATAACTAAGTGATCCCACAAACAATGGAACAGATCGGAGCTCTACAGTTCTGCCAAGCACAATCGTAAATGGTGGGCGACAATTGAACAACTCACAGGAGGAAACATCACAGATATCCCCACCCTTACTGATGGCCGGGCCTCACACATCCATGCAAAAGATAAGACGACAGCATTTGCAGCAATCTTCAGCCAGAAGTGCCAAGTGGATGATCCATGTCACCCTTTTCCAGTGGTCCCTGATGATACAGATGCAAGTTTTCAACTAATTCGATTCAGTTCGAATAACATCAAGAAATGGACAATAATGTTAAGGCTATGGGCCCTGCAACATTGCGACAACAGTAATAATGGCTATGCTGCAGAACTTGCTGGCCACCAAGACAAGTACCTCTCCAGCACTGGCATCTACTGACAATGTGGAACATTGCCCAGGGAAATTCAACACAAAACACAGGGCACATCCAACCCAGACAATTCCCCTCAATCAGTCCACACTCGATCAGCAGTAAGGTGATGGAACGTGTCTTCAATAGTGCTCTCAAGCAGCAGCTGCTCAGCAATAACCTGCTCAGTGCCACCAAGTTTGGGTTCCACCAGGGCCATTCAGCTTCTGACCTTGTTACAGCCTTGATTCACAAGCTGACAAACACCTGAATTCCAGAGGTGAGATGAGGGTGACTGCCCAGTCCCACTCCAAGACCACTATTTCGCCTTCGGTGACATCACCCGATCCCTCCCTAGTCAGAACTCACTTCCTTAATCTTCCATCCATCCTTGTGTTATCTCTAAACTTAATTATCCAACACACTCCTGGCCAGCCTCCCACATTCAATCTCTCTGTAATCTCAAGGACATCTTAGACTCTGCTGCCCAAGAGCTCACTTGCAACAAATCATGTTCATTCATCAAAAGGCTCCTATTCATGAGCAACAATTTACAATTCTCACTCTGGATTTAATTATTGGCTGTGACCATCCTATCTCCCTGCATCACACACCCTTTGAGACTTCGAAAACTCATTTTGTTTCAGACTCCCCACAATGAGTTTGTTCGTTTCTTCACCCGTCTGGCTGCTTCTATAGTTTCCAAGGTTTGGACTTCCCACCCTAACCCTCTCAGATCTGTTTTCCTCCTTTAAGGCATTCCTGAAAACCAGCTTATTTGTCAATGCTTTTGATCACCTCACCTAATATCTCCATCTGTGGCCTTATGTCAGAAGTTGTCAATCATACTTTTATGGAAATTACAAACATGAATAAAGATGAACTGTTGTTGATTTGCACATATATCTTCAAATCTTCACTGTCGCTGGGCGATTGATGTGTAAGGCAAATCGACGTTTCGGGCATAAGTCCTGAAGAAGGGCTTATGCTCGAAACGCCGATTCTCCTGTTCCTTGGATGCTGCCTGACCTGCTGTGCTTTTCCAGCAACACATTTTCAGCTCGATTGATGTGTAACTATGTACCCAACACACTGTAGGAGCACCTTCCCCACACGAACTGCAGCAGTACAAGGAAATCAATAATCACCTTCACCACAGGCAACAGGGCTTTCGAATTGATCATTGGTGTCCGTGGAGGGAGAAGCAGTTAATATTTATGGTAGTGCGAAATGAATTATGGCGAATAAAATTGATGCGGGATTCGACAGTCAGAAATGTAAAGAAAATGCATTATTGGTTGTAAAAATGAATTATTGACTGTCAAAGATATTGTGGAAACATTAATCCAGTAAGAGAGCAGCACGTGGTCAGAGACTTGGCAGCAGTGGAAAATTAATTTACAAAAGGTTTGTGAAAGGAATAGTACAACAGTGAACAACCCCAACACACTGTGTCCGAAGACTTCAACCCCCCCTCCCATTTCACCAAGGACAAGCGGATCCTGGGCCGCCTCCACCACCAAATCCAAGCCATCTGACAACTGGAGGCCGAACGCCTCATCTTCTGCCTTTGTACTCTCCTACCACACGGGATCAATGTAGATTTCACCAGTTCCCCTATTTTGCTTTTTCTCACCTTATCCCACATCCAAACTTCTAACTCGGCACCACCCTCGTAACCTGTCTTACCTGCCCATCTTCCAAACCCCCTATCCGCTCCACTCTCCTCTCCGACCTATTCCCATCAACCTCAACCCCACCCTCCATCTACCTATCACATTTCCAGCTACCTTCCACACAGCCAAACGACCCCCCCCCCCCCCCTATTTATCTCTCAGACCCGCTTGGCTCACAAGCCTCCTTCCTGATGAAGGGGTCTTACCTGAAACATTCATTGGTCCGCACTGACATCAATCACACCGGGGCCGTTGTGGCCTGAAGCATGCTCAGTGCTTCATACTTTTGCTGATGTTCATCAGTTCCAAGAGTGATGATTCATTCCTGTTTCTCCTAATGTCCAGCAGTAACAACAGCTACTTGTATTGTATGGTGCCTTTCACATTGACTGAAGTGCTTCACGAATGATGGAAACATTGATTAAAGCAAATTATTTTAAGATACATCTTAAAGGAGGGAATAGAGCGTTAGGGAGGGTATTCCAGAGGTTTGTGTCTTCAGCAGCTCCAATCGTGGTGTGATGAGGTGGGGAACAGCTTATAATGGCGAAGTAGCCAACAATAGATCATGATAAAGCCTGGTGCGTGGGGTAAGGGGCTAGGACATGGGCCTAAATATATTCAACTTGATATCGAGTCCAGAAGGCTGCAGGGTTCCCAAGCAGAAAATTACGTGCTATGTTTCCAGGTTGTGCTGAGCATCACTGGAACCCTGCAGCAAACCTGAGACAGAGAGGTTGGCCCAGGAACAGGATGGGGTGGGAAAGAGGCAGACAACTGGAAGCTCTGTATCTTTTTTGTTCTGTGAGACGGAGACCACATAGTAAGCAGCAAATGTAGTAGACGAGAGTTTCACCTGTAAGGTGTATTGTGGCCCTTGGATACTGAAGAAGGTGAAGGTCAATGGGCAAGTGTTACACCTTCGGCGGTTAAAGAGGAAACGTGCTGGAGGGGATGGGGAATGTTGGGAGTGAAGGAGGAGTGGATCAGGGTGTCCGAGAAGAAACAGTCTCTGCAGAAGGTGGACAAGGGATGGGAGGGGAATATGTCTGATGGTGGCATCTCGGAGTTGGCAGAAATGACGGCTGATGATCTATATTCTGAATGGAAACAAAAAATCCTGAGCTCTAGTGACCTGCCACTTTAACATCCCACCCGGTTCCCTGGCCAACATCTGTCTCATGCTTTCTGCAGGGTTCCAGAAAAGATCAGCATATATTGGAAGAACAATATCTCATTTTCCGCTTGGGAACTCTGCAGCCCTCCGGAATCAAAACCGAGTTCAGCAATTTTAGGGCCTGAACTCCTCTGTGTCCTAACTCCCAATGCCACACACCAGGCCTTGAGGTCACATAGCCTGCCATTACTCGCTCCCTGTGGTTAGCCACTAACAGTCTCCATTAACATCTATTCACCCTCCCAATCAGATCTTTATCCACTCCTTTATCCAACAGTTCCTCTCACTCCATCCACACCTACCACTTACACATTAAATCTTCCCCACCACCACCCCATAACTCCCAAATGCCATCTTCAGCATATAAACCAACATTTTCCTTCTATCAGTTCAGAGGAAAGGTCACCGGATCCTAAACGTTAACTTTGATTTCACTGCACAGATGCTTCCAGACCTGATGAGCTTTTCCAGTACCTTCTGGTTGTTGTTTCTGATTTACATCATCCTCAGTTCTTTTAGTTTGAATTTATTGGGACTTTCTAATTCAGGTCTAGCGGCCTAAATCATGTGTTTATATACTCTCTCAGTCTCTGCTATCTCTCGCAGACCCTTCACCCTCACTGTTTGCCCCCTCACAGTGACACTGCGCCTGCAAAGCCATTCGTCATGTGTCATCTTGCCAGTCCCACACCTTATTCACTCCCATTGGTCTTCAGCAGCTGTCAATCATCCGGGCCCCATTGTGAGGTGAGTGGTGTGATCCTCCCAATCTCTGCCCTGTGATGAGCTTCATCATTCACAGTGAACGGGGCAGTGTCACAGAGCACAGGGCCTGGGGGCTATTCAGGCCATTGGGGCTGTACTCTCTCTCTGAAGATGCTGTAAATCTATACCAACACCCTTCCCATTTGCCCATAGCCCTCCAAATCTTTCCTAAAAAAGTTAAATTCCAAATCATTATGAGAATAACTGCTGAATCTGTGTCCAGTTGCCATTCAAATGTTGCAGCTGCTCAGAACGTAGTGAGTAAAACCATCTTCACAATTTCACTCTGCATTATTTGCTAGATACCTGAAAGTAGTTACTAAAATTTGTTACAATCTTAACAAATGTAAATTAAGTATCCTGAAAACAATTCTGCTCCTGATGGAAATCACTGCCTAATGTTCTCAGCTCCAAGGAAAATTATCTGACCTTTTGCTAACTCTCCATAATAGAACAACCTATTTTAATTTTAATTTGCTAGTGTCATAGAGATGCATAGCACAGAAGCAGACCCTTCGGTCCAACGCGTCCACAACAACTGGGAAACCTAAATTGATGGAGTCCCTTTTGCCAAATGTTGTCCCATATCCCTCTAAACACTTCCTATTCAGGCAGCTAAATCAGATACCTTTTAAATGTACTGACCTCCACTACTTTATCTGGCACCTCATTCCACACACGTACCACCCTCAGCTTGAAAAGGTTGCCCTTTAGATTCCTTTTAACTCTTTTCCCTCTCAACTTAAGCCAGTGCCCTCTTGCTTGGACCACCTAATGTGGAATAAAAAGACCCTGGCTTTTCAACTTATCCATGCCCATCATGATTTGATAAACCTCTAAATTGTTTATTAACCTCTCAGTCCGTTCTCCAGGGAAAATAGCCCCAGCCTTTTCACTCCCTCCCTGTAGCTCAAACCCAGTAACCCTGGCAACGTCTTTGCAAATCTTTTCTGAACCCTTTCAAGTTTCACAACATCTTTCCTCGAACAGGGAGTTTAAAACTGAATAAAAATTCCAGAAGTGGCTTAATGAATGTCCTGTACAGCCACAATATGATGTCACAACTTCTGTATTCAATTCATTGACCTATAAAGACAAGAGTATCAAATGCTATCAACTGTGACTCCACTTCCAAGGAACAGTGAACTTGCACTCCAAGGTCTCTTTGTTCAGCAACACTCCCCAGGACCTTCCCACTATAAGTCCTGTCCGTATTTGCTTTTCCAAAATGGGGGAGCAGCTTCATTTTATCCATATGAAACTCCATCTGCCTTTCTTTGGTGCATTGGCCCATCTGATCAAGATCCCATTTTATTTTATCCCAACTCACCATCTTCGCTGTCCACTTCACCTGTCTTCTGTAAACCTGCTAATCATAACTCATATATACACGTCCAAGTCATTTGTATAAGGACCCAGCATCTATCATTGCAGCTCACTGCTGCTCACAGGCATACAGTCCACAAAGCAACCCTGCATCACCAACCTCAATCTCCTACCTTCAAGCCAATTTTGTATACAAATGGTTGTTTCTCACTGTATTCCATGTTATCTAACCTTCCTAACATGCCTGTTTGGTGGAACCTTGTTTAATGTCTTTCTGAAGTCCACATGAAACTCCATCTGCCTTTCTTTGACTGCGAGCAGCAGCTGAGTTTAAACGAACCCAGAAGGCTACAGCGAAGGGAAGACAGTTTGTTTTAAAATTACTTACCGGTAGTGGGCAGCGGTGTTTTTCTTCTCTCTTCACAAAAAGAGCGGGAGCAGTAGGGGGAAGTGACGACGACCAGAGGGGCAGCCGGGACCCGGAAGCTGGTGTAGCGCAAGCTTACCTGGGTAGGTTTTTTTTCCCTACAGAGGTAGTGCCTCCCACCCGCCCTCCTCTTACCTAATAATAAGACCCGTTGTGGTAAGTAGGTAAGTGCTGCATTTTGGTAAAAACAATGGCTGCAGATGCTGGAAACCAGACTCCGGATTAGTGGTGCTGGAAGAGCACAGCAGTTCAGATAGAATCCGAGGACAGGCAAAATCGACGTTTCAGGCAAATGCCCTTCATCAGGAAGTGCTGCATTTTGCTTGTTCTATTCTTTAGACCTAGTTTGTTTTTTTTGCAAGGTTACTTTTAGAGGGTTGGCAGTGAAGACAGTGCAATGTTCCTCTTGCAACATGTTTGAGGTGAGGAATGCCATGGTCGTCCCTGCAGATTACACTTGCAGGAAGTGCACCTATCTCCAGCTCCTCCAAGACCGTGTTAGGGAACTGGAGCTGGAGTTGGATGAACTTAGGATCATTTGGGAGGCAGAGGGGGTCATAGATCGGAGCTTTCGGGAAGTAGAAAGATTGCAGACAGATGGGTTACAGTGAAGGGGACTGGGAGGAAGCAGACAGTGCAGGGACCCCCTGCGGCCGTTCCCCTCAAGAACAAGTATACCGTTTTGGATACTTGTGGGGGGGGGGGACGACTTACCGGGGTAAGCAATGGTGTTCAGGCCTCTGGCACAGAGCCTGTCCCCGTTACTCAGAAGGGAAGGGTGGAGAAGAGCAAAGCAATAGTTATTGGGGACTCGATAGTTCGGGGCATAGATAGGCGGTTTTATTGGGGCGAGAGAGACTCATGTTTGGTATGTTGCCTCCCAGGTGCAAGGATACGTGACGTCTCTGATCGTATTTTCCGGGTCCTTAAGGGGGAGGGAGAGCAGCCCGAAGTCGTGGTCCACATTGACACCAACCACATAGGTAGGAGGAGGGATGAGGATGTTAGGCTGGCTTTCAGGGAGCTAGTTTGGAAGCTCAGAGTTAGAACTGGTATGTTACCCGTGCCACGTGAGAGAAAGTCGAGGAATAGGGAGAGAGAACAGTTACAGGGATGGTGCAGGAGGGAGGGATTCCGGTATCTGGGGTTCTTTCTGGGGAAGGTGGGACCTCGATAAACAGGATGGTCTACACCTGAACCTGAGGGGCACCAGTATCCTTGGGGGGAGATTTGCGAGTGCTCTTGCGGGGGGGGGGGGGGGGGGGGGTTAAACTAACTCTGCAGGGGCATGGGAACCTAGACTGTAGCTTTAGGGTGCTGGATCTGGAGTGTAGGGAGGTTAGGAACATGGCGTCATTCTCAAAGGAGGGTGCTTGTAAATAGGAAAGTGGCTTGAAGTGTGTATACTTCAATGCAAGTATATGAAATAAGGTAGGTGAACTTGCAGTGTGGTTTGGTACCTGGGATGTTGTGGCTATTATGGAGACATGGATAGAACAGGGACAGGATTGGCTGTTGCAGGTTCCAGGATTTAAATGTTTTAGTAGGGTCAGAGGTGGGGGTAAAAGAGGGGGAGGTGTGGCATTGCTTGTCAAAGATAGTATTGCAGCGGTGGAAAGGACGATGGATGAAGACTCGCCATCTGAGGTAGTTTGGGCTGAGGTTAGGAATAGGAAAAGTGAGGTCACCCTGTTATGAGTTTTCTACAAGCCTCCTATTGGTCCAAGAGACGTAGAAGAAAGTATTGCGAGGATGATTCAGGAGAAGAGTGAAAGTAATAGGGTGGTTGTTATGGGGGACTTTAACTTTCCAGATATTGACTGGGAAAGCTATAGCTCGAGTTCCTTAGATGAGTCGGTGTTTGTCCAGTGTGTGCAGGAGGGTTTCCTAACACAATATGTAGACAGGCCAAGAAGAGGTGAGGCCATACTGGATTTGGTTCTGGGTAACGAACCAGGCCAAGTGTTAGAATTGGAGGTAGGTGAGCACAATTCGGTGACTTTTACTCTAGTGATGGAGAGGGATAAGTGTGCACTGCAGTGCAAGAGTTATAGCTGGGGGCAGGGAAATTATGATGCGGTGAGGCACGACATAGGATGCGTAGCTTGGAAAAGTAGGCTTCAAGGGAAGGGCACAATTGATATGTGGAGCTTATTCAAGGAGCAACTATTGAGTGTCCTTGATAAGTATGTACCTGTCAGGCAGGGAGGAAAGGGTCGTGTGAGGGAGCCGTGGTTTAATAAGGAATTGGAATCCCTTGTTAAATGGAAGAGGGCGGCCTATGTAAAGATGAGGCGTGAAGGTTCAATTGGGGCAATTGATAGTTATAAGGTAGCCAGGAAGGATTTGAAGAGAGAGCTAACAGCAGCAAGGAGGGGACATGAAAAGTCCTTAATTGGTAGGATTAGGGAAAACCCCAAGGCTTTCTATAGGTATGTCAGGAATAAAAGAATGACGAGGGTAGGAAGAGGTCCAGTCAAGGATAGTAGTGGGAAGTTGTGTGTGGCGGCTGGAGAAATTGGGGAGACACTGAATGAATACTTTTCGTCAGTATTCACTCAGGAACAGGACATTGTTGCCGATGTGAATACTGAGTCACAATTAATTAGAATGGACGGCTTTGAGGTATGTAGGGAAGAGGTGTTGGAAATTCTGGAAAGGGTGAAAATAGATAAGTCCCCTGTGCCTGATGGCATTTATCCTAGGATTCTCTGGGAAGCAAGGGAGGAGATTGCAGAGCCATTGGCCTTGATTGTTATGTTCTCGTTGTCTACAGGAATCGTGCCAGAAGACTGGAGGATAGCAAATGTGGTTCCCTTGTTCAAGAAGGGGAGTAGGGATAACCCTAGTAACTAAAGGCCGGTGAGTCTCACTTCTGTTGTGGGAAAAATCTTAGAGAGAATTGTAAGGGATAGGATTTATGAACATCTGGATAGGAATAATGTGATCAAGGATAGTCAGCATGGTTTTGTGAAGGGCAGGTCGTGCCTCACAAACCTTAATGAATTCTTTGAGAAGGTGACTAAGGGGGTGGACGAGGGGAAAGCGGTACATGTGGTGTATATGGATTTTAGTAAGGCGTTTGATAAGGTTCCCCATGGTAGGCTACTGCAAAAAATACGGAGGTATGGCATTGAGGGTGAGTTGGAGGTTTGGATTAGGAATTGGCCAGCTGGAAGAAGACAGAGGGTAGTAGTTGATGGTAAAGGTTCATCTTGGAGTGCAGTTACTAGCGGTGATCCGTAATGATCGGTTTTGGGACCATTGCTGTTTGTCATTTTTATAAATGACCTGGAGGAGGGTCGAGAAGGTTGGGTGAGCAAGTGTGCGGATGATACGAAGGTCGGAGGAGTTGTTGACAGTGAGGAAGGATGTGGCAGGTTACAGCGGGATATAGATAAGTTGCAGAGCTGGGCAGAAAGGCGGCAAATAGAGTTCAATGTAGGTAAGTGTGAGGTGATTCACTTTGGTAAGGGTAACAAGAAGATGGGGTACTGGGCTAATGGTCGGATACTAGGTCGTGTGGATGAGCAGAGGGATCTTGGTGTCCATGTACACAGATCTCTGAAAGTTGCCACCTAGGTGAATAGTGCGGTGAAGAAGGCATCTGGCGTACTGGCTTTTATTGGTAGAGGAATTGAGTTCCGGAGTCCTGAGGTCATGTTGCCGTTGTGTAAGACTCTGGTGCGGCTGCATCTGGAGTATTCTGTGCAGTTTTGGTCGCCATACTATAGGAAGGATGTGGAGGCACTGGAACAGGTGCAGAGGAGGTTTACCAGGATGTTGCCTGGTATGGTAGGAAGATCGTGTGAGGAAAGGCTGAGGCACGTGGGGCTGTTTTCATTGGAGAAAAGAAGGTTTAGGGGTGACTTGATAGATGTGTACAAGATGATTAGGGGTTTAGATAGGGTTGACCATGAGAACCTTTTTCCACGTATGGAGTCAGCTATTACGAGGGGTCATAGCTTTAAATTAAGGGGTGGTAGGTATAGGACAGATGTTCGGGGTAGATTCTTTACTCAGCGAGTCGTAAGTTCATGGAATGCCCTGCCAGTAGCAGTGGTGGACTCTCCCACTTTATGGGCATTTAAACGGGCATTGGATAGGCATATGGAGGATAGTGGGCTAGTGTAGGTTAGGTGGGCTTGGATCGGCACAACATCGAGGGCCAAAGGGTCTGTACTGCGCTGTAATTTTCTATGTTCTATGTTCTAAGTTCTATATAGACAACGTCCACCATCTGCCTTCATCAATTATCTTCGTCACTTTAAAAAAAAACACTCAAGTTGGTGAAATATGATTTTGCATGCACAAACGCATGTTGACTATCCCGAATCGTTCCATTTCTTTCCAAATGCATGTAAATCCTGTCGCTCAGAATCCCTTCCAACAAACTGCCTGCCAGTGATTTCAGGCTCACTGTTGTCTTGTTCCTTGGCCTTTCCTCACCACCTTTTTTAAAATAATGGAACCCGTCTTCCGGCACCTCACCTCTGGCTATCAATGATACAAATACCTCAGCGAGGGGCCCAGCAATGACTTACCTATCTTTCCACAAACTTCTGAGAAACATCTGATCAGGTCTCTGGGATATATCCACCTTGCTGCATTTAAGACATTCTCTGTAACATGGATACTTTTCAAGTTATCATTATTCATTTCTTAAATATCTCTAGCTTCAATATTTTCTGTAGTAAAAGAATATGTTGTGAAATACACAACATATTCTTTGTGGGCGGCACGGTGGCACAGTGGTTAGCACTGCTGCCTCACAGCGCCGGAGACCTGGGTTCAATTCCCGCCTCAGGCGACTGACTGTGTGGAGTTTGCACGTTCTCCCCGTGTCTGCGTGGGTTTCCTCCGGGTGCTCCGGTTTCCTCCCACAGTCCAAAAGATGTGCAGGGTCAGGTGAATTGGCCATGCTAAAATTGCCCGTAGTGTTAGGTAAGGGGTAAATGTAGGGGTATGGGTGGGTTTCGCTTCGGCGGGTCGGTGTGGACTTGTTGGGCCGAAGGGCCTGTTTCTACACTGTAATGTAATCTAATCTAAATATCTCTCCCACCTCCAGTGGTTTCGTGGATGGTCGTGTTGATCTTTAATGGGTCTTTTTAACTGTCTGGTTATTCTTTTATCTGCGATGTATTTGTGTAACCACTTTGGATTCTCCCTAAACCATTTCTTAAAGCTATTTCATGTCTCCGTTCTGCTCTCCTGATTTCCCTCGAGTATATTCCTGTAAAATGCCATGTTGTAATCCCAATTCCTCTGCCTCTGCCATATCTACTCCCAGAAAGAGCAATTCCACTCCAGGACAACTCAGAA
Organism: Chiloscyllium plagiosum; assembly: GCF_037043375.1. Classification (NCBI taxonomy): domain Eukaryota; kingdom Metazoa; phylum Chordata; class Chondrichthyes; order Orectolobiformes; family Hemiscylliidae; genus Chiloscyllium; species Chiloscyllium plagiosum. The sequence continues at coordinate 82,585,189 of NW_028270156.1, forward strand.
AGGCCTCCTATTTCAAGGAGCGCATTTTCCCCCTCACATGATCAACAGTAACCTCCAATGCATATCCTCCACTTCCTGACTTCTGCCCTTGAACCCCACCCCTCCAACAACAATAAGAATTTCATCGCCCGATCCTCACATTGCACCCCAATCTCCAGATACACCACATTAACCTTTGTCATTTTCACTTCCTACAGTCAGATCCCACCACTAAAGATTTATTTCTCTCCTCACCTCTATCTGCGTTCTGCAGAGACTATTCCCCGCGACTGTCCTATTAGGTTCACACCCTCTCACCAACCCACCCTCCACACCCTTCACCCTTTCTTGCCGCCAGAGATGCAAAAACTGTGCCCATACCTCCTCCCTCACCTCTGTCCATCAGACAGAGATTTTCCGGCACATCCCAACTCATCTACTGCATCTGGTCACTATGGGCAATTTAACATGGGTAATCCGCTTAAGTTGCACACCTTTCGACTCTGAGAGGAAAGCGGAATACCCAGAGGAAACCCACATAGACACTGGGGAGAATGTGCAAGCTCCACACAGACAGTCGCCTGAGGATGGAATCAAACTCAGGTCCCTGGTGCAGAGAGAGCAGACCTAACCACTGAGTCACAAGTGGGATCTTTGATGCTGATGAACTCCCCTACTGATACACTGATGTCCTTTAGGGAAGGAAATTGCCATGCTTACGTGGTCTGGCCTACATGTGACTCCAGAACTATGGCAATGTGGTTGACTCTTAACTCTGGGTAATGAGACATGGGCAATAAATGCTGGACTGGCCAGTAATACACTCATCCTGTGAATGAATAAGTAAGAAAATGGTCAAGTTCTACTCCTTCTCTCGACTACATTCTACAAACTGAACCAGAAAATTTTCTTGTATGCACTTAAACACTTATTCATCCAAGCCTTTAACACTACAGCACTTCCAGTCTATGTTTGTAAAGTTCAAACTCCTTATCATAGCACCCATATTATTCTTACAGATAAATGAGATCTCCCGGGAAATTTTCTTCTCAATTTTCCATTGACTATTTGACGATCCGAGGTCGACAGTACAGTAAAAAATAAGGTGACCATCCCTTTCTTATTTATCTGTACCATTCAAATAACTTGCCTGGATGTACTCTCAGGAATATCCTCCTGAAGCCCAGCTGTAACCTTATTCCTAATCACAAAACTACTCTCCCTGCTCGGTTGCCTCTTTCTATCCTTGCTTATAGCATCTATACCCTGGAACATTAAGTTGCTGGTCCTATCCATCCCTGAGCGATGCCTCTGTAATTGTTATACTATTCCGGTCTCATGTTCAAAACCATACCCACAGCTCATCTGCCTGACCTGAAATAAATACAGTGTAACTGCTCATTCCAATCTCATTCTGTGCCTTGGTCTTGTCTGTCTTGAGTCTTTGACTTCTGAATTGTAACAGCCTCGGACTTACCCCTTTTCTCACTATCTCTTTGGGTTAACCCCCACTCCCTCACCGGTTTAATGCCTCCTGAGTAACACTGGCGATACTTCCCTTCCAATATAGATGCAATCCATCCTTTTTATGCACGTCAATTCTAACCCAAAAGAGGTTCCAAAGATCCAAAAATATGAATACTTCTCCCCTACACAGGCTCCTTAGCCACACATTCATCTGCTCTATCCTGATAGTTCTACTCTCACGCGGCACCGGGAGTAATACAGATACTATGCATGAGGACCTACTTTTTAATTTCTTGCCTAATTTCCTGTATTCTGTCATGCGGACTTTATCCTTTTACCTTCTTATGTCAATGGTTCCAAAGAATAACGACCTCGCCCGATCATTCTCCCCCTTAGAGAATATTCTGCTCCCTCTCTGAAACATCCTTGACCCTGGCACCAGGGAGGCACCACTCCATTCTGATATCTCACTGTCGGCTGCAGAAATGGCAGTCTGTGCTCAATTAGAGAGTCCGTTACCATCATTGATTGCTTGGACCCTGATATACATCTCATTACATTAGAGACGGTCTCAGTACCAGTAACTTGGCTGTCAGTGATACATTCCACTGAGATTCTCTGACCCCCTACATTTTCCATAACATTCTTGTTTGAGATGGGGAAAGCCACAGCAAATCCTGCACTACCTGCCTATCCCTCCTACCTTTCTGAGATGTAACCCATCTGCCTGACTGTATGTCCAGTAACCTACCAACCTGAGCTGCCACTGATCACACCCCCTGGCTCCTGTCCATCCGTCACTACCTTTAACTGCCGTTCCTACCAATCCATGCCATCCCATAAGGACTGTAAACAACACTTCCAGCAGACATAATCAATACGAGCACTAAACCTCTCCCCAATCTCCCAAATCTGACAGGAAGAACACATCATTCTAAAAATTGCCGTCTCTGCACTTTAGCAATTTCCAGACCGGAAAGAGGCACAGTCGTACTGCTCTACAAAATCCATGACCTGGTTTGAGGGAGTGACGAGGAGGAGGAGGAGGAGCAAAGACAGAATTGGGAATTTAGTAAAAGGTCAAGATGAATTCTGGAAAGGCTTGATAAGACACGGTAAAAATGTAAGTTTCGGACTAAAACGTGAAGCACCATGCAAGCTAGTTTGCTAGTTTGGCTCGGTGGGGTTAATGGACGGGAGGAAGCAGCAGAGGAATTTGATCGGATTGCCTCAAATTTAGTGACAGAGAAACACCATGTGCTCCAAGCTATTGTTGTTGCAGGGGAGGTGGAGGAGACAGGGTTACGAAGTGTTTCACAAAGAAACAAAACCTGGGTTAGTGATATTTAAAAAGTGTGAACAAACCTGTATATTTAACGTGTATCCAGAATATTAAAATGGACAACGGAAGCAGATGGTGAGATTTAAATTCAATTAAAAAAAAACTGGAATTAAGAATCTACTGGTTGCCATGGAACCAGTGTCAATGGCAACAAAAAAAAATCCCTAATGTCCTTCAGGAAAGAAACCTGCCAAACTGAAAGTAGCCCAGCAAGCTATTCATTGTATCAATCACTGCGAAATCTCAACAAAGGAATGAAACTGGATGGACCACATAACGTCTACCAATGCACCAGAAAATACAACGAAAGAACCAGACCTCTCGACCCTGTAACGTCGTCCTCATTAACATCTGGGGTCGAGCTCCAAAATGTGGAGAGCTGTCTCATGGAATAGTCAAGGAACAGCCTTGATGCAGTCAGACTCACGGACTCATACCTTACAGACAGACATTGATCAGACCCGACCGTCACCATCCCCAGGTATGTCCTGTCCCACCAGCAGGACAGACCCAGCAGAGGTGGCGGCAGAGTGGTGGAAAGAGAGGGAGGATTTGCCTTGGGAGTCATCAGCATTCATTCCTGATGTCAGGAAGTCTCATGGCGCCTGCGTACCATCCTCCCTTGGCTAATGAATCAGCTCTCCTCCATGTTGAGCAACGGTTGGAGGAAGCACTAAGGCTCTAAATGCTGCCAAAGGTACTCTGGATACAGGATTTCAATGCCCACCATCAAGAGGGCCCAAAAGAACATCATTGCTATACTGGGTCTGCAGCAGGTGGTGAGAGAACCAACTTAGAATTCCCACAGTGTGTGAACAGGACCTTCGGCCTAATAATTAATACCGACCCTCCGAAGAATAACCCACACAGACCCATTCCCGTAGCCTATTACTCAACATTTACCCCTGAGTAATGCACATAACTGACTCATCCCTGAACATTATGGATAAGTCATGATGGCCAATCCATCTACATTGCACATCTTTTGATTTTTGGGAGGACACCAGAGCACCCGGAGGAAACCCACACAGACACGGGGAGACTGTGCAAACCCCACACTGACAGTCACCTAAGACTGGAATTGAACCGAGGTACCTGGTTGCTGAACCAACATGCCACCCGAACAACAGGGAAAAACATGCCTGACCACATGGTTATGAATTTGTCAGCTCCAGATGCATCTGTCCATGACATACCAATATGAGCGACCAACGCACAGTTCTTTTCGAGATAAAGACTCGCCATGAAATTGAGAAAACCCTCCATTGTGTTGAATATCACTATCACTGCATTAAATGGGACAAACTTCTAACCGATGTTGAAAATCAAAATTGGACGTCTATCAGGTACTGTGAACCATCAACAGTAGCAGAATTGCACTACAGCACGATTTGAAATCTCATGGCCTTGCATATCCCACACTCAACCATGACCTTCAAGCTCGGCAATTAGGAGAAAGTGAGCACAACAGTTTAAAAATTGGCTCCTGGTCTTGATCAGTTAGAAGTTGCTGGTTTGACAGATTTCGTAATCATAGAATACCTGCAATGTGGAAGAAGGCCATTCGGCCCATCGAGTCCACAATGACCCTTCAAAGAACATCTGATTCCTGATGAAGGGCTTTTGCCCAAAACATCAATTCTCCTGCTCCTCGGATGCTGCCTGACCTGCTGTTCTTTTCCAGCACTGCACTGTCGAAGCCAGGGGATTAACCTTGGTTCAATGGATAGTACAACAGGGCGTGCCATGAGCAGTGCCAGGCATACATAAAACGGAGGTGCCACCCTGATGAAGCTACCAAACAAAACTATCTGCATGTCAAACAGCATAAGTAGCAAGAGACAGGGCTTAGCGATCCCACAACCAATGGCTCAGATTTAAGCTTTGCACTTCTGCCACACTCAGTCGTGACAACTAAACAACTCTCGAAAGGAAACACATCGAAAATCTCCACCCTTATTGATGGAGGGGCCCAATCCATCCATGCAAAAGAAATGACTACAGCATTCGCCGTAGTCATCTTGGACTTCTACAGAGGTCTCCAAAATCACAGATGCGAGTTTCCCAATTCTCTTCGAGTTGCATTGTTGTGAAGTTGTAGGCGTGTACTGTACCTTTAAGAGAGAGTGAATGCTGTTTTGCAATGAGTGCTTGCAAGAACCTGTCATACTGGTAGTCTCAGAGTTTACTGGAAAACTGAAAATATGTAACATTTGGCTGTGAAATAGATACCTGAGTTGTTCTGACAATTTAAATCTAACCAGTTTAAATTGCACTCCAGGCTACTAAAACTCAATCAAGTTTGAATTTACGGTGTTTGCTAACCTCAAATAAATGAGACAATCCGATGTTTAGGGTGTTAAAAAAAGCCATTTTAAGGTTAGACACAGAGTAACTGCCATAAAGAGAGACTGTCATTCAAAGCACGCTCTAACATAAGTACCTTTTTGAAGCATCTTTGCTAAAAGACAGAAGACGACCCTGGGAGATATCTCAGCTGAAAGGAGGATGACACCGGAGACGACAGCCGCTGTGTGGTTTTGAAATTAAGTTGATGTTTTAATGGGTACTGTATATTGTTACAGAGTTGGAGGCAGCTATCAAGTGTTGAAGAGAAAGGAGTCATAGTGTTGTAAATAGTTGTTGCTTGATGTTCACTTTTAGAGTTAAGGAATCGATTGATATTATCTTCTTGAGATAGTGGAAGCTGAGAGCTCTCTGTCACTCATACTTTAAAAGTTTCCGAGGCGAGTTGAACTTTCCTGGGTGTTTGGTTTAATTAACAGAAAAGTTCAGCACCATGCTATAACAATGTCAAGAAATGGACAAATAGTGCAAAGGCTATGGACGCTGCCAATATTCTGGCAATAGTTTTGATGACTTGTGCTCCAAAACTTGCCAAACACCAACCTGATTTAGTACAGCTACAGCATCTACCAACAACGTGGAACATCATCCAGGTATGTTTAGCACAAAAACACAGGGCAAATATAAGCCGGCCAATATCCCGTCCAGCAATCTACTTTTGATCATCAGTAAAGTGATGGAAGTTGTCATCAACAGTTCTGTCAAACAACACCTGCTCAGTTTGAGTACTGCCAGGGCTACTCAGCTCCTGATCTTGTTCCAGACCTGATTCACAAATTGACAAACAGCTGAATCCCAGAGGTGAGGTAAAATTAACAACCAAGACCCACTACAAAACCACTTATTTTCACTTCATCCCGACTCCACAATAGTTTCAAAACATTCGCTGAAACTCCTATCCTTTCCTGTGTTAACTTTAAACTTAACTATCCAAATACACACCCACTCGGCGTCCCACATTCAACCTCTCTTTCATCTCAAGAATATCTAAATTTCTGCCACCGACATGGTTCACTTGTACCAAAAGGTGTTCACCCATTTCCCCTGCGCTTTCTGACGTATAAAGGCTCCTATTTATAGGCAGCACCAATTTTAAGTTCTCACTCTTGATTTAGTTTCTGTACCACACAACCTTCGCGACCTCGACATCTTATTTAGTTTCATCGTTCAGCAATGTGATTATTCTTTGCTTCACTAGTGGTGGCTGTTTCGACAGTTGCCAAAGCAACAGTCTGGAATTCCCACCATAAACCTCTCCGTTTAGCATTCCGCATTTAAGACATTTCTGAAAACCTGCTTAATTGGTAATGCTTTTGGTCACCTGATCTAATATTTACATCTGTGGTATTTTGTCAAAAGTCCATTGATAAATTTTCTGTGAAACTGAAAAGATGATAAAAATACAAATTGTTTGTTGATTTGGACATATATCATCAACACTTCACTATCACTGGATGAATAATCTTTAACGCCTTAAACTGCATTGTAGGAGCAGTTCAATACAGGAACTGTAGCAGCAAAAGATGGACAAATAGAAGGGCGAACAAATACTGAACAAATAGGCACTTGCACTGGAAAAAAATCCTGATTGTGAAAGATTGTGCAGAGTAATTAATCTGGTAAGAGCGCAGCACATGATCTGTGAAAGTAGAAGTAACATAATAAACAGAGCTAAAATATACCCATTATTAGTGGCTCAGGAATTTAGAAATTGACAAAAAAGTTATCAGGAAGGGCAGAGGTGAATCACAGCAGAGTTAGCTGTTATGATCCCACAGTCTGGAAAAGAATGTGCTCTGTTTAAATCCTCTCCTAACATTCTCTCATGGGAAGGCTGTGCATGCACCACGCTGCAGCCTGCCCACCACCACCACCCCACCCCGACAATGCCTGGAGAACGGTTCCATCGGAAACACCGACTTCTCGACCTCCTGATGCTGCCTAGCTTGCTGTGTACCCCCAGCCTCCTGATGCTGCCTGACTTGCTGTGTTGACCCAGCCTCCTGATGCTGCCTGACTTGCTGTGTTCTCCCAGCCTCCTCATGCTGCCTGGTTTGCTGTATTCCCCAAGCCTCCTCATGCTGCCTGGTTTGCTGTTTTCCCCCAGCCTCCTGATGCTGAATCCTTGCTGCTTCCCTCCCCCTCCTGAAGCTGCCTGGCTTGCTGCTTTCCCCCACCCTCCTGACGCTGCCTGCCTTGCTGTGTTCTTCCAGCCTCCTGATGCTGCCTGGCTTGCTGTGTTCCCCCAGCCTCCTGATGCTGAATCCTTGCTGCTTTCCCCCAGCCTCCTGACGCTGCCTGGTTTGCTGTGTTCCCCCACCCTCCTGACGCTGCCTGCCTTGCTGTGTTCCCCCAGCCTCCTGACGCTGCCTGCCTTGCTGTGTTCCCCCACCCTCCTGACGCTGCCTGCCTTGCTGTGTTCCCCCAGCCTCCTGATGCTGAATCCTTGCTGCTTTCCCCCACCCTCCTGACGCTGCCTGCCTTGCTGTGTTCCCCCAGCCTCCTGATGCTGAATCCTTGCTGCTTTCCCCCAGCCTCCTGACGCTGCCTGGTTTGCTGTGTTCCCCCACCCTCCTGACGCTGCCTGCCTTGCTGTGTTCCCCCACCCTCCTGACGCTGCCTGCCTTGCTGTGTTCCCCCAGCCTCCTGCCTGTATCCAGCAGCTGCCGTATTGTTTGCCGCTACAAGATGGCGGCCGCGCATGAGTTTTCTCATTTACTGCAGACACGGTTCTGGGAGTTTGAAATTTTTGTTTTCCGACGAGCACCAAATGTTTATAAAACCTCTCAGCCCATTCCAATACCATTTCCCTCCCACTTCCTGCTGTATTTCTCTCGGTATCCTTTCCTGCCCCTACATCAGATTCTCTCGCCTTCGTCAAACACTGCATTGCCCGCGTGCACGATCATGTTGGAGGATCAGTTGCCACCGCCTGGTCCTCCAGTCCCGCCCACTGTCCTTCTATTTGTCCAGCGCTGACATCAATCACCCAGAGCACAATAAGCGTTGGAGCATGCGCAGTGCATCCTGTTGTCATTATTTGAAACGAACATCGATTCTCATCAGACTCTTGTATTTGCAGTTCAGGAGATAAACAAAACTTAGAAACTGGATCGAAAACATGTTCAGTTAAAGATCCTGGGATTATTAGTCGTGTTTGGAAAGGCTTTCTGCAGTTAAAAGCTAAAGATAGCTCTTGATGCTGCCCTATCATCGAATAGAGAAATATTGGTGAAATAAATGTAATAAATATAGCAGTCCCCAGGTAAAAGGGAAACAGAATAATGATGAATATGCAGAACATCATGTAGTTAAGTGCGGTGAGTGTTGTTCATATGAACTGTGAGTGGGCAGAGGGGTAAGTAAATCAGAGAAAAACAAGGCTGAAAGACATTCTAAAGAAAGATATGTTCAATGGAAAGCAACCAGAATCAAAAGATAAAAGTTCAAGAGAGAAAGAGAAAGTTTAGAGGCAGAGACGACAAGTGGTATGAGACACCTCTGCTCTACTGTCTAGGTGTTGACATCAGTAGTATAACCCACATTGAATTATAAATAGCTGTCTGAGTTTGTCACCCGTAAATTGCTTGACAATAGATAAACTTCTCCACTCGTCTCAATGAAGCTGATAGGTGGTTCACAACTCAGTTTTGCCGCCAAGTCTGCTGTTGCCTGTAAAGGGGTGTAGACCACATTTCATCAGACAATGCTAAATATCAATCCAGACTGGGTGCCAAACTCCACTCCCTCACCACTGACTCCCTGGCTGACGCTGAACCAGACTGCTTATAACCATGGTGAAATATTTCACCTCAAAATTAGCTTCCAACTCCATCATAACGAATACCACATGCATTCCAACCTAAGCAACATCTCAGCTTAATAATTGTTCTCCCTGAATTCCAACCTCCTGTGGGTTTTCAGTTTTAGTTCTTCTACCTTTTTCACCTTTCACATGTTGTTAAGTTCCAAAGACGTAAAATCATGAATTTACTCCCTAAAAATCCCCGACTTTCAATATTCTCTTGGTTTTTTTTGCAGGATACTCCATAAAACCAACATTTTTGGCAGTTTTTGGTCCATTGCCCTGACACATCCATATGTGCCTAGTATAAGATATTGTTTTATGACAACCTTTTATAATATGTCAAAATGTTGCATTTCATCAAAAATGTGAAAATATACAAATTGTTGTTCATTTGGAGAAATATCACTGGTCCTTCATGATAATTTGATAACTCCTTGGTTAACAGCATTGCAAGTGTATCCTCACCGCAAGGACTGCAGTGGATTAGGAAGGTCAAACGTCATCTTATCCAGAGGGAAGTGAGGATTGGTGATATTTACTGATTCCTGTGGAGAGTGATCCAAAGTTAATGTTTCAAGACATGCTGAATGAATAACAGAGAAAAAAGATACTTGATGCAGAGCTTACTGGTTCATCTAAGAGCAGAAACAGAACAGAAAAGTACATCAGTAATAAACATAGTGTGGGAAGATCAAGTTTCTAAATCCATTGCACATGATCATTGGAATGCAGAAGAAACCTCATCTCGATACAATTGGATAAAGTAACAGGAAAGTATGAAACAGATCGGTTCTTGCATTATTAGAGACAGAGGAAAGGCAAAAGTGAAACAGTAATGGATTGAAATGGTTTCAGATTCATATTAAAGGAGACACACCTTTGCTAGAGCTGCAGAACCTCTCACAGGTAGCAGGCACAACAATAAGAGCTCAAAATTCTTCATGAGTGGTCAAATCTACTCAACAATGTCACTCCTGTTAATTTGAAATTCTCCTGTTGAGCCTGCAGCTCGAAACATATCAGAAGTGCTGGAGATAGTGAAGAAAATGCAAGTTGAGGAAACCCCATTGGGGAGTGGGTGATGTCACTATGGTACTGTTGCTGCATCGCATTACCCACAGTAAAATAGACCATCAGTGTCTGAGCAAACCCAGAGATTCCCCACACATTGGGAAGGATGGCAGCGTCTGTGAGTGGTGGCAGATTACCCACACATTGGAGAGATTGCAGGGTCCTTAGGAGCGGGCAGACCACCAGCACCATAGGAAGGATGGCAGGGTCCCTGACAGGGGGCAGATCACCCAAACATTGGGAAGGATGGCAGGTTCTCTGTGAGGTGGATGATGCCCCACTCATTGTGAAGGATGGCAAGATCCCTGAGAGGGGGGGTCGATCATCCACAATTGGGAAGGATAGAAGGGTCCCTAAAGAGGGATGGCAGGGACACTGAGAGGGGGCTGACCCCCACAACTTCTGAAGGTTGGTAGGGCCCTTAAGAGAGGGCAGGTGCCCCTCATACATTGGGAAGGAAGGCAGGGTCGCTGAAAGGGGGCATATTGGTTCCTATACCAATCTGCACAGCTGATTGGTGACAGTTTCTGTCGCTCAACTCGTCAGTATCTGGCTTAAAATAACAAGTAGTTCAGACAAGTGAAACCCAGTTGATGTTATCTACCGAGACTTCCGAAAGGTCTTTGATAAGTAGTGTGTCACAGGAGGCTGCTGAGTAAAGTGGGAGCCCATGGTATTCAAGATGAGCTTCTGCCATGGATTGAGGATTGGCTGTCTGATAGAAGGCAGAGAGGTTGGATAAAAGGTTCGTTTTTGGAATGGCAGCTGATGACAAGTGGTGTTCCGCAGGGCTCAGTGTTGGGGCCGCAGCTATTCACTTTATATATAAATGATCTGAATGAAGGGACTGGGGGCATTCTGGCAAAGATCGCCAATTATACTCAGTTAGGTGGACAGGCAGGTGGGGTGCTTACATAAAGCGTTAGACAGTTTAGGAGAATGGCCCAAGAAAGGGCTGATGAAATTCAATGTGAGCAAATGCAAGGTCTTGTACTTTGGCAAAAAAAAACACAGGCATGGACTATTTTATAAACAGTGAGAAAATTCCTAAAGGCAAAGTACAAACGGATTTTGGAGTACTAGCACAGGATTCTCTGAAGGTTGACTTAAAGGTTGAGTCTGTGGTTTAAAAAGCAAATGAAATATTGTCATTTATTTCAAGAGGGTTGGAGTGCACAAGCAGTGAGGTGCTACTAAGACTTTATAAAGCTCTGGTTAGGTGCCATTTCGAATACTGTGCCCAAATTTAGGCCTCAGGAAGGACATCTGGCATTGGAGCATGTCCGTCAGATATTCACATGGATGATCCCTTGAATGGTAGGCCTAACATACGATGAACGGCTGAGGATGGAAATTGAAAAGTTGTTTCCGTAAGGCAGGGAGACTAGGACCAGTGGGCACAACCTTAGGATTAGAAGGAGTCCATTTAGAATGAAAATAATAAGACATTTCTTCTCGCAAGAGAGTGGTAGGCCTGTGGAATTCAATGCCACGGAATGAAGTGGAGGCCGGGACATTAAGTGTCTTCAAGGCAGAGATTGATAAATTTTTAATCCCACAAGGAATTAAGGGATACCGGGAGATGCGGGTCAGTGGCGTTGAAATGCCCATCAGCCATGTTTGAATGGCGGAGTGGACTCAATGAGCCGAATGGCCTTACTTCCACTCCTATTTCTTATGTTCTTAATTACAGCACACTGTTCAATGAATGAATAACAGTCAATTCAGGAAACTATAAATGGGTGAGTATCGCATCGGCATTTGGGAAGCTATGGAAGAGAATTTAGGGATCGTATTTTTACAGATTTGGAAAAACATAATCTAATTAGGGTCAGTCAACGTGGCTTTGTGCAGGGGATGTCATGTCTTAATGACTTGATTGAATTTCTTTCGGTAATGAAGGTCTATCGATGAGGGTAGAGCAGTCGATATTGTTTACATTGATTTTAGGAAGGCTTTCAAGAAGGTCCGTTATGGTAGGCTAGTCCAGACGTTTAAGCTGCATGGGATCACGAATGGATTTAGAATTGGCTTGCTCATAGAAGGTAGATGGTAGTGGTGGAAGGTTGGCTTTCATGCTGGAGGTTGGTGATGAGTGGTGTTCCACAGGGATTTGTACTGGGACCTCTGCTGTTTGTGATAGTGATAGTGCTAAATGACTTAGATAAAAATGCAGATGGGTGAGTTAGTAAATTTGCAAATGATACAAGGACAGGTGGAGTTGTGGGTAGTGTAGAAAGTTGTCAAGTAAACAGACAAATTGAGATTAGTTACAGATATATGTAGAGCAATTGCAGATGCAGTTTAATCCAGGTAAATTTGAGATTAAAAGAATGCAGTTAATGGCAGGGCGATGAACAACATTGATGCACAGGGGGATCTTGGGGTTCGAGCTCATATCTCTCTGAAAGTGGCCACACAAGCAGATAGGGTGTTAAAGTCGCATGGCATGCTTGCCTTTATTCGCTGTTCATTGAGTACAAGGGTCAGGACGTTAGCTTGCAGCTTTGTACAAGTTCAGGTCGGCTACACTTAGAACATTGCATTCAATTCTGTTCGCCATATTACGAGACACATGTAGAGGCTTTGGAGAGGATGCAAAAGAGTTTTGCCAGGATGCTACGTGGATAAGAGGGTATGAGCTACAAAGAGAGATTAGAAAGAAATGGATTTTCGTCTCCAGAGAGGCGGAAGCTGACGTGAGACATGATAGAAGTCTATAAAATTGCGATGCACAGATTGGGTTGACCGAACCTTTTTCTCAGATTGAAATGTCTAATACTTAGGGGCATGCATTTAGGGTGAGTGGGGAAAGGTCAAAGTAAATGTGAGAGGCAAGTTTTTTTTTTATGCAGAGAGTGGCCAGAGTCTGGAATATGTTGCTGGGGGTGGTGGAGGCAGACACCATAGGGGCATATAAGGGACTTTCAGGTAATCACATGAATATTCAAAAAACAGCACGATACAACCAAGGACAGGCAGAACAGCTTAAATTAATTTGGTTTCATGTTGAGCACAGCCTCATGGGCTGAAGAGCCAGTTCCTGTGCTTTATTCTTTTTTTTAAAATGGAGTTGGAGGGCGAAATGATGCACTCCACTCCCTGCAGCGCCCACCTCTCCCTGAACAACTCCAGGGTGTTGGTGGACACCGAGCATCTTGTTTCTTTTTTTTTCTTTTAAATAATTTAACCCCAACACTACCACCTAAGTGCGGTAGTGCTTATTTTTTCCCCAGCACCCATGGTGTGTGTGTGCCGGTGTGAGACACAGTGCAAGACACAAAGTGCACAAATCTTTATTCGAATTCCACCACCAGGAAGATAGGAAAACATCCGAGTGGCCAGTGACAAACACTGCCCTTCACATCAAAGGGCAGTGCTGTGTGATCAAAACAGTGAAGGGGAGGGTAGGGACTAAATCAAAATAGAGTTGGAGGGGGAAATAATGCACTCCACTCCCTGCGGCGCCTACCTCTCCCTGAACAACTCCAGGATGTTGGTCGACACCGCGTGCTCCTTCTCCAAGGACACCCGGGCCCTAACGTAACCGCGGAAGAGGGGCAGGCAGTCGGCCCTAACGACCCCCTCCACAGCCCGCTGCCTGGACCTATTGATGGCCAGTTTGGCCAGGCCCAGGAGCATGCCGACGAGGAGGTCTTCAGACCTGCCCTCCCTCCTCCGTACCGGGTGCCCAAAGATCAGGAGCGTGGCACTGAAGTGCAACCAAAAGCAGAGGAGGAAGTTTTTCAGGAAATCAAAAAGGGAGTGCAAAAGCCCACACCCAATATATACATGTTCCACGGACTCCACAGCGCCACAGAACAAGCAGTTGGGCAGCACCCTCCACCCCAGATCCCCGAGAGAAAGGGGGAGGACTCCCGCGTAGAGAGCCCTCCAGTGGGGATCCCCACCGCCCGGTGGCAAATGAGCATGCCAAGGCGTGTCCGGACGGTGGATGAGGGAGAAGGGGTGGACGGTGTGCAGCAGCAGTCTATACAGGGCCCTCCTTTTTATATTTTTGAAGGAAACAAATTTAAAATTTCGGAGGCGGCTCAGGTTGTGGGGCACAGGCTCCCGCGGGAAGTACGGGACCTTGGGGCCAATGTAAAATTCCGTCCGGGCTGGGGTGAGCGCGGACGGGATCACACCGCACACCTGAGCGTCCTCCAACTGGTCCACTACGTCGGGTACGAGCACCACCGTTTTAAGGCGTCGGATGGTGGTGGCCACGTACTGGACGTCTACCGCTGCCCTGCTCGCTATGTCCTGCGGTAGCGTCCAGCCCAGGTTCCTGTGCTTTATACAGAAGAATCTCGATTATCCGACCATGATGGGTGTGCATTATTTCGTTCAGATCATCGATTATTCAATGAATCGATTAAATGCCTTTCTGCTGGGGATTGGTGTTTTTAAAGCCTGCTCCTCGTTCAGGACACTGCAGCAGCACACAACACGATCGCCCGTACTCCCTGCTCCAAACCCCGCTCAACACCGCCCCCTCAATAGAACACTGTCCAACACCGTCCCGCCTCCAACCCCAGTTCAACACCGCCACGCCGCCGCCAAACTCCGAGCAATACCGTTCACCCTCCCCCAACCCCGTCCAACTCCGCTCACGGTCCCCAACCCCGTCCAACGTCGCCATCTCCCACCCCAACCGCGTCCAACACTGCCCCCGCCCCAAACAGGTCCAACTCAACCCTTTTCCTCAACCGCGTCCAACACCACTCCCTCTCCAATCCCGTCCAACACCATCTGCCAGCCCCAAAACACCTCCAACACCACCCCCGCAAAAATCCTGTCCAACAGCATCCCGCCGCCACAAACATTGCGCAACTCCGCCCCAAACTCCGTCCAAAAACTCGCCTCCAGCCCCCAACCCCGTCCATCATCGCACCCTGCCCCTAACATCACTCCCGCCCCCAAACGCCATCTAACACTGTCCCCTCCTCCCGACCCTGTCCAACACTGACACCCCGCCCGCCAACCCCGTCCAAAACCGTGCCCTCCCCACAACGCCGTGCAACACTGTCCCACCCTGTTAAAACCTTCCAACAACCCCACCCTCCAACGCTGTCCAACAACGGCATCCATCATGCCCCTCAGCCCAACACTGCCCATCACCTCACCCAAACTACTGCAGCCAACACCACCCACTCTTCCCAACCCCTTCCAACACCTCCCCATCCAACAACTCCATCCAACACTGCCCCCTCCTCACTCTCATCCAACTGTGAGAGTTGCCTCCCCCTTCCCCAACCCTATCCAACACTGCGCACTCCAACAACCATGTCCAACACCAAACCCTCTCCATTCAGTCCCAAACCCGTCGAACACCGCCCCCCTCCCCTCAATCCCCAACCCTGTACAAAACCACAGCCCCGGGACTCCAATCCCGTCCAACACCATGCCCTCCCCACCACTCCAACAATCCTGCCCAAATTCGCACCCACCCCAACACCGTTCAACATTGCCCAGTCACCCTCCCGCCCCATCCCCGTCCAAAACCGCCACCCGCCCCTACGTTGTCTAACACTGCCCCCTCCCCAACCCCGTCCATAACTGTCCCCCTCCCCAACACCATCGAACACCGTCCCCTCCCATTCCCGCTCCGACACCATCCAACACCGAACTCCGCCCCAACCCTGTTCAACACCGCCCCCAACACCCAACCCTGTCCAACACTGCCCCCTCCCCAAACCCCACCACCATCCAATATCGTCCCCCCACCCTTTCCAACACTGACCCCTCCTGGGCTGTCTTGCCACACACCTGGGCTGTCCCGCTGCACACCCAGGATGTCCCACAACATTCCCAGGCGGTCCCGCAACACATCTGGGTTGTCCCACCACTCACCCGGACTGTTCTGCCACATACTCTGGCCGTTCACCACTCAAAGAGACTGTCCCGCCACACATCCTGGCTGCCCCACCACACACCTAGGCTGTCCCCCCAAATACCTGGACCGTCCACTACACACCCAGGATGTCTCACAAAATTCCCGGGCTGTCCCGTGAAACTCCCAAGCTGTCCTTCAACACAGCTGGGCTGGCCTGCTACACAGCAGCTGTCCCGTGACACACATGAGCTGGCCTGCCACACACATGTGCCATTCTGCCACACACACAGGCTGTCCCACTACACACCCAGACCATCCTGCCACACACCCAGGCTGTCGTGCCACACTCCCAGGCTATCCTGCCACACACACGAGCTGCCCCCATCCACACGGCCTGTCCTGTCCCACACACCTGGGCTTTCCAACACGCACCCGGTCTCTCCTGCCACACACATGAGCAGTCCCGACACCCACCTGGGCCGTCGCACCGCACACTGAGTTTACCTGACACTCACGCAGGCTGCCCTACCACACACTGTCTGTCCCACGACACACATGGCCTGTCCCGCTACACACCCAGGATGTCCCGCAACATATCATGGCTGTCCCGCCACGCACAAGGACTGTCCTGCCACACACCCCAGTTGACCCCCACACACCTAGGCTGTCCTGCTACACACTCGGGCTGTCCTGTTACACCAAAGGGACTGTCCCGCCACACATCCAGGCTATCCTACCATAAACCCAGGCTGATCTGCCATGCACCAGGGCTGTCTTGCCACACACACAGACTCTCCTGCAGTACACCTGGGCTATCACTCCACACACCTGGGCTGTCCCGCAACACAGGGACTGTCCTGCCATACCACTGGGTTGTCATCCCACACACCCAGCTATCCCACCACTCACCCGGCCTGTTCTGCCACACAGCCGGGCTGCCGCGCCATACACCCGGGCTGACCATCCATACTCGTGGGCTGACAATCCACACACCCGGGCTGTCCCATCACACGCCAAGGCTCTCAACCCACACACCTGGGCATTCCCGCTACACACCCAGGAAGTCCCACAACATATCCAGGCTGACCCACGACACACCAAAGATGTCCCTCCACATATCGAGGCTGGCTTGTCACACACATGGGCTGTCCCACCACAGACACGGGCTGGTCCACAATACCCCCGGGCTGGTCTGCCACTCACCCGAGTTGTCTTACGACACAACCAGGACTTTCCCGCCACACACCTCAGCTATCACACCACACACCTGGGCAGCCCCGCTACACATGTAGGATGTCCCACAACATACCCAAGCTATCCCATGCCACACCCAAGCTGACCCTGCACAAATGCATTCTGGCTTACCACACACATGGGCTGACTCACCACACATCCGGGCTCTCACGCGACGCATGGGCTGTCCTGTCACACACTTATACTGTCCCGCAACACACCCGGCCTTTCGTACCACACACCTCAGCTGTCCCACGACATACCTGAGCTGTCCTGCAACACACCTGTGCTGTCCTGCAACACGCCCTGGCTGTCCCGCTTGCACCCCGACTGTCCCGCGCACACCTGACCTGTCCCGCTGCACATCTGGGCTGTCCCGGTCATACCCCAGCTGTCCCACGCATACCTGGGCTATCCCTTTCATACCTCAGCTGTCCCACCACACATACAGGCAGTCCGCACGCACACACACAGTCTGTCCTGCCACGCAACTGGGCTGTCCCGCCACACTCCCGGGCTATCCCACCACACAATCAGGCTGTCACACCACACAACCGGGCTATCCTATCACACAACTGGTCCATCCTGCCCAACTCCCGGGCTGTCGTGCCACTCTCCTGGGTTATCCTGTCACATACCCAATACGTCCCGCCACACACCCAATTTGTCTCGCCACACACGCGTGTTGTTCTGTCATACACATGTGGTGACCTGCCACACGCATGTGCTATGTCGACACACACCCAGGCTGACCTGCATATTCCCAGGCTGTCATGCATACTCCCGGGCTGTCAGACCACGCACCTGTTCTGCCCTGTCACACAACCATGCTGCCCCGAATAAAGCAGGGCTGTCCTACCACAAGCAGAGGCTGTCTCTCCACATACCTGGGCTGTCCTTCCATGCACACTTGCAGTCCTGCCAAACACATTGTCTGTTCTGCCACACACCCGGGTTGTCCCGCCAAACACACAGGTTGTCCTGCCACACACACAGGCAGTCCAGAACACACACGGGCTGTCCCACCACACACATGGGATGTCCCCCCACACACCTGGCCTGTCCTGGTACAGTAAGACTGTCCCGCTGCATACATGGAATGTCCCACCCAAACCTGGGATGTCCTGCTACACACCCGAATTGCCCCTCTACATAACGCGGCGCTCCTGCCACACACCTGGGCAGTTCCCGCCTCACACCCGGCCTTTCCTGCAACACACCTGTGCTGTCCTGCTGCACAAACAGGCTGTCCCCAAACACATCCGGGCTATGCCCCCACACTCACGGCCTGGCCTGCCACACACCGGCTTTCCCAACACACGCCCGAGCTGCCCCGCAACATACTTGTGCTGTTCTGTCACAAAACTGGGCTGTCCTGCCTTCCACACGAGCCGTCCCGCCACACAAACATGGTGTCCTGACAAACACATGAATTGTCCCAACAAACATCCAGGCTGACCTGCCACACACCCTTCTGTCCCACCACACCCCGGGGCTTGCCTGACACACACATGGGCTGTCCCGTCACACACCTGGTCTGACTCGTCACACTCCTGTGCTGTCACGACACACACCCAGGCTGTCTGAACACACAGACTGGCTACCCTGTCATACGCCAACCCAGGCTGTCCTGCCTCACACCTGGGCTGTCCTACAACACTTCCAGGCTGTTCTGCCACACACACGGGTTGTCCCACCACACACCCCGGCTGTCCCGAAACACACCCCAGCAGTATAGACACACACCCAGGCTGTTTCAAAACACACCTGGGCTGTCACGTTCACACCCTAGTTGTCCCGCCACATGCCCAGAATGTCCCACACACCTGGGCTGGCCTGCCACACACACGGGCTCTCCCACCAAATACCTGGGATTTCCCTTCACACACCCGGTTGTCCCACCACACACTCGGGCTGTCCTGCCACACAACCTGACTGCCTCACCACACACCCGGTTTTCCCCTCCACAGTCAAGGGCTGTACCCCTACACTCCCGCGCTGTCCCGCCACACACCCGGGCTATCCTCACAAACACCGAGGCTTTCTGGCCACACAGGCTGGCTATAGTGTCATACCCCCAGGCTGTCCTGTCATACACCCGGGCTGTACTACCACACACCCGTCATGGCCTGCCGCACACCCTGACTATCCTCCCACAAACACACACTCACTGCCCTGTCACACACACTAACTGCCATGTAACACATACTCACTCATTGCCATGTCATGCACACTCACTGCCCTGTCACACACCCTGCGCTGCTCTGTCACACACATTCACTGCACTGTCACGCACCCAACCTTTCCTCCCACTCACACTAACTGCCCTGTCACACACTTACTGCCCTGTCACACACCCGGGCTGCCCTGTCACAAACACTCACTGCCCTGTCTCACACACACGGACTGCCCTCCCATACACATGCACACACATACACACACACTGCCCTGTCGAACACACTCACGGGCTTTCTCGCCTTGCACCAAGTCTGTCCCTCCACACACACGGTCTGTTCCACCACACACCTGGGTGACCTAGCACACATCTGGGTGTCCCGCGATACACCCGCGCTGTCCTGTCACACGCCAGGGTTTTGTTGACACACACCTGGTGTATCCTGCCACACATGCGGGCTGTTTCCCCACACTCCCGAGCTGTCCCCCCACACACCCGATTCTGTCCCCCCAACAAACTTGGGTTGTCCTGCCGCAGACCCGGGCTGTCCTGCCGCACACGCACCCGGACTATCCTCCCACACACCGAGCTCTCATGCCACACACCCAGGCTGTCCGTGAACAAGTGGTGCTAGTTATAATGTTCCTTGATGCTCTCACTGGCACAGTGTCAGAGCTGTCTACTCTTACCATGTCCTCCCAGTCCGTATTATTTTCTGGATCACTGGTGGTGGATGTGCACTGTTGCTGAAAATGAAGACTACCCTCGCCAGTGCATTTTTCAGATCTTCTCAGTCCTTTGCCATGGGAAGTAAGCACTGTGCTCCCTCCGCTTTTCCCTGGTTCCTTGGCCCCATGGTGTTTTCTCTGGTGTTGTATTACTAATGAAGTTACTTACTCACCTGGTGTGATCACTATGTATTACGCCAAACACACCCAAGAAACGAAAACACAGGAAATTCAAATTTCCTCAGTTAAGGACTCACTCTAAGCTGGTTGGTGAACGCCATTGTACTCTGAACTAGTAAATAAAGAGTGACTTGTGTACGGATCCAGTCTATGTGCATTCAATTCAGGGAGAGAGAGAGAGAGATACGGGTTTGTTAGAAAGATCAGAGACACAGTGAGGGGTAGTCTGAGAGAGAGAGAGTGGAGTCAGAGAGAGTGTGTGGGGAGGAGAAGAGGGATACAGAGAGACGAAAGAGAAGAGGAGACAAAGAGCAGGAGAGAACGACAGAGCGCGGGAGAGAGCATGGGAAGAGAGAATGGGGAGACAGAAAGAAGGAGGAGATCGACACGAATGGGGACAGAGGTGGGGGTGAGGGGGAGAGCGACAGAAAGAGAGAATAAGGGGGAGAGAGAATTGAGGAGTGAGAGAGATAGAGGAGCTGGGGAGGGAGAGGAGGGATTGAGATAGAGGGAACAGAGACAGAGAAGGAGAATGGGGAGAGAGAAAGTGGGGAGAGAGAACGGGACTGGGGAGAGAGAAGACAAAAAGGAGTTGAGAGATACGCAGGAGGGGAAGAGACGGAGAGAGAGAAATAATGGGTGAGGGAGTGGAGAAGGGGGAAGGGAGAGGTACAGGTGAGAGAGAAGGATACAGGTAGGGGGTGGGGAGAGAGTGACAGAGAGAAAGTGGTAGAAAATAACACAAGTAGATTAAACGGGGACTTGTTAAGAGAGAGAGGAGAGGGGCGAGAGAAGGATGAAGACAGTAGTGGAGAGACAGATGGGGAGAGGAGGTAAGAGATTAGAGAGAAAGAGGTGGGAGGTGGACAGAGTGGGAGGGACAGGGAGACACAGAGGGGAGAGAGAGGCAAGTAGGGAGAGAAAGAGAAAGGTGATCGAGAGGAACGGGGACAGAGGTGGGGGTGAGGGGAGAGCGAGTGAAAGAGCGAAGGATCAGAAAAAAGACAGACGGGAGAGAGAGGTGGGCGAAAGAGAGGAAGGTTAGAGAGAAAGTACGGAGAGAGAGGGAGATGGAGTGTGTGTGTGTGAGAGAGAAAGGAAAATTGGGGGAGGAGGAGAGAGAAGAAACCGAGATGGAGACTGAAGAGAGAGAGAGGGGAGTAAAAAGGGGACAGAGGAGGAGAGTGGGCGATGGAGGGGGGTAAGAGGGGGAGACAGAGCGAGAGAGGTGGGAGAGGTTGGTGAATGGTGAGAAGGAGAGAGTGGGAGAGGGACAGAGATGGAAGCAAGAGAAAGATCAGGAGAGAGAGACAGGGAGAGAGGAGGGCAGAGATAGAGGTGCAGCAAAACGAAAAGGGGTGTGTTAGAAGTAGAGGTGGCGGGGAAAGTGAGAGAGAGGGGAGTGGAAGAGGGGGATAGAGAAGCTGAGAGAGAGATTGTAAAGGTTGCGGGAGGGTGTACAGGGAAAGAAGGCATGGAAAGACAGAGGGAGAGATGGGGGGGGGAGAATGAAATAAATGGATGAGGGGGAGAGTGAAGAGGCAAGAGAAAGAGCGGCGTGAGAGAGACGGTGGGCCAGAAAGAAAGGGAATGAGACAGAGAGCGAGAGAGAGAGAAGGGACAGGGGGAGTGAGAAACATACAGAGAGGGAAAGGGAGAGGGGCAGAGAAAGGGAGTCAGCGAGAGACAAATAGAGTTCGGAGACAGAAAGGGAGGGGATGCAGAGAGAGAGATGTTGGAGACGGAGAGAGTGAGTGACTGGAGAGCGAGAGGGACGTGGCAGAGGGAGGGCAAAAGCAGAGGGGGAACAGATGTGTAGAGATGGGGAACGAGGGCAAGCGACTGGGTCAGATATGGATTCTGCCGAGCCCAAGTCGGGCTGGGTGACACAAGAGGGGATAACAAGGGCAGAGGGACTTAAACTCAGCTACTGAGCTCAGGGCGTGTTTCTCTCCCCTTCCCTGAGATCCAGGAATTGGGGCTGAGTCTTTCTCTCTCCATCTCAGCTTCTTTAACACAAGGACACACAACAACATCGTTCACTCTGCTACTCGGCATTTTTTAATTAACATATTTATTGTTTACAAATTGAAGTGTTGGATATAGTCAGCGAGTGGGAAATGGAGGTGTGAGGCAGTCTCATGAAAGAGAGAATAGGAGAGACAGGGAGAGAAAGACATGGGAAAGAGATAGAGACAAGGGAGAGGAAAGGGAACAAAGAGCTGAGAGTGAAAGAATAGTGAGAGAGTGTGTGAGAGTGAGATGTGAGACACAGTGTTGGAGAGATGGGAACGAGCGAGGGTGAGAAACACAGAAAGAAGGGGTACTGACAGAGACAGGGAAGGGTGAGATAGGTGGTGGAAGAGAGTGTGGGTGACACAGCAAGCGAAACAGTGAGGGAACAGGGCATGTGAGAGAGAGAGAGGAGCATGAAGAGAGAGGGAAAGACACAGGGATGGAAAAACAGAGTGAGGAATGGAAAGAGAGAAAGTGACAGTGACAGAGGGAGAGAGAGAGAAAGGGACAGGGACACAGGGACACAGGGACAAAGAGAGAGCAGATGGAAATGGGGCAGAGAGATAGCGATGGGTGGGATGGGGAGACAGGGGAGAGGGGGAAAGAAATAGGTGGGTTGGAGCGAGAGTGAAGGGGAAGGAGGAGAGCGGCGAGGGAGATAGATAGAGAGAGTTGGAGGAGACTGGGTGAGTGACAGAGGAACAAGACAAGGGCGAGCAAGAGAAAGGAACAGAGATAGTGAGCAAGAGAGGGGGATAGAGGTAGCGAACAAGAGACAGGGGCGAAGCGAGAGGCAGAGTCAGAGGGATGGAATGAGAGAGACAAGGGATGGTGACAAAGGGCGAGGTCACAGAGAGAGGGAGCTACGAAGTGAAGGGGAGGGGATGCAGAGAGAGAGAGCGAGATGTTGGAGACGGAGAGAGTGAGTGACTGGAGAGCGAGATGGATGGGGCAGAGGGAGGGCAAAAGCAGAGGGGGAACAGATGTGTAGAGATGGGGAAATAGGGCGAGCGACTGGGTCAGATATGGATTCTGCCGAGCTCAAGTCGGGCTGGGTGACACAAGAGCGGATAACAAGGGCAGAGGGACTTAAACTCAGCTACTGAGCTCAGGGCGCGTTCCTCTCCCCTTCCTTGAGATCCAGGAATTGGGGCTGAGTCTTTCTCTCTCCAGCTCAGCTTCTTTAACACAAGGATACACAACAACATTGTTCACTGTGCTACTCGGCACTTTTTAATATACATATTTATTGTTTACAAATTGTAGTGTTGGATACAGTCAGTGAGATGGTGCCTATTCTCACTGGTCCCTGAGTTGTGAGAAACATTGAAATGTGTCCCTGTGGTATAAGATTGGACAAACCAGCGCTGTCTGTTACTATAGCGACAGGCTGCTTCATCGCTGAAAAACTGAACAGAAATGATAAAGTCCCTGATCGATTGATTAATGAGTCAATTTGATTGGTTGATGGATTTTGGTAAGGGGATATTGCAGCACATTCTTCAGCTGCTGCCTGAACTTAGTCTGGGTCACGGCATAAATCGCGGTGTTTGTGCAGCAACTGAGGAGCTGCAGCATGAAGCCCAATTCCTGTACAAAGCCATGGAGAAACAGAGAGTCATACCCAATCATCCACATCCGGTACCATATAGAAAACACCATGAATGTTGACCATAACAGGATGAAATTGGCCGAGATCACAAACAGTAAAATGATGGATTTTCTTCGGTTTCTCATTTCTGCATCAGCCTGAGCGTCCCCATTGGTGTGAGTGCGGATTCTCCTCCGGGCTCTGCTGGTCACTAAAATGTGTCTGATGGTGAAACCATTGAGCAGCAGAATCAGGAAAAATGGGAGAGCCGGGGTTAGAATGTGGTGGAGGAACTCAATTGTGACCCAGACATTGGAGTAATAAACAGCGTCTGTTACATCACAAAACCAGGGGTTGTTCCACAGTCGATACTGAGTTGTCAGCATAAAATACCAGAAAATGTTCTTTAAACAACTCAGCACAGTCACTGCTCCCAGAACCACAGCCGCCATTTTCTCACTGCAATATTTACTTTTCAGCTTCTGGCAACAAATGGCCACAAACCGATCAAAGGTGAAAGTGACGGTGAACCAGACAGAACAATCAGTGGCTGCATATAGTAGGACGGCATGGATATTACACAACGGGATGTCCCTCAGGAAATAAAAGCGATGCTTAAAAACAATTGGAATGTGTCTCAGTATCAGGTCGAGGATAATGACCAGGAGATCTGCTGCTGCCATGGCCCCCAGGTAACATCGGACACATGGAGACAATCCACAATCTTTATAAAGCAGGACGTAGATGGTCACTACGTTAACTGTAGGGAAGGAAAACAAACACATTATCCATCAGCTTGGAGGCAAATGGGCCAGTTTGATTGGGGACCCACTGAGATTTTCAAACGTGTCACTGTATTAAGAGATTTATTAAAATAATTGGAGCTGGAAAAACAAATGGGAAGGTGTGAATTACTGACAAACGTGACATAAACCACAAGAAATGTTCCCTCCCCGAACATACAGAGACACATTCATAAGAATGGATGGTTTCTAGAACTTTCCCACACACTCGATCACTCGAGAGTAGACAAAGGTCACTTCTGTCCAGTTCCTTCTACAGAGGGTGAAAACGTTGCTGTCCTGAATGATTCTATCCCAGTTTCCTGAAGGCAAATGGAGTTTGGAAATTTCTATCTTTCAGTCTAAATTGTGGTTGATCCTGAGTCGTGGAGAAATGTAAAGGCAAGGAAAACGTATTCACCCCTTTAACTGCCTGAGGGGACTTCGGAACAGTGGACTTCTCCCTGGAAAGGGATCTCATCCCTTGGGAACTTATCGTTTGTTCAATTCACTGACGTTCAGCCATTCAGTAGCAATGTCATAGATAGAATGTTCTGAGGAATGGCACTTAAAGAATTTTGGGGACAGAATGTTCCGGGGAATGTCAGTTATATAATTGTGGGGACAGAATGTTCCGGGGAATGTCAGTTATATAATTGTGGGGACAGAATGTTCCGGGGAACACCTTGACCTGACCATCACCTTTCCCATCTATCCACTCCACCCTCTTCTCTGACCTATCACCTCTCGCCCATCTCCATCTACAGATCATGTTCCCAGCAGCCTTCCTCCACAGTATCAGCCCGCTCCTATTTATCTCTCAGGCCCAAGCCCACAAGCCTAATTACAGATGAAGGGCTTATGCCCGAAACTTCGATTCCCCTCCTCCTTGGATGCTGCCGGATCTGTTGTGTTTTTTTTCCAGCACTGCACTCCCGGTGATGAAACAGTCTGATACCGTCATACTCACAGAACCAGGCCTGATGGGTAATGTTTCATGAAACCTCGTAACCATCCCAGGCTATATCCAGTCCCACCGGCAGGACAGACCCACCAGTGGTGGGGACATCTTGGGATACAGTCAGGGAAGGGGTTCCCTGCAATTCCCCAACATTGATTCCAGAACCCGGGAAATCTCATGGTAACAGGTCAAAGATGGTCAAGGAAATCACCTGAGGATAGACATCTCCTGCTCCCCACCCCACGCCTCAATGATAACTCAGTTCCCCTCGATGTTGAAAACAAATCAGAGGAAGCACTGAGGCTGACAAAACGTCCTCTGTCTGTGGGACTTCAATGCCCATCACCAAGAGTGTCTCCACACGCCCAGCAATGACTGAGAAGGGAGAAACCTCAAATACACAGCAGCCAGACTGGGGGAAGTGATGGGGGAACCAACAAGAGGGAAGCATTCTCACCAGACTTTTTGTCCCAGATGGACCTGCCCCTAACACTATCTGTAGGAGCAGCCAGCACAAAGTCCTGGTGGAGGCAAAGTCTCAGCCTCATATTGAAGATACTGCCCAAAAGTTATGTGGCACTCCCTCCTATGAAGTAGGACATATTTCTAAAGGACCGAGCAAATGGAAACTGGGCATCCATGAGGCACTGTGGGCTATCCGCAGCTGCATCGTCAATGGCCTTCCCTCCATTATAAAGTCAGAAGTGGGCTGTTCACTGGTGGTTCCAAAATATTCAGCACCATTCCCAACTACACCGATACTGAAGCAGGCTATTCAGCCCATCAAGAGTTTTAAACAGGAACAGAAAGAGGTCATTCAGCCATTCGAGGCTGTTACTTAGCAATTGGAGCAGATCTTTTAATCTCTCAGACCTGTTGGACAGAAAATTGAAGGGATCATTCACCTTCCAAAGCTGCAACACAGGAAAATGGGAAGAGCTGGTTACTGAGCCAGGAGCAGGGATAAATTAGGGAGAAATCAGTGTCTATCAGTTTAACACAAATTAACGATCGCAGTGACACAGTGATCAGTGCTGGGGCCTCACCTGTTTGCAGCCAAGGTCAACGCTCGCTAAAAATAGAACAAACATGTTCTAGCTAAATTTAAAATGACACTGAGATCAACAGGAACTGAAGTTACCAAGAGGACGTAGAGAATCTAAACTGATAAGCAATGGACAAAAATTTAGTAAATAGAATATAACGTGGGTAACTGTGAATCCGTGATTTTTTCAGGAAGAATAAACCTCTGTATATTACATAAATGTAGAGAGATTAAAAGACTTAGTGATACCGTGTGTACTGGACGGTTCACTCTGACCTGTCCAGATATGGGAACTGTTGTTCAGCTATTACAAGGGGGCATAGCTTTAAATTAAGGTGGGGGGGGGGGGGGGGTTAGGTATAGGACAGATGTTAGGGGTAGGTTCTTTACTCAGCGAGTCATGAGTTCATGGAATGCCCTGCCAGTTGCAATGGTGGACTCTCCCTCATTATGGGCATTTAAGCGGGCATTGGATAGGCATATGGAGGATAGTGGGCTAGTGTAGGTTAGATGGGCTTGGATCGGAGCAACATCGAGGGCCGAAGGGCCTGTACTGCGCTGTATTCTTCTATGTTCTATATCTCCCTGCTGGTCTGCTCTCTGATGTCCCCCAGTGGCCCCATTGTTCTCAGTAAACACGGGATATGTTGATGTAGTTGCTAGGCAGTGTCGGTGTTGATGTAGTTGCTAGGCAGTATCGGTGTGGTGAGAGGGAGGGTGTTTGAGCCGTGTACCAAGGAGGCAGCCTTTATCTGAGAGGCATTCCTGTCCTTCTCCATGGAGACCCGAGAACGATGGGAATGACTGACTGCTTCTGAATGAAGATGTCGTGGCTGCTGTCAGGACAGTGGGTATTCACCAACATGATATACTGTGCATGGGCACACTGTGACATTAATAGGGTGAACGACTGAGGGTCCAATCACCTGAATGAGAATACAAAATAAAGCAATTACCAGATCAGCTGAAATGGTTAGACATACCAGATTCTCAGTTCACCTCACAGAACCAGCACAGTCACCATAAATACCAGAGGAGATATCTGTTCATCGTGGAACACTGTAGACCAGGTCAGTGTACTGCTCAGTAAAACCCAGCAATCTGTCCCGAGTGGAACACTGTGCAGATTCATCCATTGCACTAGTCAAGAAAATCCAACAATTTATCAATTTGAAACACCACACAGATCATATCAAAGCAATGATCTTTAAACCCGAATGAATTATCTGTCCAGTATGGGAAACTGGGATAGCGACAGAAAAGGTGCAGATGCTGGAATCCAAAGTAGACAAGCAGGAAGCTAGACGAACTCAGTATGTCAACAGCATCAGGAGGTGTAGAGGGAGACGTTTCGTGTATATACATTCGTCAGGAATCCTGAAGAGGGGTTGCACCCTAAATCTTGTCTTCTGCACATCCTGGTGCTGCCTGGATGGCTGAATTATTACAGCCTCCTGCCTGTTCAGTATGGGAGGCTGTGCAAACAACACCAGTGCGTCGATCTTTAAAACTGAACTAGATATCTGTCTAGCACCGAGAGCTATGCAGACCACACCAGTGCATTGATTTTAAATCAGGACGAGATATCTGTCCAGCACGGGGAGCTGTGCAGAAAATAGTAGTGCCTTGATCGATAAACCCGGACGAGATATCTGTCCAGGACAGGGTGCTGTGCATATCACAGCAGTGCATTGATCCATAAACCCAGATTAGATAGATGTCCAGCACCGAGAGCTATGCAGACAACAGCAGTACATTGATTTTTAAACCGAGACGAGATATCTGTCCAGCACAGGGAGCTGTGCAGACAACAGTAGTGCCTTGATCTATTAACCCAGACGAGATATATGTCCAGCACCGAGAGATATGAACACCGCAACAGTGCATTGATTTATAAGCCAGGACGTGATATCTGTCCAGCACCAGGGCTATGCAGAACAGACCATTGCATTGATCTGTAAACCCGGACTAGATATCTGTCCAGCACCGGGAACTGTGCAGACCACAGCCGTGCATTGAACTATATACCCGGGGGAGATATCTGTACATCACCTGCAGCTATGTAGACCACAGCAGTGTATTGATCTATAAACAAGGACTAGGTATGTGTCCAGCATGGAGAGCTGTGCTGACCACAGCAGCACATTGATCTATAAACACCGACTAAATATCTGTCCAGCACCGGGAGCTATGCAGACCACAGTAGTGCATTGATCTATACACCCATTCAAGTTATCTGTCCAGCACGGGGCGTTATGCGTATCACATAAGTGCATTAATCTATAAACCCGGACAGGATATCTGTCAAGCACGGGGAGCTGTGCAGATCACAGAAGTGTACTGATCTATAAAGCCGGATGAGATATCTGTCCAGGACCAGTCGCTATGCAGACTGTAGCAGTGCATTGATCTATACCCAAGATTAGATATCTGTCCAGCACCGGCAGCTATGCAGACCACAGCAATGCATGGATGTGTCAACCCGGATTAGACATCTGTCCAGAACGGGGAGCTATGCAGACTGGAGAAGTGCATTGATCTATAAACACGGACTGGATATCAGTCTAGCACAGAGAGCTATGCAAACCAAAGCAGGGAAATGATCAACAAACACAGACGAGATATCTGTCCAGCACGGGGAGCTATACAGACCACAGCAGTGCATTGATCTACAAACCTGGATGAGACATCTGTCATGCACCGGGAGCTGTGCAGACCACAGCATTGCATGGATGTTTAAACCCGGATTAGATATCTGTCCAGAACGGGGAACTATGCAGACTGGAGCAGTGCATTGATCTCTAAACTCGGACTGGATATTTGTCCAGCACCCAGAGCAATGCAGACAACAGCAGTACATTGATCTATAAACCCTAGTAAGATATCTGTACTACACAAGGAGCTATGCAGACCGCAGCAATACATTGATCTATGAACCCGGACTACATATTTGTCAAGCACCCGGACCTATGAAGAACACAGCAGTGCATTGATCTATGAACACGGATGAGATATCTGTTCAGTACGGGGAGCCATGCAGATGGAAGCAGTGTTATGATCTAAAAAGGAGAAAGTGAGGTCTGCAGATGCTGGAGATCAAAGTTGAAACTTTATTGCTGGAACAGCACAGCAGGTCAGGCAGCATCCAGGGAACAGGAGATTCGACGTTTCGGGCACATGCCCTTCTTCAGGAATGAGCAGAGAGTGTTCAGCAGGAGAAGATAAAAGGTAGGGAGGAGGGACTTGGAGGAGGGGCGTTGGATATCACATTTCCAACGCCCCTCCTCCAAGTCCCTCCTCCCTACCTTTTATCTTCTCGTCTCTCTGCTCATTCCTGAAGAAGGGCCTGTGCCCGAAACGTCGAATCTCCTGTTCCCTGGATGCTGCCTGACCTGCTGTGCTGTTCCAGCAATAAAGTTTCAACTATGATCTAAAAACGCGGACTTGAATCTGCTCAGCAAGGGGTGCTATGCAGACCATGGCATGCATTGATCTAAAAACACTGACTAGATATTTGTCTAGCACCGGGAGCTCTGCAGACCACAGCAGAGCAATGATCAATAAATATGGAAGAGATATCAGTCCAGCAGCGGGAGCTGTGCTGACCATAGTAGTGCATTGATCCATAAACCCAGACTCGATATCTTCCACCACCACCCTGTCTCCTGCCATTAAACAGATATGCAGAGAAACACAGACGTACAACATCCCTCCACCACCACCAAGTCTCCAGCCATTAAACAGATGGACACAGATACACACACACCCCTCCACCACCACCCTGCCTGCTGTCACTAAACAGACATACACAGAAACACACACAAGCCCCTCCATAACCACCCTGTATCCTGTCATTAAACATATATACACGGAAATACGCACACACAACCCTCCACCACCACCATGACTCCTATCATTAAACAGACATACACAGAAACACGTGCACACACAGAGCACTCCAACATCACCCTGTCTCCTGACATTAAACAGATACAAACAGAAAAACACACACACACAACCCTCCACCACCACTCTGTCTCCTGTCATTAAACAGACATACACAAACACACACACACACAGAGCACTCCACCATCACCCTGTCTCCTGCGATTAAGCATATATACACAGAAACACACACACATCCCTCCACCACTACACTGTCTCCTGCCATTAAGCAGAAATACATAGAAACACGCACAAAACCATCCTCCACCAACACTCTGTCTTCTGTCATCGGACAGATATATACAGAAACATACATAAACACACACACACAGGGAGGCACATACACACGCATAAACACACAGCGCCCAACCACCACCCTGTCTCCTGCCATTAAGCAGATATACACCGAAATGCACACACACATCCCGACACCACCACCCTGTCTCCTGCCATTATACGGATGTACACAGAAACATACATACACCGCTCGCCACCAACACACTGTCTCTGACAGTAAACAGATACATACACAAACACACACACACAACCCTCCACCACTACCCTGTCTCCTGCCATCAAACAGTTATAAAAAGAAACACTCACACACAACACTCCACCAGCACACTGTCTCCTGCCATTAAACAGATATACAAATAAAAGCGCGCACACACACTCCACCAGCACACTGTCTGCTGCTATTATGCAGATATACCCAGAGACATGCACACAACTCTCCGTTAAGCAGGTATACACAGAGACACACGCGCATAACACTTCACCACCACCCTGTCTCCTGCTAACAAATAGATATACACAGAAACAATCGTACACAACTCTCCACCACTGCCTTGTTTCCTGCCATTAAACAGATAAACACCATCCCTCCACCACCACCCTTTGTACTGTCATTAATCAGATATACACAGAAATAAACACACACAAACCTCCGCCACCACTACCTCTAAACCGATATACACAGAAATACACTCACACAACACTCCACCACCCCTCTGCTTCCTGCCATTAAACACACATACACAGAAACACACACACACCATCCCTCCACCAACACTCTTTCTGCTGTCATTTAACAGATGTACACAGAAACTCAGACGCACAACACCCGCCACAAACAGTCTGACTCCTGTAATAAAACAGATTTACTCAGAAACAAACACGCACAGCCCTGCACCACCACCCTGTTTCAAGCCATTATACATATGTACACAGAAACACACACACAACCCTCCACCACCTCCCTGTCTCCTGTCATTAAGCAGATATGCACAGAAAACACCCCCACACACACTCACAGAACCCTCCACTACCACCCTGTTTACTGCCATTGAACAGATATACACTGAAACACACAACCCTAGAACACCACTCTGTCTCCTGATATTGAGCAGATAAACACATACGCCACCCCTCCACCAACACCCTGTGTCCTGTCATTAAATATGTGCATAGAAAAACAGACACACACCACACTCCACAGATATACACAGAAACAATGACAAACAACACTCCACCACTCCCGCCGCAGAGCGGATAAACACAGAAATACACACACCACCCTCAACCACCACCCTAAATCTTGTCATTAAACAGATGTACACAGAAACAAACACACGCACAACTCTCAACCACCATCCTGTCTCCTGCCATTAAACAGATAAATATAGAAACACACACACACAATGTTCCAACTCCACCCTGTCTCCTACCATTAAGCAGATATACACAGAAACACACATACAAGCCTCCACCACCCCTGTCTCCTGTAATTTAGCAGATATACACAGAAACAATCACAAACAACCCTCCACCACTCCCCGGTCTCCTGCCACAGAGCAGATAAACAGAAACACACACACCACCCTCCATCGCCACCCTAAATCTTGTCATTAAACAGATGTACACAGAAACAAACATGCACAACTCTCAACCTGTCTCCTGCCATTAAACAGATATACATAGAAACACACACAACACTCCATCACCAAACTTGCCTCCTGTCATTAAATAGATATACACAGAAGTACAGACACACAACCCTCCACCACCACCCTGTCTCTTGCCATTAAACAGATGTGCACAGATAAACACACAACCCTCCACCACCATTCTGTCTCCTGCTATTAAACAGTTCTATACAGAAAGGCACACACACCCCTCCCCACCACCCTGTCTCCTTCCATTAAACAGATATACACAGAAGACACAGACACAACTCTCCACCACCACCCTTTCTCAATGTCATTAAACAGATATACACTGAAATGCACACATACCCCACCCTCCACCAGCAATCTGTGTTCTGTCACTGAAAAGATATACACAGAAACATGTACACAAATCCTCCAGCACCACCCTGTCTCCTCCTATGAAACCATTATACGCAGAAACACGCACACACACAATCCTCCACGACCTCCCTGTCGCCTTCCATTAAACAGATATGCATATAAACACACACAAGCATCCCTACACCACCACCCTATCTCCTTCCATTAAACAGGTATACGAAAAACACACACACAAAACCCTCCACTACCACCACGTCTTTGCAATTAAACAGTTACACACAGACAGACAGACACACAAACCTCGACCACCACCCTGTCTCCTGCCACTGAACAGATATACACAAAAATCACACACACAAACTTCCACCACCACCCTGTCTCCTGCCATTAAACAGATATACATAGAAACACACACACTCACACCACCACCTCCACCCTGTCTCCTACCACTAAACAGATATGCACAAAGTACACAGACACACAACCGTGTCTCCTGCAATTAAACAGACATACACAGAAACACACACACACACACACACAAACGTCCACCAGCTCCCTCTCCCCAGCAAGTTAATACATATACAGAGAAACACACAATATGCTCCACCACCACCCTGTCTCCGGCCATCAGACATACAATGAAACACACACACACACAATCCTGCATCACCGCCCTGCCTCCTACCATTAAGCAGATATACATAGAAACGCACACATACAATCCTCCACCACAACCCTCTCTGCCATTATTAAGATATGCACAGGAACAGACACACCACCCTCCATCACCATCCTGTTTCCTTCCATTAAACACACATGCACAAAATACACAGACACACAACTCTCTCCCCTGCAATTAAAGATATATACACAAAAACAAACACACACACAACCACTCTATCTCCTGCCATTAAACAGATATACACAGAAACACACATGCACACACGCACACAACAACCGAACACCACCCAGTCTCCTGTCATTGAACAGATATACACTGAAACACACATGCACACATCACTCCACCACCACCCTGTGTCCTGCCACTAAGCCGATATACATAGAAACACACACACAACCCTCCACCACCACCCAATCTCCTGCCATTAAACAGATAAAGTCAGAAACACGCACACAACCCTCCACCACCACCCTGTCTTCTACTATTAGACAGATTTACACAGAAACACACACAACCCTCCATCACCACCCTGTCTCCTGCCATTAGACATATATACACAGAAATACACACACACCACCAACCTGTCTCTTGTCATGAAAATGATATACACAGAAACGCACATCCAAGCCTTCAGCATCACCCAGACTCCTGCTATTGAACACATATACACAGAAACACATAGGCACACCACCCTCCACCACCATCCTGTCTCCTCCAAAAAAGCAGATGTACACAGTTGCACGTAAACACAACCCTCCATGACCTCCCTGTCGCCTGCCATTAAATGGATATACACAGAAACACATACATGCAATCCTCCAAAACCACCCTGTCTCCGACCATTAAATAGATATACACAGAAATGCACACACAACCCTCCAGCGCCACCCTGTCTCCTGCCATTGAACACATATACACAGAAACACACAGGCACACCACCCTCCACCACCATCCTGTCTCCTCCAAAAAAGCAGATGTACACAGTTGCACGTAAACACAACCCTCCATGACCTCCCTGTCGCCTGCCATTAAATGGATATACACAGAAACACATACACGCAATCCTCCAAAACCACCCTGTCTCCGACCATTAAATAGATATACACAGAAATACACACACAACCCTCCAGCGCCACCCTGTCTCCTGCCATTAAACACATATACACAGAAACACGTACACACAAAACGCTCCACCACCACCCTGTCTCCTGCCATCAAATAGACATACAATGAAACACACACACAGAATCTTCCATCACCGGCCTGCCTCTTACCATTATGCAGATATACACAGACATGTACACATACAAGCCTCCACCACAACCCTTTCCTGCCATTATTAAGATATGCACCGAAACACACACACAACCCTCCACCACCACCCTGTTTCCTACCATTAAACATAGATGCACAAAATACACAGACACACAACCCTGTGCCCTGCCCCATTAAACAGATATACACAGGAACACACACACAAACAAGCCTCCACCACTACCCTGTCCCCTGAAATTAAACTGATATACACAGAAAGACACCGACACAACCCTCCGCCACCTCCCAGTCTCCTGCCATTAAAACACACACACACGACTCTCCACCACGTTCCTGTCTCCTGTCATTAAACATACACAGAAACACACACATCCCTCCACCACCAAACTGTCTCCTGCCAATGAATAGTGATACACAGACACACAGACACTCACCCTCCAACAACACCCCCTTCTGCACTTATTGAGATGTACACAGAAACAGACACACACACAAACATCTACCACCACACTGTGTCGTGCCATTAAACAGATATAATCAAAAACACATACACACAACACACACACAGCCCACCATGACCCACCCTGCCTCCTGCCACAAAAGAGTTATACACAGAAACACAAACTGACAAGCGTTCACCACCACCCTGTCTCCTACCACTAAACAGATAGACACTGAAACACACACTCAAAACCCTCCTCCACCTCCCTCTCTGCTGGAATCAAACAGATATACACAGAAACACACACACACAACCTTTCACCACCACACTGCCTTCTGTCATTAAATAGATATACACAGAAATACACACACATCCATCCACTAGCACCCTGTTTCTTGCCATTAAACAGATACACACAGAAAAATGTGCACACAACATTCCAACACCTCCCTGTTCCTGCAATTAAACTGATAGACACAGAAACACACACACACAAACACAAAAATTCTTCCACCATCACCCTGTCTCCTTCCATTAAAATGTTATATACAGAAACATACACACAGAACCCTCCACCACTATCCTGTCTCATGCCATTAAAGAGATTTGCACAGAATCATGCACACACAATCCTCCTCAACCAACCTCGCTGGTGTAATTAAACAGTTATACGCAGAAACACCCAAACATCCCTCCAACACTCCCCTGTCTCCTGCCATTGAACTGTTATACACAGAAACACACACACAGAACCCTCCACCACTATCCTGTCTCATGCCATTAAACAGACTTACACAGAAACATGCAAACACAACTCTCCTCAACCAACATCTCAGCTGTCATTAAACAGATATACACAGAAACAGACACAAATCCCTCCACCACCACCCTGTGACCTGCCATTAAACAGATATACACAGAAAACGTGCGCACTACACTCCACCACCACCCTGTCTCCTGTAATTAAACTGATATACACAAAAACACACGCACACACACAAACAGCCCTCCACCACTACCCTGTAAACTGTTATACACAGAAACATGCACACACAACCCTCCACAACCACCTGTCTGCTGTCATTCAACAGATACACAGAGAAACACACACACATCCCTCCACCACCACCCTGTCTCCTCGTCATTAAAAAGATATACACAGAAACACACACCCACAAACCTACACCACCATCCTTAATCTTATCTTTAACCAGACATGCGCCAAAACACACACACACACACACACACTGCCCCCAACACCACCCTGTCTCCGACCATTAAACAGATTGACACAGAAACACACACATCCCTCAACATCACACTGTCTCCCACCATTAAGCAGATGGACAGAGAAACACACACACCACCCTCCATAAAGACCCTCTCTCCTGCCATTAAACAAATACACACATAAACACACACACCCTCCACCACCACCCTGTCTCCTGCCTTTAAACAGATACACATAGAAACACACATACAACCGATTACTACCATCCTGACTCCTGCCATACAACAGATGTGCACAGAAACACACACACAAACACACATACATACACATCAGCACACCACCACCCTGTATGCTGACATTAAACAGATATACACAGAAAAACGCGCTCACAACACTCCATCACCGCGCTGTCTGCTGACAATATACTGATGTACACCTAAGCACTCACACAACCCTCCACCACCACCCTGCCTCATGCCATTAAACAGATTTACAAAAAAAATCACGCACACACAACCCTTCGCGGCCACCCTGTCTCCTGCACTTAAACAAATGTACACAGAAACACATACACAACTCTCCACCACCACCCTGCCTCCTGCCATTAAACAGGTTGACAGAGAAACACGCACACACAACCTTCCACAACCACCCTGTATGCTGTCATTAAACATATATACACAGAAACACACACACGACCCTTCACTACCACCCTGTCCCCTCATCATTAAAAACATATACACAGAAATACACACACAAACCTGCACCACCATCCTTTATCCTGTCTTTAAACAGACATGCACAGAAACACACACGCACCATTCCCCCAACATCACCTTGTATCCCACCATTAAGCAGATTGACAGAGAAACACACACAACCACCCTCCATAACGACACCCTCTCCTGCCATTAAACACATACACACAGAAGCGCACACACAACCCTCCACCATCACCCTGTCTCCTGCCTTTAAAGAGGTACACACACATACAACTGACTACCACCACCCTGACTCCTGCCATTCAACAGATGTGCACAGAAACACACACACAAACACACATACATACACATCCCTACACCATCACCCTGTCTCCTGACAGAATACTGATGTACACAGAAACTCACACACACAAACCTCCAGCACCACCCTGTCTGCTGACATTAAACAGATAAACTCAGAAAAAACGCGCACAGAACACTCCATTACCACGCTGTCTGGTGACAATATACTGATGTATACAGAAACACACAGACAACCCTCCACCAATACCCTGTCTCCTACCATTAAACTATTATACACAGAAACATACACACAGAATCCTCCAACACCACCCTGTCTCATGCCATTAAACAGATTTACAAAGAATCACGCGCACACAAACCTCACCCGCCAACATGTCTCCTGCAATTAAACAGATGTACGCAGAAACACACACACAAATCTCCGCCAGCACCCTGCCTCCTGCCATTGAACAGATATACAAAGAAACACACACATACAATCCTCTTCCACCACCCTGTCTCCTGCCATTAAACAGATATGCAGGGAAACACACACCAACCCTCCACTATGTCAAAGTATCCAGTCATTAAACAGAAATACACAGAAACACACACACAACACACATATACTCGTACACGCATACACACACACAACCTTCAACCACCTTCCTGTCCGCTCCATTAAACAGGTATTCACAGAAACACACACACACAATCCTCCAACACCTCCCTTTCTCCTGTCATTACACAGATATACACACAAACACACACACACACACACCAATTTCCACCACCATTCTGTCGTCTGACATTAAACAGATAAGCATCAACACATACACATGCAAGACTCCACCAACACCCTGTTCCCTTTGATTAAAAAGGTATACATAGGAACAAACACACCATCCATCCACCAAAGTTCTGTCGGCTCCCATTAAACAGATGTACACAGATACACGCACACACAACACGCCAGCACCACCCTGGCTCCTGCCATTAAACACATATGTACAGAAACATACACACAACCCTCCACCACCCTGTCTCCTGCCATTAAACAGATACACACGGAAACATACACACGCACATACATACACATCCCTACATCACAACCCTGTCTCCTGACATTAGACTGATGTACACAGAAACACACACACAGCCCTCCTTCCCCACCCTTTCTGCTGCCATTAAAAAAATATACGCAGAAAAATGTGCACACAATACTCCACCACCACACTGTTTCCTGCAATTAAACTGCTAAACACAGTAACCCGCACACACACACACAAACAGTCCTCCACCACGACCCTGTCTCCTGCCAATAAACTGTTATACACAGAAACAGAAACACAGAATCCTTCACCACCACCCTGTTACATGCCATTAAACAGATTTACAAAGAAACACGCACGCACAACCATCTGCCACCACCCTGTCTCCTGCAATTAAACAGATGTACGCGGAAACATACACAAAAATCTCCACCAGCACCTTGTCTACTGCCATTAAACAGATATACACAGAAGCATACACACATCCCTGCACTACCACTCTGTCTCCTGCCATTATACTGATGCACACAGAAATACACACACACAACCCTCCACCACCACCCTGTCTCCACGTAATTAAAAAGACATACACAGAAATACACACACACAACCCTCCACCACCACCCTGTCTCCACGTAATTAAAAAGACATACACAGAAACATGCACACACAAGCCTACACCATAATCCTTTCTCCTGTCTCCAAACAGACAAACACAGAAAAACACACACCATCCCCCCAAAACCACACTGTCTCCCACCATTAAACAGATTGACACAGAAGCGCGTGGGTACACACTCACACACGCACATCCCTCAACCACCACACTTCCTCCCACCATTATGCTGATTGACACAGAATCTCATACACACACACACACACACACACACACACACACACACACACACACACACACACACACACACACACACACACACACACACACACACACACACACACACACACACACACACACACACACACACACACACACACACACACACACACACACACACACAACCTTCCACCACCACCCTGTCTCCTGCCATTAAACAGATATACACAGAATCACAGACACATCCCTACACCACCACCCTGTCTCCTGCTGTTATACTGATGCACACAGAAACACACACACAACTCTCCGCCATCACCCTGTCACCTGCCATTAAACAGATATGCACAGAAACACACACACACAACCCTGCCTTCTGTCATTAAAGGGATATACGCAGAAAAACACACACATTCTTTCTGCCATCACCTTGACCCCTGACATTAAACAGATATACACAGAAGCACATGCATACAAGCCTCCACCACCACCCTGTTTCCAGCCATTAAACAGATATACACAGACACATACAAAAACATCACCTTCAACCAAAACCCTGTCTCCTGTCATTAAACACATATATATGCAGAATCACACATACAGACACAACCTTCTACCACCGTCCTGTCTCCTGTCATTAAACAGGTATTTAGAGAAACACAGACAGGGAGCGGGCACAGCTTAACACGTGGCTGAACAGCTGGTGTAGGAGGGACGGCTTCAGATATGTAGATAATTGGGATGCCTTCTCGGGAAGGTGGGATCTGTACATGAAGTACGAGTTGCACCTGTACTGGAAGGGGACCAATGTCCTGGGTGGATGGTCTGCTCGAGTGGTTCAGGAGGGTTTAAACTAGTACGGCAGGGGGTGGGGTAGGGAGGTGGGAACCTGAGCTATATACCGATGGTGACAGTTGATGGAGATGAGTCAACAGCATGAGGTAGCGCAGCCAGTGGGAAGGAATTTCCTGGGAATGAACCAAGGGATCGGTTAAAGTGTGTTTGCTTTAATGCAAGGAATATCAGGAATAAAAGGGATGAACTTAGAGCATGGATCAGTACCTGGTGCTATGATGTTGTGGCCATAACAGAGACGTGGGTTTCTCAGGGACAGAAATGGTTGCTGGATGTTTCAGGGTTTAGAACATTTAAAAATAATAGTGAGGGT
Source organism: Chiloscyllium plagiosum (assembly GCF_037043375.1). NCBI lineage: Eukaryota > Metazoa > Chordata > Chondrichthyes > Orectolobiformes > Hemiscylliidae > Chiloscyllium > Chiloscyllium plagiosum. Next base: position 82,625,717 of record NW_028270156.1, read on the forward strand.
GGATAAGAGGAGGGGGTGTAGCACTAGTAATCAGAGAGGGTATCACAGCTACAGAAGTTACCATTGTCGAGGAGGGTCTGCCTACTGAGTCAGTATGGGTGGAAATTAGGTACTGTAAGGGAGCAGTCACCTCATTAGGGGTTTACTACAGGTCCCCCAATAGCAGCGGGGAGATTTAAGAAAGCATAGGTCGGCAGATTTTGGAAAAGTGTGAATGTAGTAGGGTTGTTGTAATGGATGACTTTAACTTTCCCAATCTTGATTGGAACCTCCTTCGAACAGATGGGTTAGAAGGAGCTGTTTTTGCAAGGTCAATCAGTTTAATGGTGGGAGATAGGATGGTGTGTGTTTCTGTGAGGTTTTGTGTGTGTGTGCATATATCTGTTTAATGACAGGAGACAGGGTGTTGGGGAGGGTAGTGTTTTTCTGTGGTTTCCGTATATATCTGTTTAAAGACTGGATACTTGGTCCTGGTGCAGGGGTGGTGTGGGTGTTTCTCTGCATATCTGTTTAATAGCAGGAGACAGGGTGTTGGCGGAAAATTGTATGTGCCTTTCTGTGTACATCTGTTTAATTACAGGAGACAGGGTGGTGGTGGAGAGTTGTGTGTGTGTGTTTGTTTCTGTGTACATTTGTACAATGGCAGGAGATAGGGTGGTGGTGTAGGGTTGTGTGTGTATATGCGCGTACATGTGTGTTTGTGTGTTTCTGTGTACATCTGTTGCATGACAGGAGACAGGGTGGTGGTAGTTGGCTGTGGGTGTGTTTCTGTGTATATCTGCATAATGGCTGGAGACACGGTGATAGTGGAGGGGTGTGTGTGTGTTTCTGTGACAATCTGTGTAATGTTGGGAGAGAGGGTTGTGCTGGGATGATGGTGTGTGTGTTTCTGCATATGTCTGTTTAAAGACAGGAGAATGGGGGTGGTGTCGACTTGTGTGTGTGTGTTTCTGTTTATCTTTTAAATGACGAGGAGACAGGATGGTGGTGGAGGGCTATGTCTGTGTTTCTGCGTATATCTGTTTAATGACAGCAGACAGGATGGTTGTGGAGGGTTGTGTGTGCACGTTTCTGTGCAAATCTGTTTAATGGCATGAGACCGGGTTGTGCTGGATGGTTCTGTGTGTATGTTTCTGTATATATCAGTTTAATGGCAGTAGACAGGGAGGTGTAGGAGGGCTGTTTGTGTGTGCGTATTCCTGTGTATGTCAGTTTAATTTCAGGAGGCAGAATGATGGTGGAGTGTTGTGTGCGCGTTTTTCTGTGTATATCGGTTTAAAGGCAGGAGACAGGGTGGTGGTGGAGGGTTGTTTGCGCGTGTGTTTCTATGTACATCTGTATAATGGCAGGACACAGTGTGGTGTAGGGATGTGTGTCCGTGTGTGTCCGTGTGTATGTGTGTGTGTGTTTCTGTGTTTCTGTGCACATATGTTGAATGGCAGGCGACAGGGTGGTGGTAGAGAGCTGTGAGTGTGCTTCTGTGTATATCTGTTTAATTGCAGGAGACAGGATGGTGGTGGAAATTTGCGTGTATTTGTGTTTCTGTGCACATCTGTGTAATGACAGGTGACAGCCTGGTGTTGGAGGGTTGTGTGTCTGTGAGTGTGTACGTCTTTCTGTGAATACCTGATTAATGGCAGGACACAGGATGGTGGTGTAAGGTTGCGTGTGCGAATGTGTGTGTGTTTCTGCGTATCTGTTTAATGACAAGAGAGTGTGCGTTAGTGGGGGTGTTGTTTTTGTGTGTGTTTCTGTGTACATCTGTTTAATTGCAGGAGGCAGAGTGGTGGTTGAGGGTTGTGTGTGTGTGTGTGTTTCTGTGTACATCTGTATAATGACATGAGACAGGGTGGTGGTGTAGGGATGTGTGTATGTGTGTGTATGTGTGTGTGTTTGTATTTTTGTGCACATTTACTGAAGCTCAGGAGACAGGGTGGTGGTGGAGAGTTGTGTGTGTGTGTTTCTGTATATATCTGTTTAATGGGAGCAGACAGGGTGGTTGTGGAGGGTTGTTTGCGTGTATTTCTGTGTCAATCTGCTTAATGGTGGGAGAAAGTGTGGTGGTTGAGGGATGTGTGTGTGTGCACGCGCGCTTCTGTGGCAATCTGATTAATGGTGGCAGACAGTTTGGTATTGGTGGAATGGTGTCTGTGTTTCTGTGTTTGTCCGTTTAAAGACCCGAGAAAGGGTTATGGTGTGTGTGTTTTTCTGTGTATATAAGTTTAACAGGGGCATTGCGTTTATGATTCATGAGATCTTGTTGCAACTCTATGAAACTTTGGTTAGACCGCGCTTGGAGTACTGCGTCCAGTTCTGGTCACCCTATTGTAGGAAAGATGTGGATGCTTTGGAGGGCTTATCGTATGAAGAGTGGTTGACTGATCTCGGACTTTTTTCATTGGAGAAAAGGAGGAGGAGAGGGGACCTAATTGGGGTATACAAGATAAGGAGAGGCATAGATAGAGTCGATCCCCAGAGACTATTTCCCAGGGCAGAAATGTCTAACACGAGGTGTCATAGTTTTAAGCTGGTTGGAGGAAAGCATAGAGGGGATGTCATAGGCGGGTTCTTTACACAGAGAGTTGTGAGAGCATGGAATGCGTTGCCAGCAGCAGTTGTGGAAGTGAGGTCATTGGGGATATTTAAGAGACTGCTGGACATGCATCTGGTCACAGAAATTTGAGGGTGCATACATGAGGATCAATGGTCGACATAACATCGTGGGCTGAAGGGTCTGTTCTGTGCTGTACTGCTCTATGTTCTATGTTCTAATTGCAAGAGGTGGTGGAGTGAGTTTTTGCGTTTTTCTGTTTGTACCTGTTTAAAAGCAGGAGACAGGGTTGTGGTGGAGGGAATGTGTGTGTGTGTGTTTCTGTGTATATCTGTATAATGACATAAGGCAGGGTGGTGGTGAAGGGATTTGTACGTGTGCTTCAGTACATATCTGTTTAATTGCAGGAGACGGAGATGTGGTGCAATTTTGTGTATGTGTTTATGTGTATATCTGCTTAATGACAGCGGATAGGGTGGTGATGGGGGATTGTGTATGTGTGTTTCTGTTTATATCTGTTTAATGGTAGGAGGCAGGATGGTGGCTGAGGGTTGTGTGTGTGTTTCAGTATGTATCTGTTTAATGGGAGCAGGCAGGGTGGTTGTGGAGGGTTGTGTGTGTGTGTTTCTGTGTTTGTCTGTTTAAAGACACGAAAAACGGTTATTGTGTAGGCTTGTATGTGTGTGTTTCTGTGTATATCTTTTTAATGACGAGGAGAGAGTGTGGTGGTGGAGGGTTGTGTGTGTGTTTCTGCGCACATCTGTATAATGGCAGGAGACAGGGTGGTGGTGTCAGGATGTGTGTCTATGTGTGTGCACGTGTGTGTTTGTGCGTTTCTGTGTACATCTGTTGCATCGCAGGAGACAGGGTGGTGCTAGAGTGTTGTGTGCATGTATTTCTGTGTATATCTGTTCAATAACAGGAGACAGGGTGGTGGCAGAGAGTTGTGTGCGTGTTTCTGTGTCTATCTGTTTTATGGCAGGATGCAGTGTCGTGGCAGAGAATTGTGTGTGCATTTCTGTGTACATCTGTTTAATTGCAAGAGACAGGGTGGTGGTGGAGGGTTGTGTGTGTGTTTCTATGTACATCTGCATAATGGTTGGAGACAGGGTGGTGTTGTCAGGATGGGTGTCTGTGTGTGTGTTTCTGTGTACATCTGTTGAAGGGCAGGAGGCAGGTTGGTGGTAGAGGGTTGTGTGTGTGTGTTTCTGATTATATCTATTTAATGGCAGGAAACAGGGTGGCGGTGGAGGGTTGTTTGTGAGTGTGTTTCTGTGTGTATCTTTCTTTGCAGGAGACAGGACAGTGGTAAAAATTGATGTGTTTGTGTGTTTCTGAGTATATCTGTATAATGACAGGAGACAGGATGCTCCTGGTGGGTTGTGTGTGTGTGAGTGTGTGAGTGGGTGTCTTTTTCTGAATACCTGTTTAATGGCAGGAGACAGAATGGTGGTAGAAGGTTGTGTGTGTGTGAGTCTGTGTGTGTGTGGTTCTGCGTATATCTGTTTAATGAGAGGAGACAGGGTGTGGTGAAGGGTGATGTTTTTGTGTGTTGCTGTGTATATATGTACATCTGTTAAATGACTGGAGACTTCGTCGTGGTGGAGGGATGGTGTGTGTTTCTCTGCCTACATGTTTAATGGCAGGAGACAGGGTGGTGGAGGAGGCTTGTATGTGTGTGTTGCTATGTATATCTGTTCAACGGCAGGAAACAGGGGTACTGGCAGAGATTTGTGTGTGTGTTTCTGCTTACTTCTGTCTAATTGCAGGAGACAGGTTTGTGGCGGAGGGTTGTGTGTGCGTGTTTCTGTGAATAACAGTTTAATGGCAGGGCACAGGGTAGTGGTGGAGAGCTGTTTTTGCGTGTGTGTACGTGGTTCTGTGTTTATCAGTTTAATTGCAGGAGACAGCGTGATGGTGGAGTGTTGCGTGTGCGTTTTTCTGTGTATATCTTTTTAATGACAGAGACAGGGTGGTGGTGGAGGGTTGTGTGTGTGTTCTGTGGGCATCAGTATAATGTCAGGAGAAAGGATGGTGGTGTAGGGGTGTGTGGTGTACGTATGTGTGTGTGTTTCTGTGCACATCTATTAAACGGCAGGAGACAGGGTGGTGGTAGAGGGTATATGTGTGTTTCTGTGTGTGACTGTTTAATGGCAGGAGACAGGGTGGTGGTGGAGGGTTTTGTGTATGTTTCTGTGTATATGTGTTTAATGGCAGGAGTCAGGGTGGTGCTGGCATGTTGTGTGTGTGTCTGTGTCTGTGTATATCTGTTCAATGGGAGCTGACAGGGTGTTGGTGGATGGATGGTGTCGATGTGTTTCTATGTATACCTTTTTACTCAAAGGAAACAGGGTGTTGGTGGAGTCTTGCATGTGTATGTGTCCATGCTTATCTGTTTAATGTCAGAAGACAGGATAGAGGCGGAAATTGGTGTCTGTGTGTTTCTGTGTATATCTGTAATAACAGGAGAGAGGGAGGTGGTGGAGGGTTATTTGTGTGTTTCTGTGAATACTTGTTTAATGGCAGGAGACAGGAGGGTGGTTAAAGGTTGTGTGTGTGTATGTGTGTGCACGTAAGTGCATGTGAGTCTATGTGTCGGTGTGTGGGTGTGTGTGATTTTTGTTTAATGGCAGGAGACAGGGTGTTGGTGGAGGAGGGTGTTTTTGTGTGTTTTTATGTGCATAATGACTGGAGACTGTGTCGTGGTGGAGGTATGGTGAGTGTGTTTCTATGTACATCTGTTTAATTGCAGTAGACAGGGTGGTGGCGGAGGGTTGTGTGTGCGTGTTTCTTTGTAAATCTGTTTCATGGAATGAGACCGGGGGTGGTGGAGGATTCTGCGTGAATGTTTCTGTGTATAATAGTTTATTGGCAGGAGACAGGGTAGTGGTGGAGGATTGTGTTTATGTTTCTGTATACATCAGTATAATGTCAGGAGACAGGGAGTTGGTGGAGTGTTGTGTGTGTGTTTCTGTGTCTATCTGTTTTATGTCAGGAGACAGTATGATTGTGGTGGGTTATGTGTGACAGTGTGTGAGTAGAACATAGAACATAGAACAGTACAGCACAGAACAGGCCCTTCAGCCCACGATGTCGGCATTCAATATAACGATGGCTGATCCGTTATCTCCACATGAAACTCCTGCTGTAACCTCTCCCCATTAGTGTCTAGAAATACTTATTTATATTCAGTACCTTGGTTTCCACAGCCTTATGTGGGATAGAATTCCCCAGGTTCACCAGTCTGTGAGTGCAAACATGTATTCTCATCTCAACGCAGAGTGGCCTGCCTGTACCTAATATGTGGCTCCTTCTTTTAGCCGTCCCAGCCAAGGGAATTATCATCCCTGCTTCCAATCTGTCTCACACTGTCAGAGTTTTATATATTTCACTGAGATCTCCACTCATTTTCCTAAAGCCCATGGAATACAGGCCCAGTTGACCCAAACTCTGCTCCCACAACAAACCTGTTATCCCAGAGATCAGTCTGGTAATTTTCCACTGCACCCCCTCAATGTCAGGTTTGTCCTTTGTTAGGTAAGGAGAACAAAACTGCATACAATACTGCCCAATGTTCGAGATGGGGTCCCACCAAGGCACTGTACAGCTGCAGTAAGACACCCTTACTCCTGGACTCAAATCCCCCGGAAATGAAGGTCACCACATCATTTATCTTTCTACCTGCTTTCTGTTGCTGCAATATTGCTTTGTGTGACAGGTGTCCAATGAGATCGAGATCCTTTTAAATGATACAGCCAGCTACTTGGTGGGTCTATGTACACTGGTCAGTGTGCCAATATCAATCACAGTATTGACTCCTGGCTTCAGAATTCACTGCCCTGCATGGACCTCATAGTTCGGTGAAGAAGTAAACAAAAATATACACATAAGTATATACATGTAGCAACATTTCTACATCAATTCTTTCTGAAATGCTAGCCTGTTATTCTATTTTTCCAACCAAAGTGCTTAATGTTACGTCTATCGACATTGTTCTTCATCTGCCACGTATTTGCCCATTTTTCCACTTGTCTCAATAACCTTGGAACTTTTCTATATCCTCCTCAGCCACTCACAATCTCAGTTTGGTACCATCAGCAGATTTGGAAAGACTGCATTTAATACCTTTGAACAAATGTTTGATCTGATTTCTGAGTAGAATGGCTTATCTACTCGTGGACTCATCCACTTATGCGTGCTCTCACCGTATCCCTTATTTACATTATTGTTCAAAAAGTATCTACCTGAGTGTAAAAACGTTTTCTGAAGTAGCATCAACTACTTTACTGGGCAGGGAATTCCAGAGAATTACAAATCTCTGGGTGAAGAGGATCCTTTGCAATTCATTCCTAAATCTACTTCCTCTAATATTGAGGGGATTCCCTCGTGTCCGAGCTTCACCTTCCAGTGGAAACATCCTCTGTATTTCTAACTTATATATTTCCTGCATAATTTTATATGTTTCTATGAGATCCTCCCATCATTCTTCCAAATTCGAATGAATATAATTTCAGTCTGATAAGTCTCCTCTCATAAACCAACCCCCTCTCCTCTGGAATCACCCCAATAATAATCTGCATCCCCTCCAGTGCAAGTATATCCGTCCTCAAGTAAGGAGACCAAACCTGCATGCAGTAGTCCAGCTATGGCCTCACCAGCACCATGTACAGCTGCAACATAACCTCCCTGCCTCTAAACTCAATTCCTTTTACATCGAAGGACAACAAACCATTTGCCTTCCTCAGTAATTGCTGTACCTGCAGACAAACCTTCTGCGATTCATTCACAAGGATACCCAGGTCCCTCTGCACAGCAGCATGCTGCAACCTTTTACCATTCAAGCAATAATCCTTTTTACTGGTACTCATAATAAAATGGATGACTTCACATTTATTAACAATGTACTCCATCTGCCAGACCTTTGCCCATTCAGTCAAAGTCTCTATGTTCCTCCACAAAGTCTCATATTCCTCTGCACGATTTGCCCTGCCACTCAACTTCGTGTCATCTGCAAACCGTGACACAGTACACATAGTCCCACACTCCAAATGATCGATATAAATTGTGAATAAATGCAGCCCCAGTACTGATCCCTGAGGCACACTACTAGTCACTGATTGCCAGCCAGAATAGCACTCACTTATACCCACACTTTGCTTCCTGTTAGTCACGCAATCCTCTATCCATGCTGATACTTTACCCGTAACACCGTGCACCTTTATCTTATACAGCAGCCTCTTGTGTGGCAACTTATTGAAGACCTTTTGGAAATCAATTTCCACCATATCCACTGGTGCCGCGTTGTCCACCTTGCTGGTAATGTCTTCATAGATTTCCAAAAGACTTGTTACGCATGACCTGCTCTTCATAAACAAAGGCTGCGTCTGTGCAATGGGACGATTTATATCGAAATGCCTTGCTATTTCTTCCTTGATAATGCACTCAAGCAGCTTCCCCATTTCACAAGTAAAGTTAACTGGTCTATATTCCTCATATTTTGTCCACCTTCCTTTTTAAACAGGGGCGTCACATTTGCTGTTTTCCAATCTGCTGGGACTGTCCTGGAGTTTGCAAATTTTAGCTAATTGCCACAAGTGCACTTGCTATTTCTCCCACTATCTATTTATGACACTGGGATGCATTCCATCAGACTTGTCTACCCTTAGCTCCATTTGCTTCCGTAATAATGATTTTTTCTAAGGTCCTCAAGTACCTTCGTCTCTTCATCAATTATTAGCATGTTATTAGTGTCCTCCACTGTGATGACAGATACAAAATACCTGTTCAATGCCTCGGCCATTTCGTCATATCCTAAAACTAAATTACCCTTCTCATCCTCTGAAGGTTCAACATTTACTTGAACCACACATTTTCATTTTACATATTTATGGTATATACCATCTGCTATCTATCTTTATATTCTGTACTTGTTTTTTTCACGTGTTCTGTCATACTTTTCTTTATAGTTCATTTTGTGGCTTTCTGTTGACCTTTAAAGTTTTCCTCAGTCTTCTAGGTTCGTGCTGTTCTTGGTCACTTTGCATTGCTTCTCTTTCAATTTGATAGTGTCCCTTATTTCCTTAGAAACACATGGCACATTACCCCTTTTCGTCAAGTTTTTCCTTTTCACTGGAATATACTTTTGTCACGAATATTCAAAATCTCCTTTGAAAATCCTCCACTGCTTGTCAACTGCCCTATCATAAAGTATTGGCTTAAGGCAACATTCCTGAAGAATGGCTCATGCCCGAAATGTCGATTCTCCTGCTCCTTGGATGCTGCCTGACCTGCTGCTCTTTTCCAGCAACACATTATCAGCTCTGATCTACAGCATCTGCAGTCCTCACTTTCTCCTTAAGGCAACTTCAGCCAAGTTTTCCCTCATTCTATTGTAGTCTACCTTGTTTAAGCACAGGACCCTGGCATTGGATTTTATCTTCACACTCTCTATCTGTATTCAAAATGCAACCACACTGTGATCACTCCTTCACTCCTTAATCCCTAACTATGATGCGAATAATTATTCCTGTCTCATTGCACATGACCAGACGTACTCCTCATTGTATGTGCTTTTATTTTAGAATTTAAAGCATTCCCAAGTAGTCAAACCCAGACTTTTCGGATTCGCTGCTTTTAAGATCTCCATGAAAAATAAAACAAAGCGAATAAACTTGTTAAAGGAGTAGCATTGTCACAACGCTAGTCTTGGGACTTCATCAAAAATGTTCCTGAAAATCCAAATTCACTGCATCCACTGCTTCGCCATAACTTACTTCCCAGTCAGTTTCTCAAATATGATTGGCTTTTAATAAATCAGCATTGACTTGATCTACGTTAATTACTTTTACATTTATGTAATTTTCAAAGTTCCCAGACAATGCATCCTTTCTAATATACTCTTGTATTGTCCCGATTGCTTATTTGATGTTAAGCATACTGTAATTCCCTGCTTTCTCCCTGCCTCCTTTAGAAATACTGGGGTTACATTTGTTGCTCTCAAATCTGTCCATTCAGTTCCAGAATCATCAAGCATTTGGAAGAGGATAAACAGAGTACTCATTATTACCTTGGCAACCTCCCTTAGTAACCAACAGTATAGATTAGCAGGCCATGGGATTTATCAGATTTCAGTCCAAATACTTTCTCCAAAACTGCTTATTTACAGAATTGATTCTATTTCATTTTTCTCAGTAAACTGAGGATTGCTTGGAAGTTTTTTCTTAACGTTTTCCTTTGTGAAGGCAGAACAGAAGTAGTTGCTTCATAGTCCTGCCATTTTCCTGTTCTCCATTCTTTGGTTTCAGGTTGTAAGGAAGCTACAATTATCTTCTTTAACTTTTCACCTTGGCATACTGTACGTTGAGACACTTTTACATTTCACTCTTATTGATGTACTCTTCAGAAATTCATCAATTCCTGTCTTAAGCTGCTCGGTGATTGACCTTCCATGCCATACATTCACAGAAGCAAAGATTATGTACAGTCAGAAATGCAGCGCAATCTACATTAGTCCCACTTTCGTACATCAGACCTGGAGACGTGAATGTTATGACACTTCAAGTGCTTGTCCAAGTGCCTTTTAATGGCTGTGAGATGACCCACAATATCTCCCCTCTCAGGAAGTGCATTCCAGACCCCAACACCCTCTGGGTGAAAAACCATCTTCAAGTCCTCTCGAAATCTCAAACCATTAGCTTTAAAAGTGTGCTCCCTTGTTCTTTACCCTTTAACTAAAAGGAACATCTGCTGTCTATCCACCCTTTCCATGATCCTCGTAATCTTATCCTTCTGAATCATGTCGCTGTCAGCCTTTTCTTCTCTGAAGTAAACCCCCGAGCTTACCCAGCCTCTCTCCAGAGCTGATATGTTCCATCCCAGGGAACATCCTGGTGAATCTCCTCCGCACCCCCTCCAGTGCAATCACATCCGTCCTGTAATGTGGATCTCTGAACTGCACACAGTATTCAATCTTGAACTAACCAAAGTGCTATATAGCACTTGGAATCTATGCCTTTAAAGGCTATCCTATCCAATGACTTCTTAGCTCATCCATTTCCCTGTCCAATCACATTCAGGGATGTGTGGAGCAGCACCCTCTGAGCTTCCCAGTGTACTGCCATTCATTGAGTCCTTCCCTGTCATGTTCCGTCTTCCAAAGTGCATCACCTCATATTTATCAGGGTGACATTCCATCTGCCATTGATCTTTCAATCTGATCAATACATCTGTATCTTCCTGTAACGTAAGACCTTCCTCCTCACTGCCAACCACCTGGCTAATCCTTGTTTCAAATACAAACGTAATTATTACACACACCCCACGCTCCTCCACATTCACATCTATATCATTTATGAATACCACAAATAATAAGGGACACAGCACTGATCCCTGTGGTCCCCAGTCACACAAACAACCTTCTACCACCACCTATTTCCTGCAATAGTTACCAGAACACTGATCTGATACTCATTGGTCTGTGCTTCCCTGGTCAATCTCTACAACCCTTCCCAGAAACGGTGTTATCCAGTCCTCTGACACCTTACCTGTGACCAGATTCTATTTAAACATTTGCATCAACGCCTTTCATCTCTTGTCTCCAACAGCAGCCTGAGATGTAATTGATCTGGACCCAAGGAAAGTGTCCAATTATATACCAGCGAAAACGACCAATCCCTGCTCGCATCTTACATCAATCTGCTCAAGAGCTTCCCAGCCCATCTTCGCAAAGTCTGTCCCTAAATCCTCCTCTCAAATAAAACGTGGAGCTCCCATATATAAATCTATCGATGTTCATCAGCTTCACACAGATTTCCCCCTTGATCCCAGACCAAGTCTCCTCAGCAGACAATCTTGCCACCTGAGGAATTAATATGGAGTGTATCCATTCAGTACATAGGATCTGTATATGAGATTATAATTGATTGCAAAAGATTACCGCCTGCGGATGACAAGCTCTCCACTCTCCCTCTTCTTCCCTTCTTAAATGGTTGGAATGCATTTATATCTGTTCAAATTGAATACGGATAAATACAGTGATCCCCAATTCAATCCATCTATGTATTGCTGCTTTCTCTGAAATTGCAGGATGAAATACATCTGGTCTGTCTGACTTATCAACCCTCAATCCAGGTATGTTTTCAAATTCTACCTCGTAACTGTATATGAGCGATTTTAATATTTAGATACAAAGGGTCGACGGTCACTTAGTTTTTCTGGGAGATTTTCTGGATCGTCCTACATGAAGGCAGACATAATGTAACGGTTTTGTCTCCCTGTCAATTTTCTGTTCTCTACAATTAATTATCCTGTCCACACATTCACTATTCCACATTTGACCTTGTTTTACGTTTCCTTTCAAATATGGGCCAGACGCTTTTCGCCAGTGTTTACAAAGAAGAAAGAAAATTCCAGCACAGGAGAAGGCCACCTATTTTAGAAGGATCTGTATCCCTCTGCTCTCTGCCCATTCATGTATCTGCATAAATACATATTAAATGCCCACGTCTTCCACTTTCGCTGGCAATGCGTTGCAGGAAACCACTAGTCTCTGCGAAAAGAACTTGCTGAACATTTCTCCCATAAATCTTTCCCCTCTCATCTTGAAGTCCTGACCCCTAGCAATTGAGTACTCTACTCTAGAAATAAGCTTCTTGCTATCCACTCTGTACCTCTCATGATTTTGTAGAATTCAATCAGGTCAGACCAACATCCGTCAGTCTAATGTAAATAATCCTAAACTACCAAATCTCTTTTCATAGACAGTTCCCTCCAATACCAAGCAACATCCTGGTGAAACTCCTCTGCACCCTCTCCAAAGCATCCACATCCTTTTGGTGATGTGGCGATCAGAACTGTACGAAGTATTCCAAATTGTCGAACCACAGACTTTTACAACTGTTACAGGACCTGCCGACCATTGTATGCAATAGATTCCAACAGATTCCCTCCTGTGGATGACAAGTTAGCTCTCCTGTAGTTCTCCACTTTCCCTTTTCTTCCCTACTTAAATTGGTGGAATGCAGAAAGCAAAGTATGCGGTATGTCTTCTTGACCACTCTATCGACCTGCCACTCTAAGCGAATAATGGACCTGAACACCCAGATCTCTCTGTACATAAAATTTCCGCAGGGATTTTTCCATTTACCCTATAGTTCACTCTTGAATTGGATCTTCCAAAATGCTACTTCTCACTTTTGCCCGGACTGAAATCCATCTGTCATTTCTCCGCACCACTCTCCAATCTATCTGTATGCTGCAGCATTCTCTGACAGTCCCCTTCACTTTACGCTACTCCACTAATCTTAGTGTCATCTGCAAACTTGTTAATCAGACCACCTACACATTCCTTCAGATCATTTATGTATATCATAAACAACAGTGCACCTAGCACTAATCCCTGTGAAACGCCACCCAGAACAGCTCTCCATTTTGAGAAACTCTCTTCCACTACTTCTCTCTGTATGCTGCTGCCAAGCTTATTCTCTATCCATCTAGCTAGTACACCCTGGACCCCTTTCGACTTCACCTACTCCATCAGCTTACCTCATCAAACACTTTACTGACATCTGCAGCCCTTTCCTCACTATCAATTTTTTCACTTCTTCAAAGAATTCTATTATATTTGCTAAGATGTGACCTTGCCTGCACAAAACCAGCGAAAGTCTTTTTTGGAGTCTGTCTGTGTCTTACTCTGGAGTTGGACTGGTTTCATTTCCAAAGCAGGACTGTAAAAAATGCCACATTGACTAACTGCCTACAAATTGTATGTTTTTTTAAACAAAATAGAATGCTTTTACAAATACAAATCTGCAAATTCAAATTCACCCCACAGCTTTATGCGTGTGTGCATGAGAGAAATGCAGAGTATGTGTATGCGGGGGTGGCGGGAGAGTGAGACAAAGAGAGTGTGTGTGCACATGTGTGTGAGAAAGAAAGAGGGTATGTGTGTGTATGTTTGTGTGGGCAGTGTGCATGTAAGGGTGGGGTGTGTGTGTCCACATGTAGACACAGATAGATTTGGTAAACTCCTTTCCCCACATACACTCACTCCGTGGTGTTAGAGCTTCCCCTCTCTGCAGTCTCTACTCCATTTGTTGTTCATGTTATAATCCCTGATGCTGTAACTACAGTCCCCATGCTACATTCAGAGTTGGGTCATCTCATCCTCAGATCTCCCTGAGTGTCTAAGGCAGCTCACAGCATAACATCCAGCAAACCATTCCCAGCACCTCCACTAACTTTTCAATAACAGGAGTCAGTCAGAAGCCCGTAAGCGACAAGTTAGATGCCTGTTCCTTCACAATAATAGTCGAGGGACTTCCTCGTGTTACTGACCACACAATCAACTGAGAGGGACAAACACAGACATTCAGTGGACAGGCACAGTCCAAGTTTCAAAGACATGAGTCAAAGCTCCTGGAACCCATCTGTCTAACATGGACCATAAAACTTTCAATCTTTTTTCTTTCTTCCATGTGTGTGGGAGTAGTGCAACAGCACTGCAGGATTGCATATGGGACATGGGACACACAGGGAAATGAACAACAGCCAAACACGCACCATTTCATTATTTCTGAGCTTCACAATGTCAGCACTCGATACATTTGGGAGCCAAAACCCAAGGCCAGGGAAAGATACGGAGGGACAGAAAGATTCACATTAAAGATAGAAACAAAGAATTAAGATAGAAATAGAAATATTGGTGAAATATGAGGAAAAACGCAGGACAGTGGGACTAACTAGAGGAGTCAGACGTTGGAGGGTCCAATCACAAGAATGAGAACATTGAATAACGGCATTATCAGATCAGCTGACATAATTTGTTGCATCAAATTCTGAATCTGCATCACAGATCAAAACCCAGACACTATAAACTGGGACAAGACAACAGCCAAGCATGGAGAGATGTGCAGACTATGCTGGGCATGTTGCTCAGTGAACTGGACTATCTGTCCAGCACAGAGAGCTGTGAAGACTATGCCAGTGTATTGCTCAGTATATTGGACTATCTATCCAGGGTGGGGAGTTGTGCAGGCTATGCCAGTGTATTGCTCTGTAAACTGGACTATCTGCATAGCATGGGGAGCTGTAAACAGTCTATTCCAGTGAATAGACTGTATTCACCTTTGAATTTCACGGCTCTTGGTTCAAATAGCAGATGGGATGAGCTAGTGAAGTATATATTGGAGTTATCATTAGTTACAATTATGAGTGGTCACGATATGGTGTCAGGAATTGGCTCTTGGTCAAAGGGGTCATTACTGTTGTCATTTGTCTATTTCAGACTCAGTATGGGCCAGGGATGGGATGTAGCCAGAGGAAAGAAATGTAGTTTGTAACCAGAACTGAAGATTGTGACCTCAATGCTTTCATTATTTAAATCAAAAGGGCAGTGATAGGATGAATCATGGTTCACAACTGAAACTGAACAGATCAACATAGAAACCCATGAGTAACACTGCCAGAAGCAAGGAGGGAGAGAGTGAATTAACACGTTCATTGCTGCAGTTAGTAGTAGTTTGTAAAGTGAATATCTGGATTTAGACTCTCAGTAGGAACAATAACAGCGACAAAGCTAGTAGGGTCAATTAAAGGATAGTATTACAGTCAATCATGATTTATAAAATTAATGACTGAACAGTGAGACTTACCAGGGATACCAACGAAAGCCAGGATTGGATAATAAAAACATTGAATAGTATAAAGTGCAAATTTAATCCGCCACGATAATGGTCTTCGATCATAATATGTAGAAAGAAGCCAAACATACCAATATAAACTCTTGTCTATTCTTGGCACATTCCACTCTAATGTTCTCAGATTGTGAACCATTGTTGGAGCATTCCAGTCCAATGTTCTCAGATTCTGATTCATTGTTGGAACATTCCAGTCTCTTGTGCTCAGCTTCTGATCTCTCCTCCCTATCTCTCCCTGTCAGTGCTGTCAGCGATGCTCCCACTCATACTGTGGGATAACACATTGAACGGGGCCCATTTATCATTAAAAGATTGAAACCTTCCACTGGCATAATTACAATCCATGGAGACTGACGTTAATCATAGTCAATGAACAAACAGGCTCAGTTAACTCCTTCCTTACATCATTTTTCGTATTCCAATAAAAGGGAATATTTACTCCGTCTGGGTGGAATAGATGGGTGTTGCTTAGGAATGGACCATAAACCTTTCAATCTTCTTATTCTTCCTTCCGTGTATGTGGGAGTAGTGCAAGAACACTGCAGGACTGTATCTATTACATGCTTTTTCTAAAGTGAGACAGTGATAAAGTAAAAGACCAGCTGCATGAGGTGACTGGTGGGTTAATTTCCAGAGACAATAAACCAATGCACAATATTTATTGCCCTTTGACTTTGTGCAATGTTGCTCCTGGTTTTATATGCACTGTTGTCAAATCCTTCCATAACCTTGGGACGTCATTCAGATCATCGGGACTGCTGCTCAGGAACAAGAGGAAGTCATTCTGTCCCCATATGTCTGTTACAGAGAGACAGGAGGAGGCCATTCAGCCTCTCTGGTCTGTTATAGAGGGACTGGAGAAGGCCATTCAGCCACTCGACCCTGTTACAGAGGGACAGGAGGAGACCATTTTGCCTCTCGAGTCTGTTATCAAGGGACAGGAGGAGGCCATTCAGCCTCTCCAGTCTGTTACAAATCGAGAGGAGGCGGCCATTCAGCCTCTCAAGTCTGTTACAGAGGGACAGGAGGTGACCAATCAGCCTCTCCAGTCTGTTACAAATCGAGAGGAGGTGGCCATTCAGCCTCTCAAGTCTGTTACAGAGGGACAGGAGGTGACCAATCAGCCTCTCCAGTCTGTTACAAATCGAGAGGATGCGGCCATTCAGCCTCTCAAGTCTGTTACAGAGGGACAGGAGGAGGCCATTCAGCTTTTCAGGTCTGTTACAGAGGGACTGGAGAAGGCCATTCAGCCACTCGACCCTGTTACAGAGGGACAGGAGGAGACCAATCAGCTCCTCGAGTCTGTTGCAAAGGGACAAGGGAGGCCATTCAGCCTCTCGATCATGTTACAGAGGGACAGGAGGAGACCATTCGGCCTCTCGAGTATGTTACAGAGGGACAGGAGGAGGCCATTCAGCCCCTTGAGTCTGCTACAGAGAGAAAGGAAGAGGCCATTGAGCCTCTCTAGTCCTTTCAGAGGGACAGGAAGAGGCCATTCAGCCTCTTGAGTCTGTTGCAGAGGGACAGGAGGACCCACTCAGCCTCTCAAACCTGTTACTCATTCAGCTTCTCAGATCTGAATAACTAAAGCAGTCAGTCAGCATGTTTGCTCAATTACTGAGAAATAAAATATAAATGCACCATTCAGATTTTATGGTGCTTTACAGAAACAGGAGAAAGTTTTTCAGTCAATAGCAGCTGAAAGGAATGTGAAGAGGCCATTTAGTCACTCAATTCCATTCCACAGGAGCAGCAGGCAAGCACAGAGCTCTTCGAGCGTGTTACTCAGGAGCAGCAGGCGGAGAACACACAGTGATTGGAGCCTGTTACTCAGGGCAGAAGGAGGAGAGCACAATGCTATTGGAGCCTGTTACTCAGGAATGGCAGCAGGAGGAGAGCACACAGCTATTGGACCCTGTTACTCAGGCAGAATGAGGAGAGCACACAGCTTTTCCTGTTACTCAGGAATAGCAGCAGGAGGAGAGCACACAGCTATTGAATTCTGTTGCTCAGGAATAGCAGGAGGAGAGCACACAACTATTGGAGTCTGTTACTCAGGGGCAGCAGGGTGAGAGCACACAGCTATTGGGGTCTGTTACTCAGGAACAGGAGGAGGACACCTATTTTCACAAACATGAGACAAAGAAACAGGAGGCAATCACTCAACTGCTCGAGACTGGGACACAGGAGCAGGAGGGAGTCACTCAACTGCTCGAGACTGGGACATAGGAGGAGGAGGGAGTCACTCCACTGCTCGAGACTGGGACCCAGGAACAGGAGGGAGTCATTCAACTGCTCGAGACAGGGACACAGGAACAGGAGGGAGTCATTCAACTGCTCGAGACAGGGACACAGGAACAGGAGGGAGTCATTCAACTGCTCGAGACTGGGACACAGGAGCAGGAGGGAGTCATTCAACTGCTCGAGACAGGGACACAGGAACAGGAGGGAGTCATTCAACTGCTCGAGACAGGGACACAGGAACAGGAGGGAGTCATTCAACTGCTCGAGACTGGGACACAGGAACAGGAGGGAGTCATTCAACTGCTCGAGACTGGGACACAGGAACAGGAGCGAGTCACTCAACTGCTCGAGACAGGGACACAGGAACAGGAGGGAGTCATTCAACTGCTCGAGACAGGGACACAGGAACAGGAGGGAGTCATTCAACTGCTCGAGACTGGGACACAGGAACAGGAGGGAGTCATTCAACTGCTCGAGACAGGGACACAGGAACAGGAGGGAGTCATTCAACTGCTCGAGACAGGGACACAGGAACAGGAGGCATTCACTCAACTGCTCCAGACTGACACACAGGGATAGGAGGCAGTCATTCAAGTGCTCAAGAGTGGCACACAGGAGCAAGAGGCAATCATTCAACTGCTTGTGACAGGGACTCAGGAACAGGAGGCAGTCATTCAACTGCGCGAGACTGGCACGCAGGAACAAGAGGTTGTCACTCAACTGTTTGAGACTGGGATACAGGATGAGTAGGCAGTAATTCAACTGCTCGAAATTGTGACACAGGAACAGGAGGCAATCATTCTCTGGTCTGATTGTGATTCCCTCATTCCACTTTACAGAAATTCCTCTCTCTGCAGCCTCTGCTCCATTTGTTGGTCATGTTGTAGACCCAGATGCTGTAACTACAGTCACCATGAGTCATCCGGAGTGGGTCACCAAAGGCTGTGGTCTTCCTGAATGTCCCACAGCAGCTTAAAACACAGCCTTCAGGAAACCAGCCCCAGCTTTTCCACTATAGTTCCAAAACTTGAATTAAGTCAAATGTCACTAAAATGCAAGTGAGAAGCCTGTTCTGAATCAGTAACAGTTGAGGGGATTCCTCTTATTACTGTGCACATGGCCAGCAGGGAGTGGCTAACACAGGCATTCAGTAGATAGGCATAGAGTAAGTTACAAAGATGTTCCTCAAAACTGTTGAAACGCTGCTGTCCAAAACGGAGCACAGGGCAGGACACAGTGAAGTCAAAGAAAGCGCAAGCTATGTTTGTTGAACATTGTTTCTAAGCTTCTTAATGTTGGAAGTTGATGCTCTCGAGTGAGCAACATTCAAGGCCAGAGAAAGGTACATGGCATTTATTCACATTAAATCTGGACAATTAAAACTGGATGGCAGAGCTGAAATACCAATTGTTTAAATAACAACAAATGGGAAAGGTTGGGAAATCGACAGAGGGAGGAAGACTCAGAGACAATGCTATGGAAGGATGTGTTCGCAGGTTTCAGAATGCTGAAATGAAGACGTTTCGATCGTAACTAGCAACATAAGTAAGTATTTCCGGGAATGACTAATTAAAGGGATATTGGCATGAAGTCAAACAGAGTCAGAGTCTCGGAGATGTACAGCACGGGAACAGACCCTTCAGTCTAACTCACCCATGATGATGGGATATGCTAAATTAAACTAATCACATTTGAACAGCATTTGGCCCATATCGAACTTAAGCCTTCGACTTCATGTACCCATCCAAATGCCTTTTACATGTTGTAATTGTACGAGCATCCATCACCACCTCTGGCACCTCATTCCACACATGCATCACTCTTTGTGTGAAGAAGCTGGTCCGTCGGTCATTTTTAAATCTTGCCCATCTCAACTGAAATTCATGTCCTCTAGTTTTGGGGATAAGACCTTGGCTATTTACCCTATACGTGCTACTCACGCTCCTGGAAAAATAGCCCCAACCTATTCACCCTCTCCCTATATCTCAAATCCCAGCAACATCCTTATAAATCTGTTCTGATTCTCTTCAAGTTTCACAAGATACTTCCAATAGGAGGGAGACCAGAGTTGAAAGCAGTACTCCAAAAGTGACTGAACTAATGTGCTGTATAGCAACAACATGGCCTCCAAATTCATATAGTCAAAGCACTGGTCAATAAAGGCAAGCATACCAAATGCCTTCTTCACTGCCCTCTCTACCTGCGACTCTACTATCAAGGAACTATGAACCAGCACTCCAAGGTCTCTTTGTTCAGCAACATTCCCCAAGACATTATCATTAAGTGTATATGTCCTGCTCTGATTTGCATTGTCAAAATGCAGCACCTCACATTTATCTGGATTAAAAATCATATGTCACTCCTCAGCCCATCAGCCCATCTGATCAAGATCCCATTGTACTCTGACTTAAACTTTCTTTGCTTGCCACTACACCATCAATTTTACTGTCATCTGCAAACTTACCTACTATCGCTGCTTTGTTCACATCCAAATGATTTATATGAATAATGAAAAGCAGTGGACCCAGCACCAATCATTGTTGCACATCAATGGACACAGCCCGTCTTGTTCGAAAAGCAACCCGCCAACATCTCCCTCTGTCTCCTACCTTCGAGCCAATTCTGTATCCCCTTGGCTAGTTCTCCCTGCATTGCATATGAACTAAACTTGTTAACTAAACTAAACTAAACTTGTTCGTACAAATCAACGGAACACCCATGGGCTCACCGATCTCGGGACTCATAGCAGAAGCAGTAATGCAAAGGTTAGAACAAACAGTCTTATCACACATTCAACCCAAACTCTGGGTCAGATACGTTGATGACACCTTTGTAATAATTAAAAACACGGAAATAGAGAATACACACCGGATCATCAACTCCACACTCACAGGAATCCGATTCACGAGAGAGGAAGAAAAGGACAACCAACTCCCATTCCTAGACGTGAGGGTACAGAGAACACCAAACGGAGAATTCACCACAAAGGTAAATAGGAAAGCCACACACACAGATCAAGTCCTGAACTATGAAAGCAACCACCCCAATACACACAAACAAAGTTGCATCAAGACACTATTCAAAAGGGCCACAACACACTGCAGCACACCAGAACTGCAAAAAGAGGAAGAGGAACACCTACACAAGGTATTCGCAAAAAACGGATATCCTCGCAATTTCATCAACAGATGCCTTAGGGAAAGACAACAGAACGAGGTCATGCCGCAACCCAAAGCACTAGCCACACTACCATACATCAAAAACATATCTGAAATGACAGCCAGACTACTGCAACCACTAGGACTTATAACAGCACACAAACCAACAGCCACTCTCAGACAACAACTCACCAAAACGAAGGACCCGATACCCAGCATGAGCAAAACTAATGTAGTGCACAAAATCCCATGCAAGGACTGCACAACACACTATATAGGACAAATAGGAAGACAGCTAACGATCCGCATCCACGAACATCAACTAGCCACGAAACGACACGACCAGCTATCCCTAGTAGCCACACACGCAGACGACAAGCAACATGAATTTGACTGGGACAACACTACCATTATAGGGCAAGCAAAACAAAGAACAGCCAGGGAATTCCTAGAAGCATGGCACTCATCCACAAACTCCATCAACAAACACATAGACCTGGACCCAATATACTGGCCACTACAGCGGACAGCTGAAACTGACAACCGGAAGCGGCAGGGACAGGCCACTATAAATGCCGGAGGAAACACCACAGAAGCGCTTCACAGGAGGCTCCCAAGCACTGAGGATGTCACCTAGACAGGGGACGAAACGTTTGCAACAAAAACTTCCAGCTCGGCGAACAGAACCACAGCAAACCTCCTATCTTCCAGCACCTCACCTATGACAATCGAAGATACAAATATCTCTGCAAGGGGCCCAGCAATCACTTCACTCACTTCCCACAGAGTTCTCAGGTCCACCTGATCAGGTCCCGGGAATTTTACCACCTTTACAGGCTTTACGAACTCCAGCATCTCCTCTTTTCTAATACAGGCACTTTTCAAAATGTCTTGGTTGATTTCTGAAGTTATTTAGCTTCCATATCTTTCTGCGCAATAAATACAGATGCAAAATGCTTGCTTAACATCGCCTCCAACTCCTGCAGTTCTGCGCATCGGCAGCCTTGTTGATCTTTAAGTGGCCCAAAACTCTCCCGAGTTATTCTTTTCTCCTTAATATATGTGTAAAGTTACTTTGGATTCTCTTTATCCCTATTTTGCAAAACTATCTCATGTCCTCTTTATGACCTCCTGATCTCCCTCTTAATTGTACTACTATTGGCTTTAGACTCTTCTAAATCTGGAATTAAGAGGCTAATGACGATGATGAATCCATTTTGCATTGGTAATAACACCCATCTGCTTCACTGATATCCTTGAAGGAAGCAAACAACCGTCCTTACCTTGTCTGGGTTACCTGTGACTTCAGACCCACAGAAATATGGTTGACTCTTCACTACTCTCTTGGCAATTAGTGATCAGCAATAGATGCAGGCCCAACCACACCCAACGGGTGATACACTCATCCAGTGAATTATTACTGAAAAAACCGTTGATACCTGCAGTCTCTACCTGACTTATGCTTCCCTCTTATCTGTGACGAGACCCTCAATTACTCCAGTCCTCCAGTATTCCTTACACCTGCTCGCCTAATCTTCACCCTAACAAGGACATACTGTCTCTGTGCTCTTGACATCTCATTTTTGAAGGCTTCTCTCTTCACAACTGGCCCCTTATCTGTGAATATCTGTCCCAATCCACTTTGGAAGTTCTTGACTAATATCACCATAATTGGCCTTCCTCCAATTTAGAACATTAACTTTAAATCGTTATTCCTTTTCCATCTGTATTTTAAAACTAATACAATTATAACTACTTGTCCCAAAGTGCTTCCCCAACCGATACCTCAGTCTCCTGCCCTGCCTTATTTCAAAGAATAGGTCACATTTAGCTACTTCTCTGTAACAGAGAGAATTCAACAAGCAGCTGTAGCTTTGGGACTATTAGTGGGCTCAGCAGAGACTGCAGCTCATTGGGCAGAATCTAATAATAATTTATCTCAGTGTCATTTTCATTCAATGTAACAGAGGGATCTTCGGCACGAGGCTGAGCTAGTTGCCTTGTGCTATCTTATCAAATTCACCTCATTAACTACCCAACCACCCCATAGTGTCCCTCTCATTCAATGCCAGCCCGATTCTCCCACCCATCATGGCTGGAGATACTCACCATCGCTTGGATAGACCGGTATATTTTGTTTGAGTTCAGTTTTCTCAGTTTGGAGCTGACTTGCACAGTTTACCACTCACATGGCACATAAGGGGCAATTGCACCACTATTTGTTGGCAGGGGCACGGAGGTCCTGGTGGATGGGTCCTGCACAGTTTACCACTAGCATGGCACATAAGGGGCAATTACACCATTGTTTGTCGGCAGGGACACGGAGGTCCTGGTGGATGGGCTAGTACAGGGCGGAGCATTATCTTCCCAGAGGGTGCCACACCACCAGACCCACCGAGCATGTTCTTAGCTCACCATCCAGCTCATGCAGTATCTGCAGTGTGAAGAAATGTCCAGCAATGCAGGACAAGCATCAATAACCTTACCCGCTCTGTCAGGATAATGGTCACTGTATTTTCTCTGCTCCCTCACACTCATTGTATATTTTTTATAGCATGGATCTCCGAACAAAGGCTCATGCTCCACCTCTGTCACTCCTGAATTCACCACCTTCCCAGACTCACTCTTTCTCTCCTTCTCTCGTTCTCTCGCTCCCTCCAATCCACCCTTCCACTCTAGTAACACTGCATGGACACAACGCTGTGGATTGACTCCCTCCGGACACCTCACCATTCTGCCCCCCCAACCTACACCAGCACTAACAGCAGGGATACCCACTCTCACCCTCCCTCCCTCCCTCCCTTTCTCCCATTCCAGGAAAAACAGCCTGGAATAGTACTAGCAGGGCCAAGCTGATCGAGTGTCCAGTATTCTTTCCCTCACCATCCCTCTTTGCCCTGCCATGTGGGGAGGACCCT
This sequence comes from Chiloscyllium plagiosum, assembly GCF_037043375.1. Classification (NCBI taxonomy): domain Eukaryota; kingdom Metazoa; phylum Chordata; class Chondrichthyes; order Orectolobiformes; family Hemiscylliidae; genus Chiloscyllium; species Chiloscyllium plagiosum. The sequence continues at coordinate 82,649,283 of NW_028270156.1, forward strand.
GGTATAAGCCAGAGAGGACCGGGACGCCTCGTGTGGAGTTTCTGAAACATCTGCCCCCCCCCCCCCACAAACTGAGTCAGGCGCAATGTTCAGTGAAGTACAATTCTCACTTTGAACACACTGTCATTTCCATTTCCCACAGCACAACTCCGAAGCTGTGGTCCTGATGCCATCTCCCTTTTGTGTGGACCTGGTAGAAATGGAATCACCACGGTCTCGGTGGGCAGGAGGGTCATCATCCCACCGCCTCCCAGAAAGGGAGCACGGAGACTCCCGCCTACACCTCCTCCTGTAACCAGCTCAGATACTGAAATTACTTTGTGATATTTACTGCTCTCCCCACTTGTCCGGACATCTTCAATAACCTGTGCTCATATACAAGCAGGGCCCTCTGCTCCTACACCCCAAATATAACAGTCCAACCTGTTTTATATTGTCTCTCAATGTTCTTCCAACCAAAGTGCATCATCTCACACTGCTCTGCATTGATCGTCTAAACCTGAATACAATACAAACGTGTCACCGTACTGTTGGAGTTCCACACTGTCCGCCACACACATTATAATTCTTCCAGGTTTGCTACCTGCAAACATTGAACTTGTTCTACAGTCACACCACACAGAAATACTGACTCACACACTGATGTGAGCAAGTGCAGTACGAAAACACTCCTTAAGGACAGACTGAAATACTGTCAAAAACTAGACAGACTGAGTGAAATATTGATAATTTTACCATGGAGCAAGCCAAATACTGACAGAATCTACATGTCTGTTTTAGTGTCAGTGTGTGAGTGAGCGAATCTATGTCTCTGCATTAGTGTATGTCTATCTGTGTCTATCAGTGTGGTGCGAGTCTGGCAGTTACTGTTGTGTTTAAAGTGATATAATATACCCCTGACATGAGTTCTGTGGAATGGTCACTCGACCCGAAACGTTAACTTTCATGTCTGTCCACAGATGCTGCCAGACCAGCTGAGGATTCTGTCGTTGTCAATTTCTGCTGGCCTCCCCACACTACTGTCCAGGTGGGAATGGAGTTCGAAAATTGCCAGGGATTCAGTTTGGGAGGGACAGAGTGAGGGCATCAGCTCACAGCACCATCCAAACTGAGAGCGCAATCAACACACGCACGCACACACATGCATGCAGACAGACACAGACACTGCTACATACACAGACACACACACACTCACAGAAACAGACACACTCAGACACACACTAACAGACACACACACAGTCAGACCCACAGACACACATAGAGATGCACACAGGCACACTCACAAACACGAATACTCACAGCCACCCCCCCACACAGAGACACTTACACGCACAGAGCCACTTGCACACACACACACACACACGAGACACGCACACACACACACCAGAGGCAGAGAAACAGACAGATGTACAAACATACTTACAGGGACACACAGACGCCACCAACACACACATACATACACACAGTGATGAAGAGACACAGACGCAGACACACACACTCACAGAAACAGGCACATGCAGACACACACTAACAGGCAGACACACGCACAGCCAGGCACACACACACACACATACAGATGCACACAGGGACACTCACAATCATAGCCACCCCCCCCCCCCCCCCCCCCCCCCCCCCCCCCACACACACAGACACACATGACAAACACGGACACACACACCTAAACGCAGCGAGACACACAGATGCACAGACACACAGGCACACAAACACGCCACCGACACATGCACACACAGTGATGAACACACACACACACACACACACAGGCACACACACACACACACACACACACTTGCAGGTGATCCTTAACGTCCAGGAATCTCCAATGTGTCATCATAGAATCCCTACAGAGTTGAAGGAGGCCATTCAGCCGATTAAGACCAAATGAGCAGAAGTGGGGATATTCACTGAAGTTTACAAAATGTTCACAACAAGTTGTCCCTTCTCAGCTATTGAAGTAATCTTTGTTCATATGCAACAAGAACTGGACAACATTCAAGATCGTGCTGTTATAAAGTCTGGGTAACATTCGTGTAACAGCTCTGCTAGACACTGCACATTTCCACAATGAAAGGTGCAGTTCATTCAGCACCTCAGTCTGGGTTCACAAGAATACGGGTAAGTCATTCAGCCCCTCAAACTACTGGGCAAGACGTATGATACCTCATTCTGTCCCTCCTGCCAATTACACAGGACAGGAAGGAATCTGCTCACTCCCACAACTCACTTTCATGGATCAGAAAGAGACCATTTCATAATGGAGTCACTTACTAAAGAACAGGATGAGGTCATTCAGCTTCTCAATTCACTAACCCAGAAACGGGAAGGTGTCAGAGATGCCACAACATCACAAACAAATGGAGCAGGGACTGAACAGATAGATTGTTGCAACCTCATTCACATGACTTAATACTCATAGTACATATGTGTTACTTTTACATGGTTTTGTGGCAATAGGAATGAAGCCAATTTTTTAACCATTGTCCAAGGCGTCTTCCACCTCCAAGTAAGTAAACCTATGGTGTCCATGAAGGTCAGAAGCTGGTGCGGAATTGTTAACGATTTTAGAATGAAGTTATTGTGACTGCTGACAGGATTGTGTACAAAGTGACATTCAATGCAGTAACACACAATAACTGCGCATTAAGGTGTTCAGAGTTTATTCAGAGTCTATACCTCTCTGTTAATCGACGTGGGGACTCTGCAGAGGCACATAACCTATTGGGAATCAAACATCCAATGGAAAGTGTGGAATTTTCACAATATTCAGCTCTTTGCACGTAATGAGTGTCCTTCCATAACCATCAAATATCAACTTTGTTATTCTTTCACAGCGCTACAGATTAAACACATCGTTACTGCACTCCACCTCCTCATGGTACCATCATGCCAGGGTTCAGTCTGGTGAAACTCATTTGTACTGTTTCGGTGACAAAGAGATTTTTTTAAAAAAACAAAACAAATCTGTACAAAGTGCACGAAATACTCCCTCAGCAAAACACTACCATTGGGAAAGATGCACTAACTCTGGTACTTTAATCATTTTGCATGAAGAGCCACATATCATTCATTTCCTTCCCCATAAGAATTCTGTTAGTGACATATGACCAAGGACATCCAGGTCCTTTTCAACAAAAGCACTCTTCAACCTTTCACCATTTAATAAATATAAATGCGAATGGTGGTATTTGTTGTTCACATCTGATTCAGTTTGTGTATCTTGTGAACAGCTATTGCCAAAACACTGATCCTTCTGATAACTCACAAACCTTCAGTCCAGAGAAATACACTATTCTTCTCATATCTCCATGACTCATTTTTAATCCATATGGTATATATTCCACCTGTACCTTAACATGGACACAAACATCCTCCACTCACCTGTATTCAAACATGTCAAACATCTGGTGATAATTCAAACACTCCACTCCCCCTGGTTCTCAATTGACGATGTCACAAAGGATAATATCCACAAATCCCAGCAGATTTTCCAAAGATCATTTCCCTTCCCTGTATCTAGACCGAATCTACCAAATCAGATCATTATTCTCCAAGTGTCTCGTTGTCACATTCCTTTTCAAAGGTTACAATGTTTTTTCTCACAGTTGATACCAAGCTATTTAGTGTTCTGTTTGCCTTTTCCGTCCTATTTTACATATTTAGGTTTACAATAGCTGCTTTCCAGTCTGCAGGATCTTTTCCATAATCTAACCAGGTTTGAAGAATAATCAGTAAATTTTTCACAAGCTTTGTTGAAACCTCCTCAATACTCTGGGATGTAGCTCATCAGATGCAAAAACGTATAGAACTTCAATTCAATTAGATGTTCAAAAATATACCCTTAATTAATTCTAATTTCCTGCGTTTTCTCATTTTTACCAGTCCTCCAATCCCTAATATTTCTGAAGATTAGTTTCTGTATGTTCCCCTTTGGAGATGCAGCCAATTCATTCCTCTCAGCAGGGAGATGGCTTCATTCAGCTCATGAATACATCGGAAGACTGCATTTCAGAGATGGTGGATATATTACCCACTCCTGTCTGGGAAGTTCCAGAATTGAAACAGTTTACTTCATGGTGAGAGTCAGCACAGTCGTGTCCCTGTTGTGATGTTATACTAAAGGAGGGTACACAGCTCAGTTAGCACTTCATTTTGAAACAAGCTGGTTTCACACTTTACACCTGGAATGGGTCCAGTTCAGACAAATGTTCCTGGAAATTCCAGGGAAGAAAGTGCAGTGCCCTGCTCCACCCTGCTTACAGAGTTTGCCTTCTGTGTAGTCTCTGCTCCATTTGTTTACCATGGACACAGACACTCTTTTAATGCAGTGTCCAAAGTGGGGTCACCAGACCCTCGGGTCTCCCTGAATGAACCCAGCAGCTTACAATACAAACCCAAGAACACCATCCACAGAAATTCCACTGACTTTCTAGTGACAGCAGCAAGTCAATTCCGCACACACATGGTACACCCATTCAGTGTTGAAAATACCTCCGTCTCCTCAAAATTTCTCTTCCTATGTGAGAAAGCCATTGCATCTCCACACAGTTCCACAGTAACAGTTTCTCTTTCTAAAAAAGCAGTTGAGAATGTAACATTACCTTTCTCTGTGTCTCAGCAACTACAAGGCCAGCACCAGTATTGCCGATGGTGTTGATCATCACACTCAGAGAAGAGAGATAGAGGGAACATAACTCACTTCAAACAGGGGCATACCGAAATAGATGTGATTTTCAGGAATATGGGAAAGGTAGGAATGTTAGAATAACCTCCCATTCCATTTTCCTTCCAGTTCATAATCAGCAATCCTTTTGCTTGTTTTTCCTTTCTCTCTCTCTCTCTCTCTCTCTCTCTCATTCTCTCTCTTGCTTAACATTTCTCCATCCATTCAACAGAAACCTCTCACTCACCCTTCCAAGCATCCCTGATATACATAATATTATTTCCTCGGCGCTTTCAGTTTTGATAGGGTCACTAAAATCGAAACGGTATTTGTGTTTCTCCCAACATACTGCCATGTCTGCTGCGATTCTCCAACATTCTCTCAGACGCTGGAGAATTTTATTTCAGATCACCAGCATCTGCATTTCCTTGGTTTATTTCATCTTCAATTTTGTTGTTTCCCGGGATGTCAGCATCACTGACAAGGGCAGCATTTGATATCCATCACTAATTGCCCTTGACTACGAGGCTATTTGTCAAGACAATAGGGAGCCAATTACATTGTTGTGGGTCTGCGGTCACACTTAGTCCAGACTGGGAAAAAATGTTAAGTTTCTTTACCACAGGCTACCAGTGAAATAATAAAATAAATCCTGATGGTTTATCGTTGCTTTGAGTGAAATAAGGTTTCATTCAATTTATTGTCATTCGAATTTAAGTTTAGTCATCGGCTGTGGTAAAATTTTAATCAATGCATTTCGAGTCACAACCTGTGCCTCCTAATTACACGATCAGTGACATTATTACTCTGATACAGAGTCCCTGTTGTGAAGTAACTGTAGAGACCAGAACAAGTCTGTGGTCAAAATATTTGTAACTGGGCGAGAAGTCACAAGAGAACTGGAGCCGTAAAATCTGTCATTAACGAAGGGCTAGATGATGGCTAATTCAGCAACAGCACAGAGGCAGAGCTGGAGACAGGGGGATATTATGAAGGTGGATGTCGGCAGGTTTGCTGACAGAGAGAATACGGAGAATAACCCAGTTCAGGGTAAAAATGAGACTCAAAGTTCTGAACAGTCTTGTTCCTTCTTAGACGTTTATGAGTAAGGAGTTTGGAAATGCATGAAAAGGAAGTGGAGTTTGTGATTGAAAGTTTATGTATTTGTTAAATATAATTGACCGGAATAGCAATAACCTTCAGCATCGTTTATAGAATTGACAGAGATAGGCTTACAAGGAACATCAATAATAGTGAAAATGGGATAGTAACTTGCTTGAATATTCATCAGTAAAGCTTGTATCCACAACTCAATCCATTGCCAATAACGAGAAAGTTAGTAAAAACCCCAGGATAAATTTCTTTCCCTTGTTGGAACATTCCAGTCTAATATTCGCAGATTCTGATCCATTGTTGGAACATTCCAGTCTAATGCTCTCAGTTCTGATCCAACCTTCCCTCTGTAGCTGCTGATCCCTATCATGTTGAGGATGATGCTGCCGCTGACACTATGGCATAACAAGTTGAAATAAGCCCCTAATTATTGAAGACAGAAACACTCAAGTGACCCAATTAGGTCCAGGAAGACTGATATTAATCACAGTCACTGATCAAACAGCTCCAATTAACCCTTTCATAACAACCCTAATATATCAAAATAACACTTGGTGTGGATGGGATGTTGATACCGCTGACTATTGGGCTAATGGCACATCTCCAATTGATGCCTTCTCTTCACAAGCTCAATGATTCTCCTGCGTTTTGACAGGGTAGGAATTGCAGGGCCCCTGAGGGCATCTGCGTCTGATCACCAGGCCTGCTGCATCCGTTCGTTTTATTTATTTATGTTTAACTTCGACATTTATCAGTACATCATTTAACGGCTTAGGAGGGGTTAGACATTTTTGAGAGGCCTACTACAATGCCATAGACGGTGTAGAAATAGTCCATTCCTTGTGGTCCTTGCAGTCTCTCAGAACCAAGGATTCTTAGTATTACCTTCTGCCAGTTATTGCTGGGGACTCAGCAGGGTTGGAAGATTGGAAATCTCTCCCGGCTGAAACACTCTCTCTCTGAGATTTCTCTCAGAATGGTCTTTCCTCCTGCATTGGAGAACCAATGTGAGGCAATCTGTTTTCTGAAATTGTTTTGTGACAAGTTTGTGTTCCAAGGATGTTCCTATATTGGAGCAGTTACTGGTTAGTAGTTAAATAACCTATTAATCTGTTATGTTTTCCAGTCGAATTAAGTTATTCAAAGTTCCTCATGTTTTTGTTGTATTTCATCTACAGTGTTTGAACAGTTTGTGTTTTGCTTCATGTTGAATATTTTGACCAAGTGAATTGTATCTGAAACACAGCACCTCACATTTGCTTGCAGAATAAGAAGATGTTCACCATGTATTTTGAGGTCTCTGCTGTGGTCCACAACAGAGGGCAGATATTCCTGTTTCACTTGAGTAATTACTTAATGGACAACATGTTGCAGAGTTTGACAGTGGAATGGACCGAGTTGGAGGAGTGATAGTTATGTCAAGAGTTATATCGGATACTCAATCCACCTCACAGATCCAGCCCGGGCTCGGATAAGACAGGATGAGATTTCTGTTCATCATGAAGCACTGCGCAGACCAGGCTAGTGCACTGCTCATCAATCAGTCCAGGATCGAACACTGTTCAAAGCTCACCGGTCCACTTCTTAGCTGTCCAACAGTGCATTGATCTATAAACCTGGACTAGATAATCTATTCAGCAAAGAGTACTATGCCCGAACACACAAGTGCATTGCTCAAAAACACGGACTGGGTATCTGCCCAGCATGGGGAGCTGTGTAGTGAATATCAATGAAGTTATCTGTTAATCTGGAGCTGTTACTTTCCCAGCATATACAGTGGTGCATACCAACCACTGAATTGCTGAGTAACAATGTGTTCGATCATTGCCCACGTGGGGAATTTTGGAGCTCATGCCAATAGTGACAGGATGCGCAGCTCCCATCAATTTACAGCTCCATATCTCCATTGTGCCATTACAAGGTGCGCTGTGGGTGTGAAACTCACTGCCAGAGAGAAGCCATGAACCAGTTGAAATATTACCAACTGGGAGGAGCTTGGTTAAAAGAGAGGGGGAGATTGGGAGAGAATTGGGAGAGAATTTCAGGGAAGGATCTGATGGTAAGTTTAAAAACTGAAATGAAATAATTTCGATAACATCTTGCAGCATGGGCCTCTGTTTCCTGGAATGATGGGTGAACAGGATATTGATGTTAGTTAAGATGATGGAGAGTTTTGGTTGATTATTGTTCTGCAGCTTTGTAACTGGGAGTAGGGTCAGCAGAGTCTTTGACTCATTGGGCTAAATCTAACAATAATTTGTCTCGGTGTCATTTTCATTGAGTGTGACAGATGGATTGTCTGCGTGAGGCCGAGCTAATTTCCTGGTGCTACCTTATATAACTCACCTCATTAACTACCCACCCCATCCCATGGTGTTCCTCTCATTCAATGCCAGCCCGATTTTCCCACCCATCATGGCTGGAGGTACTCACTATCGCTCGGATGCCCGCAATCTGTGGTGCTGGTGCCATTTTTAAAAAGGCCAATGGGCACACGGTTGAGCTTTTTCAGTTGGGAGCTGCCCTGCGTATTTTACCTCGAGCATGGCAGGTGAGGGGTAATTACACGACAGGTGCATGGAGATCCTGTTGGATGGGCTAGTACAGATGTGGACCAATCTTTTCCCAGAGGGGGCCACACAACCAGACCCACCGAGCATGGTCTGAACTCACCACCCAGCTCAGTGCAGTATCTGCGGTCTGAAGAAACGTGCATCAGTACAGGACAAGCATCAATAACCTTCCCCACTCAGTCAGGATAAGGGACACTGTAATCTCTCTGCTCCCTCACACTCACTGTATATCTATTATCGCACCTACCCCCGAACAAGACTCATGTCCCACATCTCTCACTACTGCATGCAACACCTTATCTCTCTCTCGCCTACACAATAGACCCACTTGGTTATAGAATGTTCTGGAGAGTGCTGTTTCTAGAATTCTCTGGCTGATGTCGTTTGCACGATGTTCCAGATCATTTTCAACATAATTCTGAAGTTCAGGAAAATGTTTGTAGTCTAGTGTGTAACCAATCAGGGGAAGGAGCAGAGTTTTATGTTTTTAAATCACTCAGGATGAAGGTGCAGCATGAGACCATTAAGCCTCTCAAATATGCTCCACCATTCGGACAAAGGGAGCACCTAAACACTTGAAGACTCATTCCCTTTCTTGAACACAGGCGCCACATTAGAGGTTCGCCAGCTTCTGTAATCCAGAGAGTTATGGGATATTTCACACAATGCCACCAGTCAGTCTGTAACCACTTCTTTTCAAACCAGTTGTGAAATACTGCTGTTGACCTGTTTACCCTTGTTATCTGTTTTTGAAAAGCCTTGTTCATTTTGTTAAGACATTTCAAGAACTTTCTTCTGACCGCAATTTTGTTTATATTATTGAAAATCTTTGTGAGTTCCCCTGTGAGGAACGATGTTTAAAATACTGTTTAAAATGCTCTGTCTGTTTTCTGAAACCAATTCCCCACTCACATCCTCCAGTAGTCCCACATATACTTTCATGCCTTTCCTCCAAGGGTCACACAGACATCATTAACTTTTTTTTTAAATTGAGACAGAAAAACTCTTGCGTCTAATTTTGTTTCATGTTTCTTGGTAGTTTCGGAATATGTTTCTTTGTATTTTGCTTTATACAATCTGCTTCTGGTTCCAAAAGTAAACTTTCCAAACCTGGCCGACACTACAGCTCGTCAATTTGAATTCTTTAGTTTGTGATTGATTAGTATCCTTCTTAGCCTTTATGCATCATGCGTGGTTCATCTTCACATCTTCATATCATCTTTTATTTGACCAGAGTCAATCATTGCTGAGCGTTATGAAGTATCTGCGAGCATGTCTCCCCCACACATCTACTGACGTTCACCTGGGTCTATTTTCCCATTCCGTTTTAGAAGAGATATAAGACATAAATCTGCAATTTCGATGCCTGGCTCTTTTGAATCATTCAGAGGGAACCTCGGTATGTGGCTGAACACATGATCAGCTGAGAGTGACTCCAATCTCCCAGTTTCTCTCGCTCTGTCATTTCTGTTCAATGATGCCACTTTGCAGTGGGAAGCTTCCTAGGTGACCTCCTTTTCTCTCAAATGCGAAATCCCCTAAATCTGGTGGACTGAGCCTTCAGCTGTGACTGTCCCATCTGGCTCACTTCTGGTCTCATTCCTTCCCCTCCTTCCCAGAACAAAGCTAGATCTGCCCTTGCCCTCATTCCTACTGCACGAAAATCCACATTCACAGAATCATCCTCTGCTACATCCACCATCTCCAGCAGGACGGCAACATCAAACACAGCTTCCCAAACTCATCTACTGCCAGCATTTCACAGGGACAATTCCCTCTATGACACCCTCCGTCACCCCGAACATTTCCCCACTCCCACATGGCACTCTCCCATGCAATTACAGAAGTTGCAACACTTGCCCATTCACCTGTTCCCTCCTTACTGTCCAAGGCCCCAATCACAACTTTCGGGTGAAGGAGCATTTCACTTGTACTCTTTCAATCCAGCTCATAATGCAGTCTCCTTTACATTAGTGAGACAAACAGAAACTGCTTTTAGGAACACCTCCACCTCTCTGGCAGAATGACCCTGACCATCTGTTTGCTCCCCATTTCCATAAACTACCTTGCTCTCAAGCTAATGACAGTTCTTTGAAGAGGTATCAAGCAGGTTAGATCAAGGAGATCCAATGGGAGCTATCGATTTGGAATTCCAGAAGGCCTCTGATAAGATTCTTCACAGGAGGCTGCAGCTTAAGACAAGGGCCCATGGTGTTAGTGGCCAGGTATTAACATGGATAAGAGGTTGGCTGCCTGGCAGGAGGCAGAGGGGAGATAAAATGGTCCTTCTCAGGATGGCAGCCGGTGACTAGTCGTGTTCCACAACGGTCAGTTTTTGGACCACAACGTTTCACTTTATAGGTTAATGATCTGGATGGCAGAACTGTGGGCATTCTGGCTATATTTGCAGATGATGCAAATATAGAAGCAGGGGCATGTAGTACTGAGGACGCAGGGAGCCTGCAGAAAGATTTCCACAGTTAATGAGAGTGAAAAAGGAGTAGCAGATGGAATACAATGTGGGAGAGTGTGAGGTCATGCACTTTAGCATGAAAACTACAGGCATGGACTATTTACTAAATGGGAAGAAAATTCAGAAATCTGAAGTGCAAAGGGACTTAGGATTCCAAGTCCAGGATTCGCTGAAGATACACTTGCAGGTTGAATCATTAGTTAGGAAGGCAAATACAATGTTGTCATTCATCTCAAGAGGACTAGAGTGTAAAGTTGGGGATTTTCAGGCTTTCTAAGGCTCTGGTCAGACCACATTTCAAATATTTACACTTTCTGATGAAGGGCTCCAGCCCGAAACGTCAATTTTTCTGCACTTCGAATGCTGCCTGACCTGCTGTGCTTTTCCAGCAACACACTCTCAACTCTGTTAGTGTCTATATGTTGGTGCAGGTCTGACAGTCTCTGTGATGCTTAGATTAGATTACTTACAGTGTGGAAACAGGCCCTTCGACCCAACAAGTCCACACCAACCCGCCGAAGCGTATACCACCCAGACCCATACTCCTACATTTACCCCTTCACTACGGGCAATCTAGCATGGCCAATTCACCTAACCTGCACATTTTTGGATTGTGGGAGGAAACCAGAGCACCTGGAGGAAACCCACGCAGACACGGGGAGAATGTGCAAACTCCACACAGAGAATTGCCTGAGGCGGGAGTTGAACCCGGGTCTCTAGCACTGTGAGGCAGCAGTGCTAACCACTGTGCCACCGTGCCGCCCACTTAAAATGACACAACCTCTTCCTCAGCTGGTCTCCGGACGGGACTGCAGTAACAGTGGCAGAGGGGAATAACCTTTGAGGATTCAGTCTGGCAGGGAGAGAGAGAGGGGGTAGCTGCTCACAGCACCATCAATACACACACACACACACATAGAGACACATACACACACACACACACTCAAACACTTGCACGCACACTCACATACACACTCACACATATGCAGACATACACGCACATACACAGACACACACACACACACACACCTACACAAACACTCACACACACATTATTACAAAATACTGGTAGATAGGAGGTTGCAAATATACTTGGGTCTGTCAGAATGGAAACGCTCACCTCCGAATGAGCCACTTTGTCAGGAGATGACATAAATTTATTTCTCATTCTGTGATTTTCAATGCTTACAAACTATGTGAGAAAGTATTGGAAAGTCCTGAGAAAGGCCAAGTAGTGGTGGTAATATCACAGGAAGAACATCGCTCAGCATTGGACGAAACTGCTTCATTTGAAAAACCAAAAAGCTGTGGAATTTCAGAAATTCACAGTGAAGGATTTATTATCTTCTCAGAGTAAAAAAAACTCTGTCACTGATGCAGTGTTTTGGGGAGGCCAGCAGACGGTAGTTTTGTAGGAATCTAATCATAATACTCCATGGTCAGCACTGCTGCCTCACAGCGCTAGGCACCCTGGTTTATTTCCAGCCTCGGGAACTGACTGCATGGAGTTTGCACATTCTCCCCATGTCTGTGTGGGTTTCCTCTGGGTGCTCCAGTTTCCTCCCACAGTCCAAAGGTGTGCATGTTAAGTGAATTGGCGAAGCAAAATTGCCCATAGTGCCCAGGGATGTGTAGATTAGAGGCATTAGTCAGGTGCAAACGTAGGATAGTAGGTAAATGGGTCAGGGTGTATTACTCTTTGAATGGTCAGTGTGCATGTGTTGGGCTGAAGGGTCTGTTTCCACAATGTACGGATTTTATGAACTCTATGAACAACAGGCACAGACAGAGAGAGAGAAGAGGAAGGAGACTTTGATTCCAACTTCAATGCATTTACCTCAAAAACCGCATTGCATAGAAATGCAGACAGAGGTACACACAAACTTAGATATTGACATTAATACACCTAACATATACAGACAGAGATACACACACAGATATGGACATTTACACACAAATATACCCCCATATACAGGCGCACACAGTGGCTTTAATACAGAGATATATACTATTTTTTATTAATAAGTGATCAATGGTCAATTGGAGAAGGCAGAAGAATGAAGTTAAGAAACATTTCATCCGTGGTCAAATGTCATGGCAGACTAGATGGGCTGAATGGCGAAAGTGACGACTGTCGATGCTGGAGATCAGAATCTAGATTAGAGTGGTGCTGGAAAAGCACAGCAGGTTAGGCAGCTTCCGAGGAGCATGAAAATCGATGTTTTGAGCAAAGTCCCTTCATCAAGAACATGCTTTTCCAGCACGACTCTAATCTAGATGGGCTGAATGTCCTAATTCTGCTCCAGTGTCTCGTGTTCTTATGATCTTGTGGTGCCTGGACTTGTATTTCCGCAATTTCAGTAGAAACTTAAATTTGTAAGTATTTGATTGTAGAGAGTTAATGGGAATGTGGACACAGGTTTGATGGGCTGAATGGTCTATAGCTGTTGCTAATTGTCATCTCCTTGTAACTCAAAAGAGTGGCGATGGGTTTGAGGGGAACACGTTTTGAGAATATGCATCTTTCCATTTCAGTCGGAGACAGAGATATTCCTTTGTCTTTAGGGTTGTGTGATCTGTGGTGTTCACATCCCCAGGGAGCAGTGAAGACTGGGTTACTGAAAGCACTCAAGGTAGAGTTGCATAGAACTTTGACGAACAAGAGTGAGTCTATGTTTATTAGGAACAGACAGGAAAGGAATGTTTAGTTGCAATCCATCAACAACGCACAATGTGAGTGGCGCAACAGTTTCGAGGAGTTAAATGGCTAACTGCTGCTCCTGCCCTATGCGCTGTTCTCTCCAGCACTCAGTGCTGTTACAGACGTAAGGAAGATCCCATTCAGCCAGTCAGGATCATTATAATGATACAGGAGGAGACCATTCTGCCCTCTAAAGATTTGTGCAGGAATAGATTGAAGTCATTCAGCCTTCTAAGTACATTACACAGCGTAGGATGAGACCATCCAAACTTTCCAGCCTGCTGCCCAGCAACAGTGGAGCTCTGGTTAACTATCAGGGAATAGACATTCAGGATATATGTTTAAAATCAGGTTAGAAAGTTGTAACTTGGTGGATATCCTCAGGGAACAGTGTGAGGTCATCAACTCCTTACAATCTATACCAATGACTTGGATTGGAGCTCAATTAGTTCATTCACCAAGATGGCCATTAACTGGATATTCAGACTCTGCAATGGGATACAGAGAGGGGAGGATAGTGAGCAAAACGTCGGAAGAAAAGAGAGTAACGTGGGTTAAGGGATGTCAGTACTGTGACGAAAGGGTAAAATAACAATAAGCTACTTAAATGAAGAGAAAATCGCAGAACTCATTGGTACGGAAGGCTTTGTATATCCCATTGCATGAATCACATAAACTTAATCAGCAGATTCAGCAAATTATTAGGAAAGTGTATCGAATGATGTTGGTTCGTGCAAAGGCTATCGGGTATAATCATTGGAATGCTTTACTGCATCTGTATATGACAATTCTGAGACTACATCTGATATATTGTGTATAGTAATGAACTAAACTGAAAGAAAAAAATGCAATTGTTTTAGAAGCTTTTCACAGATGTTTCACTTTACTCCTTGCTAGAATGAAGGCCTGATGGAATAATAGTGTCATAGAGCACGGAATCAGACCCTTCAGTCCAGCTCATCTGAACCAACTAGTTATTCGAATCTGATGTAATACCATTTGCCAGCATTAGGCCCATATTCCTCAAACCCTTCTTATTCATATATCCATTGTACCAGCCTCCATCACTTTCTCTGCCAAGTTGTTCCATACACACAGGATGCTCTGCGTGAAAAAAACTTACCCCTTAGGTATCTTTTCAATCTTTTACTCTCACGTTAAATCTGTACCCTCTGGTTTGAACTCCTCCAGCCTCAGAAAATAACCTTGCTGTTTACCGTATCCATGTCCCTCATGGCCTCTACAAGTTCAGAGCAATTCAGGCCCGAGAATGAGAAACGTTCACATTGAACGATAGAAGACGCTGAGGAGAGTATATTCTGGGGTGGTCGCAGGTGATGGATGAGAGAATAAAACTAAGGATTCAACTTTAGAAAAAAACTATTCATTTTAACACAGACACCATGAAGACATGAATTTATTGGACAGAAATTATGCAGACACGTCTAAATATACATTCAAGTTATAAATTACAAATTATTCTAAAATGGAGCAGATAATAGCGATGGGGTCATGCAAACAGGGGAATGTTCAACCAGAACTTACATGGTTCAGGTTGGTGTTCGGATAAAGTTATTGTATGTTTCAGATCCAAGAGGGAGAAAATGTAACCTGTCTGAGATGCCACGGCCATTGCTCCATCAGTATACTTTTCTTCTTAGAGAAAGTGAGGACTGCAGATGCTGGAGACCCGAGTTGAAAAATGTGATGCTGGAAAAACACAGCAGGCCAGGCAGCATCCGAGGAGCAGGATAATTGACGTTTCGGGCATAAGGGATTCCTGAAGAAGGGCTTATGCCCGAAACGTCGATTCTCCAGCTCCTTGAATGCTGCCTGGCCTGCTGTGTTTTTCCAGCATCACATTTTTCTACTTTTCTTATCGACAGCAACATATGAGAGCTGGACACCACCAGTCATCTGTACCACACATGGAGGGTTCCTTTTGAGGTTTTATCGGAATCTGTCCACTCCCTGCGGCAAAGGGAATTCAACTGAATCCAACGGTTCCAGGAAGAAACAACATTGCCAGCAGCTTCTGTGAGACAGAATAACAATTGAGACCATCTCAATTTTCATTTTGTCAAGAAATTAACTATTATTTGCACAAAGCACTTGCGAACTAATATTCTGCAGTGTTTATTTTGCTTGCATTCAGACGTGTGTGTGTGCGCGTGCGCGTATTTCTGTGTCTCGGATTTATTGGAAAATAAATGTTAATCTACGTATTGTCAATGTCCAAACTATCATTTATCTTTCCATCACAATTCAAGTAACTTTGCTTTGGTTTTAGATTAGTCGATTTTACAAATTAAGCAATCTGCCTGACTTGTTCCCAACAGTGAACCTGACCCATTCTGAGGCCGATATCATTTGCCATATCACACACGTGGCGACACTGATAATTTGTTATGACCTATGGAGGATTGGAACTAGAAAAAGAAACAATGACTCTTCAACCTCAGTAGGAACAGGGATATGGAGAAATTCTCAAAGGACAGTTTGAGCGTGAATTCTCTTCCCCACAAATCTGTGGTAGTTGTGTGTTTGCATGTATTCAAAGGTGCGTTAGTTAAATATTTGATGCGAAAGTGGCTCAAGGATAATGAACTGCAGATAGGAGTGTGAGGCTGAGACAACAATCTGATCAGCCACAAACTTATTGCCTGATGGAGCAGGGTCAAACTCCTGTTCCTCATTCCTACGTTGCCCCATTTCATTCAGGCCCTCAATCTGCTACTGAGGAGCAATTGGGGACCACTTGCTCCTGGTGCACAGAAACAGAGGAGGCCAATCAGCCCCTGAGGACAGTCAAACATGGTTTGGTGTGAATTGGAAAACGTTCTTGGGAAAAGAGTTTGTGTTACGGTGAAACAGCCTCTTTCATTCGCTTTACAGGAGCTTTCCTGTCTCCATTTATTAGTCAGGTTGTAGACCCAGATTGATATGTGAATAATGCCCCATACTTCACCCAGATATTGCTCACAAAATCCTCTGATCTCTCTGACTGCAACATTCCTTCACAGAACTTCCAGGCAAACAACAACGATGAAACTTCCAACAACAGAATGCAAGAACATAAGAAGTAGGAGTAGGTCAGTCATCCTCTAAATCCTCTCTTTCCATTGATTAAGATCATGGCTGATCGGCTCTAGGCCCCAACTCCTGGACTGCTTGACGCGTCAAACATCCAGCCCAGCTGATTATCAATAATCCCTTTGTTTGTTTTTTTACTATCTCTCTATTTCTCCATATATTCATCTCACTCCACCAACTCACATCACAGTATTTCCCAGCTGCTTTTAGATCTGATACATGATCAGTGGACTCAAAATGCCAACTCTGTTTTTCTCTCGACAGAGGCTGCCAAACATGCTCCGTTTCTCCATCACTTTGTTTCTTTCAGATCTCCAGGATCTTTCTTTGCTTGATTTAACTTCTATTTTTGTTTTTTTTAATGGGACATTGGCATATTGAGACCACATTGACCCTCTGTAGAACATTGTACCCAAAACTACCTCATATCCTAATACTGCATTTCACACGGCTAACCCGCCTCCTACCCTATTCTGGCATTTCCCATAGCAAACACAACGAGCTGCACATGGTGGGTAATTTAATATGGTCAATCCACTGAACCTGTTTGGACCGTGGAATGAGCCTCGAGCACCTGGAGGAAACACTTGCAGACGCGGGGAGAATGAGAAATCTCAATACAAACAGGCTTGAGTGTGGAATGAAACCAGGTCTCTGGTACTCTGAGACAGCCGTGCTAACCACTGAGAAACTATGGCCCTGCCCCCTCCCCCAGACTGGGTCCCTAGTACTGTGAGAGAGCCGTGATTACCACTGAGAAACCATGAGCCCTCCCCACAGTACCAGTCTCTGGTACTGTGGGGAGGGCTCATGGTTTCTCAGTGGTAATCACGGCTCTCTCACAGTACTAGGGACCCAGTCTGGGGGAGGGGGCAGGGCCATAGTTTCTCAGTGGTTAGCACGGCTGTCTCAGAGTACCAGAGACCTGGTTTCATTCCACACTCAAGCCTGTTTGTATTGAGATTTCTCATTCTCCCCGCGTCTGCAAGTGTTTCCTCCAGGTGCTCGAGGCTCATTCCACGGTCCAAACAGGTTCAGTGGATTGACCATATTAAATTACCCACCATAAATTACCAGAGTCTGCAAGTCTCTGGTACTGTGAGACAGATGTGCTAAACTCTGAGAAAACATTACCCCTTCCCTTCCCCCAAACCGGGTCCCCTGGTACAGTGAGACAGCCATGCTAACCACTGAGACACCATGCTCCATCCCCCTCCCCCCAAACCGGGTCCCTGGTACGCTGAGACAGCCGTCCTAACTACTGAGACATCATGCGCCCTGCCCCTTCCCCTCCTCCCCAAACCGAGTCCCTGGTACTGTGAGAGAGCCGTGCTAACCACTGACATAGCATACACCCCTGCCCTCGCCTTCCACCTACAAACTGTGTCCCTGGTACGGGTGAGACAGCCGTGCTAAGCACTGAGACACCATGCACCCCTCCCCTCCTCTTTTCCCAAACCGGGTCCCTGGTACTGTGAGACAGCCTTGCTAACCACTGAGAAACCATTCTCACCCCGCCCTCCAAACCAGGTCCCTGGTACTGTGAGACAGCCGTGCTAACCACTGAGACACCATGCCCTCTCCCCTTTCCCCAAAATGGGGTCCCTGGTACTGTGAGACAGCCGTGCTAACCACTGAGAGACCATGCCACCCTCCCCCCAAACCGGGACCCTGGTACTGTGAGATAACCGTGCTAAACATTGAGACAACATGCCCCCTCCCCTTCCCCCCAAAACGGAGTCACTGTGCTCAGGAAGGCTGGGGAAAATGTAAATCTGAAATGCAAATAGTAAACTGACAAAACACCAGACATGATTCAGGATCTGGGGCGAGAAGCAGAGGGAGTATATTGAGTCTGATATGATCCTCTTCTGAAAAACTCATATTGGACTCAAAAGGTTAATTGTGTCCTCTCTGCTCAGAACCTGCTAAGGTTTTCCAACCCTTTCGTTACGTAGTTACTCTTTTGCACTGTGGATATTTGTCTGGTCTGAAAGGGAACAGTGAAGCTGCTATTTCTTTTGACATTCAAGTATTTGTTTATGGTTTTTGAATGAAGAATTAAAAACTCTGTGCTTGACTGCTCCCTAAATACCGATAATTTATTTCCACTGTCATAATGCATTTTGAAAATGTTGAACTCAATCGTCATGACATCACACTCTGAAACTAACATCAATCCTCTGAAAGTAACTGTATAAATTACTGATCCCAATTGTTATCAATGTCTTATCATGCTCGTGATGTCACTGGCATTGTACTTATCCAGCAAGGTTCTTACCTTTCCGAGAGTTTACATATAACTATGAAAACATAAAATATCTTGCATTTTTAGCAGGACATATTCATCCAGGGTTTTGGAAGGCACTAGCAAGGTCAGAGTTTATTTGTCATCCCCAATGGCTCTGGATTAAGCGACAGAGAGTTGCAAAGTTGTACTTCTTCAATTCAAGTGATGCAGATCCAGACAGAGCTGTTTGTAGGGGCATTCCAAGATTTTTAACACATACTTGTGAACGAACAGCAAATTAGTCTCTAGTCAGGATGACATGCAACTTGGAAGATACCTTGCAGAGAATGATTTTTCCATTGTTCCCATTATCAGTGCAGAAAGTTATCTAACTCTCATTAACTACAGTTTTGATCAGGGTCCTTGATTCAATAGACAATAGACAATAGACAATAGGTGCAGGAGTAGGCCATTCTATCCTTTGAGCCTGCACCACCATTCAATATGATCATGGCTGATCATCCTTAATCAGTATCCTGTTCCTGCCTTATCTCCATAACTCTTCATTCCACTATCCTTGAGAGCTCTATCCAACTCTTTCTTGAATGAATCCAGAGACTGGGCCTCCACTGCCCTCTGGGGAAGAGCATTTCACACAGCCACCACTCTCTGGGTGAAGACGTTTCTCCTCATCTCTGTCCTAAATGGTCTACCCCATATTTCTAAGCTGTGTCCTCTGGTTTGGCAGTTACCCATCAGTGGAAACATGTTTCCTGCCTCCAGAGTGTCCAATCCTTTAATAATCTTATATGACTCAATCAGATCCCCTCTCAGTCTTCGAAACTCAAGGGTATACCAGCCCAGTCGCTCCAGTCTTTCAGTGTAAGGTAGTCCCACCATTCCAGGAATTGACCTCATGAACCTACGCTGCACTCCCTCAATAGCCAGAATGTCTTTCCTCAAATTTGGAGACCAGAACTGCACACAGTACTCCAGGTGTGGTGTCACCAGGGCCCTGTACAGCTGCAGAAGAACCTCTTTGCTTCTATACTCAATCCCTCTTGTTATGAAGGCCAGCATGCTATTAGCCTTCTTCACTATCTGCTGTACCTGCACCCTCAGTCAAGTCCTGCTTCGATTGAAAGTGAAGTCACTCTGATCTCACCTCAAATTACATGGGAAGATCAGTTGAAAGAATACGAGCAAGATACAAGAACACTGTTTGTTTGAAAATTGTCCTTGAAATATCCAAAAGAAAATTGGTGCATGGCCTTCCTTAATGCATTATTTCAACATTAAACACCTTTTAAACAATATTCAGAACGGTGGGTGTTTGTTCTTTTAATTTGCTTCCAATTCAACGTAGAAATGAGAACGTGAATTGATCTTCTATAATGTGTTTAATATCCAGAATTTAATTCCATCTTTATCATCATTGCTCCAGCTCTATCAAACAAAACTAATGAACGAGCCTGTGTCCATCCTGCAGATGAAAAAGTTCTTTCAGCTCTGTCCATTGCAGCGAATGTTATAAAGAATAAGCTACAAGTCCACATAAAATGGAAATGTTGCACGACAAGGTGTCCAAAGCTAGTCCAAGGTTAATGATGTCCAAGCCTTATGAATAATACATGCAGAAGGGCGGAGTATGAAAGCAGAATTCAGCTCCATGTCCAAAATATTATTTGTGGCTCCCTCGCAAAAGACCTCAATCACATCACGCTGTAAATTCACTAAGAAAAGGACAACAAAAGACTGGAATTCCATCCACCTCCAGTAATATTTACTCCCAGCTAAACCGGCACATGAGATGCATATCCCATTCAAGACCAACTTCAGGTTGGTAGTGCAGGGTCTGTAGCTGTCAGGTGTGTTTGCAAACGATCTGAGGGGAGCTGCAGTCTGTCTGGATTCTGCAGCATGTGGATCAGCACAGAGACTTTACACAAGGCTGGGTTCCATTTCCCATCATGCTTTAATCATTGTTCATTTTCGTAACTCCATGGTCAGTTTATTATTGTCCATCATACGTTCATTGTTTTGGGTGGCCTATCTGGTCAGAAAGACAAATACAGTGGTGGTATTTATTTTGAGAGGACTTGAATATTAAAGCAAGGATGTATTTCTTAGGTTTTATAAGGCTCTGATCAGACCATATTAGGAGTATTTTCAGATATCATTTAAGATATATCTGGACAGATACATGAATGAGCAGGAAGCAAAGGGATACAGATCCTTAGAAAATAGGTGACAGGTTTAGATAGAAGATCTGGATAGGTGCAGGCTTGGAGGGCCAAAGGGCCTGTTCCTGTGCTGGAATTTTCTTTGTTCTTTGTTATTCTTTCTAAAATTTGCAAGGTTTTAACTTATTATATATTACAATTTAATAACATAATTCATTTATTTATTTGACAGTGCATATTCAATTATTGTTATTTCTAAAGTAGAGTCATAGAGATGTACAGAATTAAAACAAACCCTTTGATCCAAATTGTCCATGCCGACCAGATATCCCAACCCCATCTAATCCCACGTGCCCGCACCCAGGCCATATCCCTCCAAACCCTTCCTATTCATATACCCATCCAGATGCCTTTTAAATGTTGCAATTTTACTGGCCTCCACCACTTACTCTGGCAGCTAATTCCATACACGTACCACCCAATGCATGTAAGCGACCCTTAGGTCTCTTTTATATCTTTCCCCTCTCCTCCTAAACATATACCCTCTAGTTCTGGACTCCCCCACAGCATCTTGTCTATTTACCCTACCTATGCCCCTCATGATTTTATGAACCTCGATAAGGTCTCCCCTCAGCCTCCGACACTCCATGGAAAACAGCCCAAGCCCATTCAGCCTCTCTCTGTAGCTCAAATGCTCCAGCCCTTGCAGCATCCTTGTAAATCTTTTCTGAAACATTTCAAGTTTCACAACTTCTATCCGATAGGAAGGAGACTAGAAATGCACACAATATTCCAAAAGTGGCTTGACCAACTTCATGTACAGCCACTACATGACCTTCTAACTCTTGTACTCAATACTCTGACCAGTAAAGGAAAGCATATGAAATGTCTTCTTCACTGTCGTATCTATCTGCGACTCTACTTTCAAGGAACAATGAAACTGCACTCCAAGGTGTCTTTGTTTAGCAACACTCCCTATGACCTCATCATTAAGAGAATCACTCTTGCTTAGATTTGCTTTTCCAAAATGCAGCACCTTGCATTTATCTAAATTAAACTCATCTGCCACTTCTAAGCCCATTGACCCATCTGCTCTGTTGCAATCCGAGGTAACCTTCTTTGTGGTGCACTATACTTCCAATTTTGGTGTCATCTGCAAACTTACTAATTATACCTCTTATGGTCACATGCAAATCATTCATATAAATGATGAAAAGTAGTGGACACAGCACCGATCCTTGTGACACTCCACTTGTCACAGGCCTCCAATGTGAAAACAACGCTGCACCACCACCTTTGAGACAGTTTTGTATCCAAAAGGCTATTTCTCCCTGTATTCCATGACAGCTAACGTGGCTGACCAGTCTCCCATGGGGAATCTTATCGAACGACTTACTGAAGTTCAAATAAATCACGTCCACCATTCTGCCCTCATCAATCATCATTGTTACTTCTGCAAATAACTCAATCAACTTTGTAAGACATGATTTTCCACTCTCAAAGCAATGTTGACTATCCCTAGTCAGTCCTTGCCTTTCCAATTACATGTACGTGCTGTCCCTCAGGGTTCCTTCCAAGAACTTTCCCACCATCGCTGTTAGGCTCACTGATCTATAGTTCACTGGCTTGTCCTTTCCAACTTTCTTAAACAGTGGCATCACATGCGCCAATCTCCAGTCCTCTGGCACCTAACCTGTGACTATTGATGATACAAATATCTCAGTAACAGGCCCAGCAATCATTTCCCTGGCTTCCCACAGAGTTCTCGGGTACACCTGATCAGATCCTGGGGGTTTATCCACTTTTATGCATTTCAAAACATCCAGCACATTCTCCTCTATAATATGAACATTTTGAAGATGTCACCATTTATTTCCAAACATTCTATATTTTCCATGTCCTTTTCCACAGTAAACATTGATGCAAAACACTCATTTAGTATCTCCCCCATCTCCTGCGGCTCCACGCAAAGGCCTCCTTGCTGATCTTTGAGGGGGCCCTATTCACCCTTTTGTCCTTATTGTCTTTGTAAAATCCTTTGGATTCTACTTAATTCTATTTGCCGATGCCATCTTATGTCACCTTTTTGCACTCCTGATTTCCTTCTTAAGTATTCTCATACGGCCTTTGTACTCTTCTAAGGATTCACTTGAACTATCTTGTCTATACCTAAAATATGCACCCTTCCATTTCTTAACCAGACCCTCAATTTCTATCGTCATACAGCATCCCCTATACCTACAGCCTTTCCTTTCACCCTATCAGGAATATGCTGTCTCTGGACTCTCGTTACCTAATTTCTGAATGCTTCCCATTTTCCAGCCATCCCTTTACTTGCGAACATCTGCTCCCAGTCAGCTTTTGAAAATTCTTCCCTAATATCATCAAAATTGGCCTTACCCCAATTTAGAACTTCAACTTTTAGATCTGGTCTATGCTTTTCCTTCACTATTTTAAAATTAATGGAATTGTTGGCAAATAGCTGAAGCTCGCACATATCAGTGAGAAATTAAATCGATTGATTTTATTTAAATTTGTCCGAATGATAATTCTACTTGATTGTTCAATCATTTGATCACTCTGAATATGTAATCAGTCGGAGGTCAGCCACTTTGCAAATGATAGAGCGACATTGTGTACTGAGATTCAATGTATAATTGTGATCGCCAGAATAGTCAGCCAACATGCTCTTTTTCGGTACAGAACAAAACGGGCTTTCTTTACTTTTGTATCATGAAATGTTGTTAGGTGCTCATATTTTAGTTCCATCAATATAGAATCTAATTAATTGTTTTCAGAGATGATTCAGTTATTGTTCAGTTGAATAATTGTAGTTCAAACCTCATCATTGCCCAATTCACAATCATGGCAAACACCTGATTATTGTTCAGGTTATTAAACCCACCACGTTGCAATCATGACCGATATTAAAAATGGATTCCAAAAGGCCTGAATTCAGGCACCGTGCGACTGGACCTCACAGCTGCCTGTGGCACTCAGTTAGTCACTGGCACGTTCCTGAATCTGTCCAGAGAGTTTCCAACTTGGATCAGAGCAATCATTCAAACATTCCTGCAAAGTAAACCATTTGGATTCCACCTAGGGCAGAAGGAAACTAGTCAACAGGCTGTCACTGTTCTCAGCGTAGTCACAAATACTGTCTAAATGAGATACCAATGATTGACCAGGACTCAAGTCTTACAAAGTCATCTTCAGTCAGAGCCTGACCCAGAGAGCAGTTGTATGGACATGGAGTGTCAGAATCACATGGTGTTGCTTATGGTGCTGATATCCGGCATGTCCCCCATACTCCATACATCTGTCCCCTCGACCAGACACTGGGTGAAAATGTTCACAATTGACATTGCAGCATCTTGTTTCTCACTGTGAATCCTCTTAAATTATATCCAATAAATGTACCTTCATATTCACCAGTATCAAAATAAAATTGTACATGTCTATGGATGGTCAGATATTAATACATGGGTCACCCAACAGAATGCATCAAAAGAAATCAGGAGCTAATGGAAAGCCAAAAATCAGTTTAATAACTTAACTTGGTGGATTTTGTTTGGTCTACGTAAGCGAAAATATTGTGCCTGTGACCATGCACAACTTAACTGCAAGTATTGGCCTAACGTCCCTCTCGGCTTTCTGATCTCACACATCACTCCCTCACACATTCGCCAACTGATGAGAATCCACAAGCTGAGAGAAAATTGGAACATTGAGCAGGACGGAACAGTAAGAGCCCTTCAGCCCTCAATGTTTTGCCGGCCTTTTATCCTACTCTACGATCAGACTAACCAACAAAACCTTCAATGCACTAACTTCCATGTACCTATCCAAGAGTCTTTTAAAATATCCCTAATGTATCTGATTCTACTACCACTGCTGGCAGTACATTCTGCCCCCACCACTCTGTGTACCTCTGACATCTCCCCTAAACCTTCCACCAATCACCAGAAAATTATGCCCCTTGTTGATAGCCATTTCTGCCATGGGAAAATACTCTGGCTATCCAATCTTTATCACTCAACATCTTGTGCAACTCTAACAAGTCACCTGTCATCCTTCTTCGCTCCAGGGAGAAAAAGCCCTTGCTCCCACAAATGTTCTCCCCAAGAAATGTCCTCCAGACCTGGCAGCATCCTGGTAAATCTCCTCTGCACTCTCTCTGAGGCTTCCGCATGTTTCCTACAATGAGGCAACCAGAACTGAACACAATATTACAAGTGTGGTTGAACCATAGCTTTATGGAGCTGAGCAATAACCTCACTGTTCTTAAACTCAATCACCCTGATAATGAAGGCTAACACACCATTAACCTTCTTAACAACGTTATCTATTTGGGTGGCAACGTTGAGGGATCTATAGATCCCCCGTTCCACCACATTGTCAAGAATTCTGCATTTAAACCTATATTCTGTATGCCAATGCAACCTTCCAAAATAAATCACTTCGCACTTTTTAAGGTTGATCTCTATTTGCCACTTCTCAGCCCAGCTCTGCATCCTGTCAAAGTCCCATTGCAACCTGCAACAGCCCTCCAAACTAGATACAACTCTACCAAACTTCGTGTCATCGGCAAACGTACTAACCCACCATTCCACTTCCTCATCTAAATCATTTATAAAAATCACAAACAGCACAGGTCTCAGAGCCGATCCCTATGGAACACCACTGGTCACTGAGCTCCAGGCTGAATACTTTCTATCTGCTACCACATTCTGACTTCTATGGACCAACCAAGTACAAGTCCAGACAGCCAATTTTCCATGCGTCCCATGCCTCCTTATCTTACGAATGAGCCTGTAATGGGGAAACTTGTCAAACGCCTTGCTAAAATTCTTGTTTACCACATCTACTGGGCTACCTTCTTCAACGTGTATTTTCACGTCTTCAAAGAATTCAGTAAGGTTTGTGAGGCGTGACCTGCTCATCACAAAGCCATGCTGACTTCAAACCATGGTTTTTTAAGTAATTGCAAATCCCTTCTCTTGGAATCGTCTCCAATTGTTTGCCCACCATGTAAGGCTGACTTTTTTGTCATTCCCAGGGTTATCCCTATTCCCTTTCCCAAACAAGGGAATAACATTTGCTACTCTCCAATCATCAGGCACTACTTCAGTGGACAGTGAGGATGCAAAGATCATCACCAAAGGCACACCGATCTCTTCCGTCACTTCCTGGAGTAACCGAGGTTATACCCCATCTGTACTAGGAAATTTATCTATCCTTATGTTTGTACTTCAATCTATTGATATGGGGAGAGGTGTAGCTGCTGAAGGTTAGCAGAGATAGGGAAGGTTGTAGGGGCTGGAGGAGATTACAGGAAAATACAGAGATACACGTAGATAGTTTAAAAATGCAATTTTGCAATGTTCTAATAGAGAAAATATAGTGGAAATCTGTGGAATAGGCAAGGCACTGGGAAGAACTGAAGGAGCGAGAGGAGTGTCCAATCACAACAGAAATAGAGTTAGTGTCATACAGCACAGGAGAGGCCCTTCGATTGACAGCAACAAAAAGAAAAAAGCCCTGCAAACCCTGGAAAACCCTCCTTCCTAACGTCTGGGGGCTAGGGCTGGATTTGGGAGAGGTGTCCTACAGACTGCTCAAGTAACAATGTGGCATAACAAAGCCTCAGTTTCAGATCAAACACTGACACGGAAACCTCCTGCTGACTCTGCTCCCTCATCATCATTGTGTCAGATCAAACACTGACATGGAAACTCATGCTGTCTCCCCTCCGTCAGCCACATGGTGTCAGATCAAACACTGACACGGAAACCTCCTGCTGACTCCCCTCCTTCAGCCTCATGGTGTCAGATCAAACACTGACATGGTAACCTCCTGCCTACTCCCGTCCCTCAGCTGCAGGATCAGTGTCCCTCCACATTGAACAACACTTGGAGGAAGCACTGAGAGAGTGATAAAGCTGGAGAATATATACTGAGTGGGCCATTTCAAAACACCAAAGGGACATAGCCATGAGACTGGATCTGCGCCGGGTGGGGAGGCAACGACTGAGAGGGGGAAACATCTTTGATCTCATCCTCACCAATCTACCAGCTGCAGATACATTGATCAATGACCATATTGGGAACAGTGACTACCACATACTGTATTTCTGGAGACAAAGTCTCCCTTTTACATTGTGAATACCCTCTGTATCACCACATTCAACGGGAAAAAATTAGTAACCCAGCTTTGGGCAATGGGAGGTGAGTCATACATTTCATAAAGTCTCTACAATGTGGAAACATGCCCTTCAGTCAAGCAAGCCCATATCAACCATCCGAAGAGTATCCCACACAGACACACCCCAAAATTACCAACAGCAGTCGAATTGTACTCCAGCACAATTTTCACTGTCACTGTTGGCATGTGCTCCACTTTATCCTAAAAATCAGGTCAGGGGATAAACCCTTGTTCAATGGTGAATACAGGAGGGCGTGCAAAAAGCAGCGCTCGGTACACCTCAAAATTGAGGTGAAGTTACCAAATTGAGCTACTTTCTCACCAGATAGCATATGCTTCAAGTGACAGACAGATCTAACCAACAAATCAGACCTCATCTCTGCAATCCTGTCACATGCAATCAGGGAGAATGGTGGCGGACAATAACACAATTCACTGGAGGAGGAGGATCCACAAAAAAAAACTCCCTCAAAGATGGAAGAGCCCAGCACAACAATAGAAAAGCTAAGGCTTAAACATTCACAGCAATGTTCAGACAGAAGAGTCGGTGGGATAATCTATTTTATTCTCCTCCAGATGGCAGTCTTCAGCTAATCCAAAACATTTCATGTGGTATCAACAGTTGGCTAGCGTGATTGAATAATGCAAAGGCTGTGGGCCCTTATAACATTCAATACCAGCTGTTCGTGTTGGGCTACAGCACTGGCATCGCCCTGACACTGTGGGAAACTATCCAGATGTATCCACTACGTACACAGACAATACATCTGACAATCAATGACTTCCCCATTACTCTAATCCCTACCATTGATAAAGTGATGGCAGGTGTCATCCACAGTGGTATCAAGAAGCACTTCCTCAGCACCAACCTACCCACTGAAGCTCAGTTTGGTTTCTGCCAGGGCCACCCTTCCCCTGAGCTCATTGAAGACTTGGTTTAAAGTTGGCCAACAAACAGTTGAGCTCTAGAGTGGAGGCCAGAGTGACTGCACTTAACAACATCATAACTGCATTTGACCAAGATTAGATTAGATTACTTACAGTGTGCAAACAGGCCCTTCGGCCCAACAAGTCCACACCGACCCGCCGAAGCGCAACCCACCCATACATTTACCTCCTACCTAACACTATGGGCAATTTAGCATGGCCAATTCACCTGACCTGCACATCTTTGGACTGTGGGAGGAAACCGAAGCACCCGGAGGAAACCCACGCAGACACGGGGAGAACGTGCAAACTCCACACAGTCAGTCGCCTGAGGTGGGAATTGAACCCGGGTCTCTGGCGCTGTGAGGCAGCAGTGCTAACCACTGTGCCACCGTGCCGCCCACAAGTTTCATATCCAGGATTAATATCAAAGCTGGATCAAATAGGAATAGAATTGCACTGGCTGAAGTTACACCTGGCACAAAGGAAAATGGTTGGGGTTGGTGGAGAGCAGCCATCTCAGCTCCAGGACAGCTCTACTGCAGTTCCCAGGGGCAGGTGTTTCAGGGTAAGCCTGTAGATCAGAAATGGAAAGGTAAGGCACCAAGCTCCTACGGGATGATAGGGTTGTTCTCTCGCTGGACAGAGAGAACTGGTGGTAGATTAACTGGACAGTCAGCATGCCTCAAGTAAGGGAAAGGTTGAGAAGCAACAGTTCTCTCAGTCAGTACAGGAATTGAACCCCTACTGTTGGCGTTAATCTGCATTACAAACCAGTCATTCAACGGATTGAGATAACCATGTTCTCACTCAGCTCCTTGGGGTAGATATTGTAATATTATTCAATTCAGATATGTTGTGGAACACCTCAAGAACAGGTGGAACTAGAAATACACTTCCTAGCTCAGTGAGGGACAGCATCAGTGAGCGACAAGAGTGCTCTCTGCCCTAGTCCCAATGATTTTCAACTGCTTCATAAATGACCATCCAGACACTGCAAAGTCACAAGTGGGGATGTTTGCCAATGATTGGACAATGTTCAACACCATTTACTCAGATACTGAAGCAGTCCTTATCAAAATGCAACAGGACCTGGACATATGCAGGTGTGTGCTTGCAAGTGACAAGCTATCATTTCCATTACATACATGCCAGACAACGATTACCTCTAACAATACAGAACTGAACCATATCCTCTAACGGTCAATGCCACCACCATCACTGAACGCCCACCTAGCAATATCCCGGGGATTACCGTTAACCAGAACTGGACTGACCATATAATTTCATTACCCATCCCTGTGAAGGGCTTATGCTAAAACGTCGACTCTCCCGTACCTCAGATGCTGCCTGACCTGTTTCGCTTTTCCAGGGCCACACTTTGACGCATATAAATTTATTGGCTGCAAGAATATGTCACGGGCTAGGAACCCTGCAGAAATAACTCATCACGTAATTTCCGAAAGTCAACCAACCATCTGTAAGACCCACATTGAATGCGTGTGTGATGGAATACCAAGCATTTCCCTGCTGAGTGCAGCTTCACTCCTCATCCACTGACACTCTGTAGCAGTAATGTCTGCCATCCACACGCTGTTCTGCAGAAATTTAGCAAGGCACCTTACAACATTCCCTGAACCCATGATCATCAAGAAGGACAAGGGAAACGGATACATGGGACCACCACCATTTTCGCGTTCGTTCCAAGCCATCCACCATCCTTATTTGGAAATATATTACTGTTCCTTCAGAGTCACTGTTTCAAGGTCCTCCCTCATGGTATTGTAAGTCTGAATATGCAGATGGACTTCAGTGGGTCAATGTGAAAGCTCACCACCATGTTCTCAAGGGCAACAAGGGACGGGCAATAAATACTGCCCCAGTCACATTCCATGAATACATTAAAATGAAAAATACTGTCCGAAAATGACCAATGCTGGACATTGTTCTCTGGGTTTTGTGAGCTCAGGCTGGTTGGGTCCAGGCAGTAACCTGTTTGCTTTGAACCGCTGAAGGGATATGCTGTTTGAAACAATCTGTCAGTCTTTCAGACGCATGGCCTACATATCGAGCATCACACAGACACTGGCATTCACATCCCACATTACTGAGCTCTGAGATAGACAGACGCAATTCAAAATGTACTCATATCCGACTGCAGAATGTTTAAACGCACAGTGGTATTGTTGCCATGAAAATGATTGTGAGTGAATATTAATAGGGAGAAAATGAAGACTGCAGATGCTGGAGATCAGAGTCAAAAAGTGTGGTTCTGAAACAGCACAGCCGTTCAGGCAGCATCTGAGGAGCCAGCAGGACAGTCGACTATAATTTCAAAATATTAATAGAAGGGAAAATAATTGTATATTTTCAAAGTCCTTACACTTAATAATAATTTGGTCTTGGGTGTGATAATGAGACTCATCATTTCAATGCTCATTTCTGTGAGTTGTGCACTGTTTTCATCATATTGTTGTTATAAAAGTGAACTGAATAAATTAGTGGACTTTGTACTTATTGGACAATATTAAAAGTTGGTATTCAGAAAGGTTGTCAGACTTTCAGTAAAGAGACTTTGTTGTTAATGGTTAGAACAATGCTGCAAACATTTACACGGAAATTTCCAGCTCAAGTCACACACAAGGTCGTTGGGTTGGGATCATATTGGCCACCAATGGAGCTGCACAATTCTGTTTGGATACTGACATTGTGAGGCTAACATACACTGGATGTGGTTTATGACGGATTCAATGTAAGATGCCATGTGTTGCAGGAGTCCATCGCCTTTATAAGACCTTCATTCAGGAGGATCGGGTCCAAGGTGCAGAATTACAGAGTTTAGTTGACACACCAGAACATATATACTTGCAAGACATGGTTGTTTATGGCTATGGTTACAAATGTTGAAATGCGTCTGGAACAGCGCTATGTGCTAGTACATTGACCAATCTGCCCGACACACATCTCCCCGTTGTTCAGGTATGTCTCCAACTATGCTGCCCGACACACATCTCCCCGTTGTTCAGGTATGTGAAAGATTATGTCAGTAACTACCCAGCTCCAGTTTGGAAGCGCTCCGGACAGGTTTTGGAGATGGCCAGTGTTTTGGAAGTCATGGTGAGGACCAATAACATTGTCTGAATTCAGGCTTTTTCTCAAAGTCATTTTCAACAGCTCTGCTGCCTGCAAGATGTTATGTTCACTGAACTGAAAATCAATTAGCTGTTTTGTACAGTCACTGAATTATGTAATAGTTAGCTGTGTATTCCGGCAATTCAATTATTGTTCACTTCAATTGTTTTCAACTGAAAAATAATGATGTTTGGTTTATTTCAAATTATGAAAGAAACAAAGTGATATTAAATCTTCATTGTACAAAATGTAAAAGTGACCTGTTTTATATTTCCCAAAGACTAATCAAGCCACAGTCAGATATTGCCTGTAAAACAGGATTTTGTGAACAGGAGTATGTCCCAGGCAACAACATCATCCACTCTGGTAGGTTCTGTCCCACTGACAGGACACAGCCAGGCAGAGGGGGCAGCTCCTTGTTATATAGTCAATACAGTGCTCAGCATTGATGCTGGATCCTGTGGCTTCTAGACAACGCTGCGGCAGGTTATGTGGGAATCAGTAAAAGGGAAACATACAATTGACCACATTGTCAGCGATCTACCTACTGCAGATACACCTCTCCATTTCATATATCGGTAAGAATGGTCAGTGCACTGTCGTTAAGGGGAGCAAGGGCTATCTTCACATTTTGCAGACCCTCCTCACCATGATATGTACCCCTCTGGGTACTGAATGGGACAGACTTTAAACAGATTGAGCAACAAATGATGATGCATCCATGAGGTGCAATGGGCAATCGGCAGCAGCAGAATCTGTACAACTCATACAGTCTGGAACCTAACAGCCCGACATACCTCCCACTGTACAGCAACCATCACAGCCTGACATACCTCCCACTGTACAGTAACCACCACAACCTGACATACCTCCCACTGTACAGTCACCACCACAACCTGACATGCCTCCCAATGTACAGTAACCCTCACAGCCCGGCATACCTCCCACTGTGCAGTAACCATCACGGCCTGGTATATCTCCCACTGTACAGTAACTTTCATGGCCCAACAAACCTCCCACTCGACAGTAACCATCAAGAGTGGCACGGTGACTCAGTGGTTAACATTGCTGCCTCACAGCACCAAGGCCCTAGGTTCAATTCCGACCTTGGGTGATTGTCTGTGTGGAGTTTGCACATTCCCCCCCGTGTCTACGTGGGTTTCCTCTCACAGTCCAAAGATATGCAGGTCAGGTGAATTGGTCATTCTAAATTAAGAGGTCATTTAGTCAGAGGGAAATAGACAACAGACAGACAATAGATGCAGGAGTGGCCATTCAGCCCTTCAAGCCTGCACCGCCATTCAATATGATCATGGCTGATCATTCCTAATCAGTATCCTGTTCCTGCCTTATCTCCATTCCACTATCTTTGAGAGCTCTATCCAACTTTTTCTTAAAAGAATCCAGAGACTGGGCCTCCACTGCCCTCTGGGATACAGCATTCCACACAGCCACCACTCTTTCGGTGAAGACGTTTCTCCTCATCTCTGTCCTAAATGGTCTACCCCGTATTTTTAAACTGTGTCCTCTGGTTCGGCACTCACCCATCAGCGGAAACATGCTCCCTGCTGCCAGAGTGTCCAAATCTTTCATAATCTTATACGTCTCAATCAGATCCCCTCTCAGTCTTCGAAACTCAAGGGTATACAAGCTCAGTCGCTCCAGTCTTTCAGCGTAAGGTAGTCCCGCCATTCCAGGAATTGACCTCGTGAACCTACGCTGCACTCCCTCAATAGCCAGAATGTCTTTCCTCAAATTTGGAGACCAGAACTGCACACAGTACTCCAGGTGTGGTCTTACCAGGGCCCTGTACAGCTGCAGAAGCACCTCTTTGCTTCTATACTCAATTCCTCTTGTTATGAAGGCCAGCATGCTATTAGCCTTCTTCACTACCTGCTGTACCTGCATGCTTGCCTTCATTGACTGGTGTACAAGAACACCCAGATCTCTCTGCACTGCTCCTTTACCTAAATTGATTCCATTGAGGTAGTAATCTACCTTCCTGTTCTAGCCACCAAAGTGGATAACCATACATTTATCCACAGTAAACTGCATCTGCCATGCATCTGCCCTCTCACCTAACTTGTCCAGGTCACCCTGTAATCTCCTAACATCCTCATCACATGTCACCCTGCCACCCAGCTTTGTATCATCAGCAAATTTGCTAATGTTATTGCTGATACCATCTTCTATATCATTAACACATATTGTAAAAAGCTGCGGTCCCAGCATGGCTCCCTGCGGTACCCCACTGGTCATTGCCTGCCATTCCGAAATGGAGCCGTTTATCACTACCCTTTGTTTCCTATTAGCCAACCAATTTTCAATCCAATCTAGTACTTTGCCCCCAATACCATGCGCCCTAATTTTACTCAATAACCTCCTGTGTGGGACTTTATCAAAAGCTTTCTGAAAGTCCAGGTACACTACATCCACTGGATCTTCCTCGTCCAACTTCAGAGTTACATCCTCAAAAAATTCAAGATTAGTCAAGCATGATTTCCCCTTCATAAATCCATGCTGACTCTGTCCTATCCTGTTACTACTATCCAGATGTGCAGTAATTTCATCCTTTATAATAGACTTTAGCATCTTTCCCACCACTGAGGTCAGACTAGCTGGTCTATAATTTCCTGCTTTCTCTCTCCCACCTTTCTTAAAAAATGATATAACATTAGCCACCCTCCAATCCTCAGGAATCGACCCCGAATCTATCGAACACTGGAAAATAATCACCAACGCATCCACGATTTCCCGAGTCACCTCCTTCAGTCTCCTGGGATGCAGACCATCAGGCCCCGGAGACTTATCAACCTTCAGACCTAACAGTCTCTTCAACACCAAATCCTGGCAAATATAAGTTCCCTTAAGTTCAGGTCCTTCAGCCACTGTTTCCTCATTGAGATTGCTTGTGTCTTTCCCAGTGAACACAGATCTGAAGTACTCATTTAATTCCTCTGCCGTTTCTTTGTTCCCAGTCATATATTCCCCTGTTTCTGTCTTCAAGGGCCCAATTTTTGTCCTCCCCATTTTTTTGCCTTTCACATACCTAAAAAACCTTTTACTATCCTCCTTCATATTTTCGGCCAGTTTACCTTCGTACCTCATTTTTCCTCTGCGTATTTCCTTCTTAGTAATCCTCTGTTGCTCTTTAAAAGCTTCCCAGTCCTCAGTTTTCCCACTTATTTTAGCTTTCTTATACTTTTTCTATTTTAACTTTATATGTTTTTTAACTTCCCTCGTCAGCCACAGCCACCCATGCCTCCTCCTGGGATCTTTCTTCCTTATAGGAATGAACTGATCCTGCAACTTCTGCATTATACAAAGAAATATCCGCCATTGTTCCTCCACGGTCATCCCTGCTAAGGTATTGCACCATTGAATTTTGGCCAGCTCCTCCCTCATAGCATCATAGTTCCCTTTATTCAACAGAAGTACTGTCACTTCCGACTGTACCCTCTCCCTCTCAAATTGCAGATTGAAGCTTATTATGGTCACTACTTCCCAATGGCTCCTTCACTTCGAGGTCTCTGACCAATTCTGGTTCATTACACAATACCAGATCCAGAATTGCCTTCTCCCTGGTCGGCTCCAGCACCAGCTGCTCTAAGAATCCATCTTTGAGGCACTCCACAAAGTCTCTTTCTTGAGGCCCAATACCACCCTGATTCTCCCAGTCTACCTGCATGTTAAAATCCCCTATAACATCTTTGCGACAGGCCAATTTCAGCTCCTGATTCAACTTACATCCGACATCCAGACTTCTGTTTGGGGGCCTGTAGATGACTCCCAAGAGGGTCTTTTTACCCTTAGTATTTCGCAGCTCTGTGCACACTGACTCTACATCCCCTGACTCTAGATCCCCCCGCGCAAGGGACTCCCTTACCAACAAGGCCACCCCACCCCCTCTGCCCGTCAGTCTGTCCTTACGATAGCATATGTAGCCTTGAATATTCATTTCCCAGGCCCTGTCCACTTGAAGCCACGTCTCAGTTATCCCCACAATATCAAAATGGGTGTGGGTGGGTTACTCTTCGGAGAGTTGGTGTGGACTGCTTGGGCCGAAGTGCCTGTTTCCACATTTTAGGGAATCTAATCTACTCTCCAATGTTCAAGTGAGGAATATGATTGAATAATCAATTGTCTGAATGAGTGCAGCTCCAACAGTACTCTAGTATGGACTTATGGCAACAGGCAACACAGTTGCATGGGGAAGATTATGTCTCACAAACTTGATTGAATTTTTTGAGGAAGTGACAAAATTGATTGATGAGGGCATGGGGCTGGATGTTGGCCGTTTGGAGCTTAGCAAGTCCTTTGTTATGGTTCCTTATGGCTGGCTCATACAGAAGGTGAAGTGCATTGGAATCAGAGGTCAATTAGTAAGATGGACAGAGAACTGCTTGGCCATAGAAGACAGAGTAGTGGTGGAACAGTGTTTTTGAGACTGGAGATCTGTAAATAAATTGACGGAGCTGCAGATTAAGAGGATGAATACCAGAGAATACAGCAGGATATAGGTCAGCTGCAGACTTCGTCGGAGCAAATGCAGATGCAACTTTATGCAACAATTTATGCAACAATTATAACGTGATGCATTTTAGAAGGTCTAATGCAGCAGAGAAGTATATAGTAGATGGAAAAACTACTGATCGTATCGACATCCGAAGGGATCTTGGTGTACCGCTCCACAGTTCCCGGAAAGTGGCAACATGGATGGATAGAGTGATCAAGAAGACTGACGGCAAACTTGCAGACACGCATCCGAGCATGCAGTATGAAAATTAGCAGGTCATATTGCAGCTGTAGAGAAACTTAGTTCGGGCATATTTAGAATATTGTGTACAATACTGGTTAACACACGATGTGGAAGTGTTGGAGAGGTTATGGAAAAGTTTTAACAGGATGTTGTCTGGTTTGGAGGGCATTAGCCAGAAGGAAAAATTGAACAAACATGGTTTGTTTGCACCTGGGCATTATCGAATATGGGGCTACCTGATAGATATTTACAAAATTATCAGAGGCATAGATAGAAGGACAGTTCGAGGTTTTTCCCAGAGTAGAAATATCAATTACTCAGGTCCATAGGTTTTAGGTAAAAGGGAAAAATTTCAGGAGATATGATCGGCAAGTTTCGTTTTGCTTTTCCAGACAGAATGTGAAAGTGCCTGGAATGCGCTGATAGAGGGGAAGAAGCTAATATCGCAAGGTTTACGAGGTATCATGACACAGAGATGAGAAAGCAGCGAATAGAATGACATAGAATGTGTAGAACCAAAACCTTTTGTTTTAACTTGAGAAGGGCATCATGCGTCTGTGTGGGCTTGCTGGACTGAAGGGCCTGTTCCTGTGCTGGACTGTTCTTTAAGTCAAGATTTGAGCACAGCAGTGACGAGATGCTATGATTATTGATGATCAACAACCACATTACTTGGTGATCTCTCCTCATCAACTTGCAGCTTCATATTCTCCCTCCCACTGTGGGGAAACTCAATACAGAGAATTTGTCGTGAAAGTCAGAGCTGGTAACTGGTGAGTCCATCTCACCCCTCGCTCCTGTGGGCTTTTATCTTAGACAACAACGTCTCAGGGGACAAAGCACGAACAGAAACTGCATGTACTCCACACCCTCCAATGCTGGCATCTGTCATATGCCAGCCTCACTATGTATTCCCAGCACATCTCCGACCCACTGATAGTATGATTCTGTACTTCAATGCTGCAGCTCAGGGTGCACTGACAACTCTCATTGCAATGCTGCTGCAAGGACACTGTGCTCAGACACACACACCCAGCTCATGGCCTGTCCCTGTGGGTTGCTCACACCATGTTTGTACACGCTCAATGCTGCTGCAAGGACACTATTCTCAGGAACATACACCCAGCTCATAGATTGTTCCTCTGGGCTGCTCACCCGATGTTTCTACACACTCAATGCTGCTGCAAGGACACTGTGCACAGACACGCACACCCAGCTCATTGACTGTCCCTCTGGGCTGCTCACTCCGTGTTTATACACACTCAATGCTGCTGCAAGGAAACATTGCTTAGGGACACAAACCCAGCTCATGGACTGTCCCTCTGGGCTGTTCACTCGGTGTTTGTACACACTCACTTTGAGCTGACTTCAATGATCACGGAATTATTGCTTTGTCTTACGCTGCCCTCAGCAGTGTTTCCCCT
This sequence comes from Chiloscyllium plagiosum, assembly GCF_037043375.1. Lineage (NCBI taxonomy): Eukaryota > Metazoa > Chordata > Chondrichthyes > Orectolobiformes > Hemiscylliidae > Chiloscyllium > Chiloscyllium plagiosum. The sequence continues at coordinate 82,686,773 of NW_028270156.1, forward strand.
TAGCCATAGCTACCAGATTCACCCATCAGCCGTACTGTCTTGCTGTTTCGCACAGGCAAAACACCAGGAAGATTGATATCATTGTCCACAGTCAGTCACGGTGCTCAGCACACTGAGTCAAGGGGAGTCTCAGATCCCAGTCCAGGAGCTTGTACACGGCCAGTCAGCCTCTCGTGGTTGTTAGGTTCAGGATCCTATCCTTTTAGGGGGTGAGGAGCTGAATGTTGGGGAGATCCATGCCTCTCTTGGCTCTTTCTCACCTACTGTGGGATGTTTCCTTCTGGAATGTGAAAATTAGCAAGAGGTATTAAGCGAGATGGAAAAGGTTGGTGTGGCTTTTAGTGCTGGTACAGCTGGGAGAAAGGTGTTGAGGTATCCTGAATGAGTGAGCAGGCAGCACAGACACCAGGCAGAGTTGGGCAAAGGGGCAGGGGATGAGATTGGAGAGACTGAAAGAAGGTGCTGCATTAAGTGAGAGTAGGTGAACATGAGCTTGGTGGGAGGTGGGTGCAGTAACAGAGACAGAGAGTGAGGGTCAGGTCACAAAGTGCAGATGGTGGCACTTACATTGGTGGAGTGGAGAAGGTCACTGACCTCCTTCCGACACTGCTCTGCATTCACCCAGAAGACTGGCACCACACTTATACAGCGGTCAGCCTCGGGCCAAGCTCGCAGGGTCTAGTGTCATGGCATCCCCTGCCAGTACTGGAGGAAGATAATGTCCCTCTCGTGCACCATGCCATCCACCAGAACCTCAGGGGCTTATCCACAATGTTTTACCCCGTCTACCATGTCGAGGGCAGTTGTAGCTTGACAATCTAAGAGAGCAATGACTTTTTAGTAATGACACGTGGGACAGGGAGGCCAGTTCATTCTTGGATATCCGGGCAGTGGGCAGTTATTATGACGAAGGGGGAAATCATCGCATTAACGTCAGATGAGAAGAAAACAACGTGGGCAGCAAGGATAGTTAAATGAGGCAGATTGGGGATGGCATCATGAGAAAATGCACTTAACCTTGTGGAGAGAAACCCTCCATGAAACTCGACTAAAATGAGACTTGACAAAATCAAAAGATGGTTTAGGCTTCTGTCTGTCTGAAGCAAAATAGGGATACGGAGTGAAATATTGGGAGCAACAAACTTGGAGCGAAGAATTATGCAGGAGATTCAAATCCTTAAAAAGGGGTAACACAATGTGCCATACTGTTAAAAAGAGCCAGGGAAAATCCCCTGCTACATTATCCAATCCTCACTGGATGCAGGGATGGTGCCGGAGGACTGGAGAATATCTAACACCGCAGCTTTGTTTAATGTGGAGCAAGGGACTGACTGAATATGTCGAGGCTGGAACTGTGAGACAGTGGATAAAGGGTCACCGAGGAAGTCCCAGGGACTCCAGGACAGTCAGTATGGATTTGTTCAAGGAAGCTCATTTGTAATTAATCTGACTGTGTCGCTTTGAGGCAGTAACTTGTAACTACATGTGACTTACTTGGATTTGACGAGAGATCCCACGGCAAACTGTTTAAAAACAGAATCTATGGCGTCCAGGTGAATGGAGCAAACAACCCAGGGAGGTGCAAGCCAAGGCATTTCGGGACATCAACAACAGGGAGGAATACACAATAAATGAGAATATGGTCAGTATGGCAGATAAATGAAGGTAGCTGGAAACATCAATAATCTCATTCATGTAGGAAATGGCACCATTTCCTCTATCAGCCAAAGTGCAGAATTTCAGAGCAGGAAGATTATGCTGGAACTGTATAAATAATGAGTTCAGTCACAGCTTGAGGACTGTGTGCAGCTTTGGTCACCCTATTTAATGGAAGTATGGAATTGGACTGGAGAGAGGACAGAGAAGATTCGTTACCCTTTGAAAGTGGAAGTGCAGTTATGGGGAAAGATTGGAACGGAGGATGCTGTGAGGAGATTTGATTGGGGTGCACGTGGTGTAAGGGATCTGATTAGCGAGGGAGATAACATCTTGTTCCTGTTGGAGAACTGCGTTACCAACGGTGACTATTTAATGTAATTGGTTGAAATTTTAGCGAAGCGTTGAGAAAAGTTGTTATTTCACACAGAGTATGGTCGGGATCAGGAACTCATACGTGGAAGTGGAGTAGAGGCAGAAACTCTCAAACCATTTTAAAAAGGTGCCTGGATCTACACCTGAAGTCCTATAGTCTCTTGGGAGACAGAACTAGGGCTTTTTTTTTAAAAAAAACTTCTTCTTGTCCAATGCAGACAATGTACAGAGGGATCTCCTCTATACTGTGCTACTTCCTGAAGTTTTCGAAGGTTGCCAATATCTGATAGGATCACTAAACAGGGATGAGGGGAGTTGTCGGTCGGAGCAGAATGTGAATTGATTAGCATTACAATAATACTGATCCCAGCCTTTATATTATGCCACTTCACTGTGTTGGCCTATTTATCCTTCCTGTATAAACCGGGAAAACCTTTGATTATCCAGTTCTCAGTCGTGATCACACTGCAGCCACATTTCCATAATGACAGCTGCATCTGACCTGGTTAATGTTATTTAAAGCTATTATTTCATTGGCCTTATTCAACGTTCGGAAGGAATTCAGGGATGGCAGCAAGTGGCGGAGCCCATGATGGCTGTAGGGTGCAGAGGAGGTTACAGAGATAGTAAGGTGTGTGAAGGCTGGGGGATATTACAGGGATATGGTTTGTTCTAGCGGCTGAAGCAGATTATAAAGACAGGAGTGAAACGGAGCTGGACAAGCCAGATCAATCTTCTGTCTACAAGAACCTTGTAGAGAGAAACCCTCCCGAAACCTGATGAAAATGTTACCTGGACAATGATCACATGATTTAGCTCTCTGTGTCTGTCTGCACCTGAAGTAAAAACTCTGTCCACTGTGCTGACAAACTACCAGTCTACGTTTCGAGATGAGTAAGAGACGTTCTGTGTGGAGAACATTGAGATCGAGAGTTTGCAGAAAACAGAAAAACACCCACCTTATATTGGTCCTGCAGGAGACTGATAACAGGAGGGTGTACTGAAAGGAATAGGACTTTCATTGGAGAATCTGGAGGAGGTTTCAGAGACGAGGAGATTTGTAGCTGTCAATGCAAGTTCGAGATACGTGGAGGTCTTTTATAATGATGGAAACGAGGTCAGTCAGGTAAACGTCACTAATACGTGTTCTCTGATTGGGACTGTTAAACCTGGGGTTCAATCAGGGAATTCTGGCTGACAGAAATAAACAGGAGCGTCAAGGTATCAGTTCACTAAAGGAGCCAGTTCTGTGCTAGTGTGGGTCAGTACCATGGATCATGCATGTTGAAATAAAAGATGATTTGGTGACGGGATACCGGCCCCTCTGTGGAGTTATTTCAGTTTTAACATCTGGTAGAAATACAGAGAGAGGAGGGCTGAAGGTATTTCCACAGATCTGGATGGATTTAGAATCTGGAGGTTGCAGAGACAGTGAGCTGTGTCAGGGCAGAAGGTGGTTACAAAATCAGGAGCACGGTCGGGACTAGAGGATGTTACACGCCCGTTTAGGCATTGGAGTAGTTTACTCAGCAGGGAAAATTGGAGGGACTGGAGCAAAGAACACAGATGGCCAGGGATGTCAGTGCTGGAGGAAGTTAAAAATAGAATGAACACAGTAGTGGCTGGAGTTTATGAAGATACTGCGATCTGTCAGGGCATGAGGAAGTTAGTAACATTGATTGTTGTATGGACTGGAGGAGATTGTAAAGATTAGATTTCTATGAATCAGAGTACAGTAGTTGCAGAGAGCGTGAAGAGCTGTAAAGACTTGAGAAACATTTTATAGAGGAAAGGTTATCGGGGGTGGAGGTAATTTCAGAGAAAGAAATTTTACATGGTCTGTGTGAGTTACAGAGATAAAGAGGTCTAAATTGGCTAATAGAGGTTGCAGAGATTAGAATGTATCATCAGGGATCAATGAGGTTACAAAGACAGGATATTTTTGGATTTGGAGGACTGTCAAGACATCACACTGTACGACACAGACGCATTATGACACACACGGTTGTCATTTGGCAGATTATGGTTACACTAGCTCTTCAACTGAACTCTTTGCTGAGTAATGACCTCCTCTTTCCCTCACATCGTTAGACATTTCTTTTGTATCAAAAATCATCCAATCTCCTCCTGAATGTTTCAGTCAAACCTGCATCTAAAACGTATCTTAGTGTTTTCTAACTACTTCCAGGTATAAATCCTCTTTCTAGTTTCGAGGCAATCTTACTCCGTCTTTTGACACACTCAATCTGATGTGCCCTCAGCGGATTCTGGGACAGCTCTATGTTGGTTCACAATTTTCCCATAATTCATCCGCTCTACCATCTCTCCTCTGAACTTTCAGCATTCTTCCGGGTTCCCAACTTGATTCTCTATCTGACACCGATTGTATTGTTCTTCCCCGTAATCCAGGGAGCCTTGGGTTTGTTTGTCCTGTCTTTCCTATTTGATGGGCAATTCCACTGGACACAAACCATCTCCTCTTTGAAGTGAACCCATTGTTCAGTTTTTATTTTCTGACCAACTTGGTGTTCCAGTCAAAACTTGCCAACTTCATTCTTGCCACATTGAAGGCTGTTCTGTGTCAACTCATTTTTCTCACTCTCAATTACTGTATATTATTCTCTCCCATCATTCTGAACTTTGCAATAAAATTATCCCTGTTCCCCGAAACGTTCCCCTACTGATACTGGATCCACTTGCCCCACCTCTTTCCCAAGGGCCAGGTGCGACAGTACATACTCCCTTGGGCTGGACACATGCTCTTGCAGTTAGCTGTCCTCCATGTAATCGATGAACACTTGCTCCTCATGACCTTGCACCATCAGTATCCCACATCTATATCTGGATAAATTAAGTTTCTCAATATAACTACTCTGTCGCATTGTTATTGCTCTCAAATGGCCCTGCATATTTATTCTCTCCAACCTTTCCAATGGCTGGTGCCCTACAGACTATACCTCACTGTACAACTGTACACTTTTTTGTTCTGTAGCTCCAGCCAAATTCATTCTGACTTTGGACGGATCCTCATTCTCTTGGATTCCTTAACTAACGCTTATCTAAATCAATATTTCTACCCTTCATCCTTTCCCTTCCCTTCCATCGTTTTTGAACCCTTTATACCCAGCAATATTTAATACCCAGACCTGCCATTCATTGAGCGAGCTCTCGGTGATCAGTACATCAGATTTCCACACACCAATCTGCATCTGGAACTCTCCAAACTCCGAGTATTTATGTCCATGTAAAGAACCTCAGATTAAGGGTTTCTTTCTGACTCCAGCTTTCGCTGCTTGACTTGTTGCTGTAAATTAGTCCGAGCTGCCTCTCCCGGTATTTTGTGAATCCTGGTAGCCTCCTCTGCTATTACTTTTTGGATTCCATACATACGCTAAATTGTTTTCAATCCCTCCCACACACCACACAAAGAATTCAGTCCCAGCTCTGTCAAATGTTAGCCTATCGAGCTTGTACAGTTGCTGCCTTCCCCAGAACCAGTCCCAATGTCCCAGGAATCTGATGCCCTTCCTGCCCTCATTCCAAGCACACCCTCATCTACTTAAAACTCCGAATCTGTTCTCACTTGTACACTGCACTGGCAGTAACCACGGTGGCACGGTGGTTAGCACTGCTGCCTCACAGCGCTAGAGACTCCGGGTTCAATTCCCGACTCAGGCGACTGACTGTGTGGAGTTTGCACATTCTCCCCGTGTCTGCGTGGGTTTCCCCCGGGTGCTCCGGTTTCCTCCCACAGTCCAAAGATGTGCAGGTCAGGTGAATTGGCCATGCTAAATTGCCCGTAGTGTTAGGTATAGGGGTAAATGTAGGGGTATGGGTGGGTTGCGCTTCGGCGGGTCGGTGTGTACTTGTTGGGCCGAAGGGCCTGTTTCCACACTGTCAGTAATCTAATCTAATCTAATCTAATCTAATCTAACCCAGGGATTGCTACATTTGAGGGCCTGCTTGCTAACCATCCACCTAGTTCCGTAAATTCTGATTCCCAGACTACTTCACCCTTCCTACCCATGTCATTTCTACCAACATGGACATGACCTTTGACTGTTCACGGTCCCCCCAGACGAATGTCCTGCAGACACAGTGACTTTCTTGACCCCACTATCCTGGAATTACAGACACGCTGACATCTTCTTCAATTTCCTCAATCCCCTGTGACTATTGTTCCGCCCTCCTTCTTCCTCCCCTCCTGTACGGTCAGGCTGATTGTGGTACCACAAATATAGCTCTGACGGCCCTCCCCTGAGCAGCGAGCACCTTCATCAGCTTCCTCACTAGGAAACTGAATCGTGAGGGGATATCAAGCTATTCCTGGATTCCCTGACTGTTTCTCTTCGATTGACTGGGCGCCCATTCCCTTCTGTCTTCCAGACCGTCATGTCTGCAAGGTGATCCTCTCTCTGTATGTGCTATACCCCTAACTCTCAGCATCACAGATGCCCCATAGAGTCTTCAGTCACTGTCTGAGCTCCAAGACCCAGTGTTCATCTAGGACATGAACAGGGACTAAGTCTTCCCAATGTAACAGAACACATTTTCCATCTGACAAACATGTCTTGTCATGTCTTAAAATGCAACTTAATTAATTACTTAGAATGAAGTTAACATCAGGAAATAACAATATGGTTATGTACCTTATTCAACTGTGGCTTACTGAGGGTAATTTATTATATTGGCTCAAAATTTCACTTCTCCCTCTTACTTCTGAGTTCAACCCTTATTTTAGAAGTAACAAAAAATAAATTTGCTAACTTATAGCAATTTACGACAGTCCCTAATAACGGTGTGTTTATCAACCAAAGAATTTACAGTCTTTTCTGTGATGTCTTTTGCACTTCTTTCAAACTCAGTGCAGGCAGGTCCCAGCAGCAGAAAAGGGTGTCTATGACTCCCAGGTACGTGTAATCCTCCAGTTCCCACTCCACTTTGTCCCCTCAGATGGTCACCGTCGTTGTGACTCCCAGGAACGTGTAATCCTCCAGCTCCCACTCCACTCTGCTCCCTCACAGGGTCACCGTCTCTGTGACTCCCAAGACGACTAGGTCTTGATCCTCAGTGCTGATCCATATCCTCCCACTGTTTTTGCCTCTGTAACTTCAAGGTGTAAGTGATCCTCATGCTCCTGCTCGACTTTCCTCCCTCACATGGTCACTCCCTCTGTGACTCGATGTTGGTTTCGAGCCTCCTGTTCTGCTGCTTCTCCAACTCCAAGTCCCAGTCGGCCTCAATCCTTGCTGCTGATTTATACGCTCCCGCTCTGTGCTGCGTGTTCTCAGGTTCTCTCCTAATTTGACTCCCAAGTCTTGGTCGGCTTCAAGCCTCAACTGAGATTTATAGCACCCCATTCCGCATTGGTCCCTCACAGGATCGCTGTTGTCCCTGGAAGATAATGAAAAGGAGGAGATTGGAGGGGATAGAGGGCATTACAATGTTTGAGTGATCTGTAGGGGATGGAACATGTTATCTCGAGAGGCAGGCAGACCTGCAGTGCCTAAAGCAGGTTGCTGGAAGATGTAGGCGGTGTTGCAGGCACTGAAGGAGGCAAAGGAAATAGAGAGATGGTGGCTTGTTGGTGATGGAGCTTTGTAGAGACTAAAGGACTTTTATCTGAGCTGCTTGCCAGAGATAGGAAGACTACAACAAATGCAAATTGACAGCCAGCAAGTGTTGTAAGGTCGCGGAGACTGTTGGATGTTACAGAGTTAGAAGACTTGAAATAACTTGGAGGGGGGGGGGCGATATAGATTTTTGGAAAACCGGTGGTGTTCAAGGACACAAAGGACATGAGCAGATACTGAGAATGGGAGCATTCCAAAATAGTGGGATTGCAGGGGCTGGAAGAGCTGAGATGGGTACGGAGGATGAAAAGTGCCAATTTAGCATAATCAGCCGCTGTAATCCGTAAAGGTTTAACGGAGGGAACCTGTGCTGTCATTGATCACAGTTATATGGAGGGAGACAGACACTGAGTGGTTACAAATTTAGCAAAGAAGAGGTTATAGGTGATCAGAGGTTTATGCAAGAGTAAATAAATTTTAGAGATCACTAGCACTGATGAGAATGGAAGTGGTGAGATACTGCGAGGAACTAAATGAGTTGGGAATATGACAGATATAAATGGGAGAGCTGCATTATCTGGATGCAGTTACAGACATGAGGAGTGTTGTAGCACCTGCTGGAGGGGACACAAATAACACCAGTTCAAACGGCTGGTGCAGTGGCTCAAGAAGGCAGCTCACCACCACCTTCTCAGGAACAACTCAAAATCAACAGTACATGCTCGCCCAGCCAACAATGCTCATGTCCATTAATGAATAAATAAAAGATTTACAAGCAGTACTGAGGTCACTCAGGAAGGCACTTTCAACAGCACTTCACATCCCGGAAGAACTATACACCGGAAGGAGAGGAATTCCAGGTGCACGGGAACACCAGCATTTCCAGGGTGCCACGCTTCATCCTCCCAGCACTGTGTCTGTCCTAACACCCAAAGGATTGCACTGGGTCAGGAAGGCAGCACACCACCATCTTCTCCAGGGAATAACAGATGGAAAGGTAATGTTGGCCTTCCCAGTGGTAGCTATATCCCATCAAAGAAATTTTAAAAAGGGAAACTCATGGACTCATGGGCTAGCTGTTTGTCAGGATGTCCAAGATTGTAGGAAGGCTGTGGAGAAGGTAGCACTGACAGGGAATACTTGCGGACACAGAGATGGGTTCAAGTGTGTATACTTCAATGCAAGGAGTATCAGAAATAAGGTGGGTGAACTTAAGGCATGGATCAGTACCTGGGACTACGATGTTGTGGCCATCACGGAAACGTGGATAGAAGAGGGACAGGAATGGTTGTTGGAGGTTCCTGGTTACAGATGTTTCAGTAAGATTAGGGAGGGTGGTAAAAAAGGAGGTGGGGGGGTGGCGTTGCTAATTAGAAATGGTATAACGGCTGCAGAAAGTCAGTTCGAGGGGGATCTGTCTTTGGAGGTAGTATGGGCTGAAGTCAGAAATAGGAAAGGTGCAGTCACCTTGTTGGGTGTTTACTATAGGCTCCCCAATAGCAGCAGAGATGTGGAGAAACAGATTGGGAAACAGATTTTGGAAAGGTGCAGAAGCCACAGGGTAGTAGTCATGGGTGATTTCAACTTCCCAAACATTGATTGGAAGCTCTTTAGATCAAGTAGATTGGATAGGGCGGTGTTTGTGCAGTGTGTCCAGGAAGCTTTTCTAACTCAGTATGTAGATTGCCCGACCAGGGGGGATGCCATATTGGATTTGGTACTTGGTAACAAACTGGGACAAGTGATGGACTTATTAGTGGGTGAACATTTTGGTGATGGTGACCACAATTCTGTGACTTACACCTTGGTTATGGAGAGAGATAGGTGCGTGCAGCAGGGTGGGTTTTACAATTGGGGGAAGGGTAAATACGATGCTGTAAGACAGGATCTGAGGAGCATAAGTTGGGAGCATAGGCTGTCAGGGAAGAATGTCGTGGAAATGTGGAACTTTTTCAAGGAACAGATACGACTTGTCCTTGACATGTATGTACCTGTCAGGCAGGAAAGAGATGGTCATGTGAGGGAACCTTGGTTGACGAGGGAGGTTGAATGTCTTGTAAAGAGGAAGAAGGGGGCTTACATAAGGTTGAGGAAACAGCGTTCAGACAGAGCGTTGGAGGGATACAGGATAGCTAGGAGGGAGCTGAAGAAAGGGATTAGGAGAGCTAAGAGAGGGCATGAAAAATCTTGGCGGATAGGATCAAGGATAACCCCAAGGCATTTTATGCGTATCTGAGAAACATGAGAATGATGAGAACGAGGGTAGGTCCGATCAAGGACAGTAGTGGGAGACTGTGTATTGAGTCGGAAGAGATAGGAGAGGTCTTGAATGAGTACTTTTCTTCAGTATTTACAAACGAGAGGGACCGTATTGTTGAAGAGGAGAGTGTGAAACGGACTGGTAAGCTAGAGGAGATACTTGTTAGGAAGGAAGATGTGTTGGGCATTTTGAACAACTTGAGGATAGAAAAGTCCCCCGGGCCTGACGGGATATATTCTAGGATTATTTGGGAAACAAGAGAGGAAATTGCAGAACCGTTGGCAATGATCTTTTCGTCTTCACTGTCAACAGGGGTGGTACCAGGGGACTGGAGAGTGGCGAATGTTGTGCCCCTGTTCAACAAAGGGAATAGGGATAACCCCGGGAATTACAGGCTAGTTAGTCTTACTTCGGTGGTAGGCAAAGTAATGGAAAGGGATAGGATTTATGAGTATCTGGAAAGACACTGCTTGATTAGGGACAGCCAGCACGGATTTGTGAAGGGTAGGTCTTGCCTTACAAGTCTTATTGAATTCTTTGAGGAGGTGACCAAGCATGTGGATGAGGGTAGAGCAGTGGATGTAGTATATATGGATTTTAGTAAGGCATTTGATAAGGTTCCCTGTGGGAGGCTTATGTGAAAAGTCAGGCAGCATGGGATGTGGGAAATCTGGCCAGTTGGATAGAAAACTGGCTAACCGGTCGAAGTCAAGAGTGGTGGTAGATGGTAAATATTCAACCTGGAGCCCAGTTACATGTGGAGCTCCGCAGGGATCAGTTCTGGGTCCTCTGCTGTTTGTAATTTTTATTAATGACTTGGAAGAGGGAGTCGAAGGGTGGGTCAGTAAATTTGCAGATTATACGAAGATTGGTGGAGTTGTGGATAGTGAGGAGGGCTGTTGTCGGCTGCAAAGGGACTTAGATATGATGCAGAGCTGGGCTGAGGAGTGGCAGATGGAGTTCAACCCTGCCAAGTATGAGGTTGTCCATTTTGGAAGGACAAATAAGAATGCGGAATACAGGGTTAACGGTAGGGTTCTTAGTAAGGTGGAGGAGCAGAGGGATCTTGGGGTCTATGTTCATAGATCTTTGAAAGTTGCCACTCAGGTGGATAGAGCTTGTAAGAAGACCTAAGGTGTGTTAGCGTTCATTAGCAGAGGGATTGAATTCAAGAGTCGTGAAGTAATGTTACAGCTGTACAGGACTTTGTTTAGGCCACATTTGGATTACTGTATGCAGTTCTGGTCACCTCACTTTAGGAAAGATGTGGAAGCTTTGGAGAGGGTGCAGAGAAGATTTACCAGGATGTTGCCTGGAATGGAGAATAGCTCGTACGAGGATAGGTTGAGAGTGCTAGGCCTTTTCTCATTGGAACGGAGAAGGATGAGGGGTGACTTGATAGAGGTTTATAAGATGATCAGAGGAATAGATAGAGTAGACAGTCAGAAACTTTTTCCCCGGGTACAACAGAGTGTTCCAAGGGGACATAAATTTAAGGTGAAGGGTGAAAGGTATAGGGGAGATGTCAGGGGTAGGTTCTTTACCCAGAGAGTGGCAGGGCTTGGAATGCGCTGCCTGTGGGAGTGGCAGAGTCAGAATCATTGGCGAACTTTAAGTGGCAATTGGATAGGTACATGGATAGGTGCTTAAGCTAGGACAAATGTTCGGCACAACATCGTGGGCCGAAGGGCCTGTTCTGTGCTGTATTGTTCTATGTTCTTCATGTCCCCTTTGCTTCCTCCACACAACTCACATTCCCATTTAGTTCTGTGTCATTAACAAACGTGGAACATTTGATTTTGTCCATCCATCAAATGCATCGAATCCCTTTGTGAATAGTTATGGGTCAAGCACTAATCCATTTATTCCCATTTAGTTTTCTGTCTGTTGAAGAATTCCCAATCCATCCCAATCTGACATTCCTTCCAATCCCACATTTACCAATATTGTTTATCCACCTCTTCAGTAGAACCTTGTTGAAAGATTTCTTCGAATCCCGACAAACCATTCTTGCCTTCTATCTACTCTGCTGTTTTTGGCCAGACAGAGAAACAAACCCGACACTGTTTGTGAAATGAATTTTCAGTTTAAGCACAGCATGCTTGGTATGCATAAAGGATTGGCTGATTGGCAGAAGACAGACAGTGGGTATAAAACGGTCATTTTCATGATGGGAACTGGTGGTGAGGGGAGCTCCGCAGGGGTCAGTCTTGGGACCACACTGTACACGTCATATCTTAACAGTCTGGACAAAGATTGTGAATGGGTACGGGAACTAGGTTTCCAAGATAGATCGCAGGGATGAAATGCGTGTCATATGAGGAGCAGGTAAAGACTCTGGGTCTGCACTTGATGAAGTTTCAGAGGCGGAGGCAGGATCTCATTCAAACTTACAGAATACTGAGGGGCCTGAATGGAGTGGACAGCGGAAATATGTTTCCACTAGGCAGAGGGACGAAGGCCAAAGGACATAGCTTCAGAGTGAAGGGACAACCCTTCAGAATGGAGATGTGTAGGAATTTATTCAGCCAGAGTGAAGGGACAACCCTTCAGAATGGAGATGTGTAGGAATTTATTCAGCCAGAGGGTGATGAATCTGTAGAACCCACTGCCTCTGGGGCTGTGGAGGTGAGTAATTCAGCGTATTTAACTGAGAGTTAGATATATTCTTGGTGAGTAAGGAGATCACGGGATACAGGGAGTAGGCGAGAGAATGGTGTTCAGAAACAATTCAGCCAGAATCAAATGGTATGGCAGTCTCCCGTGTCTGCGTGGGTTTCCTCCGGGTGCTCCGGTTTCCTCCCTCAGTCCAAAGATGTGCAGAAAAGGAGAATTGGCCTGGTGCAGCTACCATCCCCAAGCTGATTGATGACGTCACATCCACCCCCATCATGGCCGCTTCCACAGCCACTTCCGCCATCATAATTCTTCATGCACCACACGGGACATCACTTCCACCCCTCACATCATCACTGATGTCATACGCTCAGTGACCTCCGTCCCCCCACTGCTATGTTTGCCACCACTTCCGCCCCCACCAACACCACTCACCTGCATTCTGCTGACACGCCCCCCACAGATCCCACACCATCCCCGCCCCCCAGAACCTGAGGGGAACACCACCCCTGCTCTTGACTCCACCCCCATTCCCCCACCACCACACCCACTCCAATTGCAGGCTCCGCCGCCACTTCCAGCTCCACACCCACACTAGCTCCTAGGTCACCATCCCTCCAGACCTCTCCCTCAGCAGAGGACTCACCTTCATCCCCCTCTGCCCACGCATCAATGAATTTAATACACTCCGTGACGTCGAACACTTCTTCCCCCGCCTCCATCTCCGAGCCTACTTTTACAATCAGGACTCCCGCTCACCTTCCGAGGACGCCTTCGCCCGCCTCCAACACACTCCATCCACCTGGACAGCCCGTGTTGGCCTATTACCTGCCCACGACCTCTTCTTTTCCAACTGCAGCCGGGACATTAACCGCCTCAACCAGTCTACCACCTCCCCCAATCCAATCTCTCACCCACACAGCGCGTTGCCCTCTACTCCTTTTTGCTCCAATCCCGACCTCACCATCAAGCCAGAAGATAAAGTGGGTGCAGCGGTAGTCTGGTAGACGTCAACTCGAGGACACTTCCTCCTACCGCCCCCTTGACCATGACCCCACGCCCATCATCTCCCAGACCATTCATAACCTGATCACTTCAGGACATCTCCCACCCACAGCTTCCAAACTCATAGTCCGGGAACCATGCGCTGCCCAGTTCTACCTCCTTCCCAAGATCCACAAGCCTGACAACCCTGGCCGACCAATTATCTCAGTATGTTCATGCCCTACTGAACGCATCTCTACCTACCTCAACACTGTCCTATCTCCCCAGTCCAGGAACTCCACGCATACGTTCGAGACACCAACCATGGCCTCCACCTCCTCCAAGATTTCTGTCCTCGGCACCCAACGCCTCATCTTCACCATGGATATCCAATCCCTCTACAGCTCCATCCGCCATGACCAGCACCTCGAAGCCCTCCGTTTCTTCCTCTCCCGACGTCCCCAACAGTATCCTTCCACTGACACTCTCATTCGTTTGGCCGAACTGGTCCTCACCCTTAACAATTTCTCCTTCGAAACCTACCACTTCCTCCACACCAAAGGGGTAGCCATGGGCACCCGTATGGGCCCCAGCTATGCTGTCTCTTTGTTAAATATGTAGAACAGTCCATCTTCCGTAGTTACACCGGCACCATTCCCCACCTCTTCCTCCGCTACATTGCTGACTACAACGGTTCAACCTCGTGCTCCCATGAGGAGAATGAGCAATTCATCAACTTCACCAACACATTCCACTATGACCTTAAATTTACCTGGACCATCTCTGACACCTCCCTCCCCTTCCTGGACCTCTCCATCTCCATTAATGATGACCGACTTGACACCGACATTTTATACAAACCCACTGACTCCTACAGCTGCCTGGATTACAAGTCTTCCCACCCTACCTCTTGCAAAAATGCCATCTCGTATTCCCAATTCCTCCGTCTTCATGGTATCTACTCCCAGGAGGACCAGTTCCACCACAGAACACACTAGATAGAATCCTTCTTTCGAGAACGCAATTTCCCTTCCCACATGGTAAAAGATGTCCTCCAACGCATCTCGTCCACATCCCGCACCAACCATAACAAGGGCAGAACCCCCCTTGTGCTCACCTTCCACCCTACCTACCTTTGCATAAACCAAATCATCTGACGACATTTCCGCCAACTCCAAATGGATCACACCACCAGGGATATATGTACCTCCCCACCTCTTTCCGCCTTCCGCAAAGACGAGTCCCTCCGTGACTACCTGGTCAGGTCCACGCCACCCTAAAGTCCACCCTTCTGTCCTGGCACCTTCCCCACCACCACAGGAATTGCAAAACCTGCGCCCACACTCCTCTCTCGCCTCCATCCAAGGAGCCTTCCGCATCAATCACAATTTTACTTGCACTTCCACCAATATCATTTATTGTATCAGTTGCTCCCGATGCGGTCTCCTCTACATTGGGGAGATTGGAAGCCTCCTAGCAGAGCGCTTTAGGAAATATCTCTGGGACACCCGCACCAATCAACCACACAGCCCTGTGGCCCAGCATTTCAACTCCCTCTCCAACTCAGCCAAGGACATGGAGGTCCTGGTCCCCCTTCACCGCCGCTCCCTCACTACCCGACGCCTGGAGGAAGAACGCCGCATCTTCCGTCTCGGAACACTTCAACCCCAGGGCATCAATGTGGAATTCACCAGTTTCCTCATTTCCCCTTCCCCCAACTCACCCAGTTCCAAACTTCCAGCTCAGCACTGTCCCCATGACTTGTCCAACCTGCCTATCTTCCTTTCTACCTGTCCACTCCATCCTGCTCTCTGACCTATCATCTTAATTCCATCCCCATTCACCCATTGTACCCTTTGATACCTTCCCCCACCCTCCTCCCTGACCTATCACTCCATCCTCACCCCAACTCACCTATTGTACTCTATGCTACTTTCTCCCCACCCCCACCCTCCTCTCATTTATTTCTCCAGTCTTCAGGCACTGTGCCTGTAGTCCTGATGAAGGGCATTTGCTTGAAACGTCAATTTTCCTGCTCCTCGTATGCTGCCTGAACTGCTGTGCATTTCCAGCACCAATCTAATCCAGAATCCGGTTTCCAGCATTTGCAGTCATTGTTTCTACCCAGTCTCGATGGATCGAATGGCCTAATTCTACCCCTATTGATGATAGTCTTATAGATGGTGCTCATTCCATAGGTTTCCAAGTATGCAGTTAGCATTTCGGGCTTATCGTTTACCATACATTCCAGCACTTTCCTGTTATTACTACCACCTTTGGTTTCAGACAGACTGCAGAAAGCTACACCACAGAGTGGAATCCTTGTGTATAAATCTCAGAAAGGTGGTATACAGGGTCAGCAGGTCATTGAGAAGGCAAATGGAATGCTAGGATTGACTCCAAAGGGAATGGAGAATAACAATAGGGAAGGCTTGTAACAACTATAGAGGCCACCAGTCAACCCATACTGAGAAAACTGTGAACAGGTTTGGTCCCCTATCTAGGGGGAACATGTTCTTGCACTGGAGGCAGCACAGAGAAGGTTCACCAGAGTGATCCTCAAAATGGAGGGGTATTGATGAGAAGAGGTAGAGAAGGTTGAAATTAAACTCATTATAATTTAGAAAATGATGCAAATTAATTGATATACTGAACATTCTTGTATTCTTACAGGATCAGTACTGAGACGTGGTTTCCCTGAGTGAGGATCTACAACCAAAGATAAAGCAGAAAGCAGGCATTAGAGAAGCTTACAGAGAAAAGAAGGGTTGGAGAGATTGGAGGATGTTACAGAGTTCGGGTGGTTTGAGATAACCATTGTTGGTTAGAGATCAGATAGGTTATTGGAATGAAAGATATCATGTAGATGTACAGGGATATCAGTCCTGAAGGAGTTACAGAAATAGGGATGAATATAGGGACTAGAAATTAAACAGATAGGGTAGTTTTTGGAGCTACAGCAGATACAGAGACTGAGAGGGTTGTTGGGACTGGAGATTATAAAGATATGGGTGATAGTTGGAGCGACAGGATTTTTTATGGAAAGGGAGGATTGGATGGGCTGGAGAGTGCACAGATAGGGATGGTGGTTGGAACTGCAGGTGTTTGTAGAGGTCGGGAGGATTGTTGGGACTGGGGATTACACTGATGTGGACAGTAGTTGGAGCTGCAGGAATCAGTGATATAGGCAGGTTGAAGGGACTGGATCAGTTCACAGAGCCAGGGATAATTGTAGCGAATGGAGGAGACAGAGATACTGAAGGTTGTAGGCTGCAGGAGTTCAGATAGTTAGTGAGGAGTGTGATGGCAGGTTTGCAGCATTCCCATCAGTTACACAGAGATGTGGAGTACTGTACTGTAATCAAGAGGGTTGTAGGTGCTGGAAGATATTACAAAGACAGTGAGCTGTCGTATTGAGGAGGTTACAGGGACAGGATGCATTGAGGAGTTGGAGTCTGCTACAAGAAATAAATGTGCTGCAAGGAATCAATAACCTTACATCGATCAGGAGGATTGGAAGGTCTGGAGATAGAGAATGAGAATTGCAGGGGCTGAAGAATATCACAGAGATGGGAAGCAACATATGAGCTGGAAGACTTAAAACATGAGATGTTCTGTAGGCACTGGAGTCAGGAAAGACACAGGGAGATCTGCAGGGATTACAGGTGCTTAAAAGGATAGTGAGACATCTCAGTGTCAGATGGGGATAGTTAACACAGACATGGAGTATTTTATGGAATGGTGCTATTTACAGAGATTAAGAAAGTTGTATAGAATTGAGGCACTAACAGAGATATAGAAGGCTGTAGTGAGTGAAGACATTTGCTAAGATCGGATGTTGAGGTTCTGGACGCTATGTCGATGGGAAGTCTTGAAAGTCTGTCAGAGCTTACAGAAACAGTAACAGCAATAAAGGCTGGAGACACTTAATTAGATCGGGAGCATTGCACAAACTGGAGGAGGTTCCAGCCATAGGGAGGGTTGTAGGGGAGGGTGACGTTAACACAGATAAGGGTGTAAGAGCTGGAGAATGTTATGGAGATGATTAGATTGGTGGAGATACTAGACGTGTTTACATTGACAGAGTGGGTCATAGCGACGGGAAAATGTTACATAGTTATTGAGTCTTGTAGGAACTGGATTGGGAGAGTCACAGACATTGGACTGGGTTCTACAGATTGGGAGTATAGCAGGGACCTGAGAGGATTACTCAGAAATGGAGGATTATGGGGTCACCAAAATTTTCAGAGGGATTCAGGGAGAGGAAACACAGATATGGAGGGATGTTGGAGCTGTCAGAGTTTACAGAGACTGGGAGGTTCCGAACTGTTTAATTGTTAGAGGGATATTTTTAGGGTCCGTAATATGGAATGCAGAGGAAGAATTTAGATTTTATTAGACTCACTACAGTATGGAAATGGCACTTCGGCCCATCAAGTCCACACCAACTCTCCAAAAAGTAATCCAATCGGACCCATTTCCCTCTTGATAATGCACCTAATGCTATAGGCAGTTTAAAATGGCAAATTCCCGCAGACCTGCACATCTTTGGACTGTAGGAAGAAACTGGAGCAAAGCCATGCAGAGGGAATGTGCCAACTCCATACAGTCACCCAAGGCTGGAATTGAACCTGGGTCTCTAGCGCTCTGAGGCAGCAATGCTCACCACTGAACCGCCCTGCCATCCTAAACTGCAGACCTACACAAAGGGAGGGTGTTTGAGGTGCAGGGAGGAGCACACAGAGATGGGGAGTGTTGTTGCAACTGGAAAATGATCTGGAGGTGTTTATACAGATAAGCTGGTTGGTAGGGATGGAAGATGGTTACAGAGTTCGTGTGGTACTATAGGCCAGGAGGCAAGAGTGTTATAGGGACTGCAGAAGGTTACAGTGATATCATGTTCTCTTGGGACTTGAGTAAGGTACACAGGTGGATACTTTGTTCCTGGCTGGAGGGTTTTACAGAGACAGGGTGGACTGTAGTTATTGTGGAAAACTACAGAAATAGGGATTATTTACTGAGTGCAGGATGAGATTATTGAGATGTGCATGTTATCGAGACTAGAGCAATTTTCAAATCGGGAGAGTCGTCAGCATTGGAGTAGGTTTCAAATATACAGCAGAATTATGCTAGGGGTAGAGGTTTCATAAATAAGATTTTTTTCTGGGAATTACAAGCCTTCAAGACACTGGTGCAGATGAGTTGGACCAAAAGGTGTGTTTCCTTGCTGTATGACTCTATCACATGGCAAGAGATTGCGTGAGAAGGGGAATATAGAACAGAAAGACCCCAGATTTCAATATCATCTCCTTGAGGGAGGCCTGCTTTCCCCTCTGTTGTATTGATCCTCACTAAGACAGCACAGGCCAAGACTGATCACTGTGAACTTCCTATATTGAAAGAGGAAGGCACAGAACAGCAGAGATGAAAGTAATCAAGAGTGTGTGGATTGAGCCTGGGACCATCGTGCTCTGTGTTCACCCTTCAACACTGTATCTGTGTCATGTCTTCCGGACAAAACTTCGATCCCTTAAATTCGTTGTCCTCTGTTCACTGTGAGTGATCTTACCTTGCTGCAGGATTTATTGAAGACTCCAGATCGCCATGATCTCTGGTTGACCAATTGCGTTCAATGAGATGATGGATCAAACACCCAGCAATTGGGAAGTTTATTGAGTCAGGATCATCCTGAATACATGCAGGAGACAGACAACTAGACATAATGGGAAATTAGACTGCGGTGAGGGTCACACATAGAGAATGGAGCTGAGTCCCACAGAAATCCCAGTCTCCATCCATGGTCTGTGTTGCCTCGTCTCTCTAGAGTGGAGAATTCTATTGGCTCAGGATCTGGAGTAGCTGCAAAGCTGCAGTCACCGGCAGCAATTAGACCCTCACAGTGACAGATACCACATGGAGAGATACTGAGAAATAGCACCAGAGTGTGGGAAGGTATCAGGATCAAATCACGACCAAGAAGAAGTGGTTTGAATCATGGTGCACTGGGATCAGTACTCAGGAATGAGGGGGCTATCACTGGGACAGGAGACAATAGACAATAGACAATTGGTGCAGGAGTAGGCCATTCTGCCCTTCGAGCCTGGTATTACTCTCACTAGACTGTTCATCCAGATTTAATGCCGGTGGCAGGGATACCCATCTGAATGCTCAATATCCTTTCAGGGAGGAAATCTGTGATGGGCAGCTGGTCTGACCTACATATGACTCCAGACCCAGACCTACATATGACTCTAAACTGCCCTCTGAAATGGTTGAGCAAGCCAATCAGTTCAAGGGCAGCTCGGGGGTGGGCATGAAATGCTGGCCAGCCAGAGACAGCAATATCCTACGAGGGAATTTAAATAAACACAGCTGGGACCAGTGTCCTGACCAATCATGTTGGTAAGTAAATGGATAGGGCTTTAAACTGATATGGAGGATGCAGGGACATGATTCAGGTGAAAGGAACTTTCCAAATCCATAGAGAAAAGGTGAAGCATCGGAACAGCATGGAATGTGACTGATGACAAGCAGAAAGGAACAGGATGGGACAGAGTTTAACTAAAACTGTACGTCAGTGAATCAGTTCGTGACAGAACATTGTGGGAAAGAGTAAATTATAATGTTGTTTCTTTTGGAAGTTTCAACCTATCTGCAACAAGGTAATAGACTTGTGACACAGAGATAAATGGAATTTAGGCAGCAGAGAGACGTGGTTACAGGGTGAACCAAAGGTGGAACATAAATGTTCAACAGTACACAACCTTGCGGGATCTCAGGAAAAATAGGAGTGCAGGATGGGTACTCCTGACACTAATCGATAGCAAAGGCATTACAGAGAAAGCATTTGGCCTCAGATGATGTGGCTGAATCAGCCTGAATGTGACTTCTGAATCCCATGTGTCACAAACACAAGCAGAAGTATATTTTTTTAGGCTGCCTAGCAGCATTTCACTGTTCATGCCCGCATTAAACAGGAATTCGTTGGAATTTATAACAAAGGCATTATGATAATTTTGGGAGACTTCAATCTTTGCATGTTCTGGGACAGTCACACTGGCAAGAGTGATATTATCCGAGCTCCTCTTTGAATGTTTTTGCCAGTATTCCTCTGAATAGCATTGTGTAAATGGCTAGCGATGTCACTATCTCAGATCGACCGTTGGGTGATGAAGGTGTGTGAAGGACAGACGTCACACAGAGATCCGCCAGGAGATTGCAATATAGTTGAATTCAAAGAAATTATCAAGTTTTCAAGTGACCATAAAGCGCACCCGAGCATCAGCAACAAATCCAATTGTGTGAGTTTGAGATGAGAACCTACCAAAGCAAACAGGGGAAACAGACTGAAATGTCAGGCTGAAAATGGACTGTGGGAAACAG
This sequence comes from Chiloscyllium plagiosum, assembly GCF_037043375.1. Lineage (NCBI taxonomy): Eukaryota > Metazoa > Chordata > Chondrichthyes > Orectolobiformes > Hemiscylliidae > Chiloscyllium > Chiloscyllium plagiosum. The sequence continues at coordinate 82,707,620 of NW_028270156.1, forward strand.
TTACAGTCATAGAGTCATAGAAATGTACAGCAGCGAAACAGACTCCTCGGTCCAATTCATCCACGCCGAACAGATGTCATAACCATTCTAGTTCCATTTACCTGCACATATCCCACGAAACCCTTCCTATTCATATACCCATCCAGATTCCTTTTAAATGTTGTAATTATACCCATCTCCATCACTTCCTCTGGCAGTTGATTCCATACACACAACACCCTCTGCGTGAAAAAGTTGCCCCTTAGGTCCCTTTCAAATCTTTCACCTCTCCGCCCTGAACTTCTGCCTTCTAGTTATGGACTCCCCTACCCATGGAAACGACCTTGTCTGTTTATCATATTCATGTCCCTCCTGACTTTATAAACCTCTATAAGGTCACCCCTCAGCCTCTGACACTCTAGGAAAAACAGCCCCAGTCGATTCAGCCTCTCCTTGTAGCTCAACTCCTCCAACTCTGGCAACATCCTTGTTAATCTTTTCTGAACGCTTTCAAGCTTCACAACATCCTTCCGATAGGAATGAGACTAGAGTCGCACGCGACATTCCAAAAATGGTCTAACCAATGTCCTGTACAGCCGAAAGAAGACCTGCCAACTCTTATACTCGATACTCTGACCAATAAAGGGAAACATAGGAAATGGCTTTTTCACTATTCTATCTACCTGCGACTCTACTTTCAAGGAATTATGAACCTGCACTGCAAGGTTTCTTTGTTCAGCTACACTCCCTAAGACCTTACCATGAAGTATGTAAGTCCTGTGAAGATTTGCTTTTCCAAAGTAAAACACCTCACATTTATCTAAATTAATCTCTATCTGCCATTCCTCACTCCACTGGCTCATTTGATAAAGAGGAGACAGTGAGGACAGCAGATGCTGGAGATCAGAGTTGAGAGTGTTGCTGGAAAAACACAGCAGGTCAGGCAGCATCCGAGGAGCAGGAAAGTTGACGTTTCGGGCTGGAGCCCTTCATCAGGAATGAAACTGGGAGCATCGGGAGTAGAGAGAATAATGGGAGGGGTGTGGGTCTGGGGAAAAGGCAGCCGAGAGTGCAATAGTTGGTTGGAGATGGGGGTAAGAGTGTTAGTCAGAGAGGAGGGTGGAGAGGATAGGTGGGAAGGAAGATTGACAGGTGGGACAGGTGGGATCGTGGTGCTGAGCTGGAAGGTTGGAACTGGGGTAAGGGGGAGGAGGGAAAATTAAGGAAATTGGTGAAGTCCACATTGATGTCATGGGGTTGAAGGGTCCTTAGGCAGAAGACAAGGCGTTCTTTCTCCAGGCGTTGGGTGTTGAGGGAATGGCGGTGGAGGAGGCCCAGGACCTGCATGCTCTCGGCAGATTGGGAGGGGGTGTTGAAATATTTGGCATCAGGTCCCTGGGTTGATTTTCAGATGCCCTGGAGATGTTCTGTAAAGCGTTCAGTCTCCTCATCTCCTCTACATTTGAGACGCTGGACACCTTCTAGCAGAGAACTTTAGAGAACATCTCCGGACACTTGCATCAATTAACCCTACCGCCCTGTTGGGCAGGACTTGAACCTGTGTGGGCAAAACCAATGGATTTCTTACCCATCCCCTAAACCACTCGACTACAACTACATGCTTACAGAAGTTACAGAGCTAAGGAGGATTGTAAGGACTGGAAGAGGTTTCATAGTTTATGAGTGTAGTGGGGTCTGGAGGAAAATACCAAAATAGGGAGGATTTATGTTTGAAGGATTCTCCAGAAAAATCTTTACAGGATTAATGCCAGGATTCTTGACAGTGTGGTGTGACAGAAAAACTTGGGGTCAACATCCAGAGATCCTTCAAAGTTGCCACCCAAGTTGTTCGGGTTGTTAAGAAAGCAAATGATGTGGAGGGGGTTTGAGTTTAAGAGCCGTGAGGTTATGCTGCAGCTCGATACAGCCTGTGCTTAGACCACAATTGGAATATTGTGTTCAGTTCTGTTTGCCTCTTTACAGGAAAGATGTGGAAGCTTTGGAGAGGGTGCAGAGGAGAGTAATCAGGATGCTGTCTGGACTGGAGGGGAATGAAAAAGGATGAGAAGTGACCTGATCGAGGTTCACGAGGTAATGAGAGGCATACATAGAGTGGGTGACCCGAGCATATTCCCATTGCGAAAATGGTTAAACCTAGGAGGCAAAATTGCAAAGTAATTGGAGGAAGGTTGAGGGGAGATGTCAGAGGTAGCTACTTTACAGAGAGTGTGGTGGGTGAGTGGAATGTATTACCAGTGTTGGTGGTAGAGTCAGATACATTAGGACATTTAAGTAACTTTTGGATAGGCACATGAATGATAGCAAAATGAATTTCTCAAAATGAAGACCTGTGACCAGGTGGTGTTCCACAGAGATCCGTGCTGGCACCACTGGTGCTTGTGATACATATCAATGGTTTGGAGGAACGTATCGGTTCGTTGACTAGCAAGTTCGCAAATGACACTAAGATTGGTAGAATAGCAGACAGGGAAGGGAACTGTCAGATAATACAGCAGAATATAAATAGATTGGAGAGACGGGCAGAGAAATGGCAGATGGAGTTCAATCCTGGCAAATGCTAGGTGATGCATTTCAGAAGATCCAATTCAACAGTGAACTATAAAGCAAATGGAAAAGTCCTGGGGAAAATTGATGTACAGAGAGATCTGGGTATTCAGGCCCATTGTTCCTTGTAGGTCGTGACGCAGGCCAGTAAAGTGGTCAAAGCTTTCCTTCATTGGAAGGGGTATTGAGTACAAGAGTTGGCAGGTCATTTTACAGTTGAATAGGACTTTGGTTCGGCCACATTTAGAATATTATGTACAGCTCTGGTCGCCATTTTACCAAAAGGATGTGCATGCTTTGGAGAGGGTGCAGAGAAGGTTCACCAGGATGTTGCCTGGTATAGAGGGCGCTAGCTATGATGAGGGATTGAATAGATTCGGATTAGATTAGATTAGATTATTTACAGTGTGGAAACAGGCCCTTCGGCCCAACAAGTCCACACCGACCCGCCGAAGCGCAACCCACCCATACCCCTACATTTACCCCTTTAACCTAACACTACGGGTAATTTAGCATGGCCAATTCACCTGACCCGCACATCTTTGTGACTGTGGGAGGAAACCGGAGTACCCGGAGGAAACCCACGCAGACACGGGGAGAATGTGCAAACTCCACACAGTGTCGCCTGAGTCGGGAATTGAACCCGGGTCTCTGGCGCTGTGAGGCAGCAGTGCTAACCACTGTGCCACCGTGCCGCCCACAAATATATATTTTACAAGTCAATATATATTGTTGAGAATTATAAAATAACTGAATATATTCTTCTGCTTTAACCGTGTGGGCGGCACGGTGGCCCAGTGGTTAGCACTGCTGCCTCACAGCGCCTGTAGACCCGGGTTCAATTCCCGACTCAGGCGACTGACTGTGTGGAGTTTGCACATTCTCCCCGTGTCTGCATGGGTTTCCTCCGGGTGCTCCGGTTTCCTCCCACAGTCCAAAGATGTGCGGGTCAGGTGAATTGGCCATGCTAAATTGCCCGTAGTGTTAGGTTAAAGGGGTGGATGTAGGGGTATGGGTGGGTTGCGCTTCGGCGGGTCGGTGTGGACTTGTTGGGCCGAAGGGCCTGTTTCCACACTGTAAGTAATCTAATCTAATCTAATCTAATCTAATCTAATCTAATCATCTAAACATTCGAACTATAGGCCCATTCCAGTTTAGCGAACTACTACCTTATACCCTTGTGACTGCCTTTAAGTTTAGATACTAGTTGAAGAACCAAATTCCTCACCCTAAAGCTAAATTCTATCATGCTGCATTGCATCTTACCTAAAGAGTCTTTTACTTTGAGCTCATTAATCAATTACATTATCAGGTCTAAAATAGCTGTTCCCTGATTGGTTCCAGGGCATCTGTTCTGTGAAATTGCACAGAGCAGTCTATCTCAAATTGCTTCAGAAGGTAACATAAGCTGAGTGCGCAATACTATTTTAACTAACAGAGAATCCTCTGAATACCAGGATTCTGTTAGATCCCCCAAATTACTCAGAGCATGGAATCCCTACGTTGTGGAAACAGGCCCTTCAGCCCAACAAATCCACACCAACCCTCCAAAGAGTATCCCAACCAAACCTATTCCTCAATGTTTACCCCTGATTAATGCACTGAAACTGTGCATTGCTGGACACTATGGCAATTTGGCATGACCAATTCACCTAACCTGCAGATCTTTGGATTGTGGGTTCGCAGCCCTGGTTCGCAGTTGCTTCATGAATTCTGAATGTTGCTGCCTCTATTAGTCACTGACGCATTAGAAAGACGAAGGTTGACTGGGAAATTGATTGAGGTCTGCAAAATCAAGGGATGTATAGGAAAGGTGGATAGCAAGAAACTATTTTCCCCAAGAGTGCAGAACTCAATTACTAGATGTCACGAGTTCAAAGTGAGAGGAGAAAGGTTTAGGGCAGATATGCGTGAAAAGTTCTTTATGCAGAGGGTGATGGGGGCCTGGAACACTTTGCCAGCGGTGGAGGTACAGGCAGGAATGATAATGTCACTTAAGATGTATCTAGACAGATGCATGAATGGGCAGGCAGCAAAGGGATACAAATCCTCAGAAAATAGGCTACGGGTTTAGACAGAGGATCTGGATAAGTGCAGGCTTAGAGGGCTGAAGGGCCTGTTCCTTTGCTTTGATTTTCTTTGTTGTTTGAATGGTTTGCAGGTTTGATTGATCTTAGAGTATGACATTGAGGGCTGAAGTGCCTGTACTGCGCTGTATTGTAGCTGTGTTCTAAATAAGGAGGATTACAATAGCACCAAGAGGTTTCGGTAGGCAGGGGAGGATGGGATTTGAATGAATAGTTAAATTAGGAAGATTTGCTCGGAGTGCCAGAGGTAACAGAGACAGCAATGGAGCAGACGACCCAGATTGGGAGAGTTGTGGAGACTGGAGGTGGTTTCACAGGGAGTGAGGACCATAGAGCCACAGGAGGTTACAGAAATTTGGAGAGCTGTAGCGTCTACACGTATTCATGAAGATGGAGAGGTTGGGAAGGATGGAGCAGTTTACAGGGAGAAGGAAGCTGGTAGGATGGCGCGGTTTACACAGACTGGGAGGGTTTCCGGTGAATAGAGAAGATAACAGAGATAAAGTGAGTTGTAAAGACTGGAGGAACAATCAGTGATATGAAGGGTAGTCATGACTGAAGTTGTTGATAGATATAGGAAGGTTACTTCTGCAAATTATTTAGATATGGTGGGTGTGGAGTCTGACAGATTTTCCAGAAGTGCAGTAATTTTGGTTGGAGACAGTTTTACAGATAAGAAAGCATAAGTAACCTCTTCCAGTTTGGTTAAAGTGGGAAGGGTTGTAGGGGAGGGTGACGTTTACACAGATAGTGGTGTAAGAGTTGGAAAAGGTTATCGAGATGAGTAAATGGGTAGAGATACAGGAGGAGTTTACATTGATAGGGTGGGTTCTGGCAACGGGAGGATGTCACATAGATAGCGAGTCTTGTCGGAACTGGCTTTCAGTGGGTTCTACAGATCTGGAGTGCAGCAGGAACCTGAGCGGATTGTCGAGTCTCCACCGAGTGATCGTGTCTTTAGGACTGGAAGAGCTACATAGACACGGAAACATTGAAGACAATGTGTGCCTTCTTCTTTTTCTTGAACAGAGCTTCAATATTCCTCATCAGCCAGGGATACCTAAACCTGCCAGCTTTTCCCTTCACTCTAACCGAGTCATATTGGATTCCTGAGCTCACACTTTTAAAAGCTTCCCAACTGCCAATCATTCCTTTTCCTTCAAACAGAATCACCCAGTAATGGGAGCATGATGTGGAGGAGCCAGTGTTAGACTGGGATGGACAAAGTTAAAAATCACACATCAGCTTACAGTCCAGCAGGTTTATTTGGAGACACTAGAGTGCTGCTTCTTCATCAGGTGGTTGTGGAGCACAATCATAAGACACAGAATTTATAGCAACATGATAGCAGTATCATGGAGTGTAATATCAAATAAATTTAATTTAAATTTTCATCTTTTAGAACGATCATCTGGACTTCGAAACTAGTGCTTCAAAATAAACCTGTTGGACTATAATCTGGTGTTGTGTGATTTTTAATTCACCCAATCGACCTCTGCTCGATCTTGCCGAATAGCCCCAAAATTAGCCCTTCTCCAGTTTAAGACGTTAATCTGTGGAGATGTCTGATCTTTTTCAATATCAATGTTAAAACGGTTGTGGTCACTGGACACAAAGTGCTCTCCGACTGCCACTTCAGTCAGTTGCCCAACCTCTTTTCTGAGGGGAGGTCCAGTGTTGCGTCCGCCTGAGTAGCGTGGGGTCCTCGACATATTGATCTAGGAAACGTTCTTGGACACATTTGACAAATTCCAACTCATACGGGCCTTTTACACTCTGGGTGGTCCAGTCGATACAGGTGAAGTTAAAATCTCCAACCAATACTATTCAATTATTTCTATAGGTACCTGCAATCTCTCTTCATATCTGTTCCTCTTGTACCCACTGGCTATTTGGAGGTCCAGAACACCATCCCAGCAGACTGACCATCACCTTTTTGTTTCTAACTTCTAACCAGATGACTTCATTTGATCACCCCTCTAAGCACCGTTGTTATGTCCTCCCTATCAAATGGACAACTCTCCCTCCTCACTTACTTGTCCTTCTGTCACGCCTGTAGCTTCTGGATCTTGGAGCACTGAGCTGCCAGCCCTGCCCTTCTCTCAGCCATGCTTCTGTTATGGTGATAATATTCCAGCCCCCAGAGCCAATCCATGCCCTGAGATTGTCTGCCTTACCAGTCAGGCCTCGTGCGTTGAAATAAATGCCCTTTAAAACAGAAGTCTTTTCCCTCCTTTGACTGTGCCCTGGATATCATGAATAGGAAACTTGTTCTCAATGGCTGATGTATTTTCCCCGGACTGATCGTTGGTACCTCTCTAACTCAGAGTCCAAACCCCCTGCCAAACTAATTTAAATCCTCACCATGTCACACTAGCAAATCTCCCCCCAGGGATACTGGTGCCCCTCTGGCTCAAGTCAAAACCATCACCCTTGTACTAGTCACCTCTACCCCAGAAGAGATCCCAATGGACCAAGAACTGAAATCCCTACCCCCTCCATCAGCTCCTCAGCCACGTATCCACTTGGCCGATCTTTCTATTTCTATCCTCATTGGCATGTGGCACTGGGATTAATCTGGAGATCACAAGCCTTGAGGTCCTGCTTTTAACTTCTTTATGCACTCCCTGTACATATTTCACAGGATCCCACCTCTTTGGCTAACTATGTCATGTGGACCGACGTGCACAATGACCTCTGAAGTATTTACCCTGCCACCTCAGATGTTCTGTCACCACTCATTACCTGATAGCTGGGAGGCAACACACCAGCCTGGCGTTTCTTCTGCAGCCAAAGAATCACCTGTCTATCCCCCTCACAACTGAGTCTCCTATCAGTATCACGATCATTAGAGAGAATCTGGCAAACATGGAATGGGAAGATTATCCGCAGTTGGGTCTATATTTGGAAAATGTTAATATGTTAAAGTGATACAGTGAGAATTCAGGGCCAGAGCGCTCATAACGAGGGAATAGTAAAGGCAGTAAGTCTAATAAATACTGATCAAGCAATATAGTGAATTTGATAAAGAAAATACAGTGCAATAAACACAGGTGAAGCCAATAGAAAGTATGGAGAGTGCAAGAGGGCTCCTTAAAAATTAAGGACAAACAGTGGTCATTAAATATCCTTGGTAGATACTGTTAAGGAAAAGCCACAAGGTATTTCAGTAATGTAGTTAGAATAAGAGAATTACTGGGGAAAGAGTGGGCCCTGTTAGAAACCAAAGGGACAATCTGTGCATGGAGAGGGATAAGTGTGCACTACAGGGCAAGAGTTATAGCTGGGGGCAGGGAAATTATGATGCGGTGAGGCATGACTTAGGATGTGTGGCTTGGAAAAGTAAGCTTCAAGGCAAGGGCGTAATTGATATGTGGAGCTTGTTCAAGGAGCAACTATTGAGTGTCCTTGATAAGTATGTACCCGTCAGGCAGGGAGGAAAGGGTCGTGTGAGGGAGCCGTGGTTTAATAAGGAATTGGAATCCCTTGTTAAATGGAAGAGGGCGGCCTATGTAAAGATGAGGCGTGAAGGTTCAATTGGGGCGATTGAGAGTTATAAGGTAGCCAGGAAGGACCTGAAGAGAGAGCTAAGAGCAGCAAGGAGGGGACATGAAAGGTCCTTAGTTGGTAGGATTAGGGAAAACCCTAAGGCTTTCTATAGGTATGTCAGGAATAAAAAAATGACTAGGGTAGGAATAGGTCCAATCAAGGATAGTTGTGGGAAGTTGCGTGTGGATGCTGAAGAGATTGGGGAGACACTGAATGAATACTTTTCGTTAGTATTCAATCAGGAACAGGACATTGTTGTCAATGTGAGTACTGAGTCACAATTAAGTAGAGTGGATGGCTTTGAGGTATGTAGAGTAGAGGTGTTGGAAATTCTGGAAAGGGTGAAAATAGATAAGTCCCCTGGGCCTGATGGCATTTATCCTAGGATTCTCTGGGAAGCAAGGGAGGAGATTGCAGAGCCATTGGCCTTGATTTTTATGTCCTCGTTGTCTACAGGAGTAGTGCCAGAAGATTGGAGGCTAGCAAATGTGGTTCCCTTGTACAAGAAGGGGAGTAGGGATAACCCTAGTAACTATAGGCCGGTGAGTCTCACTTCTGTTTTGGGCAAAATCTTAGAGAGAATTGTAAGGGATAGGATTTATGAACATCTGGATAGGAATAATGTGATCAAGGATAGTCAGCATGGTTTTGTGAAGGGTCGGTCGTGCCTCACAAACCTTATTGAATTCTTTGAGAAGGTGACTAAGGAGGTGGACGAGGGGAAAGCGGTAGATGTGGTGTATATGGATTTTAGTAAGGCGTTTGATAAGGTTCCCCATGGTAAACTACTGCAAAAAATACGGAGGTATGGCATTGAGGGTGAGTTGGAGGTTTGGATTAGGAGTTGGCTGGCTGAAGAAGACAGAGGGTAGTAGTTGATGGCAAAGGTTCATCTTGGAGTGCCGTCACTAGCGGTGTTCCGCAAGGATCTGTTTTGGGACCATTGCTGTTTGTCATTTTTATAAATGACCTGGAGGAGGGGTTAGAAGGTTGGGTGAGCAAGTTTGCGGATGATACGAAAGTCAGAGGAGTTGTAGACAGTGAGGAAGGATGTGTCAGGTTACAGCAGGATATAGATAAGCTGCAGAACTGGGCAGAAAGGTGGCAAATGGAGTTCAATGTAGGTAAGTGTGAAGTGATTCACTTTGGTAAGAGTAATAAAAAGATGGGGTACTGGGCTAATGGTCAGATACTTGGTAGTGTGGATGAGCAGAGGGATCTTGGTGTCCATGTACACAGATCTTTGAAAGTTGCCACCCAGGTAAATAGTGCGGTGAAGAAGGCATATGGCATACTGGCTTTTATTGGTAGAGGAATTGAGTTCCGGAGTACTGAGGTTATGTTGCAGTTGTATAAGACTCTGGTGCGGCCGCATCTGGAGTATTGTGTGCAGTTTTGGTCGCCATACTATAGGAAGGATGTGGAGGCACTGGAATGGGTGCAGAGGAGGTTTACCAGGATGTTGCCTGGTATGGTAGAAAGATCGTATGAGGAAAGGCTGAGGCACTTGGGGTTGTTTTCATTGGAGAAAAGAAGGTTTAGGGGTGACTTGATAGAGGTGTACAAGATGATTAGGGGTTTAGATAGGGTTGACAGTGAGAATCTTTTTCCACGTATGGAGTCAGCTATTACAAGGGGGCATAGCTTTAAATTAAGGGGAGGAGGTAGGTATAGGATAGATGTTAGGGGTAGGTTCTTTACTCAGCGAGTCGTGAGTTCATGGAATGCCCTGCCAGTAGCAGTGGTGGACTCTCCCTCATTATGGGCATTTAAGCAGGTATTGGATAGGCATATGGAGGAAAGTGGGCTAGTGTAGGTTAGGTGGGCTTGGATCGGCGCAACATCGAGGGCCGAAGGGCCTGTACTGCGCTGTATTTTTCTATGTTCTATGTTCTATGTTCTAAGTAGGTGAGGTCTTCAACGAATGCTTCCCATCTGTATTCACACAGGAGAAAGACATTGTATCCGGGACTCCAGTTGGGATGGTGAGATTTTCAAACATGTTACGACCAATTAGGAGAAGGTATTCAATGTTTTTACAGGCATAAATGTGGAGAAATCCACAGTGCCCAATGAAATTTATCCCAAGCTGCTATGGGAGATAATGGAGGAGATTGCTGGGGCTCTGGTGAATATATTTAATACTTTGCTGGCTATAGGTGAAGTGCCGAATGACTGGAGGATAGCTAATGTAATTCATTTCTTCTGGAAGGGCAGCAGGGATAAGCCAGGTAATTATAGAGCAGATAGTCTGACAACAGTGGGAGGGAAATTGTTGGGAACAATTCTGAGGGACAGACTGAATCAACATTTGGAAAGGGAGAGATCAATTATGGATACTCATCACGGATTTGGTAGAGTAAGAACCTGTCCCAAATTGAGCTGAGATTTTTGTTTGAAATTACCAATTGGTGAGAGCAATGCAGATGATGTGGGTTACATGGAGTTCATTAAGGCGTTTGACAAGGTCCCATGAAAGGCTGGTCCAACAGACGAATGGGATCCAAGGCAATTGGCAATCTGGATCCACAACTGGTGGAGGGTTGGCTTTCTGTTTGAAGCTCTTTCACCAGCGCGTGTCCCACTGGGATCTGTGCAGGAACCATTGTTGTTTATTATGTACATTAATGACTTGGATGTGAAAGCAGAAGGTATCATTATAGGGTTGCAGATGACATGAAAGGTGAGGGTGTTGTCTATAGTGAGGTGGATGGTCTCAGACTACAGTCTGAAGGTTGATGCTGGGGCAGAATTTCAAGACAGGAACTTAAATAGAAAAAGCAGGCAAGGGCACAGCAGACAATGGGGGAAAACTGATCAATTAAAGTCCATTTATTTCTAAGTAAAAGCCCTAACAGTTAAGGCAGATGAACTCAGTGCATGGATGGGAATATGGGACTAGAATACCACAGTGTGACAGAAACACAGCTGAGGGAGTTCAGGACTCGCAGCTCAATGTTCCAGTGTACAGATTATACAGGAAGGAGAGAACAGGAAGCGAGAGAGGAGGGGGAGTGGAGTTTTTGACCAGTGAAAACATTACAGCAGGACTTCGAAAGTATATTCCTGGGGAACACCCAGTGAAGAGCTAATAGTGTAACTGAGAAATAAAATGGATGTTTAGTTTGTTATGACCGTACTACAGGCCCCAAGTTGTCAGCGGGAATTGGAACAGCAAATATGTCGGGTGATCTCAGATATCTGCAAGAATGATAGGGTCGTATTGAGTGGGGATTATAACTTTCCAAACCTCGACTCGGACAGTTAGAGTGTTCAGAGCTTGGATGGGAGGAATTTGTTAGGCATGTTCAAGAAAACTGTCTCAGTCAGAATGTTAATGGTCGCACTAAGGAAGGGGTATGTTAGAAACGAAAATCGCTTCTCAATAATCGCTCTAGACAAATGCAAGTCTGCAGAGTTGGGCACCCTTCTGAGAAGAAGGCGCGCTGAGGCTTACAAAGTCTCCCATTATATACAGTACAAGTCCCTCCCCTCCTTGGCTCTAACAAGCCATGAGGTTCACATTCTTAAAAACATCATTATTCTTCGATTTGATCACAAAGTCTGCAACAAATGTCTCCAGAGTCTCTAAAGTTGTTGTTTTTCTCACCCTGTAGTCTTATCAGTCAAAGACTTATTCTTCTCTGTCTGTGCTAGCGGTCTTATCAATCTGTAGCAGATGTCTCTCGAGTCGTTTCCCTATCCTGCAGTCTTATCAGTCAAGGACTCATCCTTCCCTGCCTGTGTTAATGGTTTCATCAATCAAGGGCCTGTTTGTTTTTTACCCTGCTCACAAATTGTCAGCATTCTGCACAATTTAAACTATTCTACTTTTGAGTATATAAAATGTTCTAGAAAAGAAACAAAAGTTTTGTCTTTTATTATAGATCAGTCTGTGGTCCAGGCACATCTTAAAGTTTAAACCGAAATTACCTCTCACAATTCCACCCTTTTCTTTCTTTAAGATGTGCCTGACCAAGATAAGCCCCCCCCTCCCTCAAGGGCCCGGGAAATCCTTGGTCTTTCGCAGCAACATCACTTTAAGTTCCCGCGTCCCATGTTGTGGAACCACCACTGCCTGGAGTCGGGAAATATTTTTCTGAATTAAAAACTGAATACAGGGAGTTAGGCAGGGTGTTACGAGAAGAAGAATCATGCCTCCCCCAACCACCAGCAACGCCGTGCGCCACCAGCTACCACCTAGGAGACCATCCCACCATCCGATGCCACTAAGAGGACGCCAAGATTGTACTGGCACATGGGCCAATTTCCGAATTTCATCGGAAATTTTCAAAACCGCTTTACCATTATCGTCAATTTCTAGACAGCAGTTTGTCAGGTTAAATTTCCCGCACACACCCCCCTCCGAGGCCAACAGATAATCCAAGGCAAGTCGGTTTTGATATATAGCAGCCCTCATCTGATCCTGCTGCTTAGCCAACAACTCTAGGGCCAGGGCAGTCCGGTTAGTAATGACCTCTACGACTGCTTGGAGCCTGATAATTCGATTTAACATATAGATAGGAGTACGATATCCCCATGATCCGTCCTGTGCCCACGTAGCCGGCCCGTAGTATTCAATAATCCGGGCCGGTGGCCACTCATCCCCCCAATCACCGACTTGGATATCCCTTGGCGACCTACGCAGGGAGTCAAAGAGTTTAACTCCCAAATCATCGCCTTCCTCCCGGGGTAATAGGAAGAATTCAGGTCTTATTAGACCCAGGAAGCATACTCCAGCCCATCCCATGGGCAGTTTGGAATATGCCTGATTACCGCATATCCAAAATAGGCCATCTGGAGCAGGCCCTCCCTGCCTCACAACGTCACCCCACAACTCCTTTACCCCAGGGACGCCCTCATAAGGACCAGGACCACTGCAATTCCAGTATTCGGATTGTTGGCCCCGTGGCAGAGTCTGGACAGGATTATTCCAGCATTGATTCCCCTGACAACCATCGCTCCACACTCTTTTCATGCCATCGGAAGGGTCAGCACTTAGCTCGTAAGAGGAGGAATCAGAACGTAACCGAATGCAATTTTGATGATCTCGGTGTGCAATGTACCAAGCAATATTCTCAGGCCACCATACTCGCGTGGTTGCATCCAATATATTCTGACAGGGGCTAATCCCTACCTTCACGGTCCCCTTGCCTTCAATACAGAACTGGCCCTCAGGGCTGTTTGTCAGTCTCCACCCCTGGCTTTTTCTGTCGTTGTCATGAGTCCAAGTGGTTTGCAGCAATTCCCCTATGTCTAAGCTTTGACCAGTCCACGGCCATTGTTCCGACATATGAGGCCCCCCACAGACCCAGCAATTGCTAACATTTAAAACAGTGGCTATTCTAGAGGTGAGATCAATAAAGAGGTTTTGTGTAACATCAGGGAGTTCAATCTTTCCTTCTACCTCTGCGTATACAGATGGCATTTTAGGGAGCACGACCGTTCCCTGACGGTCTTGCTCTTTCCCCAACCCCCGATCAGTGATCTGTATCTTGGTCTCCTTGACTCTGTCAACCTGCTCCCTGAGCAACACGGAGGATAGGTGTATTTTGCTAATACACACCCAGCGGTCATTTATAGGGCATCCATGGATTTTGCCACCGTATCCTTTATTATATACCTGATAATAGGGTCTCCCATCCTCCCAACATTCATGGCGTGCACTCACATCGTAACACCTATCGTCCACATAGGAATGGGACATAAATGATCCCGAATAGATTCGAATCCCAAGTCTTACTGTAGTTCGACATTTGTCACATCTCCCCTCACCCTCCCCCACATACAGGAGTAAACTGATCAATATCCCCACCAATACAGTCCAAGTAGAGTTCATTATTGCTGTCTTTTCAGTTTTACCGACAACGGCTTGTCCCCTTGCTCGCATGTCCAGGTGCTTTCTTCTTCAGGCGGAACAGGCCCCTTTATCCTTGATGCGTGGACCCACCCTTTTTCTTTCGTCCGAACAGCTGCTTCAGTTGTTAACAGAACCAGGAATGGTCCTTCCCACCGCGGCTGGAGCTTTTCGGCCTTCCAGGTCTTAACAAGTATCCAATCTCCGGGCTCCACCTTATGCAGGAGGAAGTCGAGCGGCGGAGTCTGAGCCAGGAGACCTTTCCTCCGGAGTTCTGCAAAAGAACGGGATAAGGCCAGTAAATAGGTTCGGATAAATACATCCCCCCCTTGTAGAGTGGGACAACCATCAACCTTACTCCAATACTGTAATCCGAACAGCATTTCATAGGGGGAAACCCCGACATCTCGGCGAGGTGCCGTACGTATCCTCAATAGGGCAATGGGCAGGCACTTTGGCCAGGGTAACTTAGTTTCTAACATCAGCTTAGTCAATTGGGTCTTGAGCGTGCCATTCATTCTCTCAACTCGACCCGAACTCTGAGGATGCCAGGGTGCGTGGAATTTCCATTGGATACCCAGGGCAGTACAGATCAAATGGTGTAGCTTAGAAATAAAATGCGTCCCGCAGTCGGAGTCAATAGATTCCATTATGCCATATCTCGGGATTATGTTCTCTAACAACAGTCGGGCCACGGTTGGTGCATCGTCTTTGGCAGTTGGGAAAGCCTCTACCCAGTGAGTGAAATGGTCTACTATTACTAGCAGATATTTCCATCTCTGTACTGGGGGTAATTCTGTAAAGTCGACTTGGATCCTCTGAAACGGCCTAATCGCGAGGGGCTGACCATCGGCTGGCATAGAACGCATGGCCTTCTGATTAATACGCCGGCAAGTGGGGCATCCGACTACCTCTTGTTGGGCTAATGTGTATATCCCCCTGCATACATAGTCTCTCAGGATTGTGTCACACATGGCTTGCACCTCCCAGTGGGTCTGATGGTGTAATCGGTGCAGAATACCCCGGGTGATCTGTTTGTTCAGTACTTGTCTCCCATCAGGAACCGTCCACTTCCCGTTAGTATCTAGCCGGGCACCCAATTGATCCATTTTATCAATCTCCCCCTGGGTGAAGACGGGTTGTTTAGCGAGCCCTTCCCTCAACGGTATTAATGTTAACAATTGGACGGATTTTTCGACCGCTGCCCGCTTGGCTTCCTCGTCTGCCAGCCGGTTTCCAACCGCTTCCGGTGTCGACCCCTTCTGGTGACCGGGTACATGGACTACTGCAAGTTCCGTAGGTAACGCCAGGGCTTCCAACGTTAGGCTGATCATTTGTTCGTGAGCTAATTCTTTTCCCCGGGAAGTTATCAATCCACGCTCTTTCCAGATTTTCCCGAAAGTATGAACGACTCCGTATGCATACTTTGAGTCAGTATATATGGTTCCCACTTTCCCTTCCAACAACTTCAGGGCCCTCTGGAGGGCGTACAACTCACAGGATTGGGCTGACCACTTCCCGGGCAGTCGTCCGGACTCAATCGTCCGTTTCGTTGCACCATCTATGACAGCATAGCCACTGTATCGTACTCCACTGATGCACCGGGAGGACCCGTCGATATACAGTTCCTGTCCCTCACCCAGCGGGGCTTCTTGCAGGTCCTCTCGGCTCTTGGTCTGCAAGTCCACAAATTTCACACAATCATGCTCCTGTTCCCCATCTGCAGGACGTCCGTACAGAAACTGGGCTTGGTTGCAACTGAGATCTTTTGCAAAATTGAGATCGTTCCCGGTCATCAAAATCGTCTCATACTTCAGGATGCGAGAGTCTGTTAACCAGCGGTGAGCCTTTTGAGCCAGTATGGTACTAACCGAATGTGGGGAGTATACTGTGATCCTTCCTCCAAAGGTAAGTTTTCGGGCCTCTTCTACTAACATTGCCGTAGCTGCCACTGCCTGTATACAGGTCGGCCATCCACATGACACAAAGTCTAACATTTTTGACAAAAACGCAACCGGCTGACGTTTCCCTGCCCGCAGCTGAGTAAGCACACCCTGGGCAATTCCGCCGGCGCTATTAACATATAACTGGAACGGTTCCTTCAGGGTGGGTAAAGCCAATACCGGAGCTCGAATCAGTTTACTTTTAATAATATTAAATCGCTGCTCCTCCTCATCTGACCAGTCCACCTTTTGTCCTTCTTGTCCCAGTTTGTCGTACAAAAATTTTACTAAAGTGGTGTAACTTTCAATCCATATCCGGCAATACCCTACTAGTCCCAGGAATTGTCTGACTTCCTTCTTCGTCCTGGGTATTGGCATACCCGTAATCCCTGATATTCGTTCTGGCGTGATACGGCAGTGCCCCTTACTGACTTGATGACCCAGATATCTTACTTCTCGCTCCACAAACTGGAGTTTTGTCCTGGAGACGCGTAGACCCTGTTTCCCCAGGAAGTTCAGCAGGGCAACAGTGTCTGCTCGTACCTCCTCTTCTCTTGGTCCTGAGAGTAAGAGATCATCGACATATTGGAGCAATTGATTCTCCGCGTTACACCGAAATCCTCCTAAGATCTGCTCCAGTATTTGTCCAAACAAATTGGGTGACTCCGTGAATCCCTGCGGCAAGACCGTCCATCTTAACTGTCGCTTTCGTCCTGTGAAGGGATTCTCCCATTCAAAGGCAAAAAAGTTCCGACTTTCTTCGTCAAGGGGGCAACTCCAAAAAGCATCCTTCAGATCTATTACGCTGAACCACTCATGTTCGGGGGGAATTTTACTCATTAACGTGTAGGGATTAGGTACCACCGGGTATCTAGCCTGGACTACTTCATTCAACCCCCGCAAGTCTTGCACCAGCCTATATGTCCCGTCCGGCTTCCTCACAGGGAGTATTGGAGTATTGAAAGGGGACATGCATTCCTCCAGTAGTCCATCTGTGATTAATCTGTCTATCACAGGTTGTAACCCCTCCCGTCCTTCCATAGCAATCGGGTATTGTTTCCTTCTTACCGGGCCTCTTCCTGGTAACATGGTGATTTGGAGAGGTTTGATGTTTAGACCCCCTCTGTTCCCCTCTCGGTACCATACTTCCGGGTCTATTTGTTGATCATCTTCTTCGGTGAGGGCGAACAACCTTACCACCATTTCCCCGTTACTTGGTACCGTTCCGATCCCTAGTTTG
The DNA here is from genome assembly GCF_037043375.1 of Chiloscyllium plagiosum. Lineage (NCBI taxonomy): Eukaryota > Metazoa > Chordata > Chondrichthyes > Orectolobiformes > Hemiscylliidae > Chiloscyllium > Chiloscyllium plagiosum. The sequence goes on from NW_028270156.1 coordinate 82,724,840, forward strand.
ACCTGCAAGTCTCTTCCTAACAAATTAAACCCCGCCGATGGCAGTAGAAGGAGGTCTCGTTTAGTAGTTCTGTTTTCATACCCAATTTCCACGTCCTCCACCACTGGGACTTGTAATTTCTGTCCTCCAATTCCAGAGACCCCCATAACTTTTCCTCCTGCTCGGGTGCTGGGGGGGTATTTGGATTATACTTGATCTTTCGGCTCCCGAGTCCACCATAAATGTGATCTCCGATCCTTGGGACCCTACTTTCAAGTTTACCAAGGGTTCCTGTCGATAGTCCTTTTGCCCCAAGGGTAGGAACCCCCGACCTCCCTAATCTTCCTCCATCAGGGCGTACGACCTCACCTCCCGCTTGTAGCGGGAGCACTCCCGTTTAAAATGTCCCTCTTCATTACAATAGTAACATCTGAGTGTCCTCTTCGTTTCCCTGTCGCGGTCTCGCATTCCTCCACTCTTCCTTTGTTCCTGCCATGGTTCTCTTTTCCTCTGCTCTTGCCACGACTCTCCCCTTTCCTGTTCCTGCCACGGCTCTCCCTTTTCCCTTCTTCCAGCTGTCATTTGTTGCACCGTTTGCATCATTATCTTTGTCGCCTTCTTTTGCTTCTCATCGTCCCTTCTCACAAACACCTTTTGCGCCTCCCGTAGTAATTCACTTAAAGATTTACTATCCCAATCATCCATTTTCTCTAACTTCTTTCGTATGTCCGGCCAGGCCTTTGATACAAACTCTACCCGTATGAGTTGTTGCCCCACGTCCGTCTCAGGGTCCACCCCAGCGAACCGCTGCAAGTTCTTCCTAATCCTGTCTAGGAAGTCCGTAGGGGTTTCCTCCGGGTTTTGATGATTACCAAAGGCCTTGGTAAAATTGCGCCCCTTCGGGGCTGCGTGTCTTATTCCTTTTATCCAATATTCCCGCATGTCTCTCATGTTGCGCCGTCCTTCCTCCGTGTTCTTATCCCACTCGGGGTCAGTGAGGGGAAACTTCTGCTCCCCTCCTTCTCCCCCCTCTCTCTCCCAGACCAAGAGCGCAGCTTGTCGTATCATCTGACGCTCCTGGCTAGAGAACAATGTTTTCATGATGGAACACATCTCTTCCCACGTGTAAGTATTCGGACCCAGGAACTGATCCAATTGTTCAGCAAGTCCCATGGGGTCCTCTAGTAGACCCTTCATCTCCCTCCTGAAATTCCGTACTTCAGTACTCGTCAAGGGAACGTTCACATATCCCGTCCTTCCTTCCTCGCCCCCCATGGGCACTTCCGGGAGTGGATTCATTCTTGCAATCGAGACAGGGTTTTGTCTGTGACCCTTTCCAGCTTGAGATCTGGTCTGTACCCCTGAGGTAGTTTGTGATTCCTCCCCATTTTCTTCCCCTTCCCCTGAATCGTCGTCACCCGAAGGAACATTTTGTGGGGCAGACGGGGTCACGTAGGGCGGCGGTAAGTGATCTAAAGGGTCCCATTCTTTCTGCCCTTTCGAGTCTTTATTAGTTACCTGCATTTGGCAAGATATCGTAACTGGTAGCCAACAAAGGGCATAATCACTTTCTTCCAGATTAACATCAGGTTTTGAATTGACATATAAAATGAGGGCTTGCCGGACCCAGTCTTCGTCAGTACCGAATCTAGGCCACCACACTGAGTCGCCCTGAATAGGTTTCTGGGACCACGTTTGACAGTATTTTACCATCTTGGGCACCCTTCTGAGAAGAAGGCGCGCTGAGGCTTACAAAGTCTCCCATTATATACAGTACAAGTCCCTCCCCTCCTTGGCTCTAACAAGCCATGAGGTTCACATTCTTAAAAACATCATTATTCTTCGATTTGATCACAAAGTCTGCAACAAATGTCTCCAGAGTCTCTAAAGTTGTTGTTTTTCTCACCCTGTAGTCTTATCAGTCAAAGACTTATTCTTCTCTGTCTGTGCTAGCGGTCTTATCAATCTGTAGCAGATGTCTCTCGAGTCGTTTCCCTATCCTGCAGTCTTATCAGTCAAGGACTCATCCTTCCCTGCCTGTGTTAATGGTTTCATCAATCAAGGGCCTGTTTGTTTTTTACTCTGCTCACAAATTGTCAGCATTCTGCACAATTTAAACTATTCTACTTTTGAGTATATAAAATGTTCTAGAAAAGAAACAAAAGTTTTGTCTTTTATTATAGATCAGTCTGTGGTCCAGGCACATCTTAAAGTTTAAACCGAAATTACCTCTCACAGGTATAACCTGACCTCGCCTTGTGAAGCAAGTTTATTCGTGCGGCAACACTTTGGCAAAGTGATCACAATTCTATTACTTTGAAAATAGCGATGGAAAGGGACAAGTCCCGTCCACAAGTTAAAGATCAAAATTGGTCTTGCCCCAATCTAGAAGGTATTCGTCAAGAGCTTATAACAGTTGACTGTGGAGGATATTCGCAGGTAAAGGGACGTCAGGCAAGTGGAAAGCTTTCAAAAGGAAGATAAAATGAGATTTCAGGGCCAGCATATTCCCGTCAGTGTGAAGGAATATGCCGATCACAAGCAGGAAACACTGGATGACTGGGGTGATTAAACTCTGGTGAAGAAAAAAATGGGCACGTGTCACATACACCCAACCAGATTAAGGGCATCCATTGAAGAACATTGCGAGTGGAATAATTCACTTAAACTGAAATCATGAGGGCCCAAAGCGGACTACAGAAAGCTTTGGGAGATTAGACTGAGGAAAATCCAAAGAGATTCTACAAGTATATTAACAACAGAAGATTAACTTGGGGGAGAATGTGGCTCCTTGAAGATGAATGGGGCCATCCAAGTGTGGAACCAGAGGAGACGGTTGAGATCCTAAACGAAAATTTCACGTTTGAACTTTCTTGGAGAAAGACTGGTGAACTCAGGTAAATAAACAGTGATGTCTTCAAAAGACTCCACATAAGAGAACAAGAGGTACTGGAGGTTTTAAGCTGTATGTAATGTAGGCAAATCCCTGGGAACAAATCAAGCATATCCCAGGATATTGTGGGAAGCTTGGGAAGAAATTGTGAGGTGCCGTAAAGAGATATTTCTATCACTGACAGCCACGGGTGATGAGCTGAAAGCCTGGAGGGTGGCTAATGCTATGCCAGTACTTAAGAAAGGCTGTGAGGGAACGCCAGGAATATCAACACCAATTAGTTTGATGTCAGTGGTGCATACGTTGTTGGAAGCGATTCCGTGGGACAGGAGTTACATGCATTTGCAATGACAAGGATTTATTAGGGATAGTCAGCACAGCTTTGGCGTGCTGTGTAGAATTAAGATCATCCTGATTTAAGAAGCATTTCCTGAAACTGTAAATGGAGCAAAGATTGACAAAAATGTTACTGATACTGGAGGGTTTAACAGAAACAGAGAGGCTGGATAAGCTGGAAAGCATAATGAGGGGATGAGATAGCTTTGGCAGATAAGGTAAAGGAGAATGCAAAGAATTTTCTGCAGCATACAAGTACAATAAAAAAAGAGACACTAGGGCTCTATAAAGATCAGCGAGGCCATCCAAGTGTGGAGACACGGAGATGGGCGAGACCCTAAATGAGCATTTCATGTCAGAATGTACTATGGACAAAGACTAGGTAACAAAGGGAAATAAACAGTGGTGGCTTGTAAAGAGTCCACATTACAGAAGAAATGGTGCTGGAGGTCTTAGAACACAAAGGTAGAGGGAGCCCTAGATCCTAAACAAGATCCTAGATCCAGAATATTGCGGCAATGTAGTGGCAGGATCAATAGACAATAGACAATAGGTGCAGGAGTAGGCCATTCAGCCCTTCGAGCCTGCACCGCCATTCAATATGATCATGGCTGAACATTCCTAATCAGTATCCTGTTCCTGCCTTATCTCCATAACGAGCAAAAATATTTATAGCATTGTCTTTTGTATTTCCATTGGGTGTAGGTGGCTGAGGGGTGAACTTTAAAAGGTTAAGAAAACCATGAGGGGTACAGGTAAGTTGGTTAGCCAACATCTTTACATCAGGGTAGTGGAGTCCATAACTAGATCGGTTTGAACTGCAGAAGGAGAATGTGTTAGCGATTCTGGTAAGTGTACAATTAGGTAAGTCCCCTGGGCCAGATGGGATTTATCCTTGGATTCTCTGGAAAGCCAGGAAGGAGATTACCGAGGCTTTGACTTTGATTTTTCTGACATGATTGTTGACAGGAATAGTGCCAGAAAGCTGGAGGACAGCAAATGTTGTCCCCTTGACCAAGAAGGGGAATCGACACAACCCTGGTAATTATAGACCTGTGAGTGTTACTTCGCTTCTGGGTAAAGTGTTGGAAAGGCTTGTAAAAGCTGTCATTTATAATCATCTGGAGATGAATACATTGATTTGGGATAGTCAACACGGTTTTCTAAAGGGTAGGTCATGCCTCACAAACCATATGGAATTCTTTGAGATGGTGACCAAAGACTGGATGAGGGTAAAGCAGTTGATGTGTCTATGGTTTCTGTAAGGCATTTGTTAAGGTTCCCCATGGTAGGCTATTGCCGACAATACAGAGGCATGGGATTGAGGGTGATTTCGCTGTTAGGATCGGAAATTGGCTTGCTAAAAGAAGACAGAGGGTAGTAGTTGATGGGAAATATTCATGCTAGCATTCCCTTACTAGTGGTACTGCCAGGATCTGTTTTGGAACCACTGTTGTTTGTCATTTATTTAAATGACTTGGGTAAGGGCATTTAAGAATTGGTTAGGAAATTTGTGGATGACACTAAGGTCGGCCGAGTTGTGGAGTGATGAAATATGTTGTAGGTTACAGACAGCATAAATAAGCTGCAGAGCTGGACTGAAAGTTCACAAATGGAGTTTAATGCAGAAAGGTGTGCGGTGATTCACTTTGGATAGAGTAACAGGAACAAAGCGAACTGGGCTAATGGTAAAAGTCTTGGTAGTGCAGATGAACGAAGAGATCTCTCTGTCCATGTACATAAATCCTTGAAAGTTGCCATGCAGATTGATAGGGTTGTGAAGAAGACATTCAGTGTGTAAGTTTTTATTGGTTCAGGGATTGAGTTTCGGAACCATAAGATCATGATACAGCTGCACAAAACTCTGGTGCGGCTACATTTGGAGTGTTGTGTACAGTTTAGGTAATGGCATTACAAGAAGGTTGTGTAAGCTTTTCAAAGGGCTCAGAAAAGATTTACTAGGACTTTACTGAGTCTGGCGGGAAGGTCTTATGAGGAAGGCTGAGGGACTTGAATCTGTTTTTGTTCGAGAGAAGACGTTTGAGGCCAATTAATAGAGACACATAAGAGAATCAGAGGGTGAGACGGGTTGTACAGTGGGACCTATTCCCCTGGATGGCAATGTCTAGTACTAGGGGAGATAGCTTCAAATTGAGGGAGATATTACTATTAATAATAGATATAGGACAGATGCCACAGGTAGGTCCTTTACCCAGAATAGTAGGGCATGGAATGCCTTGCCAGCAAAAGTAGTAGACTCGTCAACTTTAAAGGCATTTAAACGGTCATTTGATAGGAATATGGACGAGAATGGAATAGCATTGGTTAGGTGGGCTTCAGATTGGTTCCACAGATTTGCGCAACATCGAGAGCCGAAGGGCCTGTACTGCGTTGCCATGTTCTATGTCCTGTGTTCTAGACGGCATAAGTATGAGACGGGAATGGAAAAACTTAAATGGGATTGGAGGAGAACATTTTTCGCACAGAGGATGGTGCAGGTATGGAATGAGCTTCGGGGGAATTGGTAGAGAAAACTACAATATGTAAAAGATATTTGGGCAGGTACATGGAGAGGAGAAGGTTTGAAGGGATCTGCGTCAAATACAGGGAATCGTGACTCGTTCAGGGATTCTGATCAGCATGGACTATTTGGATCGAAGGAACCGTTTCCGTGCTGCATGACTCTGTCTCCAGTTATGGGAGGAGGGGACTACCGTGCTAAGGTAGGTTTTCCACACTGAAGCAAGTTACAGCGATAGGGATGGTAGTCTGGAATGCAGTATATTTCAGATATGTGGAGGGACTATCAGGAAGGGAGGAGGTTACAGTGACAGGAACTGTTATAGGAGTTACAAATTATTGAAGACACTGGTCCACAATACATGCCAAAGATGCAGTGTTGCAGAGTAGTGAGTCTTAGTACAACAGAACTTAAAGTAGGGGTGGTGATTGAGTCTGGGTTATGTCTGTGCTGTGCTCCCCCTCCAGCACTGTATATGTGTCATGCCTTGTTAGCCAATGTTTGGTGACTCCTTATTGCTCGCTGCTCTGTGCACTGTGAGTGATCTTACCTCACTGCACGATTTATTGAAGGATCTAGATCTCCCTTCCCTTTGTCTCTCTGGCTAACCAACCATATTCAATGAGGTGATGGACGAGACATCCAGCAGCTGGGAAGTCCACTGAGTCAGGAAATTCCTGAATACCTACAGGAGACAGAGAACTGGACAGAATGGGAAATTAGACAGATGGAGTGAGGGTTACACATGGAAAATGGCACTGAGTCCCACAGAGATCTGGAAAATCTCAGGCTCCATCCCTGGCCTGTGCTACTGCGTCTCTCTGCAGAGGAGAATTCTGTTGGCTCAGGATCTGGAGTAGCTGCAAGTGTGAGAGACACTGACCGAGGCAGCAATTAGACCCACACAGTGAGGGATACAACATGGAGAGTGATGTCATCAGACCGCTGGAAGGTTACAGCATCAAATAATTGTGTCGGAAGAACGGGTTTTACTTCATGATACAATTGTATAACTGGTCAGAGGTGAGCAACCTGTGAGCAGGTGAAGTGGTGGCTGAGTGTTGTTCTTGTTAGAGCATGTGTCCAAAATTTCAGCTAATGTTCAGTGGAGGCTGGTTTGAATCCCATCATCTGAAATGGTGCAATTATAAATCAATAACTTTTTAAAATTGCAATTAACAATCCATGAATAAGTATGAACCCAAAAATAAACTTTGTTTATCAAAAAGACACTTGTCCTTCCGAGAAGGACATCTGCCATCCTCATGTGGTCTGCACGACATACCCACAACAAAGTATTTGCCTCTCAATTGCCCTCTGAAATTGCCGAGCAAGCTGCTCTGCTCAAAGGCAGCTAGGGCTGGGCAGCAAACGCTGACCAGCCAGAGATACCCACAACCCACGAGTAAACAAAAACAATCACATTGCATTTGGCCCCAATGGAACCAAGAGGGCAACGGTGTCCTGCCCAATCATGTTGGCAGGTGTACTGACAGAGCTTTAAGCTAACAGAGAGGTTGCAGGGACAGGGTTCAGGTGAAAGGAGCTTTCCAAATCCAGAGAGAAAAGGTGAAGCATCAGAACGGCATGGGGATGTGGCTGAAGACAAGCAGAAAGGAACAGGAAGGGACAGAATTTAACTGAAACTGTACATCAGTGTATAGGTTTGTGACAAGAAATTGTGGGAAAAGTAAACTATGTTTTTTTTTGGAATGGACAAAGTCTCTGCAATAAGGTCGATGGATTTGTGACGCAGAGATAAATGGGATTTAGACACTAGAGATACATGGTTACAGGATGAACAAAAGGTGGAACATAAATATTAAATGTTTCTCAACCTTGCGGGGTCAAAGGCAGAATGGGAAATCAGGGTTGGGTAACGCTGACAGTAATGGGTAACAAAGGAGTAACAGAGAAAGCATTTGGTCTCTGATCATGAGGTAGAGTTTGTCTGAATGTAAATACTGCCTACTACTTGCCAAGGACACAAATAGCAGAACAGTTTTAGCCACCCAGCAGCATTTCATTGCTCAACACTGCATTAAACAGGAACTCATTGAAATTTTTAACAAAGGTATTGTGATCATTTTGGGAAGCTTCAATATTCACATAATCTGGGACAAACACACTGACAAGAGTGATATTCGAAGAGGAGTTCGAGGAACTTCTTGTGTTCGCCACTGTTTCTTTGAATAATACATTGTGCAATTGGCAAGGGACGCAACTATCTCAGATCTACTGTTGTCTGATGAAACTGAGCGAATGAGTAATGTCACACTGAGAGCTTCTCCAGCAAATTGGGATAAAGTGAAATTTAATTAATTATAAAGCTTTAACGTGAATCGCAGAATAGACAAGATACCAGTAGAAACAGATGAGCCCATTTACAGTGGAGAAGAGACCAAGGGTTAACAGGATGAACATACTGAAATGTGTGTCTGTAAACGAACAGTTGAAAATACTTGAAGAACAGTGTAAAACACTCAGCAAAAGGACATTCCATTGAAACAGTCAAAACCTCAACAAGAAATTCACACTTGTTCCTCACCCAAGACAAAATGGACCATCATAGATTATCAGGCTGAGACGATCACCAAAAACTACTAACAATTCTAAAGTGAAAGTTTGTTTATGTAGTAAGTTTTAGAGGGATTCCGAATTGGCTGCTAGCAGGAGGAGGGCTGTGGGAAGGGAAATCATTGTCAGAATTTAATGTTGCGACAGGAACAGGGAGAGGTGAATGTGCTGGAGGTGGCCAGAGTTTTACAGAGCGAGGTCAGGGCCTGAACGGTGTTACAAAGCCAGTACGGATTGCAGCAGCTGGAGGTGTTCGAAGCGGTTGATAGGGACATATATATTTGTATTTATTCATTCGTGGGATGTGGGTGTCACTGCCTGGACCAGCATACATTGCCCACTGCCAATTATCCAGAGGGCAGCTCAGAATGAGCCATATTGCAGTGGGTCAGGAGTCACATACAGGTCAGGCCAGGTTAGAATGTTAGATGTCCTTCCCTAAAGGACGTAAGTGAACCAGATAAGTTTTTCCTACTGATCAACAATGGGATTGTGGTGGTCCCACCAATGTCTTATACAGACACACCATGACATCCCAACTTCTACTCTCAATGCAATGCTCAAACCAATGAAGGTAAGCATCCCAAATGCCTGCTTCACCGGCCTGTCTACCTGCGACACCACTTTCAAAGAACTGTGAACCTGCATCCCTGGGTCTCTGACTGACAACACAACCCAGTGCCCAAACATTAACTGTACAAGTCCCGTCCTGGTTTGTTTCACCAAAATGGAATACTTCACATTTATCAAATTAAACTCCATTTGCTATTCTTCAACCCACTATTCCAACAAATACTGGACAGTGAAGGAGGTTAACTATGGTAAAATAGGATGAACAGTAATCATCAATTTTAATGTCACCCACAAACATAATTACCAGGAAACCAATATTCTCAGCCAAATCAATTATACAAATGACAAACAACAGTGGACTGACTACACGTCCAGTCAGAAAAACAAGCTGTCTCCCACTATCCCCTGTCTCCGACCGTAAAGTCAATTGTATATCCAGTTGACTAGCTCCTCCTGGATGCTGAATCCTTTTAACTTGATCGGAACGTATTACCCAATTTACCATGCGGAATGTCGAACATAGAACAGTACAGCATAAGTCCCTTCGGCCCTCAATGTTATGCCAACATTTTATCCTCCTCTTAGATCAAACTAACCTACATACATTTCATTTTACTATCATCCATGTGCCTTTCCAAGAGTCTATTAAATGTCTCTAATGTATCTAACTACTACCACCACTCTGTGTGGAGAACAAAACTCTGAAAACTCCCCTTAACCTTCTTCCAATGATCTTAATGTTATACCCCCTTGTGATACCCATTTCTGCCATGGGAAAAAAGTCTCTCACTATTCATTCTCTCGGTGCCTCTCATTGTCTTGTTCACCTCTTCCAAGAAACCCCTCACCCGTCTTCACTCAAATGAGAAAAGCCTTAGATCCCTCAAACTTTCTTCATGAGAAATGGACTCCAGTAGAGGCAGCATCCAGGTAAATCTCCTTTTTACCCTCTCGTTAAACTTATATACCCTTTCTGCAATGGGAGGACCAGAACTGAACACAATATCTAAGTGTGGTCTAAACAAAACTCTATCGAGCTGCAGCATAGCCTCACGACTCTGAAACTCAATCCCCCAGCTAATGAAAGCCAACACAACGTATTCCTTCTTAACAACCATATAAGCTTGGGTGGCAACTTTGAGGGATCTATGGACATGGAAACCAACATCCCACTGTTACTCCACACTGCCAAGAATCCTGCTTTTAACCCAGTATTCTGAATTCAAGTTCGAACTTCGAAAATGTATCACTTCCCACTTTTCCAGTTTGAACTCTACCACTTCTCAGCCCAGCTCCGCATGATGTCAATGCCCCATTGCAACCAGAAACAGACCTCCACACTACCAACCACTCCACAAACCTTTGTGTCATTGGCAAACTTACTGACCCACTCTTTCACTCCCACATCGAAGTCATTTATGAAAATCAAAAACAGCAGAGTTCCCAGAACCGAGTCTGCAGAACACCACTGGTCACCGAGCTCCAGGCTGAATGCTTTCCACCTATCATCACCCTCTGTCTTCTTTGGGCCAGGAATTCTGTATCCAGACAGATAGGCTTTCCTGTACCCCATGCTTCCGTACTTTCTGAATGGTTAGAGGAAATGAGGTGCTGAATGAAAGGATAGAGGAATGCTGTGAGGACTACAGAAGGTTACAGTGATATCGTGTGCTGAAGAGGCTGCAGGGTAGGTCTATCAGGATGTGTCAGACAGAGTGCGCTGTATGTGCTGGACAAGACGACAGACAAGGATTTTTGTAGCGTTTTGAGGATAGTGGACATAACACTAAGTTTCAAACTAATTTTGGAAAGAGATAACAATAGTGCAGAAGTGAAGAGGCCAAATTTGGGGAAGCCCCCTAATCATTAGAATATTACTGTCACTGGGTATTATCACGATCACGAGACAGGATCTGACAAGCACATACTGGGAGGAAATATTTGCAGTTGAGTTCATATTCGGAAAAAGGAAGTATGTTAAAGTGATACAGTGAGAATTCAGGACCAGTGTGTTCCCCGAAGGGTAATGACAAAGGCGGTAATTCCAGGGAATACTGATCAAGCGATATCGTGAGCTTGATAAAGAAAGTGCAGTGCGATGAAAACAGGCGAAGCCATTCAAAAGTTCCAAGAGTGCAAGAGGGTCGTTAAAAATGATGGTCAAAGAATGGACATGAAATAACCTTGGCAGATACTGTTAAGGAAAGGCTACAAGGTATTTTATCAATATAGTTCCCGAAACGTCGATTCTCCTGTTCCTTTGATGCTGCCTGACCTGCTGCGCTTTTCCAGCAACACATTTTTAAGCTCTGATCTCCAGCATCTGCAGTCATCACTTTCTCCTAAGTTAAGAGGGAGAGGATTCCCAGCTAAAGAATTGTGCCTGTTAGAAACGAAAAGAAAAATCTGTACATGGAGCCAGAGGATGTCGGTGAGGTTTTCAAAGAGTGCTTCCCATCTGTATTCACACAGGAGAAAGATATTGTAGGCAAGGATTTCAGTTGGGATGATGAGGTTCTCGAACGTGTGACGAGCAATAAGGATGAGGTATTAAATGTTTTCACAGGTATGAAAGTGGAGAAATCCCCAGAGCCTAGTGAAATGTGTCCCAGGCTGCTATGGAAGATAAGGGAAGAGATTGCTGGGGCCCTGGGAGATATGTTTAATACTTTGCTGGCCACAGGTGAAGTGTCGAATGACTGGAGGATGGTTAATGTGGTTCAATTGTTCAAGAAGGGCAGCAGGGATAGGCCAGGTAATTACAGATTCTGGATTAGTGGTGCTGGAAGAGCACAGCAGTTCAGGCAGCATCCAAGGAGCTTCGAAATCGACGTTTCGGGCAAAAGCCCTTCATCAGGAATAAAGGCAGTGAGCCTGAAGAGTGGAGAGATAAGCTAGAGGAGGGTGGGGGTGGGGAGAAAGTATCACAGAGTACAATGGGTGAGTGGGGGAGGGGATGAAGGTGATAGGTCAGGGAGGAGAGGGTGGAGTGGATAGGTGGAAAAGGAGATAGGCAGGTAGGACAAGTCCGGACAAGTCATGGGGACAGTGCTGAGCTGGAAGTTTAGAACTAGAGTGAGGTGGGGGAAGGGGAAATGAGGAAACTGTTGAAGTCCACATTGATGCCCTGGGGTTGAAGTGTTCCAAGGCAGAAGATGAGGCGTTCTTCCTCCAGGCGTCTGCTGATGAGGGAGCGGCAGTGAAGGAGTCCCAGGACCTCCATGTCCTCGGCAGAGTGGGAGGGGGAGTTTAAATGTTGGGCCAGGGGGGGGGTGTGGTTGATTGGTGCGGATGTCCGGGAGATGTTCCCTAAAGCGCTCTGCTAGGAGGTGCCCAGTCTCCCCAATGTAGAGAAGACCACATTGGGAGCGACGGAAACAATAAATGATAGTCTGACAGCAGTGGGAGGGACATTATTTGAAACAAATCTTAGGATGAATCAACACTTGAAAAGGGAAGGGTCAAGTAGGCTGAGTCATCACAGATTTGAGAGAGGAAGATACCACCTCAGGGATTTGGTGGTGCTTTTTGAAATGGCCTCTCAAAATACTGATGAGTGCTGTGCAGATAATGTGGGTTACATGGAGTTGAATAAGGCCTTTGCCAAGATCCCACATGGAAGGATGGTCTCAAAAGGGAAAACCTCATGGGATTCAGCGCAAGTTGGTAAATTGGATACAAAATTGGTGCTGAAAATGTGTTTCTGGAAAAGCGCAGCAGGTCAGGCAGTATCCAAGGAACAGGAGAATCGACGTTTCGGGCATAAGCCCTTCTTCAGGAATGCCCGAAACGTCGATTCTCCTGTTCCTTGGATGCTGCCTGACCTGCTGCGCTTTTCCAGCAACACATTTTCAGCTCTGATCTCCAGCATCTGCAGTCCTCACTTTCTCCTACAAAATTGGTGGTTAAATTTGTTTGTGTTCGAAATTCTTTCACCAGTGTGTGTATCACAGGGATCTGTGCAGGAACCATTGCTGGTTATTTTGTCGAATAATAACTTCGATGTGAAAGCAGAATGACTCATTAGTTGGTTTTCAAATGACATGAAACGTAAGGGTGCTGTTCACAGTGAGGATGGTGGTCTCGAGCTACAATCTTATATAAATCAGTTGATAATCTGAACAGAGTTTAGTTCTGATCAATGTAAGGTCATAAGCAAAGGACAGACATAATGAATGCTCGGTCCTTGTGGAGTACTGAGGAACACAGAGACCTTAGTGACAAGTCCTTAGATCCCCGAAGGTGTCAGCACAGGGGGACAGCGTGGGAAAGGCACCTGAACGAAGGACGGGGTGGGGGTGGTGGTGGCATATCCTTGTGTGGCGAATTGTTAGAGCTGCTTGAAAAGATATCAACTAATCTGGCAGGGTTTTGCACTTCAAACAGTCGAAAGGCCAGACAGTGGATTGAGGCTGGTGCACAAGTTAAATAGAGCAAATTCAACAGACAAGGCAGGCAAGAATATAGCCGGGAATTGGGGAAAACTGATGATTAAACTGCATTTATTTCAATGAAGGAGGCCTGACAGATGAACTCAGGACATGGATTGAAACATGGGACTGGGACATTATAGCTATTACAGAATGACAGCTGAGGGCGGGGCAGGACTGGCAGCTCATTGTTTCAAGATAGAGATGTTACAGGAAGCATCGAAGGGGATGCAAGAGAGGACACTTGGTGGTGGGTCTTGATTGCATGAATCATAACAGCAGGACTTAGAGAGGATATTCCTGTGGGATCACAGAGTGAAGCTATGTTAGTGGAACTGAGAAAAAAGAATGGGTCATTAGTCTGACATGATTGTGCTATCCACCCCGATTACTCCGTGGCAAACTGAGGAACAAATATGTCAGGAGATCTCAAATATCAATCATAATAATAGGGCTGTAATGGTAGGTGTTTCTAAACTTTCCAAACTTAGACTGGGACTGCCAACGTTCAGCTTTTGTAAGGGATGAATTTGGTGATTGCTTTCCAGTAAACTCCCAATCAATATATAAATGGCCTGAAAACAGAAAGGGACAAAACCTGACCTCCCCTTGGGAAACAAGGAAGGGAAAGTTACTGAGGTGTTAGTGGGAAAGCATTTTGCCAAAGTGACCACAGTTCTATTAGTTTGAAAACACCTATGGAAAAGGAGAGGCCTGGTCCATAAGTTCAAGTTATAAAATGGGGCCAGACAAATCTATTTCGTATTATCCAGGAAATTTCAAAAGGTGATTGGGGAGCCGAGTTGCAGGGAAAGGGAAGTCTGGCAAGTGAGAATATTTTAAAAGTGAGGTAAATTGAGCGTTCTGCACCAGCATGTACCTGTTTGTGTACAGGTCAATGCTGACAACATTAGGAAACACTGGCTGTCCATTGAGGGTCTGGTCAAAGAAAAGAGGGCACATATCAGGTATAGCCAGCTGGATAAAGGGAATCCCTGAGGATCACCAGGGCTGTAGGAACACACTTTGGGTAGAAATCAGGAATGCAGAAAGGGTAATGAAATAGCCTCGGCAGAGAAGCATAAGGAGAATCCAAAAGTGATTCGATAAATATATTAATAGTAAACGAGTAAATCGGTACAAAATAGGGGCCCTTAAAGTTCAATCAGATCACCGATGTGTGGAACAGAAGTGTATTTGCAAAGACCCTCAACAAATTTTTCACTCCAGAACGTACTGTGGACAAAGACTAGGGAACGCGAGGAACAAGACTAATATGTTAGACCACAATTGGAGGTCTCTGCCATTCCAGTCTCCCTGCTGGAGCAGTGATGTTGTGAAACTTGAAAGTGCTCAGAAAAGATTTACAAGATGTTGCCAGGGTTGTTGCTGAATAAGCTGGGGTTATTTTCCCTGAAGCATCGGAGACTGAGGGGAGACCTGACAGAGGTTTACATAAACATGAGATATATGGATTGTGTAAACATTCAAGGTGTTTTCCAAGGGGTTGGGGCGTCCAAAACTAGAGTGCATAGAGGGAACGGTTTAAAAGGGACTGAAGGGGCAGCTTTTTCATGCACACGGTGATGCGTGCATGGAATGAGCTGAGAGAGAAAGTAACAGATACTGATACTATGACAACATTTAAAAGGTATCTGGATGGGTATATGAATCGTCAGAGTTTAGCGGTACATGGGCCAAATGCTGGTAAATGGGATGGATCTATTTAGATCTTCTGGTCAGCATGGACGACTTGGACAGAAGGGTCTGTTTCCATGCTGTACATCGCTATGACTTGAAGAGTGGTGCTGGAAGTTTTAAAACAAAGTCATGGAAAGCCCCAGCACCTGATTAAGTGTATTGCTTGGGAATAAATTGTGGAGCCACTAGCAAAGGTATTTGTACCATTGACAGCCATGTGTGATGTGCTGGAAGGCTGGAGGGTGGAATAGTGGACAGTGAAGGAGGTTTGCTAATGCTACAAAGGGATCTTGATGATACGGGTGAATGGGATGAAAAACCGTAGAGGGAATTCAATCTGAGTAAGTGCAAGGTATCGCATTTGGTAAAACAAACAAGGGTAGAGCTTATACAATTAATGTTAGGGCCTCGGTTAGTATTTAGAGCTGAGGGACATCCCGGTTCAGGTACATAATTCTCAAAGGTTCTATCACAGGATGGATAAGACAGTGCTTGGTATGCTTGACTATTGCTCAGTCCATTGAGTGTAGGATTTGGGACGTCATGTTGAGATTGGACAGACATTGGTGAGGCCTTTTCTGCAATACTCTGTCCAGTTCTGGTCGCCCAGTTATATGAAGGATATTATTAAACTGCAGGGTGTTCAGAAGAGATTTATCAGGATGTTGCTGGGTATCGAAGGCTGAAAAATGGCTGAATAGGCTGAGTCTTTTTTCACTGGAGTCTGGAGGATGAGAGATGTCCTTATGGAAGCTTATGAAAAGATGAGGGATATGCATAGATTTAATGGCAGTTGCCTTTTCCCCAGGATGTGGGAGTATCAAGTGGAGTGGCTACGTTTTTAAGGTTAGAGGAGAAAGATGTTTAAGAAAAAGACATGAGGGCCAAATTGCTACACAAAGGGTGGGATAAGTGTGGAATGAACTTCCTGAGGAAGGGGTGGATGTGGGTACAATTGCAGCGTTTAAAAGACATTTGGTTAAGTACATGGATATGAAAGGTTTGGAGGGTTATGGGCCAGCAACATGCAGCCGGGATTAGTTTAGTTTGAGATTATGGTTGGCACCAACTGAAGTGTGAGTTTCCATGCTATTCAACTATGACAAGAATATAGTTTTGTTCCATTATTTAAGAAAGGCTGCGATGGAAAGCCATGGAACTAAACACCAATTAGCCAGATATCAGTGGTGGGTAATTGTGCAAGTGATTCTGTCAGACAGCAGTTACGTGCATTTGGAAAGGCAAGGATTGATTAAAGAAAGCCAGCACAGCTTTGTGCATACAAAGTCAGGTCTCTCTAACTTGTTTCCTTTTGTTGAAACTATGACCATACATTGTCTACATGAACGTCAGTAGAACCTTTGACAGGATTTCGCGTGATATCCAGGCTAGTGAGGTTAGATCACATGGGATCAGGGAGAGATAGCCAACTGGATACAAAATTGGCTTGACAGTAGGAGACAGAGGAGAAAGTGAGGTCTGCAGATGCTGGAGATCAGAGCTGAAAATGTGTTGCTGGTAAAGCACAGCAGGTCAGGCAGCATCCAAGGAACAGGAGAATCGACGTTTCGGGCATAAGCCCTTCATTAGGAATGAGGAAAGTGTGTTCAGCAGGCTAAGATAAAAGGTAGGGAGGAGGGACTTGGGGGAAGGGCGTTGGAAATGTGATAGGTGGAAAGAGGTCAAGGTGAGGGTGATAGGTTAGAGTGGGGTGGGGGCGGAGAGGTCAGGAAGAAGATTGTAGGTTAGGAGGGCGATGCTGAGTTCGAGGGATTTGACTGAGACAAGGTGGGGGGAGGGGAAATGAGGAAACTGGTGAAATCCGAGTTCATCCCTTGTGGTTGGAGGGTTCCCAGGCGGAAGATGAAGCGCTCTTCCTCCAACCGTCGTGTTGTTGTGGTCTGGCGTTGGAGGAGTCCAAAGACCTGCATATCCTTGGTGGAATGGGAGGGGGAGTTGAAGTGTTGGGCCACAGGGTGGTTGGGTTGGTTGGTCCGGGTGTCCCAGAGGTGTTCTCTGAAGCGCTCTGCAAGTAGGCGGCCTGTCTCCCCAATATAGAGGAGGCCACATCGGGTGCAGCGGATAATGTGTGTGGAGGTGCAGGTGAATTTGTGGCGGATATGGAAGTTTCCTTTGGGGCCTTGGAGGGAAGTGAGGGGGGAGGTGTGGGCGCAAGTCTTACACCTCCTGCGGTTGCAGGGGAAGGTGCCGGGAGTGGAGGTTGGGTTGGTGGGGGGTGTGGATCTGACGAGGGAGTCACGGAGGGAGATCCACTTCCCACTCCTCCGCCCTTGAGCCCCGCCCCTCCAACCGCCACCAGGACAGAACGCCACTGGTCCTCACCTACCACCCCACCAATCTCCACATACAGCATATCATCCGCCGTCATTTCCGCCACCTCCAAACGGACCCCACCACCAGGGATATATTTCCCTCCCCTATCAGCGTTCCGTAAAGACCATTCCCTCCGTGACTCCCTCGTCAGATCCACAGCAGTGGGAGGGAAATTATTGGAAACAATTCTGAGAAACAGAATGATTCAAATGTTGTAAAGGCAGAGATTGATAAGGGATACTCATCACGGACTTCGTAGAGTAAGATCTTCTCCCAAATTCAGCTGAGCCTTTTGTTTGAAATTACAATTGTGGATATTGATGAGAGAGGTGCAGATGATGTGGGTTCCATGGAGTTCATTGAGGCCTCTGACAAGGTCCCACATGGCAGGCTGGTCAAAAAGGGAAGAGTCCATGGGACACAAGGCAAGTTGGTAAATTGAATCCACAACCAGTGGAGGGTTGGTTTTCGTGTTTGGAGTCCTTTCACCAGTGGGTGTACCATAGGGGGCTGTGCAGGAACCATTGCTGGTTATTATATATATTAATGACTTGGATGGGAAAGCCGAAGGTATCATTAGTAGGTTTGCAGGTAACAGGAAACGTGAGGGTGTTGTCCACAGTGAGGGGGATGGTCTCAGGCTACAGTATGAAGGTTGAGGCTGAGACAGAATTACAAGAGAGTTATTTAAATAGACAAGGCAGGCAAGAGCACAGCAGGCAATGAGGGAAAATTGATCAATTAAGCTGCATTTACTTTGATGTAAAAGGACTGACAGGTAAGGCAGATGAACGCATGGCATGGATGGGAACATGGTTCTGGGATATGACTGGAATTACAGAAACACAGCTGAGGTATGGACAGGATTGGCAGCGCAATATTTCACGGACAGATACGACACGAAGCATAGAACAGGGGTGAGAGAGGAAGGGGATTGGAGTTTTTGATCAATGGAAACATCACAACAGTAATTAGAGAGGTTATTCCTGGGCAACGCCCAGTGAAGCTATAATAGTAAAATTGAGAAACGAGAATGGGTCATCACTTTGATATGATTGTACTACAGGCCCTCAGCAGTGAGCGGGAATTTGAGCAGCAACAATGTCAGGAGATCTTAAATATCTGTAAGAATGATAAGTGTTTGAATGGTCGGGGATTATAACTTTCCGAATCTCGACTGGGACTGCAGAGTGTTCAGAGCTTGGATGGAAGGAATTTGTTAGGCTTATTCAAGAAAACTCTCTCAGTCAGAATGTAAATGGTTAGAATGCATAAAGGGGTAAATCCTGACCTCTGTTAGGGAAACAAGGTAGAGAAAGGGACTGCGGTGTTAGTGGGGCAACACTTTGGCAAAGTGACCACAATTCTATTAGTTTGAGAATAGCGATGGAAAAGGACAGACCAGGTCAAAACATTAACGATCAAAATTGGCCTTGTCTCAATCTTAAAGTTATCAGTCAAAACCTTTCAAAAGTTAATTCGAGACGGCTATTTTCAGGTAAAGGGATATCAGGCAGACGGGAAACTTTCAAAAGAGAGATAAAATGAGAATTCAGGACCAGCATATTCCTGTTGTCTAAAGGACAATGCTGACATAAGTAGGAAACACAGGGTGGCTGGGAATATTGAGGTTCTGGTCAGGAAAAAGGGGGCAGGTGTCACATCTAGCCAACTGGACGAAGTGAGTCCCTTGAAGGACACTGCGGGTGGAGTAATACACTGAAATCAAGAAGGCCCAAAGGGGACACGAGAGACCTTTGACAGATCAGGCTAAGGAAAAGCCTCACAAGTATATTAACAACAGAAGATTAACTAGGGTCAGAATATGGCTCCTTAAAGGTCATTGGGGCAATCCAAGTGTGGACCACAGGAGATGGGTGAGATCCTAAACGAAAATTTCTTGTTTGAACTTACTGTGGAGGAAGACTGGGGAAGCCAGGGAAATAAACAGTGATGTTTTCAAAAGACTCCACACAACAGAACAGGAGGTACTGAAAATTTTAAAATCCATATCAGGTAGATAAATCCCAGGCACCTAATCAGATATAGGAGAAAGTGAGGACTGCAGATGCTGGAGATCATAGCTGAAAATGTGTTGCTGGAAAAGCGCAGCAGGTCAGGCAGCATCCAAGGAGCAGGCGAATCGAAGTTTCGGGCATGAGCCCTTCTTCAGGAATGAGGAAGGTGTGCCAAGCAGGCTAAGATAAAAGGTAGGGAGGAGGGACTTGGGGGAGGGGCGTTGTAAATGCGATAGGGGGAAGGAGGTTAAGGTGAGGGTGATAGGCCGGAGTGGGGGTGGGGGCGGGGAGGTCAGGAAGAAGATTGCAGGTTAGGAAGGTGGTGCTGAGTTCGAGGATTGGGACTGAGAAAAGGTGGGGAGGGGAAATGAGGAAACTGGAGAAATATGAGTTCATCCCTTGTGGTTGGAGGGTTCCTAGGCGGAAGATGAGGTGCTCTTCCTCTAGCCGTCGTGTTGCTATGGTCTGGTGATGGAGGAGTCCAAGGACCTGCATGTCCTTGGTGGAGTGGGAGGGGGAGTTGAAGTGTTGAGCCACGGGGTGGTTGGGTTGGTTGCTGTAGGACACCTGGACCAACTGAAGGCAAGCAGAAAGGAAAAGGATGGGACAAAGATTATCTAAAATTGTACGTCAATGAATAGGTTTGTGACAGGAAATTGTGGGGAATAGTAAATTATGTTTTTTTTTGTGAATGGACAAAGAATCTGCAATAAGGTAAATGGATTTGTGACACCGAGATATAAGGGATTTAGACACTAGAAAAAACGTGGTTACAGGTCGAACAAAAATATTCAATGTTTTATAACTTTATGCAAACTGAGGCAAAATGGGCAACAATAGCAATAATGGAAAACAAAGACGTTACAGAGAAAGCATTTGGCCGCAGATCATGAAGTCGAGTCAGTGTGAATGTAAATTCTGGCTATTACTTGCCAAGGACACAAGCAGCAGAACACTTTTAGCCACCGAACAGCATTTCATTGCTCGTCACTGCATTAAACAGGAACTCATCAGGATTTTTAATAAAGGCATTGTGATAACTTTGGGAAACTTCAATATTCGCATAATCTGGGACAAGCTTACTGACA
Source organism: Chiloscyllium plagiosum (assembly GCF_037043375.1). Lineage (NCBI taxonomy): Eukaryota > Metazoa > Chordata > Chondrichthyes > Orectolobiformes > Hemiscylliidae > Chiloscyllium > Chiloscyllium plagiosum. The sequence goes on from NW_028270156.1 coordinate 82,745,290, forward strand.
AGAGTGATATTGGAAGAGGAGTTCGGAGAATTGTTTTCAGTGTTTCTTTGAATAGCACATTGTGCAACTGGCAAGGGACGTAACTATCTCAGATCGACGTTGTGTCATGGAACTTAGTGAATGTATAATGTCACCTGGAAAGATCCTCCGGGAAATTGTGATAAAGTGCAGTTTAAAGAAACATAACGTTTTAAAGTGAATCACAGAAAGGACAAGCTGCAACTAGAAACAAAAAAGACAATTACATGAGTTTGACAGGAGAATTGACCAAGGTGAACAGGATAAACAGATTGAAACATGTATCTGTAAACTGACAAACTCTCAGCAAAAAATCCCATCCATCCCTCACTCAGGACAAAATGGTTCATATTAGATTATGAGGCGATCACCCATAAGTATCTAAAATTCTGAACCAAGAGTGTTTTAGGAGTAAGTTCTAAAGTGATTGCAAAGGGTCTGCAAGCAGGAGGAGAATCATAGTCAGGGTTTATTGACATGATAGGAACAGGGAGATGTGAAGGTGCTCGAGGTGTTGAAAGTGTTACAGAGTGTGGTCAAGGCCTGAAAGGTATTAGAAAGCCAGTACGAATTGCTACAGCTGGTGGTGTTTGCAGAGGTAGCGAGGTGCATATGCATTTTTAGTTATTCATTCATGGGGTGTGGGTGTCACTGGATCAGCAATCTTTGCCCCACTGCAAATTACCCAGAGGGCAGCTCAGAGTCAGTCATATTGCTGTGGGTCTGGAGTCACACGTTACCCAGATCAGGTTAGAATGACATATGTCCTTCCCTAAAGGACATAAGTTAACCAGTTGAGTTCTGTCTACTGATCAACGATGCTTCTATGGTACCCCAATAATGTCTTGTACAGACACACCATGACATCCCAACTCCTACACCCAATGCTCTGACCAATGCAGGTAACCATCCCAAATGCCTGCTTCACCAGCCTGTCCCATCTGTGATGCCACTTTCAAAGAACTGTGTACCTGCATCTTTGGGTCTCTGATGGACAACACTACCCAGGGCCTGAACATTAACTGTACAATTCCCGCATTAGTCTGTTTCACCAAAATGGAATACTTCACATTTACCTAATTAAACTCAACCTATTATTCTTCAGCCCACTATCCCAGCAGTACTGTTAATCCTGTTGTGTCATAGATAACCTTCTTCACTGACCACTTTACCATCAATTTCAGTGTGACCCAAAAAACGTACTTACCACAAAACCGATATTCTCATCGAAACCATTTATCCAAATGACAAATAACAGTGGACCAACTGCAACACTGGTCACACGCGTCCAGTCAGAAAAACAGCATGTCTCCCACCACATTCTGCCTCTCATATCCCGTCTGGTCCAGCGGACTTATCTATCCTTATGCTTTTCAAAATTCAGCACATCCTTCTCCTTAACATCAACATGTTCACACATATCAGTCTTTTTCTCGCTGTCCTCACAAATGACATGGTCCCTCTCAGTAGTGAACACTGAGGCATAGTATTCAGTAGGGACCTCTCCTACCTCCTCCGACTTAAAGCACAAATCCCCTCCAGCATACTTGATCGGCTCTACCCTCACTCTGGCCATCCTCTTGTTCCTCACGTAAGTGGATAATGCCTTACAGTTTTCCTTAATCCTTTCCAACAATGCTTTTTCACACACCCTTCTCGCTGTCCTAAGTCTCTTCTTCAGTTCCTTCCTGGCTACTTTCAGAGAAACCCTACAGTGTGGAAGCAGGACAATTGGCCCAACAACTCCATACCAACCCTCTGAACAGTATCCCACCTAAACCCATTTCTCCACCCTATCACTCTACATTTGCCTGGAATAATGCACCAGACCTTCCTGAAGAAGGGCTTATGCCCGAAACGTCGATTCTACTTCTCCTTTGATGCTGCCTGACCTGCTGCGCTTTTCCAGCAACACATTTTTAAGCTCTGATCTCCAGCATCTGAAGTCCTCACTTTCTCCCAAACCTACACATCCCTGAACACTATGCTTAATTTAGCAGTCACCTAACCTGCACATCTTTGCACTGTGGGTGGAAACTGAAGCATCTGGAGTAAACCCACGTAGACATGGAGAGAATGTGCAAACTCCACACAGACAGTCACCTGGGGCTGGCATCGAATGCGGGACACTGGTGCAATGAGGCAGCAGTGCTAACTACTGAGTCACCGTGCATCCCCATGTAACCACCTAGAGCCCTGTCTGTTCCTTGCTTCCTCAAACTCAAGTAAGCTTCCTTCTTTCTTTTGACTAAATGTTCTCCATCCCTTAAAACCTTGTCAAATGCTTTGCTGAAGTCCATGTAGACAACGTTGCCTGCTCTGTTCTCATCTATCTCTTAGCAAACTCCTCTCAGAATCAGTCCGGTTGGTGAAACACGGTTTTCCACACACAAAGCCACGGTGACTATCTCTAATCAGCCCTTTACAAATATATTAACTCATTTCTCTCAGAATCTCGTCCAACAACTTATCCAACACTGGGCTGTAATTTCCTGGCTTTTCCCTGCAGCCCTTAAGTGATGGAACAGCATTAGCCTCCCTCCAATCTTCAAATCTCTTCCCTAGCTTCCCACATTATTCTCGGATCGACCTAATAATCCATTGAGGATTGATCTACCTTTATTTATTTTAAGATTCCAGCACTTGGTCTTCTCTGTTCAGGATTCTTTCCAAGATACCACTATTTACTTCCCCAAGTTCCCAAGCTTCCATGTCTTTCACCACAATAAACACTGACAAGACTTTTTTATTGTTGTTTAATAGATCACCCGACTCCTCTGGTTCCATTAGGCGACATTATTGATATTTAATGGGCCCCATTCTCTACCAAGTTACTCCTTAGCCCTGCCTGAACCTTACGTAATGGCTTCTGAAAATTCAAAGAAAACAAATCCTTCGTAGCACGAATCCCTCTGCTACAACCTTACTTATTGTGCCATTTATTTTCACACCAACAAATAAAATCCAACAGGCTGCAAAACACATTGTCTTTTATAAAATACATTTCTAAGAGTCCGGTTATTATTTATTGACGTATCCTTTCTGACATACTTATGCATGCTCCTAACTTACTGTCAGGCTACACTATTTGGTTTCAGACTGGCAGCAGAAAGGGTTGTGGGAGCTCTTGTTTATCAACATGAAAAAGGTAGCTTACAGGGTCAGCAGGTAATAGAGAGGGCAAATCAAACGCTGCCATTTATTACAAAGGGAATGGAGTCTAGAAATAGAGAGCTCTTACAAAATCAATACAAGATATGAGTCAGACCACACCTAGAATATTATGAACAGTGTGAGTGCCTGAAGGAAAGATATTCTTGCAATGGAGGCAGGACAGAGAAGGGTCACTCAGCTGATCCTGGGAATTGATGAATTTACTAATGAAAAGAGGTGGAGGGGCTTGAGGTTGAATCCACTGAAGTTTAGAAAAATGAAAGAGAAATGGAATGTAACATCCAAGATTCTGAAGGGCTTTGATATTGTAGATGCTGGGAAGTTAGAAAATAGAACAGTACAGCACAGCAATAGGCCCTTCGGCTCACCATGGCTGTGCTATCCTTGAGGAGAAAGTGAGGTCTGCAGATGCTGGAGATCAGAGATGGAAATGTGTTGCTGGAAAAGCGCAGCAGGTCAGGCAGCATCTAGGGAACAGGAGAATCGACGTTTCGGGCATTAGCCCTTCTTCAGCCCTCCTGAAGAAGGGCTAATGCCCGAAACGTCGATTCTCCTGTTCCCTAGATGCTGCCTGACCTGCTGCGCTTTTCCAGCAACACATTTCCATCTGTGCTATCCTTGATGCTATTCTCAACACATCCCATGTGCCTGCATGTGGTCCATATCCCTCTACTCTTTGCCTGTTCATGTTTCGGTCTAAATGCCACTTCAAAACTTTACCCACATTTCTACTTCTACAACCTCCCTCAGTAACTTCCACTATATTAATAAAAAACTTACCTCACACGTCTAATTTAAACTTCCCCTTTCTCACCTTAAAACTATGCAGTCTAGTATTTGAAATGTACACATTAGAAAAGAGATTCCGACTATCCACATCATACACCCCTCTCCCAATGTTATATTCTGTACTTGGGCACCTGATAGCCTTAGATACTCTTGCAAAGCAATCCAATTTTGTTTAATTTCCTCTTACACCTAATACACCCTTAAAAAAAACCTAACACAGTAAGGTGCTGATAAACCCCTTTTGCACCTTTTCTAAAGCCTCCGCATCCTTCCTATTGTGAGGCGATGAGAACTGCACACAATATTCTAAATATTGCCAAACCAATGTTTTATACAATCACAACATCAGATGCAAACCACTATACCCAACGTTGTGACTGATGAAGGTTTTTTTGTTTTCATCTGAAACATGTCTGTTGCCATTTTCAGAAGGTTACTGACTTGCACCAAGATCCTTCTGTATATCAATGTCTCTCCATATCCTAATTTTCTTCTTGAATATGACATTACCTCACACTTGTGCAGATTAAACTTAATTTGCCATTTCTTTGCACATCTTTCCAACTAATTTGTAACCTCCTGCAATCTTGGATATCCTTGCACATTAACCCCAACTCCACCAATTTTCATGTCATCTGCAATAATTATATTTGTCACTTCCTTTCCTTTCAATGGTATGAGAATGTGTAACCAGAGGGCCTAAAATCCCAGCAAGGGCTCACCCATTCAAGATGTAGAGAAGGAGGTCTGTCTTCACTCAGAGGGTAGTGACACTGTGGAAATTCCTGACAGAAGGAGGCTGTCGAGGCTGCGTCATTAAGAATCTTTACAGCAGATATGGTCGGGTTTTAATAAATCAGGGTAACAAGGGTTTTGTAGAAAATGCAGGAAAGAAGAGTTGAAGAGTATCAGATCAGCTAAGATCTGATTGAAGGGCAGAGCATACTGAATGGGCCAAATGGCTTAATTTCGCTCCTACATCTCATAGTCTGAACTCAAACTCAGTATCTACATTATAACATTATGGGTCTCGGCTCACAAAATGCTTTTATAATGGGATAATTAAATATTTACTATTACACAGCATTTGATCTACAATAGATAATTTTGTTGGCTCCTTGATATGATATTACTGAAAACTATCTCATATACAATCCAGGATTCCATCCATTAAATCCCTGATACTCATTAGTTATACAGTCCAAATGGAGACCACTGTCACACACAGTTACTGTACTGCCTTGCTGCAAGTACATTCAGTGGCCTGACTGCAACCATATTGAAATAACCATCACTGTCTGGTGCATGTAAAAGTATTCCTGCTAACGGTTGCTGCTGCTTGCTTATTCTCAGCTCCACCCAAATAGATTCCAAATTATGATCTTCAATTCCACGTGGCTATCTCATGAATGCATTAACCTCATCCTTTCTTCACTACCTGTTGGTTTTTTAGTTATATTGCCTCAATTCCAACAACCCTTCAATATTCCCTTCCCAGCTCTGATCATTCTGCAACTACATCTCCGTAATGCTGGTTCCATCATATCTGTTCACTGTCCGTTAAGGCAAATGCAAGGAGTCATTCATCAGTAGTTGGAGCGGTGGTGAGGGGAATTTTGAATGGATGGGTAGAGCTTACAGAGATAGGGAGTCTCACAGGGACTCAAGAGTAAAACAGAGTTACATCTGATCAAGAATGTTATTGGGACAAAGAGGTTTGGGGATTGGAGAAATTTACAGAGATAGAGGGAGCTGGGTTAAATTCCAGTGATAGGGATAGGGATGGATGTAGTGGGAGGCAGGCAGACTGAGAGGCACAGACAGGGGTGTTTCAGGGAGAAGAGTATTGTGTATACTAACAGAGATATGGAAGGTTGTAGTGACGGAAGATGCTTACAGATATAAGAAGGCTTCTAGGTTGTGGAGGCTACACACATAGGAAAGCAATGGAGAATGCCAGGTTGCTGGGTTAGAGACAGTTATACAAACTGAAAGAGGCTCCTGTGGTCGGGTGGGTTAGTTGGGGGGTGGAGGGTGCAGTTTAAATAGATTAAGATCGAAGGGTTGGATAACGAAAGGACATTACAGATTTAGAGATTGGATGAACTGGCATTGAAATTGAGTCTTACATAAACGCGAGAGTCACAAGGATTCGGGTTGGTGCTAAGATAGGTAAATCGCCAGGAACTTCAAGAGCTTACTCAACAAAGGAAGATTAAAGGGGCTCCATAGATTGGGGGTATTGTCAGGACTGGAAGAGGTTACAGAGATAGAGGGGGCTTTGTGGGCTTTAGATGTTTATGGAGATACTGGAGAGGTTGGAACAGTTTACAGAGACATGGAAGTTTTTAGGACAGTATTAAGATACACAGGATTTAGTTAATGTAAGAATGGGAAGCTTAATGGGACTGGAGGAGAGAAGAAACGTAGAAAGAGTAGTCGTGGCTGCAGATGTCAACGGATTATAGAGAGAATTGCAGGTTAGAGAGAGTATCGGCTTCAGATTCTGACAGACATTGTAAGAACTACAGTCGCCTTGAGAAATCAGCACTTTGCAGTTATCGAAGGTGCTGAAGGGACTGGAAGTGGGAAAAGATGTAGGGAGGGTTGTGGAAGCAGTTGGTGGATAGAGGTAGGGAGGGATGCAGAGACAGCCGGGGATCATACAGACAGGGGGATTTCTAAGAGTTGGGAAAATTAACAGAAAACAAGCATTGGTGCTGCATCTACTACTTTGCATTGTTTACATAAATTATTTGAACATGAGCAGAAAAGGTATAGTTAGTGAGTTTCCTGATGACAACAAAATTGGAGGTTTAGTGGACAGCGAAAAAGATTACTTCAGATCAAAATCCCCCAGCAATGGTCTGATCTGGGGCAGACGACCCACACAGGGAAGGTTGTGAAGACTGGAGGTGGTTTCACTGGGAGGGAGGACCACAGAGCCACAGAACGTCACAGACATGTGGAGAGCTTTAGGGTCTACACGTGTTCATGAGGGTGGGGAGTTTGTTAGGGCTGGAACAGTTTAAAAGCATAACAATGTTGGGAGGATGGGGCATTTTACACAGACACGAAAGTATCAGGTGAATGGAGCAGATTACAGATACACAGTGGGTTGTATAGATTGGAAAAACAAATAGATAGTCGTGACTGAAGATGTTTATAGATATTGGAAGGCTTAAGTTTTGCAGGTTATTTAGATATGGAAGGTGTGGAATCGTACAGATTTTCCAAGCAATAATGAGAGCAATTTCAGTTGGATACAGTTCACAGATCAGGGAACATTAGTAACCTCCTCCAGTTTGGTCAAAGTGGGAAGCGTTGTAGGCGAGGGTGGCGTTTACACAGATAGGGTTGTAAGAGCTGGAGAAGGTTGTGGAGGTGATTGGACGGATGGATAGACTAGAGGAGCTTATATTGACATGGTGAGTGCTGGCAATGTGAAGATGTCACATAGATAGTGGGTCTTGTCGGAACGGGATCAGATGTCTCACAGACGTTGGAGTGAGTTCTACAGATTGGGAGTCTTGCAGGGACTGAGAGGATTGTCGGATCTTCACAGATTGATCATGTCTTTAGAAGAGTTTATGTAGGTACGGATAGCTTCAACCCAATGCATGCAGTCTTCATTTCGGGACTAGAGCCTTAATATCCATCATCAGCCAGGGTTCCCTAAACCTGCCAGCTTTCCCCTTCACCATAATGGGATATACTGGCGCTGGATTCTTGATATCACATTTTTAAAAGTGTCCCATTTGCCAGTTGTTCCTTTATCTTCAAACAGACTCACCCAATTGATGGTAGTCATAATATGGAGTTGCTGTTGCTGAACCTGGGTAGGCAAAGTTAAAAATCACACATCATCAGGTTACAGTCCAACTGGTTTATTTGGAGGGACTAGGTTTCAGAGCACTGCTTCTTCATCAGGTAGTTGTGCAGCACAACCATAAGGTACAGAGTTTATAGGCACAGGATATTGGTGTCATGACATGCAATATTAAACAAATTTATATTGAGACTTTCATCTTTCACAATGATCACCAGTTCTTCCAAAGCGAGTTGGAATATAACCGGGCATTGTGCAATTTTCAATTCACTGCATTGACGCCTACTAGATCCTGCCTAATGGCCCCAAACCTGGCCCTGTTCCATTTTAGCTCTTCAATCTGAGGACCTCTCTTATCTTTTTCCATAAGTACGTTAAAACTAAGACAGTTGTGGTCACTGGACACAAAGTGCTCTCTGACTGACACGTCAATCACTTGCCTGACCTCATTTTCTGAGGGAAGGTCCAGTCTTTCACCTGCCTGAGTACAGTAGGGCCCTCTTCATATTGATTTAGGAAACTGTCTTGGACACATTTGAAAAATTGCACTCCGTCCAGGACTTTTACACTCTGGGTGGCCCAGTCAATACAGGGAAAAGTAAAATCTCCAACCGATACTCCTCTATTATTCCTATAGTTATCTGCAATCTCTCTACACATCTGCTCCTCTGGTATCTGTTGGGTCCACATCAGTCTGCAATCCAGTCCCAACAAAGTGAACACACCCGTCTTCTTTCTAACTTCTAACCATATGACCTCATTTGATAACCGCTTAAGTGTATCCTCTCTGATCATTCTGGCTATGTCTTCCCTTATCAAAAGGACAACTCTCCCTCTTCACTTACTTGTCCTTCTGTCATGCCTGTAGTTTCTGGATCTGGAACACTGAGCTGCCAATCCTGCCTTTCTCTCAGCCATGATTATGTTATGGCTATAATATCCCAGTCCCCAGAACCAACCCACGCTCTGAGCCCATCTGCCTTACCAGTCAGACCTCATGCGTTGAAATAAATGCCCTTTAAATCAGAAATCTTTTCCCTCCTTTAACTGTGCCCCTGAATATCCTGAATAGTAAACTTGCTGTCGATCGCTGATGTATTTTCCACTGACTGGTCGATGGTCCCACTCTTATTCAGAGTTGTTATCCCCTGCCAAAATAGTTTAAACCCTCCCGGGTAGCGTGAGAAAATCAATCCAACATGGATACTGATGCCCCTCTGCTTCAAGTCCAACCCTTCACCTCTACCCCAGATGTGGTCCCAATGATCCAACAACTGACAAGCCTGCCCACTCCAACAGCTCCTCAACCACACATCCATCCGGCCTATATTTATATTTCTATATTCACTGGCACATGGTACTGGAGTAATCAGGAAATCCCTACTCTTGAGGTCCAGCTTTCTAACGTCTTGCCAAACTGCGTGGGATTCCTCCGGGTGCTCCGGTTTCCTACCACAATCCAAAGATGTACAAGTTAGGAGAATTTGCCATGCTAAATAGCCCATAAAGTTAGGTGTCTTAGTCAGGGGAAAATATAGGGGAGATGAATGCGTCTGGGTGGGTTCGTTTTTGCTGGGTCGGTGTGGACTTGTTCGGCTGAAGATCCTGTTTCTAAACTATAGGGAATCTAATCTGATCAAACTACCTGTGTGCATGTCAAAAGACACCATCCCTTTGTCTAACTATGTCGTGTGTACCAATGTGCCTCTGTCTGATTATCCGCCCTCTTCAGAATGTTCTGTAACCGCTCAGAGATATCCTCGTCCCTGGCACCCGGGAGGCAGCACACCATCTTGGCGTCGCATCTGCAGCCAAGCATTCTCCTGTCTGTCCCCCTCACAACTGAGTCTCCTGTCAGTATTGCTATCACTAGATAGAGACAGGGAGGAACTACCTGCAGTTCGGTTTATATTCGGAAAGTGGGATTATTTTAAAGTGATAGCAGTGAGAATTCAGGGCCAGCATGTTCCTGTAGAGTGAATAGTAAAGGTTGTATGTCCAGCGAATACTGATTCAGCGATATCGTGAGTTTGATAAAGAAATTACACTCAATAAAAACAGGAGAAAGCTCTTCAAAATGATAGCGAGTGAAAGGGAGTTGTAGAAAATGCAGGGCAAACAATGTTCATGAAATATATTTGGCAGATACAATTGAAGAAAAGCCACAAGATATTTTAGGAGCATTGTTAAAATAAGAGGCTTCGCAGCTAAAGAATAGGGCCTGTTCGGAACCAAAGGGATAATCTATGCATGGAGACAGAAGAAGTAGGTGAGGTCTTCAATGAAAACTTCCCATCTGTATTCACACAGGAGAAAGGCATTGTAGCCGGCGATTTCAGTCTGGATGGTCAGGTTCTAAGTATATTAAGATCAATAAAGAGGGGGTATTAAATGTTTTCACAGGCATAAAGTTGGAGAAATCCCAAGTGCCCAATGAAATGTATCGCAGTTTGCTATGGGAGGTAAGGAAGGAATTCAACACATGGCTGGCCTCCAGTGAAGTTCAATAAGGGCAGGAAGGATAAGGCAAATATTTAGAATAGATAGTTTAATGTCAGTGAGAGGGAAATTATTGGAAACAATTGTGAGGGACAGTCTGAATCAATAATTGGAAAGGCACGGATCGATTAGGAATAGTCAGCACATATTTGGTAGGAGATGATCCTGTCTATGAATTCAGCTGAGTTTACTTTGAAATTTCGATTAATAGTATTGATGCGGGCCGTGGAAATGATGTGGATTCCATGGATTCATTAAGGCCTTTGACATGTTCCTACATGGAAGGCTGGTCTAAAAGGGAAGTGCCAAAGGGATTCAAGGCAAGTTGGCAAAGTGGATCCAAAATTGGTGGAGGGTTGGTTTTGTGATGGAGAGCTTAGGCCCAGCGGGTGTTCCTGTGCAGGAACAATCGCTGTTTATTACATACATTAATGAGTTGGATGGGAAAGCAGAAGGAATCATTACGAGGTTTGTAGATGACATGAACGGTGAGGGTGTTGTCCACAGTGAGACCGATGATCTCAGGCTGCAATCTGAAGGTTGAGGCTGGGGCAGAATTTCAAGAGAGTCAATCAAATGATCATGGCAGTGCGCAACTATCTAGGGACTATCTCAGATCAAACATTTTGTGATGTAACTTAGTGAATGACTAATGTCACCTGAAGAGATCCTCCTGGAAACGTTGTTAAACTGCAGTTTAAAGGAATATAAAGTGTTAAAGTGACTCACAAAAAAGACAAGTTACAACAAGAACCAAAAATAAACAATTGCAGGAGTTTGAGAGGAGAACTGACCAAAGTAAACAGGCTAAAGAGACTGAAATATGTGTCTGTAAATGAACAGTGGAAAATATTTGAAGGAACAGTGCAAATCATTCAACAAAAGGAAATTCCACTAAAACAGACAAACCTCAACAAGAAATCCCCACTGGTCCTTCACTCAGGACAAAGTGGATCATTTTAGATTATTAAGCTTAGAAGATCACTACAAAGTACTTAAAAAAATCCAGAAATGAGAATGTGTTTGAGAATAATTTTTAAAAAGATTGCCACGGGTCTCCCACCGGGGGAGGCAGTGGGAAGGGGAATCATGGTCAAGATTTAATGACACGAACGGAACAGGAAGAGGTGAAGGTGTTGTAGTCGGTGAGAGTGTTACAGAGAGTGGTCAGGCTCTGAACGGTGTTACAAAGCCAATACGAATTGTTGCATCTGGAGATGTTTGCAGAGCTAGGGAGGGCCATAAGTATTTTTATTTATTCAATAATGGGGTGAGGATGGCACTGATTGGACCAGCATTCTTTGCTCCACTGCTCATGCTCAGTGTCAGCCATATCGCTGTGGGTCTGGAGTCACATGTAGGCCAGACCAGGTTCGAATGTCAGATGTCCATCCCTGAAGAATGTAAGTGAAAAAGATGAGTTCTTCTTACTGATTAACAATGGTTTTATGGTGGCCTCACCAATGTCTTGTACAGATACAACATGACATCCCAACTCCTACTCTCAGTGCTCTGCTCAATGAAGGTATCCATCCCAAACGCTTGATTCACCAGCCTGTCTACCTGTGACACCACGTTCAATGAACTGTGCACCTGCATCCCTGGGTCACTGACTGACAACACTACCCAGGGCCCGAACATTAAACTGTACAAGTCACGCCCTGGTGTGTTTCACCAAAGTGGACACTTCACATTTATCTAATCAAACCCCATCTGCTATTGTTCAGCCGACTGTTCCAACAGTCCCAACAGTACTGTTAATCCTGTTGTATTATAGATGTTGTGGGCGGCACGGTGGCACAGTGGTTAGCACTGCTGCCTCACAGCGCCAGAGACCCGGGTTCAATTCCCGCTTCAGGCGACTGACTGTGTGGAGTTTGCACATTCTCCCCATGTCTGCGTGGGTTTCCTCCGGGTGCTCCGGTTTCCTCCCACAGTCCAAAGATGTGCAGGTCAGGTGAATTGGCCATGCTAAATTGTCCGTAGTGTTAGGTAAGGGGTAAATGTAGAGGTATGGGTGGTTTGCGCTTCGGCAGGTCGGTGTGGACTTGTTGGGCCGAAGGGCCTGTTTCCACACTGTAACTAATCTAATCTAATCTAATAAACTTCTTCACTGCCCGCTTTACTACTGATTTCAGTGTCGCCCAAAAAACTTACTTACCAGGAAACCAATATTCCCATCCAGACCATTTATCCAAATGACAAACAACAGTGGACCCTCTACACCGCTGGTCACATGCGTCCAGTCAGAAAAAACAGCATGTCTCCAATCACCCTCTGTCACCTACCATCAAGCCAATTATGTATCCAGTTCACTATCTCCTTCGGAATGCCATACCCTTTTACATTGATCTGAACTCATTACCCAGTTTACCAGATGGAATGTAGATCGCAGAGCACTGCAGCCAAGACCCATCGGCCCTTGATGACATGCCGACCTTTTATCCTCCTCTGAGACCAAATTAACCTGCTGACGCTTCATTTTGCTATCATCACTGTGCCTATCCAAGAGTTTGTTAGATGTCCCTAATGTATCTAACTTGACTACCAACGCTGACAGTGCATTCCACTCACCCAACACTGTCTGTGTAAAGAACCTAACTCTGAAATCTCCCCTGAACCATCCTCCAATCACCTTAAAATTATGCCCCCTTGCGACAGCCATTTATGCCAAAGGGAAAAATGAAGTGTCTCACTATTATCTCTATCTTCCCTCACTATCGTGTTCCTCTCTACCAAGTCACCCCTCACCCTCCTTCACTCCAACGAGAAAAGCCTCAGCTCCCTCCACCATGGTAACAATAGACCAGTGAGACGTCTCCTTCGATTCTGGATAAACTGTTGGAAAGGCTTGTCAGAGTTAGGATTTATAATCATTTAGAGATGAATAAGTTGATGAGGGATAGTCAACACAATTATATGAAGGGTAGATCCTGCCTCACAATGCTTATTGAATTGTTTGAGAAGCTGACCAAACAGGTGGATGAGGGTAAAGCAGTTGATGTGGCATATATGGATTTCAGTAAAGAGTTTGTAAAGCTTCCCCACGGTAGGTTATTACAGACGATACAGAGGCATGGAATTGAGGGTGATTTAGCTGTTTGGATCAGAAATTGCTTTGCTGAAAAAAGACATGGTGGTGGCCGATGGGAAATATTGATCCTGGAGTTCAGTTAGTATTATGGTACCGCTAGAATCTGTTTTGGGTCCACTGCTGTTTGTCATTCATATAAAAGAACTGGATGAGTGCATTGAAGAATGGGTCAGCAAATGTACGAATGATTCTAAAGTTGGTAGATTGTGGATATTGATGAAGGCTAAGTTAGGTTACAGAGATGCATAGGTAAGATGAAGAGCTGGACCGAGAGTTCGCAAATGGAGTTTAATGTGGAAAAGTGTGAGGTGATTCACTTTGGAAGGAGTAACAAGAGCACAGAGTACTGGGCTAATGGTAAGATTCTTGGTAGTGTAGATGAATAGAGAGATCTCGGTGTCCAGGCACATAGATCCTTGAAAGTTGCCACTCAAACTGATAGTGTTGTTAAGAAGGCATTCGGTGTGTTAACTTATGTTGGTAGAGGGATTGAGTTTCCAATCCGTGCAATCATGCTGCAGCTGTAAACCTTTGGTGCATCTGCATACAGATCCGGTCACCGCATTATAGGAAGGATGGGGAAACTTTGGAAAGGGTTCAGAAGATATTTACTAGGATGTTGCTTGGTATGGAGGGAACGTCTTGTGAGGAAAGGCTGAGTTACTTGAAGCTGTTTTCATTCGAGAGAAGAACTTTGAGGCAAATTAATTGAGACATGTAAGATAATCAGATGGTTAGATGGGTTGGACAGTGAGAAACGTTTCCCTGGAATGGCGATGCCGAGCATGAGGGGAGATAGTTTAAATTGAGGGGTGAGAGATACGGAGGTAGTATATTTACTCAGAGATTGGTAGGGGCTTGGAACGCACTGCCTGTAACAATAGTCGACTTGCTGTCTTTAAAGGCATTAAGATGGTCATTGGATAGGCATATGGACAAGAATGGAATAGTGTAGGCTAGTTGGGCTTGGCTGGTACTGCGCGGTCATGTTCCATATTCGAGACGTCGTAAATATGAAGTGAGAGGGGAAAGACTTAAAAGGGATTGGAGAACATTTTCCACACAGAGGATGGTGCCGGTATGGAATAAGCTTCCAGGGGAAATGGTAGAGAAAAGTAAAATGACAACATATAAAAGACATTTGGGCAGTTTCATGAAGAGGAGAAGAAGGTTTGAAGGGATATGGGTCAAATGCAGAGAAATACGACTCATTCAGGGACTCTGTTCAGCATGGGTTAGTTGGATCGAATGAACCATTTCCATGTTGCATGACTCTGTTTCCAGTTATTGGAGAAGGAGACTACCGAAATAAGATATGTTGTAGGCACTGAAGCAAGTTAGAGAGAGAGGGATGATACTCCGGAATGCAGCACAATTTCATATATGTGGAGGGTCTATAGGGAAGGGATGAGGTTGCAGATATAGGCAGTGTTATAGCACTTAAAAATTATTGAAGACACTTGTGTTCCAGACATGCTATAGATAATGTGTTGCAGAGTAGTGAGTTTGAGTACAACAGAACAGTAGGGGTGGGGACTGAGCCTGCAGTGTGTCTGTACTCTGCTCCCCCTCCAGCAATGTATCTGTGTCATGTCTTGTTCGCTGATGATTGGAGCCCTCTCATTGCTCTCTGCTCTGTGCACAGTGAATGATCTTACCTTACTGCAGGATATATTGAAGGCTCCAGATCTCCCTGCCCTTTGTCTCTCTGGCTGACCAACCATCTTCAATGAGATTACGGATGAGACACCCAGCCGTTGTGAAGTCTATTCGGTCAGGACCTTTCTGAGTACGTACAGGAGACAGAGAGATAGGCAGAATGGGAAGTTAGACTGACGCAGTGAGAGTTACAAATGGAGAATGGCGCAGAGTCCCACAGAGAGCTGGAAAATCCCTGGCCTGTGCTGCCTCGTCTCTCCGTGGTGGATAATTCAGTTAGATCGGAATGTGGAATAGTTGCAATGGAGATACACACACATAATATATATTCTGTGTACATATATGTGAATATAATATTTATAGAGTGAGGGAGAGAGAGGGGAGAGAGGGGGTAGAGACAGGTGGGGAGAGAGAGGGGGAGAGAGAGGGGAGAGAGGGGAGAGAGAGAGGGGAGAGGGAGAAAGGGGGAGAGAGGGGGAGAGAAAGGGGAGAGAGAGGGAGAGAAAGGGGAGAGAGAGAAAGGGGAGAGAGGGGAGAGAGAGGGGGCAAGAGAGGGGGAGAGAGAAAGGGGAGAGAAGAGGAGAGAGAGAGGGGGAGAGATCGGTGGGGGAGAGAGAGGGTGAGACAGAGAGGTAGCCGTGGTATAACCTGTCAGGGATGAGCAACCAGTGAGCTGGCAAAGTGATGGCCTAGTGGTATTATTAGCAGAGCATGTATGTAAAACCTCAGCTAATGTTCAGGAGAGACAGGTTTGTATTTCACCATCAGAAATGGTGCAAGTTTAAATCAATAAGTTTAAAATTTGTAATTGACAATCCATAAATAAGTATGAAACCATTGCTGGTTTAAAAAAAAACCATTGTTCAAAATCGACACTTGTCCTTCAGGGAAGGACATCTGCTAATCTCATGTGGGCTGCAAGACACACGTACAGCACACGCCTCTCAATTGTCCTCTGAAATGGCTGAGCAAGCCACTCAGTTCAAGGGCAGCTAGGACTGGGCAAGAAAGGTTGGTCAGTCAGACACATCCACATCCCACAAGTAAACAAAAACAATCCTATTGCACTGGGCGCCAGTGGAACCGTGATAGGAACAGTGTCCTGGCCAATCATGTTGGTAGGTTTATGGACAGAGTTTTAAGCTAACATGGAGGACGCAAGGACAGAGTTCATTTGAAAGGAGTTTTCGAAATCCAAAGAGAAATGGTGAAGCATTAGAACTGCATGAGGACGTAACTGAAGACCAGAAGAAAGAAACATAACTAAAACTGTACATGACCGAATAGGTTTGTGACAGGAAATTTGGGAAAGAGCAAATTATGTTTTTTTTTGGAATGGACAAAGTGCCTGCAATAAAGTAGATGGATTTGTGACACAGCGATAAATGAGATTTAGACACCACAGAGACATGGTTACAAGGTGAATAAAAGGTGGAACATAAGTATGCAACGGTACACAATCCTGCGGGTTCTAAGGCAGTATGTTTTCTATGGGTAACGCTGACAGTAATCGGTTGCAAAGGCATTACAGAGAAAACCGTGTGGCCTCATATCATGAAGTAGATCTGCAGTCATTGTTTTTACCTTGTAAATACTGCCTACTACTTGCCAAGGACACAAGCAGCAGGACAGTTTTAGCCACCGAACGACATTTCATTGCTCATCACTACATTAAACAGGAACTCATTGAAAGTTTAGCAAATACATTGTAATAATTCTGGGAAACTTCAATATTCATATAGTCTGGGAAAATCACACTGACAAGAGTGATAGTCAAAGAAGAGTTCGGAGAACTTTTTTTTCCTCAGTGTTTCAGTGAATAACACATTGTGCAATTGGCGAGTGATGCAATTATCCCAGACCGACCATTGTCTGATGAGGCTGTGTGAATGAGTAATGCCACACTGAGAGATCCTCTGGGAATTTGGGATAAAATGAAATTGAATTAATTCAATGTGAATTACAGAATGGAAAAGAGATAGCTAGAAAGAAAATAGACAGTTTACATGGTTTTGAGAGTAGAATTGACCAAGACTTAGATTATTTATAGTGTGGAAACAGGCCCGCCGGCCTAACAAGTCCACACCAAAGCACAATCCACCCAGACCCATTCCCCTACACCTAATACTACGGGCAATTTAGCATGGCCAATTCACCTAATCTGCACATTTGTGGACTGTGAGAGGAAACCCACGCAGACAACGTACAAATTCCACTCAGTCAGTTGCTTGATGCGCGAATGGAGCCCCGGTCTCTGGCACTGTGAAGCAGCAGTGCTAACCACTGTGCCGCCCAGATAAACAGACTGAAACCTGTGTCTGTAAATGAACAGTTGAAAATACTTGAAGAAAGGTGTAAAACATTCAACAAAAGGACATTCCATTGAAACAGACAAAACTTCATCAAGCCATTCCTGCCTGTTCCTCACTCAGAACAAAATGGATCGTATTAGATTATCAGGCTTAGAAGATCACCAAAATGTATTAACAACTCTGAAGCGAGAGAGTGTTTATGCAGTAAGGGTTAGAGGGATTTTGCGAACTGTCTGCGAGCAGGGGAATGGGAAGGGGAATCATTGTGAGGATTTAATGTCACGACAGGAACAGGGAGGGTCGAAGGTACTGGAGCTGGTGAGAATGGTACAGAGAGTAGTCAGGACCTGAACAGTGTTACATAGCCGGTATGATTTGCTGCAGCTGAAGGTGTTTGCAGAGGTAGGGAGGGAGTTGAAACTTTATTGCTGGAACAGCACAGCAGGTCAGGCAGCATCCAGGGAACAGGAGATTCGACGTTTCGGGCACAGGCCCTTCTTCGGCCTGTGCCCGAAACGTCGAATCTCCTGTTCCCTGGATGCTGCCTGACCTGCTGTGCTGTTCCAGCAATAAAGTTTCAACTTTGATCTCCAGCATCTGCAGACCTCACTTTCTCCTCGAGGTAGGGAGGGACATATGTATTTTTATTTATTCATCTATGGAATGAGTGTGTCACTGATTGGACCTGCATTCTTTGTCCCACTGCTAATTACCCAGAGGGTAGCTCAGAGTCAGCCATGTTGCTGTGGGTCTCGAGCCAGTGTTGGCCAGACCAGGTTAGAATGTCAAATGCCCTTTCCCAAAGGAGGTAAGTGAACCAGATGAGTTCTTCCTACTGATCAACAATGCTTTTTATGGTGGTCTCACCAATGTCTTGTTCAGCCACAACATGACATCCCAACTCCTACTCCCAATGCTCTGATCAATTAAGGCAACCATTCCAAACACGTGCTTCACCAGCCTGTCTACCTGTGACACCACATTCAAAGAACTGTGTACCTGCATCCCTGGGTCACTGATTGACAACACTACCCAGGGGCTGAACATTAACTGTACAAGTCCCATCCTGGTTTGTTTCACCAAAACATAATCCTTCACATTTATCTAATTAAACTCCATCTGCTATTCTTCAGCCCACTATGACAGCAGTACTGTTCATCCTGTTGTATCATAGATAAACTTCTTCACTGTCTACTATATCATCAATCTTAGTGTCACCCACGACTATACTTACCAGGAAACGAATATTCTCAGCCAAATCATTTATCCAAATGCTAACAACTCTGGACCCACTAAACCGTTGGTCACATGCCTCCAGTCAGACAAACAACATGTCTCCCACCACCCTCTCTCTCCTACAATAAAGTAAATTCTACCTCCAGTTGACTGCCTCTTCCTGGATGCCGTATCCTTCACATTGCTCAGAACTTATTACCCAGTCTACCATATGGAACATAGAACATCGAACAGTACAGTACAAGACTCTTCGGCCCTCAATGTAATGCCGACCTTACATTGTGGACTGCACTTATCGGGTACTTGTTCTTCCTGAATACAGTGTACAGGTGTTTTTCTTCAGCTTCTTCTATTTCCTAGATGCTGTGTTTGTGGCTTATTTAATCAGTGTGCTGATGCAGCTCCGTATGCAAATGTTGGGATGATTGCTCTTGTTATTGAACATCTAACTCGCTTTTGGCTTTTTGTTCAACTGTGACGTCCAAGAAGGCGAGACTGTCATCGTTTGCTTCTTCTTTCGTGAACTTTATACCGGTACAGATGTTGTTTGTGTGTTTGTGAGTTTTTATACACTTTATTGCATTTCACGAGGACAAAGGTGTCATCAACATAATGGATCAAAAGAATGGGCTGAAGCTTTATCCTCCTCCAGGATCAAGCTAAGCTTCATACCCTTCATTTATCATCTATGTGCCTATCCAAGAGTCTATTAGATGCACATAATATATCTAACTCTACTACCATCACTGCAGTGCATTCCATGCACCCACCACTCTGTGGAAAGAACCGAACTCTGAAACCTCCCCTTTACTTTCCTCCTATCATCTTAAAATGATACCTCTTTGTAATAGCCATTTCTGCCATGGGGGAAAAGATTCTCTGTCTATTCACTCTCTTTCGCCCTCTCATCATCTTGTTCACTTCTATCAAATCGCCCCTCACCCTTCTGCACTGCAATTAGAAAAGCCTTAGTTCACGCAAACTGTCGTCAGAAGAAATGTCCTCCATTCCAGGAAGCATCCTGGTAAATCTCTTCTGTAAGCTCTCTAAAGCTTCCACATCCTTCTTGTAATGAGGGGAACAGAACTGAACATGACATTCCAAGTGGGGTCTCACCATGACGCTTTCCAGATGCGGCAAAACCTCATGGCTCTTAAAATAAATCCCCTTGCTAATGAAAGCCAACACAACATATGCATTTTTAACAACCCTATCAACGTGCATGGCAACTTTGAGGGATCTATGGACATGGACCCCAAGATCCCTCTGTTCCACCACATTGACAAGAATCCTGCTTTTAACCCTGTCTTCTCCATTCAAATTCGTCCTTCCAAAATGAATCGCTTCACACTTTTCCAGATTTAACTCCATCTGCCACTTCTCAGCCCAGTTCTGCATTCTGTCAATGTCACATTGCAACCTACAACAGACCTCCACACTATCCACCAGTCTACCAATCTCCATGTCATTGGAAAACATATTAACTCACTCTCCAACATCTACATCCAAGTCATTTATAAAAATCACAACGGGCAGATGTCTCAGAGATAATCCCTTCAAAACACCAGTGGTCACCGAGCTCCAGGCTGAATGCTCTCCATCTGCTGGCACTCTCTGTCTTCTCTGGGCCATCCAAATCAGTATCCAGGCAGCCAGATTTCCCTGTTTCCCACGCATCCGTGCTTTCTGAAGAGCCATCAATGTGTTTTGTCACATCCTCAAAAGATGCAATAAGATCTGTGAGGCATGACCTGCACCTCACAAAGCCATGCTGACTCTCTCAAATTAAAGTACGGTTTTCCAAGGAATCAAAAATACGGTCTCAGAGTCGTCTCCAATAATCTGCACACCATAGACATAAGACTAGACCTGTAATTCCCAGGATTAACCCTATTCCACTCCTTGAACAGTTGCCACCCTCCAATCATCTGGTACAACTCCAGTGGACAGAGATGACGCAAAGATCATCACCAAAGGCGCGACAATCCCTTCCCTCACTACCTGGAGTAACTTGGAGCAGATCTTTTCTAACCCAGGCTTTTATTTATTCTCATGTTTTCAAAATGTTCACCACATCCTCTTTTTTTAACAGCCACCTGTTCACATGGATCAGCCTGTTTCATGCTGTCCTCACAAATGACAAGGTCCCACTCACTTCGTTAAGGACCATCCCTATCTCCACCGACTCCAGGCAGAAATTCACTCCAAAATCCTTGATCGGCCCTAATCTCACACTGGCCATCCTCTTATTCCTCACATATGTGTAGAATGCCTTATGCTTTTCCTTAATCCTTCCCACTAAAGCTATTTCATTACCCCTTCTCTCTCTTCGAAGTCCATTCTTCAGTTCCTTCCTCACTACCTTCATAGAATCATGACAGTGTGGAAACAGGCCATTTGGCCTAACAACTCCATACCTACCATCCGAAGATTATTCCACACAGAACCATTGCCCTACCCTAAAACTCAAAGTTTACCCCGACAAATGCCACAATTCTACACTTCCCTGAAGACTTCAGGCAATTCAACATGGCTGATTTTCCTAACCTGCACCTCTTTGGTGAATGTTGGAGGGGAAAGAAGCAAGAGCACCCCGTGGGGACACACGCAGAGAGTCGCCTGAAGGTGGAATTGAACTGGGGTCCCTGGTATTGTGAGGCAATAGTGCTAACCAGCGCGCCACCGTGCTGCCCTATGCAAGCCTCCAGATCCCTGTCTGATCCTTGCTTCCTCACTCTTAAGTCAGTTTCCTTCTTCCTTTTGAATAGAAGTTCTACATCCCTTGGAACCTTGTCAAAGGCCTTGCTGAAGTCCATGTAGACAACGTTGACCACATGCCTTCATCTCACTTGGCCACCTCCTCGAAGAGTCAATCAGGTTTGGAAGACCTAATTTTCCACTCACAAAGCCATGCTGACTATCTCTAATCATGCCTTGCCTTTCCGAATATACGTAGTTCCATTCTCCCAGAGTCTCATCCATCAACCTACCCATCACTGGTCTCACTGGTTTGCAGTTTCCTGGCTTTTCCCTGCAGCCCATAAGTGATGTTACAGCATTAGCCGCCCTCCAGTCTTCTAGTACCTCACACTGTCTGTCGATAATACAAATGTCTCTACCTTCTCTACCTTCCCAAAATATCCTGGGATACAGCTGATGAACTCCTCAGGATTGCTCTAACTTTATTCGTTTTAAAATTACAGCACCTTCTCTTCTCTGATGTGAATTCTTTCGAAGACATTGCTATTTCTTTACCCACATTCTCGAGTTTCCATGTCTCTCTCTCCACCGTAAGTACTAACAGGAAGTTTTTGTTTAATATCTCATACATCTCCTCTGGTTCCACACACAGGCAACCTCATTGATCATTCTCTCCGAGTTACTCTTTCATACTTATTGAAACTTGTCTAAAGGCTTCTAAAAATTCAAACAAGCCATACCTTCACAACACCACTTCTTTCTTCATCCTTTATCTATTCTGCCATTTATATTCACACCAACAAATAAAATCCAACATGTTCACAACCACAAAATAATGCCTGTCCCATTATTTTGAAGGCTTCAGATATTGTTTATTGCTACATCCTTTATAATAGGTACCAGCACGTTCCCGACTTATTATCAGGTTAACACCGTTTCGTTTCAGACTGACTGCACAAAGGGTTATGGGAATCCTTGTTTATCAATTTGAAAAAGATAGCTTACAGGATTAGCAGGTAATAGAGAAGGGAAATCAAATGCAGCCATTTATTACAGAGTGAATGGAGTCTAAAATTAGGGAGGCCTTGCGAAAACGATGCAAGGTACAAGTCAGACCACAGCTGGGATATTGTGTACAGTATGTGAGTGCCCCAAGGAAAGATAATTTTGAATTGGAGGGAGGACAGAGAAGGTTGGCTCGGCTGATGTTGGGAATGGAGGGATTTTCCAGTGAGAAGAGAATGGATTGATTGGGCTCGACCTCGTTGGAATTTCGAAGAACGAGGGAGAAATTGAATAAAATATCCAAGAATCTGAGGGGCTTTGACAGGTTAGATACTGGGAAGTTAGAAAATAGAACAGTACAGTACAATAATAGACCCTTTAACCCACCATTGCTGTGCTGTCCATGATGCTATTCTAAACTAATCCCATCTGCCTGTACATAGTCCATATCCCTCTATTCTCTACCTGTTCATGTCTCTGTCTAGATGCCACTTCAAAACTTTGCTCCCATTTCCGCTTCTGCGAATTCCCTAAATAGCTTCCACTCTCACTGTAAAACAACACATGTTTGGAACATCTCATTTAAACTTTCCCCATCTCCGCTTAATCCTATACACCTTTGCACTTGATTCTTCTACACTGGAAAAGAGATTACAACATCCACATGATTCTCGCCTCTCCTAATTTTATATTCCTGTACGGTTTACACCTCAGCCTCTGACACTCTCGCAAAACAATCCAAGTTTGCTCAATCGTACCTTACAGCTAACAGACTCTTAAAAACTCTAACACACGCAACATGTTGGTATTATGCTTTTACCCCCATCCAAATCCTCCCCATGCTTCCTATTGAGTGGCGATAGCAACTGCAGACAGTACTGCAATGTGGCCAAACCAAAGTATCATACAGTTACAACATGACATGCAAACATGGATACTCAAAGCTGTAGGCAATGGAGGCAAGCATGCTATGTGCTTTCTTTCTCATTCATAGGAGCAGGAGGAGGATACAGTCAGGGTATGGTATGGGAACATGAGGAGGATGGAGTCAAGGTATGATACAGAAAGGGAAGGGGGATACAGTCACAATATGTTATAAGAACAGGAGGAGGATACAGTCAGAATATGGCATATGAACAGGAGGAGCAGGATACTGTCACAGTATGGTATAGGAACATGAGGAGGATACAGTCAGTGTATGGCATGGGAACAAGAGCAGGATGCAGTCAAGGTATAGTACAGAAACAGGAGGGGGATACAGCCACAATATGGAATAAGAACAGGAGGAGGATACAGTCACAATATGGCATACGAACAGGAGGAGGAGGTACAGTCATGGTACGGTATAGGAACGGGAGGAGGATACAGTCAAGGTATGGAATGTGAAGAGGAGGATGATGCAGTCAAGTTATTGTACAGGAACAGGAGGAAGATACAGTCAAGGTTCGGTACAGGAACGGGAGAAGGATGCAGTCAGGGTACAGTATAGGAAGAGGGGAGAGGATACAGTCATGGTATGGTATAGGAAAGGGAGTAGGATACAGTCAGGGTATGATACAGGAACGGAAGGAGGACACAGTCAGGGTGTGGTATAGGAACGGGAGGAGGATGCAGTCAAGATGTGATATTGGAACTGGAGTAGGGTACAGCCAGCGTGTGGTTTTGGAACGGGAGAAAGATACAGTCAGGATGTGGTATAGGGATGGGAGGAGGATACAGTCAAGGTACAGTATAGGAACGGGAGGAGTTTACAGTCAGTATGTGGTATACGAACGGGAGGATGATACAGTCAGGGTGTGGTATAGGAAGAGGAGAGAGGATACAGTCAGGGTGTGGTGTAGGAACGGGAGAAAGATACAGTCAGGGTCTGGTATCGGAACGGGAAGATGATACAGTCAGGGTATGGTATAGGATTTGGAGAATGATACAATCAGGGGGTGGTGAAGGAACGGGAGAAGGATACAGTCAAGGTATGGAGAGGAGTGGGAGCAGGTTATATTGACAGTGTGCATTAGAGGGAATGGGAAGGCTACAGCAAAAGGGAGGACGGTGGGGGGCTCTAGTCGATTACAGAGATAGGGACAGTTCTCGAGACTGGATGAAGTTATCAATACTGAGGGTTGCAGAGTTAGTAAGGACTCTTTAGACTGGCCAAAGTTACAGGCAGAGAGAATTGACCATAATCAATAGAATGGTACACATTCCCAGATGCTTTTCGTGACTGCAGGAGGTGTATAGGGATTTTTTTAGATTACATTACAGTGTGGAAACAGGCCCTTCGGCCCAACAAGCCCACATCGACCCGCCGAAACGCAACCAACCCATACCCCTACATTTACCCCTTACCTAACACTCTGGGCAATTTAGCATGGCCAATTCATGTAACCTGCACATCTTTTGCACGGGGAGAACGTGCAAACCCCACACAGTCAGTCGTCTGAGGCGGGAATTGAACCCGGGTCTCTGGCGCTGTGAGGCAGCAGTGCTAACCACTGTGCCACCATGCTGCCCACTATGGTGGAAGATGGTGGAAGATTAGAGGGAGTGAGGTGTGTAGGACCGAATGGAAGAGTGCTATAGGGACTGGAGAAGGTTGCTGTGATATGACGTGCTGTGGAGTCTTGAGAAAGGTACACAGGTGGGGAGTTTAGAAAGGGGTTTATGATGTCAAGGAGACAGAGTGGGCTGCAGGTACTGGACAAGATGACAGAGATAAGGATTAGGTTAATTTTGGGGGATAGTGAACATAATTCTGTAAGTTTCAATGTCATTGCGGAAAGAAGTAAGGATTGTGCAAAAATTAAGTATCTAAATTTTGGAAAGGCCACTTATCATTAGATTATCACGATCACTCAACTTTATCACTATCATTAGACAGGATCTGACAACCAAAGACTAGGAGGAATTACATTAACTTGCGTATATAATCGGAAAATGGGAGCATTTTAAAGTGACACAGTGAGAATTCAGGGGCAGTGTGTCCCTGAACAGTGAACGACAAAGGCAGCAAGTCCAGTGAACACTGAACAAGGGATATCATGAGTTTGATAAAGAAAATACAGTGCAATAATAACAGGTGAAGCCCTTCACAACTATAGTGAGTGCAAGGGGGTCCGTAAAAATGCGAACAATCAATGGACATGAAATATCCTTGGCAGATAGTGCCAAGAAAAAGCTAAAAGGATATTTTATGACTAAAGTTAGAGTAAGAGGATTTCCAGGTAAAGAATGGGGCCTGTTAGAAACCAAAAGGACAATCTGTGCGTGGAGCCAGGGGAAGTAGGTGAGGTCTTCAATGAATACTTCCCATCTGTATTCACACTGGAGAAAGACATTGTAGCCGGGGAGTCCAGTTGGGATGGTGAGGTTTTGAAACATGTTAGGATCAATTAGGAGGAAGTATTAAATATTTTCACCGGCATAAAGGTGAAGAAATCCGCAGTGCCCAATGAAATGTATCCCAGGCTGCTCTGGGATGGAAGGGAGGAGATTGCTGGGGCCCTGGCGGATATATTTAATAGTTTGGTGGCCACAGGTGAAGTGCCGAATGACTGGAGGATAGCTAATGTGGTTCCTTTGTTCAAGGATGTCACCAGGGATAGGCCAGGTAATTACAGAGCAGATAGTCTGACAGCAGTGGGAGCAATTCTGAGGATGAATCAACACTTGCCAAGGCAAGGGTCAACTCGACTTAGTCATCATGGATTTGGTAGAGGAAGATACTGTCTGAGGAATTCAGCTCAGTTTTTTTTTTAAATGGCGTCTAAAAATATCGATGAGTGCAGTGCAGATGATGTGGTTTACATGGACTTGAATAAGACCTTTGACAAGCTCCCATACGGAAGACTGTCCAAAAGGAATGAGCCACTGGGTTGCAAGGCTAGTTGGCAAATTGGATACCAAATTGGTGGACACATTTCATGTTTGAAATTCTTTCACTAGCGGATGTACCACAGGGATCTGTGCAGGAACCATTGCTAGATATTCTGTCCAACAATAACTCCGATGTGAAAGCAGTAGGTTTACATATGACATGAAAGGTGAGGATGTTGTTGACAGTGAGGAGTATGGTCTCTAGCTACAGTCTGATATTGATCAGATGATAATCTGAGCAGAGTTTAGCTCTGATCTATGTGAGGTCATTCCCTGTGCGAGGTATGATAAGCGAAGGACAAACATAGCGAATGTACTCAAGAACATAGAGACCTTGGTGGACAAGTCCCTAGATCCCTGAAGGTGTCAGCACAGGTAGACAGGATAGGAAAGGCACCTGAACTTGGACCAGGAAGGGCGGGCAGCATATCCTGTTGGGGTGAATTGCTAGAGCTGCTTGAGAGTATATAAACTAATCTGGCAGGGTGTTGGACATTAAACAGCCGTAAGGCCAGAAAGAAGATTGAGGCTAGTACACAAGTTAAAGTGAGCAATTTCAACAGACAAGACAGGCAAGAATATCGCAGGGAATAGGGGGAAAACTGATGATTAAACTGCATTTATTTCAAATCAAGGGGCCTGACACCTAAGGAAGATGAGCTCAGGGCTTGGATTGGAACATGGGACTGGGATATTATAGTTATTACAGAAACACAGCTGAGGGAGGGTCAGGACTGGCAGCTCATTGTTTCAAGGTAGAGATGCTACAGGAAGCATCGAAGGGGAGGCAAAGGTGGTGGTAGGTTTTGATTGCATGAATCATCACAGCAGTACTTAGAGAGGATATTCCTGTGGGATTGCATAGGGAAGCTATGTTAGAGAAACTGAGAAATAGTGGGCGGCACGGTGGCACAGTGGTTAGCACTGCTGCCTCACAGCGCCTGAGACCCGGGTTCAATTCCCGCCTCAGGCGACTGACTGTGTGGAGTTTGCACGTTCTCCCCGTGTCTGCGTGGGTTTCCTCCGGGTGCTCCGGTTTCCTCCCACAGTCCAAAAGATGTGCAGGGTCAGGTGAATTGGCCATGCTAAATTGCCCGTAGTGTTAGGTAAGGGGTAAATGTAGGGGTATGGGTGGGTTTCGCTTCGGCGGGTCGGTGTGGACTTGTTGGGCCGAAGGGCCTGTTTCCACACTGTAATGTAATGTAATCTAATCTAATCTAATCTAATGGGTCATCACTCTGACACGATTGTCCTACTGACCCCGAATAATCTGTGGCAGACTGAGGAACAAATATATCCGGAGATCTCAAATATCAATAACAATAATAGGGCTGTTATGGTAGGGGTTTTTAGATTTTCCAAACTTTGACTGGGAGTGCCAGTATTCAGCGTTTGCAAAGGAGGAATTTGGTAATTGCGTTCCAGAAACTCCCAATCAATATGTAAATGGCCTGAAAACAGAAATGGACAAAACCTGACCTCCCCTTGGGAAACAAGGTAGGGAAAGGGACTCAGGTGTTAGTGGGAAATCATTTTGCCAAAGTGACCACAGTTCTATTAGTTTGAAAATAGCTAAGGAAAAGGACAGGCCTGGTCCACAATTCAATTTATAAAATGGGGCCAGACCAATCTTGTTCCTATCAGCCAGGAAATTTCAAAAGGTGATTGGGGAATTTATTTGCAGGGGAAGAGAAGTCTGGCAAGTGAGAACATTTTAAAAGTGAGATAAGTTGCGCGTTTAGCGCCAGCATGTTCCTGTTTGTGTGCAGGTCAATGCTGACACCATTAGGAAACACTGGCTGTCTATTGAGGGTCTGGTCAAGGAAAAGAGGGCACATAGCAGGTATAGCCAGCTGGATAAAGGGAATCCCTGAGGAGTACAGACGGTGTAGAAATACACTTCGGGTGGAAATCAGGAATGCAGAAATGGTACATGAACTAGCCTCGGCAGAGAAGGATAAGGAGAATCCAAAAGTGATTGTATAAATATATAAAAGAGTAATTCAGGACAAAATAGAGTCCCTTAAAGATCAATGAGGCCATCGATGTGTGGAACTGCAGGATATGGCTAAGACCCTAATCAAATCTTTCACTCCAGAACTTACTGTGGACAAAGACTAGGCAACTCATGGAACCAAAGTGTCATACTTTCAGCCACAATTGGAGTACTATGCAATTCCAGTCTCCCTGCTAGAGGAATGATGTTGTGAAATTTCAAAGTGCTCAGAAAAGATTTACAAAATGTTGCCAGGATTGTTGCTGAATAAGCTGGAGTTATTTTCCCTGGAGCATGGGAGACAGGGGTGACATGTCAGAGGTTTTTATAAACATGACGGGCATGGATTGGGTAAACATTCAAGGTCTTTTCCCAGGGACTGGGGAGTCCAAAACTAGAGCGTATCGGTTTAAGGTCGGGGGGGAACGTTTAAAAGCGACCGAAGGGACAGCTTTTCCACGCACACGGTGATGCATGTATGGAATGAGCTGAGAGAGAAAGTAACAGATACTGATGCTATGACAACACTTAAAAGGTATCTGGATGGGTATACAAATAATATGGGTTGAGAGATACATGGGCCAAATACTGACAAATGGGATGGATTTATTTAGATCTTCTGGTCAGCGTGGACGAAATGGACCGAAGGGTCTGTTTCCATACTGTACATCTCTATCACTTGAAAAGACTGCATGTTATAGAAGCAGTGGTGCTGGAGGTTTAAAAATACAAAACCATGGAAAGCCCCAGAACGTGATTAAGTGTATCGCAGGACATTGTGTGATGCGAGGGAAGAATTTGGAGAGACCCTAGCAAAGGTCTTTGTACCTTTGACAGTCATGTATGGTGTGCTGGAAGGCTGGAGGGTGGACTAGTGGACAGAGAAGGAGGTTTGCTAAGATTACAAAGGGATATTGATAATAGGGGTGAATGGGCTGAAGAACCGTAGAAGGAATTCAATCTGAATAAATGCAAGGTAATGCATTTGGCAAAACGGACAAGGGTAGAGCTTATGCAATTAATGTTAGGGCCTCAATTAGTGTTTTAGAGCAGAAAGGCATCCGGGTTCAGGTACATAATTCACAGGATGGATAAGGCAGTGCTTGTCATGCTTGACTATTGCTCAGTCCATAGAGTGTAGAATATGGGAGGTCATGTTGAGATTGTATGGACATTGGTGAGGCCTCTTCAGCAATTCTCTGTCCCGTTCTGGTCGCCCAGTTATAGGAAGGATATTATTAAACTGCATGATGTTTAGAAGAGATTTACCAGGGCGTTGTTGGGCATGAAATGCTTGAGCTCTGAAAAATGGTTGGATAGGCTAAGTCTTTTTTCACTGGAGCCTGAAGGTTGAGAGGTGACCTTATAGAAGTTTATAAAATAATGAGTTTTATCGACAGAGTTAATGGCAGTTGCCTTTTCCCCAGGATGAGGGAGTCTCAACAGGAGGGACCACATTTTTAAGATTAGAGGACGGATATGTTCCAAAACAAACGACACGAGGGGCAAATTGTTACAGAGAGGGTAGTTTTAATTTGAAATGTACTTCCTGAGGAAGGGCTGGATGTGGATACAATGACAATATAGGGCGGAACGGTGGCACAGTGGTTAGCACTGTTGCCTCACAGCGCCAGGGACCCGGGTTCAATTCCCGCCTCAGGCGACTGACTGCGTGGAGTTTGCACGTTCTCCCCGTGTCTGCATGGGTTTCCTCCGGGTGCTCCAGTTTCCTCCCACATTCCAAGGATGTGCAGGTAAGGTGAATTGGCCATGCTAAATTGCCCAGAGTGTTAGGTAAGGGGTAAATGTAGGGGTATGGGTGGGTTGCACTTCGGCGGGTCGGTGTGGACTTGTTGGGCCGAAGAGCCTGTTTCCACACTGTAATGTAATCTAAAAAAAATCCCTATATACCTCCTGCAGTCACGAAAAGCATCTGGGAATGTGTACCATTCTATTGATTACGGTCAATTCTCTCTGCCTGTAACTTTGGCCAGTCTAAAGAGTCCTTACTAACTCTGCAACCCTCAGTATTGATAACTTCATCCAGTCTCGAGAACTGTCCCTATCTCTGTAATCGACTAGAGCCCCCCACTGTCCTCCCTTTTGCTGTAGCCTTCCCATTCCCTCTAATGCACACTGTCAATATAACCTGCTCCCACTCCTCTCCATAATGTTCAGGGGAGACCGGGTTAAATCCTGCCATCGGAAATGGAAAATGTCAAAAAATAATTTAAAAATAGTAATTAACAATATATAAATAAGGATGAAACCATTGCCAATGGGCAGAAGAACCCAAACACTTATCCTTTCAAGAAGGACATCTGCCACACTCACGCGGTCTGCACGACATACCCACACCAATTACCCTCTGAAATGGCCGAGCAAGCTACTCAGCTCAAGGGCACCTCGGGCTGGGCAAGAAAGGCTGGTCAGCCAGAGACACCACATCCCATACCTGATTGTTTTCAAAAAACATAATCAATTAGGATGGCCCCACTGGAAGCATGCTGGCACCACTATTCTGGCCAATCATGTCAATAGGTTTATGGACAGGGTTTTAATCGGACAGAGAGGATGCAGGGACAGGGTTCAGGTGAAAGAAACTTTCCAAATCCAAAAAGAAAAGGCGTAGCATCAGAACAGCATGGGGATGTGACTGAAGACAAACAGAAAGGAGCAGGATGGGACAGATTTTAACTTAAGTGGCACATCAGTGAATCGGTTTGTGACAGGATGTTCTGGGAAAGAGTAAATTATGTTTTTTTTTAATGGACAAAGTCACATCAGTAAGGTAGATGGATGTGTGACATAAAGATAAAACAGATTTAGAAATCAGGGAGACATGGTTGCAGGGTGAACAAAAGGAGAAACATAAATATTCAATAGTTCAGAACCTTGTGCAAACTCCGGCAAAATGGATAATGCTAACAATACTGAATAACAAAGGAAACATTGGGCCGCAGATAGAGTCAGTCTAAATGTAAATTCTGGCTACTACTTGCCAAGGACACAAGTAACAGAATAGTTTTCGACCACCGAACAGCATTTCATTGCTCATCATTGCATTAAACAGGAATTCGTTGGAAATTGTTTAACAAAGGCATTGTAATAATTTTGGGAAACTATATTCCCATAATCTGGGACAATCACACTGACAACACACATTTATTCATTAATGGGGTGTGGGTGTGAGTGATAGGAAGAGGAGTTTAGAGAATTTTCTTTTTCAGTGCTTCTTTGAATAGCACATAGTTACGTCGCTAGCCAGTTGCACAATCTCAGAGCGACCGTTGTGTGATGAAACTTAGTTAAAGAGTAATGTCACCTGGAGAGATCCTCCGGGAAATTGTGATAAAGTGCGGTTTAATAGAATATAAAGTTTAAAGTGAATTACAGAAAGGACAGCTACAACTAGAAACAAAAATTGCCAATTACATGAATTTGAGAGGAGAACAGACCAAGGGAAGCAGTCTAAACAGATTGACATGTGTAAACGAACAATGGAAAACATTTGAAGGAAAAATATAACATACTCAACAAAAGGACACTGCATTGAAAGAGACAAAATAAAAGCAAGAAATCTCCACTGGCCTTTCACTTAGGACAAAATGGGTCGAATTCGATTATGAGGCTGAGAAGATCACCAGAAAGTACTTAAAATCCTGAAGTGAGAGATTGTTTTAGGAGTCAGTTTTAAACGGATTGCAACGGGTTTGCCAGCAGGAGGGGGGCATTGGGACGGGGAATCATTGTCAGGGTTTATTGACACGATAGGAACAGGGAGAGGTGAAGGTGCTGGAGGTGGTGAGAGAGTATAACAGAGAGGGGCAAGGACCTGAATGTTGTTACAAAGCCAGTACGAATTGCAGAAGCTGGAGGTGTTTGCAGAGGTAGTGAGGGACATATGTCATAGAGTTTTATTTATTCATTAATGGGGTGTGGGTGTCACTGATTGGACCAGCATTCTTTGCCCCACTGTTAATTACCCAGAGGGTAACTCAGAGTCAGCCA
Source organism: Chiloscyllium plagiosum (assembly GCF_037043375.1). NCBI lineage: Eukaryota > Metazoa > Chordata > Chondrichthyes > Orectolobiformes > Hemiscylliidae > Chiloscyllium > Chiloscyllium plagiosum. The sequence continues at coordinate 82,777,485 of NW_028270156.1, forward strand.
TATTGTCGTTGGTTTGGAGTCACATGTGGGCCAGACCAGGTTAGAATGTCAGATGTCCTTCCTGAAAGAACGTAAGTGAACCAGACGAGTTCTTCCTCCTGATCAACAATGGCTTTTATGGTAACCTCACCAATGTCTTGTACAGATACAACATGATATCCCAACTCCTACTCTCATTGCTCTGACCAATGAAGGTAACCATCCCAAACGCCTACTTCACCACCTGTGACACCACTTTCAAAGAACTGTGTACCTGCATCTCTGGTTCACTGATTGACAACAATACCCAGGCCCCGAACGTTAAGTGTACAAATCACGCCCTGGGTTATTTTACCAAAATGGAACACTTCACATTTATCTAATTAAACTCCATCTGCTATTCCTCAGCCCACATTCCCAGCTGTACTGTTTATCCATTGTATCACAGCTAAACTTCTTCACTGTCCACTTTACCACCAATTTCGGTTTCACCCAAAAACTTACTTACCAGGAAACCAATACCCCCATCCAAAACCATTTATCAAAATGACAAACAACACTGGACCCACTTCACCGCTAGTTACATACCTCCAGTCTGAAAAACAACGTCTTGCACCACTTTCTGTCTCCTATCATCAAGCCAATTTTATATCTAGTTGCCTACTTCCTCTTGAATTCCATATCCATGACCTGAAATCATAACCCAGTTTACCAGATGGAACGTACAGCACAGAACAGTACAGCTCAAGACCCTTCGGCCTTCAATATTATGCCAAGCTTTTATCCTACTATAAGAGCATCCTAACCTACATTCCCTTCATTTTACGACCATCCATGTGCCTATCCAAGAGTCTATTAAATGTTCATAATGTATCTATTTTTACTGCCAACGCTGGCTGTGCATTGCACCCACTCACCACTCTCTGTGTAAAGAACTCTGAAATCTCCCCTTAACCATCCTCCATTCGCCTTAAAAATTATGACCTCTCATAATAGACATATATGCCATAGGAAAAAATAGTCTCTCACTATTCACTCTCTCTGTGCCCCACATGCATCACACATCACGGTTCAACTGTCTGTTTCTCACGTTAAAACTATGCGCTCTAGTATTTGAAACTTGCCTATTCACATTATCTATCTATGTCCTGATGTTATATTCCTGTACCTGGTCGCCGGCCAGCCTCTGATACTCTCGCAAAGGAATCCAACTTTGCTTAATTTACTCTTACAGCTAACACACGCTTAAAAGACCTCACAAAGGCAACATGCTGACCGACCCCTTTTGCGCCCTCTGCAAATCCTCCACATCCTTCCTATTGTGTGGAGATGAGAACTGCACACGGTACTCTAAATGTGGCCAGAGGTTTTATACAAATACAACATCAGATGCAAACCACTATACTCAACGTTGTGTTCGAAGGAGGCCAGCGTTCCATTAGCTTTCTTTCACATGTGAAGCACTTCTGTTGCCACTTGCACCAAGATCCTTCTATATATGAATGTCCGTCAGAATCCTAACTTTCTTCTTGAATTTGACATGACTTCATGCTTGTCCAGATTAAACTCAGTTTGCCGTTTCTCTGCACATCTTTCCAACTGATCTGTAACCTCCTGCAATCTTGGATATCCTTGCCCATTACCCCAACTCTACCAGTTTTCATGTCATCTACAATAATTTTATTTGTCACTTCCTTTCGTTTCAATTGTGAGAATCTGTAACCAGAGGGCATAATATCCCAGCAAGTGCTCACCCATTTAACATGGAGATGAGGAGGAAAGTCTTCACTTAGAGGGTAGTGACTCTGTGGGAATTCATGACGGCATCGGGCTGTCGAGGCTGGGTCATTAGGAATATTTACAGCAGAGATGGTCAGATTTTAATTAATCAGGGAAACAAGGGTTTTGTGGAAAAGGAAGCAAAGTAGAGTTGAGGATCATCATAACAGCCATGATCTGATTGAAGAACAGAGCGCACTCAGTGTGCCTAATGACCTAATTCAGTTCCTACATCTCATCGTCTTAACTCAAACTCAGTATCTACATTATAACATCATGGGTTTCTGCTCGTTCAACTCCTTCATAATGGGGTTATTAGATATTTATTATTACACAGCATTTGATGTGCAATTGACAATTTTGCTGATGGCTCCTTGATGTGATGTTATAGAAAACCATCTCGTATACAATCCAAGATTCTCACAATTACAGCGCTGATACTCATTAGTTATCCAGTCGGGATGGAGACTACTATCACACACAATTACTCTACTGCCCTTGCTACAAGTACATTCAGTGTCCTGACTGTAACCATAGTGACATTACCATCACTGTCTGAGACCTATAAAAGAATTCCTGCTAACGGTTGCTGCTGCTTGCTTGTTCTCAGTTCCACCCAAATAGAATCCAAATTATGATCTTCAGATCCACATGACTGTCTCATTAATGCATTAGTCTCATCCTTTCTTCTCAACTTATTGGCTTTTTGCCGAGCCTGCCTGGATCCCAACAATCCGTCAATATTCACTTCCCAGCGATGGTCATTCTGCAGCCACATCTCCGGAATAACAGTTCGATCACATCTGTTCACTGTCATTTAATCTGCCTTATGGCGAATTCAGGGAGTCATTCCTCAGTCGTGGGGGGTTGAATAGATGGGTTGAGGTTACAGAGATAGGGAGGCTTACAGGAGCTCTCAGATGTTCAAGTTAAACAGAGTTACATCTGGTCAAGAATGTTAGTGGGACAAAAGGGGTTTGGGGATTGGAGGAATTAACAGCAGACGGAGCTGGATTAGATTTTGGAGATAGGGATAGGGATGTTTGTAGTTTGAGGCTGACAAACTGAGAGGCACAGATGGGGGCGTTTCAGGGAGAAGACTACTGTGTATATGAACAGATATGGAAGGTTGTAGTGACTGAAGATGTTTACAGATATAAGGTGGCTTCTATGTTCTGGAGGCTACAAAGATAGGACGACAATGGAGAATGCCAGGTTTGCTAGTTTGGAGACAGTTACAAGGATGGGGAGGGTTGCACATTCTGAAAGAGGTTCCTGCGGTCGCGAGGATTGGGGGGGTAATGAGCGTGAAATTTAAATATATCAAGTGCGAAGAATTGGAGAAAGATAAGAAGATTACAGATAGGTGTAGGGACTGGATGAGCTGAAATTGAAAGTGAGACTTATAGGAACTGGAGAGTCACAAAGATTAGGGATGATACTAAGATCAGGATTTTGCCAGGGACATAAAGATATTACCCAACAAGGGAAGATTATTGGTGCTCCATAGAGTGGGGGTGTTGTCAGGACTGGAAGAAGTTACACAGAAAGAGCGTGCTTCAGGTCTGTAGGTGTTTGTGGAGATAGTGGAGGGGTTGGAGCAGTTTACAGAGACATGAAAGATTTTAGGATCGTACTAAGATACACAGGCTTTAGTTAATGCAAGAATACGAAGCTTAATGGGACTGGAGGACCGAAGAAAAATTTGGACAGTAGTGGTGGCTGCAGATCTTAACGGATTATAGAGACACTTGCAGATTAGATAGAGTGTGGGATTCAGATTGTGACAGACATTGTAGGATCTGGAGTCGCCTTGGAAAATGGGGAGTATGCAGTTATAGAAAGTGCTGAAGGGACTGGAATCGGTAAAATATGGAGGGAGCGTTGTGGAGGCAATTGGTGGTTAGAGACAGTGAGGGCTGCAGAGACTGACGGGGATCATACAGACAGGGAGATTTCTAAGATCAAGGCCAAGTAACAGAAGTAGAGAAAGTGCAGTTCTGAAGAGAGTTCAGTAATCAGGAGGTTTCAAGTTCCAGGACAATGTTACAAAGACGGAGAAAGTTGTAGTGATTGGAGGAGCATACAAAGATAGGGAGGGCTTTCAACCCTGTAGGATAGTATGTTACAGAGATGGGGAGTGTTTCACAACTAAAGAGAGTTAGAAAGATCAGGAGGTTTGGAGGTTATTTGAGCAGCTTTGACTGTATAATTTCTACAGAGATAGGGAGAGTTGTGGAGGCTGAAACAGGTAACATAGAAAGGGAAAGTTTTAAGAATAAGGGGTATTTTCAGAGAAACGGAAGGATGTAGGGGTGGGACATGGTGAGAGTCACAGTGAGAATTACGGTGGCTCATGAAGGTAATGGAGATAAATAGTGTAGTCACATGGGAAGGACGTCAAAGGTACAAAGACTTGCAGTGATTGAAGGAGATTACATGCATAGGGAGGGTAGTAGGAATCTGTAGGGTTCACAGAGATTGAGTCTATTTTAGAGAAGAAGAGTTTATCATCTTCATTAGGATTGTTGAGGTTAAATTACATGATAGGTACTGTAGAACTGGATGGTATCCTCAGACACGGAGGATGTTAACAGGTGGAGGACGTTTCTCAGGTCAGGAGTCTCTTGGAAGATTACACAGATGTTGAGATTCTCAGGTAGGAGGGATTACATATATCGGGACAGTTCAATACACTGAAGAATTTTTCACAGAAAAGGAAGGGTTGTAGGAGCTGGAGAGGTTTACCCAGATAGGGACGGATGTAGAGGTGAAAGGCACATACATTGACATAGAGGTTGTATTGGTAAGAGGAGCTTACAGGGATAGACAGGACTGTCGGGGTTTAAGGAAATGAAGGAATTTAGGATCTATTGCAGATGTTTAGGGATTAGAGTGTTAGGGATTGGAGAATCTGACAGAGACAGAGGGGATTGTGTGCACAAGAGGAGATTCCAAACAGAGGAAGGATCATCGGATCTGGAGGATATTACAGGGATCATGAATACAACATGGGTCAGGATTGATGCCTAGAATACCCTGTGCTGTCTCAGTGAGAACCAGTCCAGCAGAGGTGAGAGCAGGATCCTCACAAGATAGTGGGAATGAAGCCTCGAATGTTGTGGTTCCTTGCCCAGCACTGTATCTGTGTCCTGTCTTCCGGGTCTGAATACAGAAGACCACTAACCCCTCACTGTGCTATTTAATGTGAGTGATCTTACTGGCTGAAGGATTTACTGAAGGCTCCAGATCTCCTTCTCCATCTCTCTCTGGCTGACCAAGTATCTTCAATGAGGTGATGGATGAGACAGGAGTGAGGAACATCTTGATTACCTGTACGAGGCAGAAATAAACAGAATGGGAATTTAGACTGATGCAGTGAGGATAACTCATGTAGAGTCGCACTGAGTCCAGCAGAGATCTCTAAAACCCCAGTCTGCATCCCTGGCCTGTGCTGCTGTGTCTCTCTGGAGTGGAGGGTTTTGTTGGCTCAGGATCTGGAGGAGCTGCTGGAGCGAACGGCAATGACAGAGGCAGCAATTAGACACACACAGTGAGGGATACTACATGTAGAGATACTGAGTGACATCACCAGAGTGCAGCAAGTTTTCAGGATCAAACCATGATGTCAAAAGAAGTGGTTCTGATGCAGTGGGCACTACTACCAGTACTGAGGGAGGAGTCACCTATTGTAATGGGATAGTAGAGTGCTGGAGCCAGTGCCCTGGTCAATCATATGACAAGGATAATGCAGAGTTCTTTAAACTGATACAGACGAGGAGGGACAGGGCTCAACTAAAAGGCAATTCCCACTTCCATCGAGAAAGGTTGAAATATTGAAACATGGGCATGTGGCTGAGGTGAAACAGAAAGAAACAGGAAGTGACTGAGTTTAACCAAAAAGTGTACAGCAGCAAATAGATTTGTGACTGGAAATTTCATTAAAAAAGTAAATTACTGTTTCGTAATTTGAATGCACGAAGCATTTTCAATAAGGGATACGCACGTGTGATTTATGATGTCTATCTAATCACAATCAGGGAGACGTGGTCACAGGGTGAACAAAATGTTTGGACATTAATATTCACAGCTACACAATATTGCGAAATGCCAGATAGAACGGGAAGCAGAATGGGGAACTCTCATAGTTAGGGATAACAATGGGATGATCAAGAAAATATGTGCACTCAGATTATCAATCATTAGGAAACCAAATTGTGGTTAAAAAAGAGTCAGAACACAGAATTGGAAGGACAGTGTTAAGGCACCTTTACAGCATTACATTGTTTGACACTGCATTAACAGGGAATTAATGGAATTTGTAACAATGGCACTGGGATAATGGAGAGGGGATTGAATCTTCCTATATCCTCTCATTGGCAGTGTGTCACAGATGAGGCTGATACCCTCCCATTCTCAGGGGGAGTCTGTCGGTGGCTGTACAGACAAATGTGGCCTTCCACAGATTGTTACACTTGGGGCAAAAGGTGGCCGTGGGAAGGGGGTGGCTGGGGCGTTGGTGTGGCAGCGCGCTCCTTGTGCTGTTTTCTCCTGGATTCCCCTTTCTCCCCACAGCAAGTCTCGAGGTGCTTGACGCCTTTCCAATGCTCCTCACCACATTGGAGAGTTTTGGCCCAGTGATTCCCAGGAATTACCAGATTTTATTAAGAGATGCTAAGAAGACAAAAAGACCTAACAATTCTGATGAAGTCAATGCTTTAGAAATGTGGAAGTATTGTTAAAGGGATCGCTAGGGGTCTACTAGCAGGAGCATTGCACCAGGAAGAGGAAACATTGTCAGGGTTTAATCATATAATAAGAAATGGGAGACCTGAAGATGCTGGAGGTGGTGAGAGTATGTTAGAGATGGGCAAGGGCTTGAACAATGTCACAAAGAAAGTACGAATTCACAGCCAGTGGGTCCCGTGAACAGTGAATGGCAAAGGCAGCAAGTCCAGTAAATATTGATCAAGCGATATTGTGAGTTTGATAAAGAAAGTACAGTGCAATAAAACCAGGTGGAGCCCTTCACAAGTATAGAGAGGGTGAGGGGCTTCTTCAAAATGAGGGGTAAAAATTGCCATGAAATATCCTCGGCAGTTACTATTAAGGAAAAGCCACAAGTTATGTTATGAGCAGAGTTAGAGTAAGAGGATTCTCAGCTAAAGAATGGGGCCTGTAAGAAACCAAAGGGACAATCTGCGCATGAAGCCAGATTAAGTAGGTGAGGTCTTAAACGAATACTTCTCATCTGTATTCACACAGGGGAAAGTCATTGTAGCTGGGCATTACAGTTGGGATGGTGAGATTCTGGAACATGTCAAGATCAGTAAGGAGGAGATATTAAATATTTTCACAGGCATAAAGGTGGAGAAATCCCCACTGCCCAATGAAATGTATCCCAGGCTGCTATGGGAGGTAAGGGAGGAGATTGCTGGGGCCCTGGTGGATATATGTAATAGATTACTGGCCACATGTGAAGTGCCGAATGACTGGAGGATAATTAATGTGGTTCAAGAAGAGCAGCATGGATAGGCCAGGCAATTACAGAGCAGTTAATCTGACAAACAAGAACCTATCGGTCTGTTTTGAATGTTCTCAATGATCTAACTTCCACAGCCTTCTGTGACAATGAATTGCACAGATTCATCACTCTCTTGCTGAAAAGGCTTCTCCTTATCTTCTTTCTAAACAGGCTTCCATATACTCTACGCTGGTGCCTTTCGGATCTTAATCTCTCCTGCCTGTGAAACCATCTTCCCAATATCCACACTAACATAGAAATTTACCGCTGCTGTACTAACTTCTGTAAGGTTGAGGAAGCTGTGGATGTGTTGTACTCCACCACTAACACTCTGGAGATGGAACATCCCGAGGCCCTGCTTATTGTAACTTCGACTGCGTACTGGCTTTTATTGGTAGAGGAATTGAGTTCCGGAGTACGGAGGTCATGTTGCAGTTGTATAAGACTCTGGTGCGGCCGCATCTGGAGTATTGTGTGCAGTTTTGGTCGCCATACTATAGGAAGGATGTGGAGGCACTGGAACGGGTGCAGAGGAGATTTACCAGGATGTTGCCTGGTGTGGTAGAAAGATCGTATGAGGAAAGGCTGAGGCACTTGGGGTTGTTTTCATTGGAGAAAAGAAGGTTTCGGGGTGACTTGATAGAGGTGTATAAGATGATTAGGGGTTTAGATAGGGTCGACAGTGAGAATCTTTTTCCACGTATGGAGTCAGCTATTACAAGGGGGCATAGCTTTAAATTAAGGGGGGGGGGGGGGGGGGGGGGGGGTAGGTATTGGACAGATGTTAGGGGTAGGTTCTTTACTCAGCGAGTCGTGAGTTCATGGAATGCCCTGCCAGTAGCAGTGGTGGACTCTCCCTCATTATGGGCATTTAAGTGGGCATTGGATAGGCATATGGAGGATAGTGGGCTAGTGTAGGTTAGGTGGGCTTGGATCGGCGCAACATCGAGGGCTGAAGGGCCAGTACTGCGCTGTATTCTTCTATGTTCTATGTTCTATGTTCAATCAATTCAATCTAAGGAAGGAGTTGTCCAAGTACCACCAGGACATTACCTGCCCACGTTTTAGACCAAAGCTACGCCACTGTGAAGGATGCTGAACACTCCATCCCCCACACTTATTTCAGAAACTCCGACCACTATGTCGTGTTTCTTCTCCCAATTTACAGGCAAAAACTCAAGCAGGAGACCCCCTCGTGGAAAAAGGTCCAGTGATGGTCAGAGAAATAGAGTTTCAACCCCGGTGCTGTCTGGAATCGGCTGATTGGGCCACATTCAAACAGTCCGCAGGTACCTTTCGACGAATACGCCACCACCGTAACAGATGTTGTCAGCAAGTGTGTGGAGGACTGCATACCGGAAGTCAGTCCGGATGTTCCCCAACAGGAAATTCTGAATGGATCAAGAAGTTCAGAACCTGCTAAAAACAAGACATGATACCTTCAGATCAGGATTTGGAGATGCTGGTGTTGGACTGGGGTATACAAAGTTAAAAATCACACAACAGGTTATAGTCCAACAGGTTTAATTGGAAGCACACTAGCTTTCGGAGCGACACTCCATCAGGTGGCAATCACCTGATGAAGTAGCGTCGCTCCGAAAGCTAGTGTGCTTCCAATTAACCCCATTCGATTATAACCTGGTGTTGTGTGATTTTTAACTTCAGATCAGGACACCGACTCAAATATAAGGAATCCAAGTATGACCTTCGCAGAGTCATTACACACAGTCAAGGACCAGTACCGATCCAAACTAGAGACCCAGACAGAACCTGACAACTATGGCAACGACTAAATGACATCACAGGTTCTAAACAGGGATAGTTAAAGATAGCAGATGATGCCACGCCCCTCGCGGATCGTCTCAGTTCCTATGCTCGCTTTGAGTAGAACTTTAGCGGAGAGGTAACACCAATTCCGACAAGTCCTGATGAACCTATACCAACCGTCACTGTACGTGAGGTCAGATCGGTTTTCCTTCGTGTGAATCCAAGAAAAACGATAGGATCAGACGGAGAACCACACTGTGCACTCACAGCATGGGCAGATCAACTGGCAGAGGTTTTCTTGGACATCTTCACCCTCTCCCTGCAGCAGGCCACTGTCCCTGCCTGTTCTAAGAGGGCCAGCATCATCCCTGTGCCTAAGAAGGCTCATGTAGCATGTCTCAATGACTGCCGCCCAGTGGCCCTAACCTCGGTGATCATGAAATTCTTTGAAAAGCTGGTCATGGCATTAATCAACTCCAGTATCTCAACTGCTCCTGACCGAATCCAATTTGCCTATCAGACCAACAGATCCACGTCAGATGCCATATCACTGGTCCTTCCCTTCTCTCTAGAACACCTTGACACCAAGGACAGCGACTACAATTCAGCCTTCAATAATATTATCCCCTCACGACTGATTACTATACTTAGTGATCTCGGACTAAGCCCCACTCTCTGCAACTGGATCCTCAGTTTCCTGACCCACAGGCCCCTATCAGTGAAGGCTGGGGACAATATTTCATCCTCACTAACACTAAACACTGGAGCCCCCAAGAAGTGCGTACTCAGCCCCGTACTGTACTCTATGTATACCCATGACTGCGTCGCCAAATACCAGACGGAAGTCATTTACAAGTTCGCTGACGACACCACCATAGTCGGTCGAGTCTCAGATGGCGACGATACAGATTACAAACGGGAGGTGGAAGACATGGAAAAATGGGTCACTCAGAACAACCTAGCTCTCAATGCCAGCAAAACCAAGGAACTCATTATTGACATTCGGCAGGATGTTACTCATGCTTCCCTACACATTATCAGCACAGAGATGGAACAAGTGGAGAGGGTCAAGCTCCTCGGAGTGGTCTGTCACAAAAGGTTTTCTTGGACGCTTTATGTGGATGCACTGGTTACAAAGGCACAACAGCATCTCTTCTTCCTGAAATTTCTCTAAGGAAATTTGGCATGACGGCAAATCCCTTGCCAACATTTATAGGTGTGTCATGAGAGCATTCTGTCTGGATGTATCATTACCTGGTATGACAACTGTACCATTCAAAATCAGAGACGTTTACAGAGAGTGGTGAATTCGGCCCGGACAATCACAATGGCCATCCTCCCATCTGTAGAATCCATCTACCAAGCCCACTGTCAAGGAAAGGCTGTTAGAATTCTCAAAGATTCATCCCACCCTTGCAATGTTTTTCTACTACCTCTACCATCAGGGAGAAGGTACAGAAGCCTGAACAGACGCACCAGCTGGTTTCGTAACAGTTTCTGCCCTATTGTTGTTAGAAGACTAATTGGACTCACAAACTCTTAACATTCACCTCCACCTGTGTTTTTGTTTTTGCCACTATTTACCTATCATTTTCTATCTATGCTACTTAACTCTGTGATCTGCCTGTATTGCTCACAAGACAAAGTTTTTCACAAAGTTTACAATAAAAAGTTTTACACGTGACATTCAATTCCAATCAATTCAATTCACTCTGTCCAGGCCGTGAACTATTCTATAAGATTCAATTACATCCCTCCTCATCCTTCTAAACTCCATCGCGTATAGACCCAGACTCCTCAAACATCTGTTTAAAGTCTCAGAAATACATCCCTGCCTTAATATTCTCGTCTTCTCGAAATGAAGGATAACTTTGCATTGGCCTTCTTAATTACCGATTCAATCTGCAAGTTTAGCTTAAGAGAATCCTGGACTGGATTCCCTTTGCACTTCAGATTTCTGAAAATAACTTACACTACTACTTAGCCTACCATGCCACTTAGCATGACCTCACAATTTATCGCGTTGTATCCCACCTGCTCCATCTTTGCATACTCTCCTAACCAGTCTAAATCTTTCTGTAGCCTTCCTGCCTCCTTAGTTCTACCTGCTCATCCTCTTATCTTTGTATCATCTGCAAACGTTACCATAATGCCCTCAGTTCCTTCATCCAGATCATAAGGTGAAACGCTATTATCCCAACACTGATCCTTGCGAACCACCACTGGTCAACAGCTTCCATCCTTAAATTGACTCTTATATCTCTAATCTCTGCCTTCTGCTAGACAGCCAATTTTCTATCCATGCTAGGTCTGGCCTCTGACACCATACCCTTACTCAGCAGCTTCCTGTCAGGCACCTTGTCAAATGCTGTATGGTAGACCACATAGAAAAGATCCACTTGTTCTCCTTGGTCTGACCAGCCCATTAACTTCTCAAAGAATTCTAACAGATTTGTCAGGTATGAACTCCCCTTGAGAGGAGCATAGATAGGGTGAATTGCCAAGGTCTTTGTTTCCACCAGTGTCACAAAGAGGGTATTGGGTTTAAGGTTAGAGGGGAAAGATTTAAAAGGGACCTGAGGGGCACACTTTTCACTCAGAGATTGGTGGGTGTATGGAATGAGCTGCCATAGGAGTGATGAACGCAGGTAAACACTGGGGACTCCTGCACTCCCTGGCTGCACGTTTTACTTGACCTATCGTCACCCATTCCCTTTCTGCCTGTGTAACCCTCACGTGCAGTGTGACTAACTCACTAAACGTGCTGCCCATAACACTCTCAGTATCACAGTTGCTCCACAGTGGGTTCACTCTCAGCTCCAGATCTGAAAAGCAGTTTCCCAGTAGCTGCAGATGGGCACACTTCCTGCACACATAGCTGTCAGGGACACTGGAAGCGTCCCTAATTTCCAACATTGTGCAAGAGGAGCACACCACGGGTCTGAGCTCTCCTGTTACAGCATCTCTCCAGATTCAGCTAATTATTCCCATTAAAGGAATTTAAATGAACTAGCAACCTTCCTTCACCTCAAACATGTCCATTACAATAAAAAGCCGCGATCTTTGATTAATCTGATATATTATACTTTAAAAACTGTTAAATCATACTCTGCAGGTATCACTTACAAATTGGTTGTTCCCTTTGGGACCACTTGAATTTCTGAACTGCCTGAACAAAAACTGAGTTTCAGCTTCAACTTCTCCCTGTCTCATCTCCCTATGTTTTCTCCCAACTCCAAAACACTCTCATTGAACCAAGCAGCACTCACAGTGCAGCCCTGTCATTTTCATTGCCTGCTGCCACCTGCACGGCCCTCAACCTCCTGTACTGTTCCAATGCACCTCAATGCTCTGGAACAGCACCCCTTCTTTCAGTTCAGCCCTTTGTAACCCCAGAATCAACATAGACTTCAGCAGTTTCTGGATGAACAGACAGTTGTCAGAATCTGGAACATTCCACCTGAAAAGGGGCTGGAATTTGAGACCACAAGAAATTTTAATGGGAAGTTTGCAGGCAATTGAAAATTAGGAATTTAGATGTTAAAATCATGAAGTGGGTGATTGGGAATACATTTGTCTGTGAGAAACAAAAGCTCACTCACTTTAATAATTTCAGTCCGAGACAAAGATCTGAACAACAGCTTCGTTTTATTTATACACCTATAGGTGGGTGCTTTGTCTAATTACCAGGTAAGGTAATGACAAAATGCACAGTCTATCCCAAAAAACCCTTGCAATTTATACTGTTTTTTTCCCATGTGTTTTCCTTATTCCATTCTCTGTTCCCTGCTTCGCTTACGTCACTCATTTCCTTAAGACTGATCCCACAACTTCTGTTTATCCTGTCTTGTCCATGACAAACTCTTATCTCTGACTCCCATAAGGGTGTTTGACGTCAGTCTACCGTAGGTTATTGATTAGGCATATCTTTTCTTCTATCAGCATCTATTTCCATCCAGAGGCCACTTTGACCTCTTTAATTAGGGTTTGTTCCTGTGTCTCTGTGCAAGCGAGGAGAACAGATGTCTTCCTGTTTGCCCATATATCCACCATTGTTCTGTATTCACGTCTCATGCTAACATATCCTTTCTTTTTGCTGAATATGTATTTTCTCATTCCTGTTCTGTATCAGAATTTATACTTGCAGAAATAACATTAATTCATTTATATCCCACATGTCGATTCCTACAAAGAGACAAGGTCTAATTTAGATAACTATGTGATCCCTCTTAGGTCAATCTCCTTCCTCAGCTGCAGGGCTCAGAACAGAGCACAAATCCTAAGGGTGATACAACCACGAATTTGAACATCTTTCTGCTATTCGCTTGACAAAAATATTGGAGGTATTTTCCCAAAGACAAGCCTCTCTCCTTTCACAGTTAAATGACAATCATATTCAGATCCTGATGACTCCGCTGACTATAAAAATTGCTTTTGAGATCCCAGTCTCAATTATTCGCAATTGATATCCGATAAAATAAATTTACTAAACAAAGCTCACAGTCAATGCAAGATGAATAGTAAAGACAAATAATTGTCTTGCTATGTGTTCGATGCAAAAATGCTCTTCAAATCGTCCCGTCCCCACCCAGGAAGAGGACATGCGCATGCGCCTCACTGTATCTTGCCCCCAATAAAGATGGCGGCCACAACCCAGGGCCTACCACCGACTGAGGCCCACAGCCATTTTCCCATTTGTTCAAATGTGGGACCAAGAGTTTCTAATTCAGGACTAGCGACCTGCACAGAGTGTAATTAAACCCTCCCAGTCTAAACTGACTCAAACTATCCCAGTTTCCGCCTCCCACATTCTCCAAGAACCCAGTCATGTGGCACGACACAGGCGGGATTACTTGTAATATGTCACCAATTGGCCACGCCCCTCATTCACTCCCATTGGTTAGAGGACCAGCTGGTTCCATTTCAACCGCCAGTCCCCCTCCCTCTTCTTCCTGGTCAGAAGCTGTCATCAGTCAGCTGGACCCCATTGTGAGGTCAGTAGCGGGATCCTCCCTCTCTCTGAATCAAACCAGGAAGGTGTGCGCATGGTGCCGATCAGGAACAACAAGCAAAAGGTGCTGGGAAAGCTCAGCAGGTCTGGCAGCATCTGGGAACAGAAATCAGAGTTAATGTTCCGGCTCCAGTGACATTTCCCCAAATTAGAGTCCCGACAGTGTGGAAAGAGGCCACTCTGTCCAATACGTTCACACCCACCCTCCGAAGATTATCTCACCCAGACCCATATCCCCCTACCCTATTACTCTTCATTTCCACTGACTAATGCACCTAACCTACACATCCCTGAACACTATGGACAATTTATCTTGGCCAATTCACCTAACCTGCACATCTTTGGACTGCAGGAAGTAGGAGTTAAAGCGGAAATAATAGGTCGGGACAGAGACCAAAGAGAGACAGGAACATTTGGAAAGACAAAGGAACGGAGAGCGATCTGGCTGGGAGAGTGCATAGTTGTAAATGGAGGGAACAGGAACCTGTGTCTGACAGCATCTCAGTGTAGGTAGCGAAAATGGTAACTGATTATCTGCCTGCAAAAAAGTTCCTGAGCTTCCAGTTGCCTGCCACTTTAACACACAATCTGTTCCATGGCCGACATCTCTGTCTCATGCTTACTGCGGTGTTCCACTGAAGCTTGATACAAGCTGGCAGAACACTCCAGAACATACCAAATGGCCTCTGATTTCAAGGACTGCAATTTCCCCTCCCATGTGGTCAACAATGCCCTCCAACGCATCTCCTCCACTTGTTTTACTTCTGTCTTGAACCGCACCCCTGCAACCCCAACAAGGATAGAGCTACTCGCAGTCCTCAGCTTCCATGCAGATAAAACGCATCATCTTCCACCATTTTCACCACCTGCAATCGGACCCCACCACCTGAGACATACTTCCCTTCCCACCCCTTTCAGCATTCTGCAGAAAACATTCCCTCTGTAACTTCCTCGTTAGGTCCACGCCTCCAACCAAACTACCCTCCACTCCCGGCATCTTCGCTTGCCACGGCAAGTGAAGTAAAACCTGTGCCCACACCTTTCCCCTGACCTCCGTGCAAGGCCTTAAAGTATCCTTCCACATCTGGCAGAGATTTTCCAGCACATCCAAACACCTTACCTATGCTGTCCTTTGCTCTCGATGTGGTCTCCTCTACACTGCAGAGACAGGAGGCCAACTTGTGGTATGTTTCAGTGATCATTTCTGGGACTCATGCAACAACGAATTCCACCGTCTTGTGGCCAATCACTTCAACTCCCCCTCCCACTAGACCAAGGACATGCAGGTCTGGGCCGGCTCCACCGCCAAAACCGAGCCACCCGACACCTGGAGGAAGAAAACGTCATCTACCGCCTGGGAAGCCTTCAACCACATGACATCTACGTTTCCTCATCTCCCCTTCCCCCATTTCCCCTCACCCCATCTTATCTTAGATCCAACCGTTCAACCTGGCACCACCCTCTAGAACTGTCCCACCTGCCGATCTTCCTTCCCAATTATCCATTCCATCCTCTCACCATTATCCCCCACTTACATCTACCTATCTCCTTCCCAGCCACCTTTCCCACCCCCAGCTCTGCACACCCCTCCTCTCTCAACCCTCTTCCCCAACCCGTACATTCACAATACGCTGATTCTCCTGCTCCTTGGATGCTGCCTGACCTGCTGTGCATTTCCAGTGCCACACTTTAACGCAAGCTGGAAGAACAACACCTCATCTTCTACTTAGGGACTCTGCAACCCTCTGGCCTCAGTATTGTATTCAATAATTTTAGGTCCTGAACTCTCCAAAGTCCTAGCGCCCTAGCTCCCCACCCCACACACCAGGCCTTGTTATCACATAGCCTGCCATTACACACTACCTATGGTTAGCCACGAACAGTACCCATAAACAACTTTTCACCCTCCCCCAGCCAGATCGTTATCCACTCTTTTGTCCAACTCTCTTTGGACTGTACCCCCATCTATCATTTATTCCGTCACACGTACCTTGTGCATACAAACCAACATTTATTTTCAGTATCAGTTCTGAGGAAGGGTCAACGGATCCGAAATGTTAACTCTGACTTCTCTTCAAAGATGCTGCTACACCTGCTGAGCTTTTCCAGTGCCTTCTTGTTGTTTTGAGTGATTTACAGCATCCGCAGTTCTTTTGGTTCTAATTTACCCGGAATTTCTAATTCAGGTCAAGCAGCTGACACCGTGTGTTTATAAACCCTTCCAGTATACACTGACTCCATTTCTCTACCAGTCTCTCACACTCACTGGGTCGCCCCTCACAGTGACACTGCACCGACACAGCTCATGGCCACTTGTTGGCTTGCTGGACCCATCCCTCATTCACTCCCATTGGCTGGACAATCATGCCAATGGTCTCCTATTGGTCTTAATCTGCTGTCAATCACCAGGGCCCCATTGTGACGTGAGTGGTTAGTTCCTCCCAGGAGCACCAGAGGCTGAAGGGAGACCTCATAGAGGTTTATAAAATCATGAGGGGTATGGATAGCATAAATAGACAAGGTCTTTTCCCTGGGATGGTGGAATCCAGAACCAGAGGGCATAGGTTTAAGGTGAGAGGGGCAACTTTTTTCACACAGAGGTTAGTGCATAAATGGAATCTTCGGACAGAGGAAATGGTGGAGGCTGGTACGGTTTCACTATTTGAAAGACATATGGATGGGCATATGAATAGGAAGGGTGGAGAGGGATAAGGACCAATTGATGCCATATAGGACTAGATTATGTTAAGATATCTGATCGGGATGGACGGGTTTGACCGAAGGGTCTATTTCTGTGCTGTACATTTTTTTGTCTCTGTGACTCTGACCTTGGATGAGTTTCATCATTCACAGTGAATGGGGCAGTATCACAGAGCACAGCCTACTGGGGCTGTACGCTCTGCCTCTGTAGATACTGCAAATCAGTCTAAATTCCCTTTTGTCCATAGCCCTCCAAATCTTTCCTGTAAAAGTGAAATTCAAAATCTGTTTTGACAATAACTGCTCAATTTGCATCCAGTTGTCACTCAAACTGTTCCAGATGCTCAGAACCTACTGAGTTAAATAATCTTCACGTTTGCACTCTGCATTATTTGCCAATTACCTGAATGTAGTTACTAAATATTGTGGCAATGTTAATAATTTCTCTCTGTGCACATTAAATATCCTGGAAACAAATCTGCTCCTGGTCCAAATCACTACTTAACATTCTTTGCTCCAAGGAGAATTATCTAAGCTTCTGTTAACTTTCCATAAAAGAGAAACCCATCTTAATTTGAATTTATTAGTGTCATAGAGATGTACAGCAGAGAGACAGACCCATCGGTCCAACTTGTCCATACCGACCAGATATCCTAAATTAATCTCGTCTCACTTGCCAGCACTTGGCCCATATCCTTCTAAACATTTCCTAATCAAGTACCCATTTATGCCTTTTGAATATTGTAATTGTACCAGCCTCCACACTTTTTCTGGCAGCTCATTCAATACACGTACCACGTTCAGCTTGAAAACATTGCCCCTTAGATCCCTTTTAAATAATTTCCCGCCCACCTTTAGCCTGTGTCCTCCCGTTTCAGACTCACCGAACCTGGGAAAAAGACCCTGGGAGTTCACTCGATCCATGCCCCTCACAATTTTATCAACTTCTAAGGCCATCTCTCAGCATCCGACACTCCAGGGAAAGCATCTCCAGACTACTCAGCCTCTCCCTATATCTCAAAGCCTTCAAACCTACAACATATTTTCAGAACTCTTTCAAGTTTCACAATATCATTCCGATAGTAGGGAAACCAGGATTGAAATCACAATTTCAGAAGTGGCTGAATCAATGAGCCTCAAAATGACGTCACAACTCCTGTACTCAATGCACTGACCAATAAAGGCAAGTACACCTTCTTCACTACCCTGCCTATCCATGACTCCACTTTCAAAGAACTATGAACCTGCACTCCAACGTCTCTGTGAAGCAACTGTCCCCAGGGCCTTACCATTAAGTTTCTAAGTTCCGCCCAGTTTGCTTTGCCAAAATGGAGTACCTCATAGAACATAGAACATAGAACATAGAAGAATACAGCGCAATACAGGCCCTTCGGCCCTTGATGTTGCGCCGATCCAAGCCCACTTAACCTACACTAGCCCACTATCCTCCATATGCCTATCCAATGCCCGCTTAAATGCCCATAATGAGGGAGAGTCCACCACTGCTACTGGCAGGGCATTCCATGAACTCACGACTCACTGAGAAAAGAACCTACCCCTAACATCTGTCCTATACTTACCCCCCCTCCTTAATTTAAAGCTATGCCCCCTTGTAATAGCTGACTCCATACGTGGAAAAAGATTCTCACTGTCAACCCTATCTAAACCCCTAATCATCTTGTATTTATATTTATCTAAATTAAACTCCATCTGACACTCCTCAGCCCATTTGATGGAAGTTCCATTGTATTGTGACGAACCCTTCTTCTGTCCTTTAAACCTCCAATTTTGGTGTTTACTGTAAACCTACTACCAATACCTCCAATATTCACATGCAAATCATTGATATAAATGATGAAAAGCAGTGGACCCAGCACCGACCCTGACGGCATATTGCTCATCACAGCCGTCCGGTCCGAAAAACACTATTAAAATATTGTGAGGAATTCTTGTTTCCTTCCTATCGGAAGGATTTTGCGGAACTTGAAAGGGTTCAGAAAAGATTTACAGGATTGTTGCCAGGGTTGAAGGATTTGAGCTATAGGGACAGTTTTAATACGCTGGAGCTGTTTTCCATGGAGTGTCAGAGGCTGAGGGGTGACCTTGTAGAGGTTTACAAAAGCATGAGGGCCATGGGAAGGATGGAGTTTGGGGAAGGCGTGAGGGCGGGCGGTGTTGGCCGGGGCTGTCAGAGGGGGCAGTGTTGGACGGGGTTGGGAGGGGGTGTGCGCTGTTGGATGGGGTTGGGGAGGGGGCTGTGTAGGACGGGGTTGGAGGCAGTGGGCCGGGTTGGACGGGGTTGGGGGAGGGGCGGTGTTGGATGGGGTTGGGGGCGGGATGGCGGTATTGGAGGGATTGGGGGCGGGAGGGGGTGTTGGATGGGTTGGGGTTGCGTAGCGCGGTGTTAGATGGGGTTGGGGTTCGGGAGGGAGGTGTTGGATGGGTATGGTTGGGGAGGGGGCTGTGTTGGACGGGGTTTTGGGAGAGGGAGCGGTGTTGGACTGGGTTGTGGGAGAGGGGGCAGTGATGGAAGGGATTGGGCACATGGGAGGGGGGGTGGGCGGTGTTGGACCGGGTTGGGG
Source organism: Chiloscyllium plagiosum (assembly GCF_037043375.1). NCBI lineage: Eukaryota > Metazoa > Chordata > Chondrichthyes > Orectolobiformes > Hemiscylliidae > Chiloscyllium > Chiloscyllium plagiosum. The sequence goes on from NW_028270156.1 coordinate 82,796,827, forward strand.
GAGATGTTGGACGGCATTGGGGGAGTGAGGGGTGAGGGGGCGGTGTTGGATATTGTTGGGGAAGGGGAGAGGGGGCGGTGATGGTCGTGGTTGGGGTGGGAGGTCGAGGGGGCGGTGATGGACGGATCTGGGAGCGGGAAGGGCAGTGATGGATGGATGGGCTTGGGAGCGGGAGGGGTCAGTGATGAAAGGTGTTGGATGGGTGAGGTGGGAGGGGCGGTGTTGGACGGGGTTGGGGAGGGGGCGGTGTTCGAAGGTGGTGCGGGCGCGGGAGGGCTGTGATGGACGGGGTTGGGTGGGGAGCGGGCGGAGCTGGATGAGGTTCAGTGCGAATGGGAATGGGGTGGTGTTGGATGGGGTTGGGGTGGGAGGGGGAGGGAGCAGTGTTGGGGGGTTTGTGGGGCGCAAGGGGAGGGTGAGAGGGATGGAATAGTGTTGAACGTCGTTGGGGCGGGAGTAGGAGGGGGTGCTGTTGGACGGGGTTGAGGGAGAGGGGACGGTTTTGGACAGGTTTTGAATAGGGTTGGGGGGAGAGGGAAATTTTGGACGGGGTTGGGGGCTGGGGAGCGGGCATTGTTGGACATGGTTGGGGGAACGCGGAGGGGGAATGACGAGTGGGGGTCTGTGCTGCATGCGTTTGGTGGGAGTGAGGGGAGGGGGCGTTGTTGGACGGTGTTGGTAGGTGGGAGGGGGAGGGGCCAGTGAAAGATGGGGTTGAACCAGGAGAGGAGGTGGCGGTGATAGATGGGTGTGGGCAGGCGAAAGGGGGTGGGGCAGTGTTGGGCGATGTTGGCGGCTGGGTGGGAAGTGGAGGTGTGGGATTGGTTTGTGGTGAGACGTTGGAGAGGGTTGGGAGATTGAGGGGGCGGGGGTGGTGTTGGTCAGGGTTTGAGGTGGGAGGGGAGGGGGCGGAGGTGGACGTGGTTGGGAGTGGGAGGGGGCGGTGATGGATGCGGTTGGGAGCAGGAGGGGGCGGTGATGACCGGGGTTGGGGGTGAAAGGGAGGGGTGCTGTTGGACGGAGTTGGTGGGGCGAGTGGTGAGAAGGGGGTGTTGGACGGGGTTGGGCTGATATGGAAATGGGAGGTGATGGACAGGGTTGGGGGTGGAGGAGGCAGTGTTGTTTCGGGTTGGGGGTGGGGAGAGAAGTAAGTGTTGGACGGAGTTGCGGTGGCGTGAGAGGGGAGGGGTGGCATTAGATGGGGTTGGGGCGAGAGAGTGGAGGGGGTGGTATTGGACAGTGTTGGGGAGGGGAGGAGGTGGTGTTGGACGGGGTTGGGGGTGGGAGATGGAGCAGTAGATATTGAACAAGGTTGGCGTTGGGGCGCTCGCTTTGTCTCGCTTTCTCTATCTCTCAATCTCCCTGTCGTCTGTCTCTTGCTGTCTCACTTTCTCGCTCTCTCTCCCTCTCTCGCGCTGTCACACACTCTCTCTCATATCTGTTCTATCTATCCCTCTCTCTTGGACTTCTCTCTTGCCCCTGTCTCTTGCTGACTCTCTCAGTCTCTTTCGCGGTCTCTCTCTCAGTCTTTCTCTTGCTCTCTCACCCTCTCTCATATCTGCCCCCTCTCTATCTATCTATTGCACCTCTCTCTTGCCTCCTCTCTCTGCTGCTCTCTCTCTTGTGCTCTCTCACTCTCTCTCGCTCTCTCACACTCTGTAATTTGTATCTGCCCCCTCTCTCCCTCTCTCTTGCACTCTTTCTCACCTCATCTCTCTTTCCCACTCATGCTCTCTCGGTCTCTCTCACTATTTCTCTCTGTCTGTCGTTCTCTCTCTCTGTCTTCTTTGCTCTCTCTCAGGCCTCTCTCCCGCTCTTGCCTCCTCTCACTCTCGCAATCCTCTCTCTCTCATCCCTCTGTCTCTCGCTCGCCCCGTTCTCGCTGGCAATCTCTCTCTCGTTCTCTTGCTCTCTGCCTCTCTCTCTTTCTTCATCCCCTTCTCTCAATCGCTCGCTCTCTCCCCCCTCACTCACACACCCTTTTCCTTCCTCTCTCTCCACCTCTCTCTCTCTCTGCTCCCTCACTGTCGCCCTCTCTTGTCCCTCTCTCTGTCATGCCCCTCTCCCTCTCTCGCACTCGACTTCTCCCCTTCTCTCTCTCGAACCCCATCCCTGTCGCCCTCTCACCCTCTCTGTCTCTGTCTCTGTCTGTCTCACTAGGCCCTCTCTCGCGCCTTTCTCTCTCTGTTGCCACACAAACTCTCTCTCTCAATCTCTCCCTCTCTCTCTCTCTATCTCTCTTTCTGTCTCACTAGGCCCCCTCTCGCACCTCTCTCTCTCACACTGTCGCCACACTCACTTCTTCTCTCTCTCCTCTCTCGATCTCGCGCTGCATCTCTCTCTCGCTCTCCCTCTCTCTCTACCCTCTCTCTCTATTTCTCTCTCTCTTGCTCCCTCTCTCTCGCTTTCCTCTCTCTCACTCCATCTCTCTCTCGCTCTCTCCTCAGTCTCTATCCCTCTCTCTCTGTCCCCTTTCTCACTCTCTTGCTCTCGCCACATTCTCTCTCGATCTCTCTCTCTCACTCCCTCTCTCTCTCGCCTTTCTCTCTCACTCCATCTCTCTCTCGCTCTCCCCTTTCCTTCTCTCGTTCCATCTCTCTCTATCTCTGTATTCTCTTTCTCTCACACTCTCTCGCCACTCTCGCGCTCTCTATCTCTTTCGTCCCTCTCTCTCTATCCCCCCTCGCTCTCCCGCTCCTTCTCGCTCTCTCACTCTCGTATCTCACACTCCCTCCCTCTCTTTTTTACCTCTCTCGCCCTGTCCTTCTCTCTCTGTCGTGATCTATCTTGCTCTCTCTCTCTGTTTCTCTCTCTGTCTATCTGTCTCTCCCTCTCTCTCAGCCTTCCCTCCCTCGCCTCCTCTCTCTCTCTCCCAACCTCTCTCTCCATTCCCTCTTTCTCTCGCTCGCACCCCTCCTCTCTCTTCCTCCCTCTCACCCCTCCCTCTCTCGCTCTCTCACACACTCATATATGCCCACTCTCTTCCTCTCTCTTGCACCTCTCTCTTGCCCTGACTCTCAGTCTGTTTCTCGGTCATGATCTCTCTCGCTCTCTCTCTCTGTCTCTGTCTGTCTGTGTGTCTGTCTCTCTCAACCTACCTTCCCTCTCTCGTCTCCTCTCTCTTTTGCACTCCATCTCTCCATTCCCACATTCTCTTGCTCACTCCCCTTCTCTCCCTCTCTCCCCTCTCTCTCACTCTGTCATGCACTCACTTGTATCCGCACCATCCTTCCCTCTCTTGCACCTCTCTCTCTCGACCCCTCTCTCTTGCTCTCTCCCTCTCTCTCACGCCTCTCGCTCTTTCTCTCTCGCTCTCCCCCTCATCTGTCTCTCACTGTCTCACACTCTATCTCTCATATCCACCCCTCTTTCTCTCTGTCTTGCACCTCTCTCTCTCGCCCTCTCCCTCGCTCTCTCACACTTGCTCTCTCGTATCTGCCTCCTCTCTAAATCTCTCGCCCCTTTCTCCCTCTCTCTCTCTGCCTTCACCGCCTCACTGTCACCCTTTCTTGCCCCTCTCTCTTACACCTCTTTCTCTCTCTCTCCCTCCCCCTCTCTCTCACACCCCCTCTCTCTCTGTCCCTCTCTGTCTCACTCGGCCCTCTCTCCCCCCCTCTCCCACTCTGTCGCCACTCTCTCTCTCTCTCTCACTCCCTCTCTCTCGCCCCTCTCTCTCTCGCTCCATCTTTCTCTCGCTGTCCCCTCTCTCTCTATCCCTCCCTCTCTATCACCTCTCTCGCTCCCTCTCCCTCGTTCTCCACTCTCTCTCACTCCATTTCTATTCCACTCTCTCTCTATCCCCCTTTCTATCTCTCTCTCACTTCCTCACTCGCTCTCTGTCTCCCCAACTCCCATCTCTCTCCCTGTGTCTCACTCGGCCTTCTCTTGCATCTCTCTCTCTCACTCTGTCGCCACACTCTCTCGCTCTCTCTCTCTCACACTCCCTTCCTCTCTCCCCCCTTTCACTCTCTCTCTATCTCTCTCCCTTGTTCTCCCCCCTCTCTCCACCCCTCTCTCTATCCATCTCTCTCTCACTCCCTCTCTCTTGCTCTCCCCTTTCTCACTCCATCTCTCTCTAGCTGTACCCTCAGTCTCTATCCCTCTCTCTTTGCCCCCTTCTCACTCTCTCGCTCTCGCCTCACGCTCTCTCTCACTTCCTCATTCGCTCTCTCTCTCCCCTCTTCCCTCTCTTTCTCTCTGTCTCACTCGGCCCTGTCTCACATCTCTCTCTCCCTCTCTCTCTCACTCTGTCGCCACACTCTCTCTTGCTCTCTCTCTCTCACTCCTTCTCTCTCTCTCTCCCCTCCCATTCTCTCTTGCTCTATTTCTCTCCCTTGCTCTCCCCTCTCTCTCTACACCTCTCTCTATCTCTATCACTCTCTCTCTCGCCTCTCTCTCTCGCTCCATCTCTCCCTCACTCTCCCTTCTCCTTCCATCTCTCTCTCTCTCACCACACTCTCTCTCTCGTTCTCTCTCTCTCGCTCTCTCTCTCTCTTGCTCCATCTGGGCAGCGAAGAAGGTTACCTCAGATTACAACAGGATCTGGACCAGATAGGCCAATGGGCTGAGAAGTGGCAGATGGAGTTTAATTCAGATAAATGCGAGGTGCTGCATTTTGGGAAAGCAAATTTTAGCAGGACTTTTTCATTTAATGGTAAGGTCCTAGGGAGTGTTGCTGAACAAAGAGACCTTGGAGTGTAGTTTCATAGCTCCTTGAAAGTGGATTCGCAGGTCGATAGGATAGTGAAGAAGGCGTTTGATATGCTTTCCTTTATTAGTCAGAGTATTGAGTACAGGAGTTGGGAGGTCATGTTGTGGCTGTACATAACATTGGTTTGGCCACTGTTGGAATATTGCGTGCAATTCTGGTCTCCTTCCGATTGGAAAGATGATGTGAAACTTGAAAGGGTTCAGAAAAGATTTACAAGGATGTTGCCAGGGTTGGAGAATCTGAGCTACAGGGAGAGGCTGAACAGGCTGGGGCTGTTTTCACTGGAGCGTCGGAGGCAGAAGGGTGATCTTATAGAGGTTTACAAAATTATGAGTGGCATAGATAGGATAACTCTCTCCCCCTCTCTCTCCTGCTCCATTTCTCTCTTGCTCTCCCCTCTCTCTACCCCCTCTCTCTATCCCTCTCTCTCCTTCATTCCCTCTCACTCGCTCTCCCCTCAGTCTCTATCCCTTTCTCTCTGTCCCCCATTTCTCACTCTCTCGCCCATGCCCCACTCTCTCTCGCTCTCTCTCTGTCACACTCTCTCTCTCTCACTCCATCTCTCTCGCTCTCTCTCTCTATCCCACCGTCTCTCTCATCACATTCTCTCTCTCTCGTTACCCCTCTCTCGCTCGTTCTCTCTCTCTCTCTTGCTCCATCTCTCTCTCTCGCTCCCCCTTTCCCTCTTTCTCTCCCCTTCTCTCTCTCACCCTCACTCTCTGTCTCTGTCTGTTTCACTAGGCCCTCGCTTGCGCCACTCACTCTCTCTGTTGCCACACTCTCTCTCTCTTTCACTTTCGCTGTCTCTCTCCCCCTCTCCCCCCTCTCTCTGTCTCACTAGGCCCTCTCTCGCGCCTCTCCCTCTCTTACTCACACTCTGTCGCCACACTCTCTCTCGCTCTCTCTCTCTCACTCCCTCTCTCGCTCTCCCCTCCCTCTCTATCCCCTCTCTCTCCCGCGCTCTCCCTCCCTCCCTTTCTTGCTCTCCCCTCTCTCTCTCACTCAATCTCTCTCTCTCCCCTCAGTCTCTGTCCCTCTCTGTCTGTGTCCCCTTTCTCACTCTTTCGCTCTCACCCCACTCTCTCTCACTCTCTCACTCTCTCTCACTCCCTCTCTCGCCTCTCTTTCTCACTCCGTCTCTTTTTCACTCTCTCCTCTCTTTCTATCTCTCTGTCTATCCCACCGTCTCCTTCTCTCACTCGCTCTCTCTCGCTCGCTCTCTCTCCATCTCTCTCTCGTTCTACCCTCTTTCTACACTTCTCTCTCTATCTTCTTTCCCTCACTCTTTCTCGCCACTCTCTCTCGCTCTATCTCTCTCTCTCTCTCGCTGTCGCTCTCTCTCTGTCTCTATTAGCTCTCCGTCCCTCTCTCGACTCCTCTCTCCTTCGCGCCCCTCTTTCTCATCCCTCTCTCTCTCACCCCTCCCTCTCTCTGTCTCTCCCGCTCCATCTCTCCGTCTATCCACCCACTCTCTCCTCTCTCTCTATTGCCTGCCCTCTCACTCGCTCTCTCCCCCTCTGCCTCTCGTCTTCTCTCTCGCCACTTATATCCCTCATTCGCTCTCTTATCGCCTACCTGTCGTTCTCGCTCTCACACCTTGTCTTCCTCTCTCAACTCTATCTGTCTCTCTCTCTCTGTCTCTCCTTCTCTCTCCCTGTCTGTGTCTCACCTCTCTCTCTCACTCGCCCCATCTCTCTGTCTCTCTCTCTCTCCCTTTCTCTCTCGCTCTGCCCCTCTGTCCCTCTCGCTTACTCTCTCTCTACCCCTCAATCTCTTCCCCTCACTGTTGACGTGTCTTGCCCTTAAGTCTCCCTTACACCTCTTTTCTATCCCTCTCTCTCTCACACTCCTCCCTGTCACCCTCTCTCGCGCCCCCTCTCTCTTGCTTTCCCTTTCTCTCTCTCGCTCCCTCTCTCTCTCCCTCGATCTCCTCTATCTCTCTCTCTCTATCCCCCCTCTCTCTCGCTTTCTCTCACCCTTCTCTCTCTCTCTCGCCACTCTCTCGATTAAGCTCTCTCTCTCTCTCTCTGGCATACTGTCTCTCTCGTGCCTGCATTCTCTTTCCCTCTCCCTCAACCCCTTTCTCTCTCTTGCTCTCTCTCACCCCTCTCTCGCTCTCGCTCTCTCCCCCTCTCACTCTCTCTCACTCTCTCCCACTGTCTGTCTCATATCCGCACCCTTGTTACCTCTCTCTTGCCCCTCTCACCACTCTCGTCCCAGTCTTTCTCATTCTCTCTCTATCCCTCTCTCTATCCCCAATCTCGCTCTCTATCGCCCCTGTCTCTCTTTCTCTTTATCCCCTCTCAGTCTATATCCCTCTCTCTCTCTACAGCTCTCTCTCCCCTCTTTCTCTATCACTCTCTCTCTGTCCCCTCCCTCTCTCTCGCTCTCCCCTCCCTCACACTCCATCTCTATCCCTCACTCTCTCTATCCCCCTCTTCTACTCTCTCTCTCGCCCCTTTCCCTCTCACCCTCTCTCTCTCTGTCTCTGTCTGTCTCACTGGGAACTCTCTCGCACCTCTCTCTCTCTGTTGCAACACTGTCTCTCTATCGCTCTCCCTTCCTATCTCTCTCCACCTCTCCCTCTCTCTCTCTCACTCTGTCGCCATACTCTCTCTCACTCTCTCTCTCACACCCTCTCTATCTCTCCCCCTCTCTCTTGCGACATCTCTCTCCCTCGATCTCCCTTCTCTCTCGACTCCCTCTCTCTATCCCTCTCTCTCTCGCTCCCTCTCTTTCACACACTCTCACTCCATCTCTCTCTCGCTCTCCCCTCAGTCTTTATCCCCCTCTCTCTGTCCCCCCTTTCTCACTCTCTCACTCTCGCATCACTCTCTGCCGCTCTCTCTCTCTCTCACGTCTCTCTCTCACTCCATATCTCTCACACTGTCCCCTCTCTTTCTATCCCTCTCTCTATCCCACCGTCTCTCTCACCACACTCTCTCTCGCTCTCTCTCTCGCTCCATCTCTCCTTTCCCTCTCTCCTCCATCTCTCTCTCGTTCTACCCTCTCTCTACAAGTCTCCACATCTCTGTGTCGTCTTTCTCGCACATTCTCTCGCCACTCTCTCTCTCGCTCTCTCTATCTGTCTCTCTGTCTCTGTCGCACTGACTCTATCGGCTCTCTGTCCCCCTCTCGCCTCCTCTCTCTCTCACGTCCCTCTCTCTGCCTCTCACCCCTCCCCCTCTCTGCCTCTCCCACTCCATCTCTCTCTTGCCCCCTCTCTCTCTCTGTCTCTCGCCTTCTCTCTCGTCACCTCTAACCCTCATTTGCTCTCTCTCATCCCCTACCTGTTGCTCTCGCTCTCGCACCCTAACATCCTCTCTTAACTCTCTATCTGTCTCTCTCTCTGTCTCTTTGTCTCTCCCTGTCCCTCTCTCTATCTCTGTATCTCTCTATCTCTTGTGTGCGCACCCTTCTCTCTCTCATTTCTGTCTCTTGCTCACCCTGTCTCACTGACTCGCTCTCTCATCTTGGTCTCTCAGTCTCCTCTCTCCCTCTCTCTCCCCTCTCTATCTCTCTCTCTGTTCCTTTCTCTCTCTCTCTCTCGCTCCATCTCCCTCTCTCTGCACCTCTCTCCCTCTCACTCCCACTTTCTCTCCCCTCACTGTTGTCGTCTCTTGCCCTTCTGTTTCTCGTACATTTCCTTTCTCTCCCTCTCTCTCATCCCTCCCTAAAGCCCTCACTCGCCCCCCTCTCTTGCTTTCCCTTTCTCTCTCTTCGCTCCCCCTCTCTCCCTCAATCTCCTCTCTGTCTATCTCTCTCTCTATCACCCCTCTCTCTCGCGCTCTCTCGCCCCCCTCTCTCTCTCTCGCCCGTCTCTCGATCTCACTCTCTCTTTCGCTCTAGCACACTGTCTCTCTCGTATCTGCGCCCTTTCTCCCTTTCGCTCGCCCCTCTCTCTCTCTGTCTTGCTCTATCTCACCCCTCTCTCTCACCCCACTCTCGCTCTTGCTCTCTCTCCCTCTGTCACTCTCTCTCGCTCTCTCCCACTGTCTGTCTCATAGCCGCGCCATCTTTACCAATCTTCTGCCCCTCTCACTCTCTCTCTCCCAAGTCTCTCTCACTCTCTCTCTCTCGCTCTCTTGCGCTCTCGCGCTCTCGCTCTCTCTCCCTCTTCCATTCCCCCACTCTCTCTCGCTCTATTACACACTCTCTCTCTTACCTGCCCCTCCCTCCCTCTCTCTTGTACCTCAATCTCGCCCCCTCTCTCTCTCTCGCTCTCCCCCTTCTCCCTCTCTCTCTCTCCCTCTCGCTGTCGCCCTCCCTTGCCCCTCTGTCTCTCTTACACTCCCTTTCTCCCCCTTTGTAACTCTCTCGTACATTTCTTCCCTCTGTCTCCCGCTTTCTCTTTCTTTCTCTCTCCCTCCCTCACTCTCCCTCACTCTCCTCTTTCTCTCCCTCTAGCCCTCTCTCTATCCCTCACTCTCTCTGTCGCTCTCTTTCGCCCCTCTCTCTTTCTCCAACCTCTCTCGCTCTCACTCCTCCCTCACTCTCCCTCACTCTCCCTCTCTCGATCTCGCTCTCTCTCACTCTCTCACACTGTAATTCTCGTATCAGTGCCTTCTTTCCCTCTCTCTCGACTCTCTCTGTTTCTGTCTGTCTGTATCTCTCTCATCCATCCCCCTCTCTCTCGCCTCCTCTCTCTCTCTCTCTTGCATCCTTCTCTCTATCATCTCCCTGTCTGTCGCTCAACCCCCGTCTCTCGTTCGCCCCTTCTCTCTTTCAGTACACTCTCTCTCTCTCGCTCTGTCTCTCTCTTTTTCCTCTCTCTCTCGCCCTCCTCTGTCACTTTCAATCCCTGTCTCTATCGTTCTCTCGCTCTATCACTCTCTCTCGCTCTCCCTCGCCCCTCTCTCTCACTCTCGCTCTCTCACACACTCTCTCTCTCGTATCCGTGGTCTCTCACCCTCTCTCTTACACCTCTCTCTCTCGTGCTCTCTCACACTGTCTCTCTCGTATCCGCATCCTCTTTCCCTTTCTCTTGCACCTCTCTCCCTCTCTCTCGCTCTCTCTCACTCTCTCTCGCTCCCTCTCGCTCGCTCTCTCTCTCTCTACCCCTCACTATAGCCCTTGTTGCCCCTCTGTCTCTGTTCCAACCCATTTCTCTCTCTGTCACCGCCTTTCTGTCGCATTCTCGGCGTCCATCCTCTCTCTCACTTGCACCACTCACTCTCGCGCGCAGCCCTCTCTCTCTCTCTCACGGTGCCCACCTCTCTCTCATCCCTCTGTCTCTCGCTCGCTCTCTCTTGGTCACCCTCACTCTCTCGCGCTCTCTCTCGACCCTCTCACTTTCTCCCCCTCACTCTAGTCCCTCTCTTGCACTCGCTCTCTCTCCCTCTCTCGATCTCGCTCTCTCGCTCTCTCACACTGTCTCTATCGTATCCATGCTCTCTCTCCCACTCTCTCGCCCCTCTCTCGCTCTCTCTCCCTCTCTCACACTGTCTCTCTCATATCCGCCCCTCCTTCAGTCTCTGTTGCACCTCTCTCTGTCTCGGCCCCCTTCTCTCTCTCGCCACTCTTTCTTGTTCTCGCCCCTCTCTCGCTCTTGCTCTCTTGCTCTCTCTCCCTCTCCCTCCCTCTCCCTCCCTCTCTCTCACGCTTTCTCACACTCTCTCTAGTATCTGCCCCCTCTCTCCATCTTTCTTGCACCTCTCTCTCGCCCCTTCTCTTATGCACTTTCTTGCACTTTCTCTATCTCTCTGGCTCTCTCACACTCTGTCTCGTATCGGCCCCCACTCTCCCTCTCTCTTGTACCTCTATCTCGCCCCCTCCCTCTTGCACTCCCTCAGCAGAGGGCGTTGTTGGATGGGGTTTTGGGGCGGGAGGGCGGTGTTGGACGGGGTTGGGGGTTGGGCGAGCGGTGCTGGACGGGGTTTATTGTCTGGAGAGCAGTGTTGAACGGGTTTTTTTGGGGAGGGGGCGGCTTTGGACGGGTTTGAGTGTGGGAGGTGGAGGGGGCGATGTTGGTCGGTTTGGGGTTGGGAGTGCGTTGTTGGACAGGGTTGGGGCTCTGGATGGCGGTGTTTGATGGGTTTGGTGGGTCTGGAGAGTGGTGTTGGAATGGGTTGGGTGGGCAGGTGACGGTGTTGGACGGGGTTGAGTGCGGGAGAGGGTGGTGTTGGACGGCGCTAGTGGGTAGGGGAGGGTGTGGGGAGGAGGGTGGTTTTGGACGGAGTGGGGTCATGAGTGGGAGGCCGCTTTCGGACGTGGTTGTGGGAGAGGGTGCGGTGTTGGACGGGTTTGGGGCGGGAATGGAAGGGGCGATGTTAGACGCGGTTGGGGGATGCGGGGAGGGCGAGGTGTTGGACGGAGTTGGGGAGTGAGGGGGAGGAAGGCGGTGTTGGAGCGGATTGCGGAGAGTGGGAGGGGCGTTGTTGGACCGGGTTGGGGGGAGGGAGAGTGAGGGCGAGGGGTTAGTGGAGGATGGTGTTGGAGGTGGGAGAGGGAGGGGGCGGTGATGGTCGTGGTTGGGAGCAGGAGGGGCGGTGATGCACGGGCTTGTGGGGGGAGGGTGTGCTGTTGGATGGGAATGTGGGGATGAGGGTGAGTGGCAGGTTTTGGCCGAGGTTGGGCGGGAGGGGATGGGGAGGTGATGGGCAGGGTTTGGGATGTGAGTGGGGGGCTGTGATGGATGGCGTTGGGTCGGGAGGGGTCAGTGTTGGTCGTGGTTGTTTCGGGAGGGGGTAGGTGTTGAGCGGGGTTGGGATGGGGCGAGAGGGGAGGGGGCAGTGTTGGCTGGGATGGGTGTGAAGGGGGTGGTATTGGATGGTTTTGGGGAAAGGGAGGGGGCGGTATTGGATGGGGTTGGAGGCGAGGGGGACGGGGAGGAGTTGGACGGGGTTGGGGCGAAGTGGGAGGGGCAGGGGTTGGATGAGGTTGGGGTGATTAGGTGTAAGGCAGATGTGTTAGACGGGGTTGGGGCGGGAGGGGAGGTGGTAGTGAGGGACATGGTTGGGGCAGGATGGATGGGGGCGGTGATGGACCAGTTTTGGGGCGGGAGGATACTATCAAGGGGGTGATCAAATCCGACCACATGGTTAGAAGGTAGAAAGAAGGAGATGGTCATTTTGTTGGAACTGTATTGTAGACACCCAAATAGCCAACAGGTACAAGAGAGCAGATGTGTAGATAGATTGCAGATACCCGCAGGAATAACAGAGTAGTATTGGTTGGAGAGTTTTTTTTCCCAATATTGACTGGGCCACCCAGAGCTGTCGAAGCTGTCCAAGAAAGATTCACAGATCAATGGGTAGAGGGCCCTATTCTACTCTGACAGGTGCAACACTGATCTCCCCTCAGAAAACGCAGTTGGGCAAGTGACTGAAATGTCAGTCAGAGAGCACATTGGCTCCAGTGACCACAACTGTCTTCGTTTTAACACAGCTATTGAAAAAGATCAGACAAGTCCACAAATTAAGGTGTGAAACTGGAACAGGGCCAGTTTTGGGACAATTAGGTAGGATCGAGCAAATGTCGATTGGGTCAAGTTAAAAATCACGCAACCACAGGTTAGAGTCCAAGATGTTTATTTGAAAGCATTAGCGTTGGAAGCGCTGGTGATCATTCTAAAAGATGGAAGGCTTTATTTAAATTTGTTGATATTACATTATATTACACTGCAAACCTGTTGCTATAAATTCTGTGCCTTATGATTGGGCTGAACAACCATCTGATGAAGGAGCAGTGCTCCGAAACCTCGTGCCTCCAAATAAACCTGCTGGACTATAACCTGCTGTTGTGTGATTTTTTAACTTTGTACACCCCTGTCCAACATCGGCTCCTCCAGAGCATAACTGCTGTCGATTGGGTGAGTCTGTTTGAAGGTAAAGCAATAACTGGAAAGTGGGAGGCTTTTAAAAGTGTGATCTCAAAACTCCAGGGCCAAAATGTCCCTGTTAGGTTGAAGGGAAAAGCTGGCAGGTTTAGGCATCCTTGGCTGCTGAGTGATATTGAGGTTATGTACAGGAAAAAGAAGACAGCATACATTGAATTTCAGCTATCCGTATCTTTTCCAGTCCTAAAGACACGATTAATCTGTGGAGACTCTACAATCCTCTCAGGTCCCTGCTGCAGTCAGGATCTGTAGAACTCACTCCAATGTCTGTTACTCTCCTGATCCAGTTCCTAAAAGTCCCACTATCTGTGAAACATCCACCAGTCTTTATCACCTATCCTGTCAATGTAAGCTCCTCCAGTTTCTCCACCTATCTACTCATCTCCCTAATCTACTCCAGCTCTTACACCCCTATCTGTGTAAAAGTCACCTTACCCTTCTACCCTTCCCACTTTGACCAAACTGCAGGAGGTTGCTAATGCTCACTTACCTATGAAACTGTCTCCAATCGAAATTGCTGTGCTTATATCCTGAAATATCTGTTCGATTCCACACCCTCTGTATCTAAATAATCTCCAGAACCTTAGCCTTTCTATATCTATAAACATCCTCAGTCACGACTACCCTCCACATATCTATTTGTTCTTCCAGTCTATAAAACCGTCTTGATCTCCATAATTTACTTCATTTACCTAGAGCATTGCTGTCTGTTTCAAACACCCCATCCTACCAACATCCTTATCCCTGTAAACTGCTCCATCCCTCCCAAACTCCCCATCTCCATGAACTCCTACAGGCCCACAGCTCTCCACATTTTTCTAGACTCCTGTTGGCTCTGTGGCCCTCCACCGTGGGGCGGCACGGTGGCACAGTGGTTAGCACTGCTGCCTCACAGCGCCAGAGACCCGAGTTCAATTCCCGACTCAGGCGACTGACTGTGTGGAGTTTGCACATTCTCCCCGTGTCTGCGTGGGTTTCCTCCGGGTGCTCCGGTTTCCTCCCACAGTCCAAAAGATGTGCAGATCAGGTGAATTGGCCATGCTAAATTGCCCGTAGTGTTAGGTAAGGGGTAAATGTAGGGGTATGGGTGGGTTTCGCTTCGGCGGGTCGGTGTGGACTTGTTGGGCCGAAGGGCTTGTTTCCACACTGTAATCTAATCTAATCTAACCTCTCTGAAACCACCCCTCCCAGTCTGCGTCATCTGTTCCAGATTAGACTATTGGTGTCTCTGTGAACTCCGACACGCTGAGCAAACCTTTCTATTTGTGTATCTTCCTTCAGATCCCATCCTCTCCAGCTTTCTGAAAACGCTTCCTGCCATTGTTACTCTCCCTATTTAGAATGTTGAACAGTACAACACAGAATAGACCTTCTGGCCCTCGATGTTGCACCGACCTTTTATCCTACTCTAAGATTAAACCAACCTACATACCCTACATTTTACTTTCATCCATGTGCCTATGCAAGAGTTACTTAAATATCCCAAATGTAACTGACTCTACTGCCATCACTGGCAGTGTATTCCACGCACCCATCACTCTCTGTGAAGAACCTACTTCTGTGATCTCCCTTGAACCGTCCTCCAATTACCTTCAATGTTTGTCCCCATGTGATAGTCATTTTCAGAATGGTAAAACGTCTCTGGCTATCCACTCTATCTATGCCTCTCATCATGTCCAAAAGGTCACCTCTCATCCCTTTTCATTCCAATGAGAAAAGCTCGATCTCGCTCAACCTTTTTTCATAAGACATGCCCTCCAGTCCAGGAAGCATCCTGATAAATCTGCTCTGCACCCTCTCTAAAGCTTACACATCTTTATAATAATGAAGCAACCAAAACAAAACACAATATACCATGTGTTGTCTAACCAGGGCTTTATAGCATAACCTCGTGGCCCTTAAACTCAATCCCGCTGCGAAGGAAAGCCAACACAATGTTCGCCTTCTGAACAAGGCTATCAACTTGAATGGGAACATTGGGGGAATTATGGACATGGACTCCAAGATTCTTCTGTTGCTGCACACTGCCAAGAATTCTGCCTTTCACCCTGTAAAGTTTTTCTGCGGAATCCTTCAGTCTTAAACCCTCCCTATCTTGGTTACTTCCTTTGATCCCTATAACACTCGTAAACTGTGAAACTTCTCCTAGTCCAAACAACCCTCCTTAGCTCTGTAACTCCTTTATTAGCATCAACCCTCAAAATTCCTGAAGCCTCTTTTTTTTACTACAGCAATATTCCTAATATCTGCAACACCCTTCCATCCTGATACCCTTCCTGATCTCTGTAACCTCCACCACCCTCCAGTACCCTTCTAGGGAACATTGCAGAGGATGGAAGATTTGTAGAGTCCGGGCCATGTTACGGAGGTAGGAAGAGCTGTAGAACCTGGAGGATGGTACTAATGTAGGAAGGGACGTGTATCCTGCAGGATTTTCGAGGGAGAGGAATTCATAGAACCTGCAGAAGGGAACGGAGAATGAACTGCGGATTCTGAATGACAGATTGTTTTTGATCAGACTATTGGGCAGATCTCGCTGTCCTGTTTATGGAAATATTTGCCAGAATGGCTGTCGACAGCTTTAGGTTCCCAGGCTGGGAGATGTGAGTTCAGATGTGAATCTATTTGCCCATTCTGTCTGCGTCCCTGATACTGACCTGGTGCTGCTCTGGTAGAAAGCACCCACCATGCATATGGTGACCTCCAGATCTAGGTTACTGACCAGAGCTCACCAAATCAAAGCCTTCATTTGGAAAGTTCATTATTTTCGCATTATGTTTAAGTGGCAGTTTCATGAGATGCAGAAATTGGGGAGTTTCCACTTTGAGAGAATGAAACCTTTATCATTGGAAATTGGGAAGTCTTCCAAAATGAGATATCGGCTGTCCAGAGGCAGGAGACGTATTCCTGTTAGGGTAAAAGGAAAGGCTAGTACGTGTAGGGAATGCTGGATGATTAGAGAAACTGGGATTTTAGTTCAGAAAAAGAAGCATATGTCATGTATAGACAGGAGAGATAGTGCGAATCCTTAGAAGAGTGTAAAGGCAGTAGGAGTATATTAAAGAGGGAAATCAGGAGGGCAAAAAGAGAGATAGCTTTGGCAAATAGTGTTAAGGAGAATCCAAAGAATTTTTATATATACATAAAGGAAAAAAGGGTAACTATGGAGAGAATAGGGCCACTCAAATATCAGCAAGGCAGCCTGCACCCGGAGCCGCAGGAGATACAAAACAGGTATTTTACATCAGTGTTTATTGTCGACAAGGACATGGAAGATATAGAATGTTGGGAAATAGATCGTGTCATCTTGAACAATGTCCATATTAAGGAGGAGGTGATGCAGGATGTCTTGAAACGCATAAAGGTGGATATCTGCCCTGGACCTTATCAGGTGTAGCCTGGAGTTCTGTGGGAAGCTAGGGAAGTGATTGCAGGGATATTTGCATCATCAATAGTCACAGGTGAGGTTGGCTAATGTGGTGCCACTACTTAAGCAAAATGTGAAGGAAAAGCCAGCGAACTACATACCGGTTTGCCTGCTGAAAGTAGTGGGCAGGTTGAAGGAGGGACTCATGAGGGACAGGATTTGTATGTATTTAGAAAGGTAATGTCCTATTCAGGATAGTCAGCATAGCTTTGTGCATGGGAAATCATGTCTCAAGGAATTAATTGGATTTTTTTAAGAAGTAGCAAAAGAGATTGATGAGGGCAGAGCCGTCGATGTGATCGATATGGGCTTCAGTAAGGTGTTGGACAAGGTTCCCCATGGGAGACTGGTTAGCAATGTTAGATCGCATGGAATACAGGGAGAACCAGCCATTTGGAGACAGAACTGGGTCGTAGGTAGAAGTCAGAGGGTGGTGGTGGAGGGTTGTTTTTTTTTCAGACTGGAGGCCTGTGACCAGTGGAGTGCCACAAGTATCAGTGCTGGATCCACTATTTTCATTATTTATATCAATGATTTGAATATGAATATCGTTGGGATAGTTAGTAAGTTTGCAGATGACACCAAAAATGGAGGTGCAGAGCACAGCGAAAAATGTTATCTCAGATTACAACGGGATCTTGATCAGATGGGCCATGGCTGAGGAGTGGAAGATGGAGTTTAATTTAGATGAATGTGATGATGCGACATTTGGGAATGCAAATCTGAGCAGGACTTATACAATTAATGGTAAGTTACGAGGGAGTGTTGCTGAACAAAGAGAACTTGGAGTGCAGGTTCATAGTTCCTTGAAAGTAGAATTTCAAGTCGATAGGATAGTGAAGAAGGTGTTTGGTATGCATGTGTTTATTGATCAAAGCACTGAGTAGAGGAGTTTGGAGGTCATGTTGTGGCTGTACAGGACATTGGATAAGACACTTTTGGAATATTGCATATAATTCTTGTCTCCTCCCTATCGGAAGGATGTTGTTAAACCTATCTTCCCGTCTCTCTCTCCCCCTTTCTCTCCCCCTCCCTCCACCCTCTCCCTCTGCCCCCTCTCTATCTCCGCGCTCTCTCCCCCCCGTCTCTCACCCCTCTCTCTCTCTCTTTCCTCACTCTCTGGCTCCCGATTTCGCTCTTCCCCCCTCTCTCTCTCCCCATCTCTCTCTCTCCCCTTTCTCTCCCCTCTCTCTCGCCCCCCCTCTCTCGCACCTCTATCTCCCGCTCTCGCTGTCGCCCCTCTCTCCCTCTCTCTCCCCTGCCTCCACCCTCTCCATCTGCCCCCTCTCTGTCTCCCACACTCTCTCCCCCTTTCTCTACCCCTCTCTCCCTCTCTCCCTCTCTCCGCTCACTCTCTCTCCCCTTTCTCTCTCTGCCCTCTCTCACTCACTCTCTCACTCTCGCCTCTCTCTCCCCACTCTCCCTTCCCTTCCCTCTCTCTGACCTCCCCCTCTCTTCCCTCACTCTCTCCCTCTCCCCTCTCTCTCCCTCTCTCCCCATCTCCCTTCCCTCCCTCTCCCTCCCCTCTCTTTCCCTCCCCTTTCTCCCACCTCCCTCTCTCCCTCTCTCTACCTCCATGCACTCTCTCCGCTCTCTCTCCCCATCTCTCTCTCACCCGTTTCTCACCACCCTCTCTCGTCCACTCTCTCCCCACTTTCTCCCTCCTCTCTCCACTCTCTCGCTCCTCTCTCTCCCCCTCTCTTGACACCCTCTATCAATCCTCTCTCTCCCCCTCTCGTCTCTCTCCCCCTCTACCCGTCTCTCCACTCTATCTCTCTCTCCCCATCTCCCGCTCCCCCTCTCACCCCCACTATCCCTCTACCCTCTTTCTCTCTCCCTCGCTCTCCCCTACTTTCTGTTCCCCAATCTCTCTCAGCACTCTCTCTCCACACACCCACTCCCCTTCTCTCTCTCCCCCCTTTCTCCACTCTCAGTCTCCCCTCTCTCTCTCCCACTCCTTCTATTCCCCTCTAACCACCCTCTCCTCCTTCTTCCTCCTGTCGCCACCCTCTCTCCCTCTCTCTCTCGCCCCTCTCTCACCCCTCTCACTCACCCCTCTCTCTCCACCTCTCTCCACCCATGCTACCACTTCTCTCTCTCCTCTTCTCTCTCTCTCCTTTTTCTCTCTCCTCCTCTATCTGGCCCTCTCTCTCACCCCTCTCTCTCTTCACCCTCTCTCTCTCTTCCCTCACGCTGTCCCCCTCCCTCCACCCTCTCCGTCTGACCACTCTCTATCCTCCCTCTTTCTCCCCTGTCTCTCTCACACCCTCTCTCCCCTCCACTCTCCCCTTCCTCTCTCCGTCTCTCTCCCTCTCTGTCTCCCCATTGCTCTCTCCCCTCTCTCTCCCCTCTCTTTCCCACTTTCTCTCCCTCTCTCTCGTCTCCTCCCTGTCCCCCCCTCCTCCCTCTCTCTCCCCTCTCTCACACTCCTCTCTTTCACTGCCCCTCTCCCACCTCTCTCTCTCCCCCAGTCTCTCCCCATGTCTGTCTCACCTGTTTCTCATCTCCCCTCTCTCTCTGGAGGAGAAAGTGAGGTCTGCAGATGCTGGAGATCAAAGTTGAAACTTTATTGCTGGAACAGCACAGCAGGTCAGGCAGCATCCAGGGAACAGGAGATTCGACGTTTCGGGCACAGGCCCTTCTTCAGGAATGACTGAAGAAGGGCCTGTGCCCGAAACGTCGAATCTCCTGTTCCCTGGATGCTGCCTGACCTGCTGTGCTGTTCCAGCAATAAAGTTTCAACTCCCCTCTCTCTCTCCCCACTTTCTCCCTCCTCTCCCTACACTCTCTCGCTACTCTCTCTCTCTCCTCCTCTCTCTACACCCTCTCTCACTCCCTTCTCTCTCACCCTCTCTCTCACACCTCTGCCTGTCTCTCCACTCTATCTCTCTCTCTCCCCATCTTTCCCTCCCCTCTCTCTCCCTCCCCCTCCCCCACCTCTCTCTCTCTCTCCCAGTCTCTCCCCCCATGTCTCTCTCACCCGTTTCTCACCTCCCCTCTCTCTCTCCCCACTTTCTCCCTCCTCTCCCTACACTCTCTCACTACTCTCTCCTCCTCTCTCTACACTCTCTCTCACTCCCTTCTCTCTCTCCCTCTCTCTAACATCTCTCTGCCTTTCTCGCCACTCTATCTCTCTCTCCCCATCTCACCCTCCCCTATCCCTCCCACTCTCCCTCCCACTCTCTCGCTATCCTCTTTCTCTCTCCCTCGCGCTCTCCCCATCTTTCTGTTGCCCCACTCTCACTCCGCACTCTCTCCCCACTCTCCCTCCCCACACCCTCTCCCCCTCTCTCTTCTGTCTCTCTCTGCACACTCAATCTCCCCTCCCTCTTTCCCACCCTCTCTATCCACCCTCTTCCCTCTCTCTCCTCCCTCTACCCCCTCTCCCCAGACCTCTCTCCCTCTCTCTCGCCTGTCTCTCAACCCCCTATCTCTCCCCATCGCTCAATCCCCATCTCCCTCTCGCCCTCTCTAACTCTCCAACCTCTCTCTCCCCACTCTCTCCCCGTCGCTAACCCCTCTCAGTCTTCCCCCTCTCTCTACGCTCTCTCTCACTCTCTTACTCTCCCCTCTCTCCCCCACTCTCAACCCATTCTCTGACCTACCTCTCCCTTCCCCACTCTCTCTCACTCCCCGCTCTCTTCCTCCCACTCTCTCTCTGTCTCTCTCTCACCCATTTCTGACCTCCAATTCTTTCCCCGCTCTCTCTCCTCTCACTCTCTTCCTCTCTCTCTCCCAGTCTCTCCTCTCTCTCCTCTCTCTCTCCACTGTCTCTCTCTCCCCTCTCTCGCTCCCCATCTTTCCCTCTCTCTCCTCACTTTCTATCTCTCCCATTTCTCTTTCCCTCTCTCTCCGCCCTCTCTCTCCTCTCCTCTCTCCCACTCTACCACTCCCCCCTCTCCTCCTCTCTCTCCCCAGTCTCTATTCTCTTCTCTCTCTCCTCCCCTAACTAGCCCTCTCTCTCTCCCTCTCTTCCTCCCACACTCTCTCCCCTTTCTCTCCAGTCTCTATTTGTCCCCTCTCTCTGACCCCCATCTTTCTTCTCTCTCTCTCCTGTCTCTCTCCACTGTCTCTATCTCCCCTCTCTATCCCCCGCACTCTCCACTCTCTCTCTTCCCTCACTCTCTTCCCTCTCTCTCTCCCCCTCTCTCTTTCCCCCTTTCTCTCCCCCTCTCTCTCGCCCCTCTGTCTCCCTCTCTCTTTTCTC
This sequence comes from Chiloscyllium plagiosum, assembly GCF_037043375.1. NCBI lineage: Eukaryota > Metazoa > Chordata > Chondrichthyes > Orectolobiformes > Hemiscylliidae > Chiloscyllium > Chiloscyllium plagiosum. The sequence continues at coordinate 82,817,009 of NW_028270156.1, forward strand.
TCCCCATCTCTCTCTCCTCCTCTGTGTGCCCCCTCCCTCTCCCTCTGCCCCCTGTCTATCTCCCGTCTCTCTCCCCACTCTCTCCACTCTCTCCCCTCTCTCTCTCCCCATCTCTCTCTCTTCCCCTCTCTCTCCCCTCTCTCCCCTCCCCCTCTCTCCCCTCCCCCTCTCTCCCCTCTCTCCTCTCTCTCTCCCCCTCTCTCTCCATAGTCTCTCTCCTCTATCTCCATCTCTCTCCCCTCTCTATCCCCCTCTCTCTAACACTCTCTCTCCACCCTCTCTCTCAATTCCTCTTTCTCCCTCTCTCTCCCTCTCTCTCGCTCCACATCTCTCTGACTCCCCTCTCTCTTCCCCTACTCTCTCCCCTCTCTCTCTCTGCTCTCTCCCCAATCTCTCTCTCTCCCACTTTCTCCCTCCTCTCTCTCCATTCTCTCGCTCCACTCTCTCCCCCTCTCTCCGTCTCTCCACTATATCTCTCCCCTCTCTCTCCCCCCTCTCTCCCGCTCTTTCTCCCCTCTCTTTATACCCTCTCTTTCTCCCCTCTCTCTCCCCTCTATCTCTTCCTCCTCTCTCTCTTCCTCTCTCTCCCCCCCTGTCTGGCTTCCCCATCTCTCTCTCTCCCCTCTCTCGACCCCTATCTCTCTTCCCCTCTCTCTTCCCTGCCTCCACCCTCTCCCTTTGATCTGCTCTCTATCTCCCCCTCTTTCTCCCCTTCTCTCCCGCTTTCTCTCTCCCCTTTCTCTCTCGCCCTCTCTCTCCCTCTCTCTCCCACTTTCTCTTCCCCTCTCTCGCCCCCTCTTACTCTCACCTGTCTCTCCCCCACTCTCGCTCTTCCCCTCTCTCCACCCTCTCCCTCTCCTTCTGTCTACTCTCTATTTTCCACCTTTCTCCCCCTCTCTCCCGCTTTCTCTCTCCCCTTTCTCTCACCCTCTCTCCCCTCTCTCTCCCACTTTCTCTTCCCCTCTCTCGCCCCCTCTTACTCTCACCTCTCTCTCCCCCACTCTCGCTCTCCCCTCTCTATCCTTCTCTCTCCCATGCCTCCACCCTCTTCCTCTGCCCTCTCTCTATCTACCCCCTCCCTTACCCCCTCTCTCTACCCCCTCTCTCCGCCTCTCTCTCCATCTCTCTCTATACCGCTCTCTCTCCCCCACCTGTCTCTCTCTCTCCTCTCTCTATCCACTCCTCTCTCTCCACCTCCTCTCTCTCCCCACCCTCTCCACCCTCTCCCCATCTCTCTCTCTGCCCCCTCTCTGCCCTCTCTCTCCGTCTCTCACTCTCCCCCTCTCTCTTCCCCAGTCTCTCCCCTTCTCTGACCTCCCTCTCTTTTCCCCCACATTCTCTCTCTCCCTCTCTCTCTCTCCCTCTCACTCCCCCTCTCTCACTCCCTCTTCTCTCTCTCCCTCCTCTCTCTCTCCCCGCTTTCTCACCCCATGTCTCGCTCACCTGTTTCTCACCTCCCTCTCTCTCTCCCCACTTTCTCCCTCCTCTCTCTCCACTCTCTCGCTACTCTCTCCTCCTCCTCTCTCTCCACCCTCTCTCACTCCCTTCTCTCTCTCCACTCTCTCGCTACTCTCTCTCTCCTCCTCTCTCTCCAACTTCTCTCACTCCCTTCTCTCTCTCCCCGCTCTCTCGCACCATGTCTCGCTCACCCGTTTCTCACCTCCCTCTCTCTCTCCCCACTTTCTCCCTCCTCTCTCTCACTCTCTCGCTCCTCTCTCTCCTCCTCTCTCTACACCCTCTCTCACTCCCTTCTCTCTGTCCCCCACTCTTCCCTCTCTCTCCACCATCTCTCCCTGTCTCTCCACTCTATCTCTCCCCATCTCTCCCTCACAATCTCCCTCCCACTCTCTCTCTACCATCTTTCTCTCTCCTTGCCCTCTCCCCATCTTTCTGTTCTCCCACTCTCACTCCGCACTCTCTCTCCCCAATCTCCCTCCCTAGACCCTCTCCCCCCTCTCGCCCCTCTCTCTCCTCCCTCTATCCTGCGCTCTCTAACCCCTCTCTCCCTCTCTCACGTCCCTCTCTCAAACTCCTCTACCCTCTCTCTCTGCCCCCCTCTCCCAACTCTCTGCCCCCTCTCTCCCCCACACTCTACCATTTCTCTCTCTCCCCTTCTCTCTCTCCTCCCCGAACTAGCCCTCACTTTCCCTCTCTCTTCCCCCTCTCTCCCTCTATCTCCCCTCTCTCTCCCCCTTTCTCTCCCCCTCTATCTCTCCCCCCTCTCTCCCTCTCTCTGACCCCCATCTCCCCTCTCTCTTCCCCTCTCTCTCCCCCACTCTCTTCCCCTGTTTCTAGCTCCCCTCTCTCTTCCCTCTCTCTCTAACCCCTCTCTCGCTCCCTCTCTCCCTCTCCCCCTCTCTCTTCCCCCTCTCTCCCCCTCACTATCTCCCCTCTCTCCCCCTCTCTCCCTCCCATCTCTCTCCCCTCTCACTGCCCCCTCCGCCCTCTCTTTCTCCACTTCTCTCTCCTCTCTCTCCCTTCTCTCTCTCCCCTCTGTATACCCCCCTCTCGCTCCCCCTCTCCCTCTCCCCCTCTCTCTTCCCCTCTCTCCCCCTCACTATCTCCCCTCCCTCCCCTTTCCCCCTCCCATCGTTCTCCCCCTCTCTCTCTCCCCCTCTCTCCCCCCTCTCTCTCTCCTTTCTCTCTCCCATCTCTCTCTACCCCCTCTCTCACTCCCCCTCTCCCTCTCCTCTCTCTCTCTCCCTCTCTCACTCCCCCTCTCTCTCTTCACCCCTCGCTCCCCACTCTCTCCCCCTCTCTAAACCCTCTCTCTCTTCCCACTCTCTCTCTCTTCGCGCTCTCTCTACCTCTCTCACTCTCCCCTCTTTCTCCCCCACTCTCTCTCCATTCTCTGACCGTCCTCTCTCTTCCCCACTCTCTCTCCCTCCCCACTCTCTCCCTGCTCTCTCTCTGTCTCTTTCACCCGTTTCTCACCTCCCTCTCTCTCCCCCACTCTCTCCCTGCTCTCTCTCCTCTTACCCTCTTCCTCTCTCTCTGCACTGTCTCTCTCCCCTCTCTATCCCCCTCTCTCTCTCAACACTCTCTGTTCCCTCTCTCTCTCCCCTCTCACGCTCCCATTCTCTTCCTCTCCCCCTCTGTCCTCACTTTTTCTCTCTCCCACTCGCTCTTCACGCTCTCTTTTCCCCTCTCTCTACCCCTCTCTCGCTCCACATCTCTCTGACTCACTTCTCTCTCCACCGCCTCACTCTCCCCCTCTCTCCCCGCTCACAATCCCCTTCTCTCTCCCTCACCCGGTTCTCACCTCCCTCTCTCTCCCCCAATCTTTCTCTCTCCCCACTTTCTCCCTCCTCTCTCCACTCCCTCACGCCTCTCTCTCCCCTCACTCTCCCATCTCTCTCCCCCACCCTCTCCCCATTCTCTGATCTCCCTCTCTCTTCCCCACTGTCTCTCCCTCCCTGCACTCTCCATCCACTCTCCCCCACCTCTTTCTCTCTCCGCTCTCTCTCTCCCCCCTCCCTCCCCGCTCTCTCCCCTCTCTCTCCCCCTCTCCCTCTCCCCTTCTCTCTACCCCGTCTCTCTCCCCACCTCTCGCCACCCTCTCTCTCTTCCCCTCTCTCCCCTCTCCCACTCCTCCATCTCCTCCTCTCTCTCTTCCACCCTCTCTCTCTCCCCTCTCTCTCCCCAGTCTCATTTCCTTCTCTCTCCCCCTCTCTCTTTCCCCCTTTCACTCCCCACTCTCGCCCCTCTCTCTCCCATTCTCTCTCCCTCTCTCTTTCTCTCACCCTATCTCTCTCCCTCTCTCTGTCCCGCTCCCTCATCCCACTCCCTCTGCCCCCTCTTCATCTCCCCTCTCTCTCCCCGCTCTCTCTCCTCTCTCTACCCCCTCTCTCTCTCCCCTGTCTCTCTCTCTCCCCTCTCTATCTCACTCTCTCTCTCCCCAACTCTCTCCCCTCTCTCCCTCTCCCCTTCCCTCACTCCCTTTCTCTCTCTCCCCAGTCTCTACCCTCTCTCTCTCCCTCACTCTCTCCCCATCTCTCTCTCCCCTCTCTATCTCCCTGTCGTTCTCCTCTCTCTACCCTCTCTCTCTACCCCTCTCTCGCTCCACATCTCTCTGACTCCACTCTCTCTCCATCCCCTCACTCTCCCCCTCTCTCTCCCCGCTCTCATTCCCCGTCTCTCTCTCTCACCCGTTTCTCACCTCCCTCTCTCTCCCCCAATCTTTCTCTCTCCCAACTTCCTCCTTCCTCTCTCTCTCCACACCCTTGCGCCTCTCTCTCCTCTCTCTCCCCCTCTCTCTCCCCTCTCTCTCCCTCTATCTCCCCCTCTCTCTCCATCTCTTTACTCTATCTCTCCCCACTCTCTCTTCCCTCTCTCTCCGCTCTATCTCCTCTCTCTCTCCCCAGTCTCTCTCCTCTCTCTCTCCCCTGTTTCACCCGCTCTCCTCTCCATCCCCTCTCTCTCCCCCTCTCTCTCCATCCTCTCTATCCCCCTCTCTCTTCCCTCTCTCTTCCTCCTCTCTCTCTTCCTCTCTCTCTCTCTCTCGCCCTCTCTCTCCCGCTCTCTCTCCACCTCTCTCTCCCTCTCTCTCTCCCCCTCTCTCTGCCCTCGCTCTCTTCCTCCTCTCTCTCTTCCTCTCTCGCTCTCGCCCTCTCTCTCCCTCTATCTCCCTCTCTCCGTTCCAGGGCAGCACGGTGGCACAGTGGTTAGCACTGCTGCCTCACAGCGCTAGAGACACGGGTTCAATTCCCGCATCAGGCGACTGACTGTGTGGAGTTTGCACGTTCTCCCCGTGTCTGCGTGGGTTTCCTCCGGGTGCTCCGGTTTCCTCCCACAGTCCAAAGATGTGCAGGTCAGGTGAATTGGCCATGCTAAATTGCCCGTAGTGTTAGGTAAGGGGTAAATGTAGAGGTATGGGTGGGTTGCGCTTCGGCGGGTCGGTGTGGACTTGTTTGGCTGAAGGGCCTGTTTACACACTGTAAGTAATCTAATCTAATCTAATCTAATCTAATCTAATCTCTCTCTCCCACTCTCTCTACCCTCTCTCTCTCCCTCTCTCCTTTCCCCTCTCTCTCCTCTCTCTCCCCCTTCTCCCTCACTCCCCCCTCCCTCTCCACCCGCTCCCTCTCCCCACCCTCTCCCCCTCTCTAACCATCTCTCTCTCCCTCTCTCTTCACCCTCTTTCTCTCCCTCTCTCACTCTCTCCCTCTCTCTGCTACACTCTCTCCCCTTCTCTGATCCCCCTCTCTCTCCCTCCCCTCTCTCCGACTCTCTCTCTTCCCCCTCTCTCTCTCCCCCACTCCCTCCCCGCTCTCTACCCCGTCTCTCTCTCTCTCAGCTGTTTCCCACCTTCCTCTCCATCCCCTACTCACTCCCACCCTCCCCTCTCTCTCTCCCCACTTTGTCCCTCCTCTCTCTCCAATCTCTCGCTACTCTCTCTTCCTTCGCTCTCGCCCCTCTCATTCCCCCTCTTTCTCTCCCCCCTGTCCCTGTCTCTCCCCCTCCCCGTCTCTCCACTCTATCTCTCTCTCTCTCTCCCCTATTGCTCCGTCCCCTTCGCCCTCACACTGTCCCTCCCACTGTCTCTCTATGCTCTTTCTCTCTCCCTCGCTCTCCCCATCGTCGTGTTCCCCACTCTCTCTCTGCACTCTCTCTCCCCACTCTCTCCCCACACCCTCTCTGCCTCACAATCCACTCTCTCTACTCTCAATCTCCCCCCTCTCTCTCTCCCACCCTCGCCTCCCTCTCCCCCTCTACCCATCCTCTCCTCCCTCTCCCCCTCTGTCCTCGTCTCTTCCTCTCTCTCGAACCTGTCTCTTGCCTTTCTCTCCCTCTCTCTGCCCTCTGTCTGCCCCCTCTCACACTCTCTCCCTCCCCCCTCTTTCCCCTCTCCCCCACACGCTACCCCTTCTCTCTCCCCTTCTCTCTCTCCCCTTCTCTCTCTCCTCCCCTACTTAGCCCTCTCTCTTCCCCTCTCTCTTCCCCCCTCTCTCCCCTCTCTCCCCTCTCTGTCTCCCCTCTCCATCTCTCTCTCTCCCCTCTCTCCAGCTTTGTCTTCCCCTCTCTCTCGCCCTCTCTCTCTCCCCTCTATCCCCTCTCTCTCTCCCCCTCCCTATCTCTCTTTCTCCCCTCTCTCTCTCCCCCTTTGTCTTCCCCTCTCTCTCGCCTTCTCTCTCTGTCTCTCTCTCCCCTCTCTCACCCCCTCCCTCAATCCTCTCCCCTCTGACCCTCTCTATCTCCCCGCGCTCTCTCCCCTCTCACTCTCCCCCTCGCTCTGCCTCTCTCTCTCTACTCTCTCTCTCTCCTACTCTCTCTCACCTCCTCTCTCTGGCCCCTATCTCTCCTGCTCACGCTCCCACACCCTCTCCCCCTTCTCTCCCTGCCTTCATCCTCTCCTTCTGCACCCTCTCTATCTCTCCCTCTACCTCCCCTCCTCTCTGTCCCATTTTCTCTCCCCTCTCTCCCCACCTCTCTCTCCCCTCTCTCTCTCTGCCTCTCTCTCTGTCCCCCCTCTCCACTTCTGTCTCTCACTCCCCCTCTCTGCCCCTCTCTCTCTCCCCCTCTCACTTCCCCTTTCTCTCCCCTCTCTCTCGCCCCATCTCTCTCGTTCTCTTCTCTCGCCCCACCCTCGCCACCTCTCTCTTGCCCTCTCTCTCTCGACCACTCTCTCTCGCCCCCTCTCTCCCCTCTTCCACTCCTCCATCTCCTCCTCTCTCTCTTCCCCTCTCTCTCATCCTCTCTCTCTTCCACCCTCTCTCTCTCCCCTCTCTCTCCCCAGTCTCATTTCCTTCTCTCTCCCCCTCTCTCTTTCCCCCTTTCTCTCCCCACTCTCGCCCCTCTCTCTCCCATTCTCTCTCCCTCTCTCTTTCTCTCACCCTATCTCTCTCCCTCTCTCTGTCCCAGTCCCTCATCCCACTCCCTCTGCCCCCTCTTCATCTCCCCTCTCTCTCCCCGCTCTCTCTCCTCTCTCTACCCCCTCTCTCTCTCCCCTGTCTCTCTCTCTCCCCTCTCTATCTCACTCTCTCTCTCCCCAACTCTCTCCCCTCTCTCCCTCTCCCCTTCCCTCACTCCCTTTCTCTCTCTCCCCAGTCTCTACCCTCTCTCTCTCCCTCACTCTCTCCCCATCTCTCTCTCCCCTCTCTATCTCCCTGTCGTTCTCCTCTCTCTACCCTCTCTCTCTACCCCTCTCTCGCTCCACATCTCTCTGACTCCACTCTCTCTCCATCCCCTCACTCTCCCCCTCTCTCTCCCCGCTCTCATTCCCCGTCTCTCTCACTCACCCGTTTCTCACCTCCCTCTCTCTCCCCCAATCTTTCTCTCTCCCCACTTCCTCCCTCCTCTCTCTCTCCACACCCTTGCGCCTCTCTCTCTCCCTCTCTCCCCCTCTCTCTCCCCTCTCTCCTCCTCTATCTCCCTCTCTCTCTCCGTCTCTTTACTCTATCTCTCCCCACTCTTTCTTCCCTCTCTCTCCGCTCTATCTCCTCTCTCTCTCCCCAGTCTCTCTCCTCTCTCTCTCCCCTGTTTCACCCGCTCTCCTCTCCATCCCCTCTCTCTCCCCCTCTCTCTCCCGCTCTCTCTCCCCCTCTCTCTGCCCTCGCTCTCTTCCTCCTCTCTCAATCCTCTCTCTCTCTCGCCCTCTCTCTCTCCCACTCTCTCTACCCTCTCTCTCTACCTCTCTCCTTTCCCCTCTCTCTCCTCTCTCTCCCCCTTCTCCCTCACTCCCCCCTCCCTCTCCACCCGCTCCCTCTCCCCACCCTCTCCCCCTCTCTAACCATCTCTCTCTCTCCCTCTCTCTTCGCCCTCTTTCTCGACCTCTCTCACTCTCTCCGCTACACTCTCTCCCCTTCTCTGATCTCCCTCTCACTCCCCCCCCCTCTCTCCCTCCCCTCTCTCTCCCTCCCCTCTCTCCGACTCTCTCTCTTCCCCCTCTCTCTCTCCCCACTCCCTCCCCGCTCTCTACCCCGTCTCTCTCTCTCAGCTGTTTCCCATCTTCCTCTGCATCCTCTACTCACTCCCACCCTCCCCTCTCTCTCTCCCCACTTTGTCCCTCCTCTCTCTCCAATCTCTCGCTACTCTCTCTTCCTTCTCTCTCGCCCCTCTCATTCCCCCTCTTTCTCTCCCCCCTGTCCCTGTCTCTCCCCCTCCCCGTCTCTCCACTCTATCTCTCTCTCTCTCCCCTATTGCTCCGTCCCCTTCGCCCTCACACTGTCCCTCCCACTGTCTCTCTATGCTCTTTCTCTCTCCCTCGCTCTCTCCCCATCGTCGTGTTCCCCACTCTCTCTCTGCACTCTCTCTCCCCACTCTCTCCCCACACTCTCTCTGCCTCACAATCCACTCTCTCTACTCTCAATCTCCCCCCTCTCTCTCTCCCACCCTCGCCTCCCTCTCCCCCTCTACCCAACCTCTCCTCCCACTCCCCCTCTTTCCTCGTCTCTTCCTCTCTCTCGAACATGTCTCTTGCCTTTCTCTCCCTCTCTCTGCCCTCTGTCTGCCCCCTCTCACACTCTCTCCCTCCCCCTCTTTCCCCTCTCCCCCACACGCTACCCCTTCTCTCTCCCCTTCTCTCTCTCCCTTCTCTCTCTCCTCCCCTACTTAGCCCTCTCTCTTCTCCTCTCTCTTCCCCCCTCTCTCCCCTCTCTCCCCTCTCTGTCTCCCCTCTCCATCTCTCTCTCTCCCCTCTCTCCAGCTTTGTCTTCCCCTCTCTCTCGCCCTCTCTCTCTCCCCTCTATCCCCTCTCTCTCTCCCCCTCCCTATCTCTTTCTCCCCTCTCTCTCTCCCCCTTTGTCTTCCCCTCTCTCTCGCCCTCTCTCTCTGTCTCTCTCTCCCCCTTCTCTCACCCCCTCCCTCAATCCTCTCCCCTCTGTCCCTCTCTATCTCCCCGCGCTCTCTCCCCTCTCACTCTCCCCCTCGCTCTGCCTCTCTCTCTCTACTCTCTCTCTCCTACTCTCTCTCACCTCCTCTCTCTGGCCCCTATCTCTCCTGCTCACGCTCCCACACCCTCTCCTCCTCCTCTCCCTGCCTTCATCCTCTCCTTCTGCACCCTCTCTATCTCTCCCTCTACCTCCCCTCCTCTCTGTTCCCCTTTCTCTCCCCTCTCTCCCCACCTCTCTCTCCCCCTTCTCTCTCCCCTCTCTCTCTCTGCCCCCCCTCTCCACTTCTGTCTCTCACTCCCCCTCTCTGCCCCTCTCTCTCTCCCCCTCTCACTTCCCCTTTCTCTACCCTCTCTCTCACCCCATCTCTCTCGTTCTCTTCTCTCGCCCCACCCTCGCCACCTCTCTCTTGCCCTCTCTCTCTCGACCACTCTCTCTCGCCCCCTCACTCTCCCAGCCCCCTCTCCTCCATCTCTTAAACCACTCTCTCGCCCTCCTCTCTAGCCCCCTCTTCGGCTACTCGTTCACCCCCTTTTTGGCCCCTCTTTCATCCGCTCACACTCCCTCCTCCCTCTCCCCACTCTCCCCACTCTCTCTCTCGCCATCCCTCTCCCCTATCTCCCCTTCCTCTTCCCCTCTCTCTCATTTCTTCCCTCTCTCACCCTAGTTCGCCCACCTCTCTCCCCTCTCCTATAACCACGCTTTCCCTCTCCCCTCTCTCCACCTCCCCTCTCAATCTCCCTATCTCTCTCTGCACCCTCTCTCTCTCTCCCACCTCTCTCTCACCCTCTCTCTCTCCCCACACTCTCTCTCCCCACACTCTCTCTCCCAACTCTATCTCCCCACTCTATTTCCTCCTCTCTCTCATCCCACTCTCTCTTCCGCCTCTCTCGACCCTCTCTCCCCCTCCCTCTCTCTCTCTCCCCCTCTTTCTCCCCCTCTCTCGCACCTCTCTCTCGCCCTCCTCTCTTGCTCCCCTCTCTCGCCCATCCTCTCTAGACCCCTCTCTCGACACCCCTCTCTCACCCAACTCTCTCGCCCTGCCTCCCTCAAACACCTTCTCTCGCACCCCATCTCGCCTCTCTCTCTCATCCCCTCTATCTCGCCCCCTCTCTCTAGCCCCCTCTCTCTCGTTCCCCTCTCTTGCCTCGCCTCCCTCACCACCTTCTTTCGACCCACTCTCTCGCACTCCTCTCTCGCCCCCTCTTTCGGCTCCTCTTTCATCCCCTCTTTCAGCCCCCCTTTTGTCCGCTCACTCTCCCTCCTCTCCCACCTCTCCCTCCACATCTCTCTCTCACCCTCTCTCTCGGCCCCTCTCTCCTTCTCTCTCTCACCCTTTCTGTCTCCACCTCTCTCTCTACACCTCTCTCTCCCCACTCTCTAAACCTTTCTCTCCCAAATCTCTCTCCCCTTTCTCTCATCCCTTTCTCTTCCTCCCTCTCTCCCCTTCCTCTTCCCCCTCTCTCTCATTTCTTCCCTCTCTCACCCTAGTTCGCCCACCTCTCTCCCTTCTCCTATCACCACACTCTCCCTCTCCCCTCTTTCCACCTCCCCTCTCTCTCTCCCTCTCTCTCCCTCTCTCTCTACTATCTCTCTGCACCCTCTCTCTCACCTCTCTCTCCAGCCGTCTCTCTCTCCCCACACTCCCTCTCTCCCCACACTCTCTCTCTCACAACTCTTTCTCCCCACTCTATCTCCCCCTCTGTCTCTCATCCCACTATCTCTTCCCCTCTCTCTCGACCCACTCTCCCTCCCCCCCTCTCCCCCCTCTCTTCCCCCCTCCCCCCTCGCTTACCCAACCATCTCGTGCCCTCTCTCGCCCCTTCTGTTGCGCCTCCTCTCTTGCCCCCTCTCTCTCACCCCTTCTGGTGATTAGATTAGATTAGATTAGATTACTTACAGTGTGGAAACAGGCCCTTCGGCCCAACAAGTCCACACCGACCCGCCGAAGCGCAACCCACCCATACCCCTACATTTACCCCTTAAACCTAACACTACGGGCAATTTAGCATGGCCAATTCACCTGACCCGCACATCTTTGGACTGTGGGAGGAAACCGGAGCACCCGGAGGAAACCCACGCAGACACGGGGAGAACGTGCAAACTCCACACAGTCAGTCGCCTGAGTCGGGAATTGAACCCGGGTCTACAGGCGCTGTGAGGCAGCAGTGCTAACCACTGGGCCACCGTGCCGCCCATCTCTCTCGCCCCCTCTCTCGATCCCTCTCTCTCGCCCACCTCTCTCGCTCCCTCTCTCTCGTTCTCCTCCCTCGCCCCTCTCTCTCCTCCTCTCTCTTGCGCCTTTTCTTGTCATCTCTGTCTTGCACCCCCTCTGTCGCTCCCCTCTCTCTCACCCCCATCTCTCACCCCCTCCGTCACCCCCTTCCTCGTTCTCCTCTCTCGTTCCTGCTCTCTCGCCGACTCTCTGTCTTGCCCCCTCTCTCTCACCCCTTCCCCCCCACTCTGTCCCGCCTTCTCCCCTCTCTCTCTCTGTCACTCTCTCTCTCCCAGGCTCTCTGTCTCCACCTTGCTATCTACCCCCATGTCTCCCCACTCTCTAACCCTCACTCCCACCTCTCTCTCCCCCTCTCTCAACCCTCTCTTCCGCCCTCTCCCCCCTTTCTCCTCCCCCTGTATCCGCTTTCTCTCCTCTCTCAACCCACTCTCTTTCCTCCCCCCTCTCTCCCCATGCCACGCTCACCCCTCTCTCAGCCCGCTCCCCTGTCTCGCCTCCCCTCTCTCGACCCCCCTTTCGCCCCCCCCTCTCTCGCCCACCTCTCTCGCCCCTCTTTCGGCCCCTCTTTCATCGCCTCTTTCGGCTCTTCTATCGTCCGCTCACTCTCCCTCCTTTCCTTCACCCCCTCCCTCCCCCTTTCTCTCGGCCTCTCTAACCTCCTCTCTCCCCCTCGCTCTCCCCCTCTCTCCCCTCTCTCTCTCCCTCCCTCCCCTCTCTCTCGCCCTCTCTATCCTCCTCTCTCCCCCTCGCTCTCCCCCTCTCTCCCCTCTCTCTCTCCCCCTCACTCCCCTCTCTCTCACCCTGTCTGTCTCCATCCTCTCTCTCTACCCCTTGTCTCCCCAATCTCTAACCATCTCTCTGTCCCCTCTCTCTACTATCTGTCTTCACCCTTGCTCACTCTCCCCGTCTCACCAGCCTTCTCTCGCTCCCCACACTCTCTGTCTCTCCCCACACTCTCTCTTCCCCACTCTCTCTCCCCACTCTATCCACCCCCTCTCTCATCCCATTCTCTCGTCACCCTCTCTCTCGCCCCTCGCTCCCGCTCACCCCCTTCTCTCCCCTGTCTCTCCCCGTCTCTCGCTCCACTCTCTCGCGCCCCTTTCTTGCCACCCTCTCTTGCCCCCCTCTCTCCCCATCGCCTCCCTCTCGTTCGCCCCTCGCCCCCCTCGCCCCCTCTCTCTCCCCTGTCTCTCCCGCCTCTCTCCGACCTCTCTTTCCCACCACCTCGCCCCTCTCTCGCCCCTCTCTCACATCCTCTCTCTCCCCCCACTCTGCCCCTATCTCGCCTGCTCTCTCTTCCCCTCTCTCCCTTTCTCTCTCTCGACACCTTTCTCTCACTCCCTCGCCACTCTCCATTGCCCCCTCTCTCGCTACCCTCTCTCAACCCACTCTCTCGCCTCCCCTCTCTGTCCCCAGCCCCCTCTCCCTCCTCTCTCGCCCTCCACTCCTGCCATCCCACTTTCGCCGCCCATCTTTCGCGCCCCTCTCTCACCCTCCTCTCTCGATCCCTCTTTCTTCCCCTCTTTTGGACCCTCTTTCGTCCCCTTCTCCTCCACCCTCTCTCTCTCACCTCTCTCTCCATCTTCCCTTTCTCTCCCCTCTCTCGCTCTCTCGCCTATCTCTCCCCCTCTCTCTCGTGAGCCCCTCTCTCTCCCCAATTTCTCTCCACCTCTTGTTCCCCCCTCCCCCTCTCTCTCGCCATCTCTCTCCCCCTCTCTCTCCCCGGTCTGTCTCCCCTCTTACTCTACCCTTCTCTAACCCCCTGTCTTCCCCCTCTCACCCACCTCTCTCCCCCTCCCACTATCACCCCCTCTCTCTCTCTCCGTCCCTCTCTCCTCTTTCTCCCCTCTCTCTCCCCTCACTCCCACTCTCTCGCCCCGCTCTCTCAACCCACTCTCGCCCCCTGTCTCTCCCTCTCTCCCGCCTTTCTCTCCCCTGTCACTCTCCCTCTCTTGCCCTCTTCTCTCGCCCCTCTCTCGCCCCTCTCTCCCCCTCTCTCTCTCCCTCTCTCCCCCTCTGTCGACCCTCTCCCCATCTCTCACCCCCTCTTACCCCCATCTCTCTCCCACTCTGTCACCCCCTCTCTCGATCCCCTCTCTCGCCCGCTCTCTCAGCATCTCCATAAAGCTCAACACCCCCCCGCCTCACAGCATTCTTCATCACATGTTCATCTTTCCACACACCTATTCATTGCACCCTTCTCACTGACCGCTCACAATAAGCCCGACATGCAAGCATCTATCACCATCCCAACTAACATTGCATCTCTCGTGGCATTAAGGGAAGGTGAGGGGTCAGTGGTGGGGTGCGCGGCATAGACCTAACAAGGAAATGATCACTGATTAATACAGTTAGGGCTGTGGAGGGAAATATGTCCCTGGTGGTAGGGTCTGACTATAGGTAGCAGAGAGGCAAAGTTTAATGCGCTTAATCTGGAGATTAATGGGTTGGCTGTTGAGGATTATATTCTTATTGTGGTTGGAGGGGTGGGGGAAAAGCGGAGTTGCGGGAAGTGGAAGATAGGCGTTGTAGGGCATTGTTGATCAAGTGGAGGAGTAATTACCGTCCTTGAAATAGGAACCCTTTCGGGGATGTCCTGGAGTGGATTTGCTTCTCCTGTGAGAATATATGGCAGAGGCGGATTACAGGATCACGTTTGTACAGGAGAGTACTCGAGGGTAATCAGGAGAGCAAAAAAAGGGAACATAAAATAGCTTCAGGAAATGGCTTACGGACAATCCAAAGAGTTTATACAATTACATCACAGAGAAAAGAATAACGAGGCAGAGAATAGGACACCTGAAAGATCAAGAAGGCCATCTATGGAACCAAAGGCGGTGGGAGAATTACTGTGCTATTCTAGAGAGCGCTTTGATCAAACAGATGGCCCTTAGGGGTATGCAGGGGGACAGCCTTTATTCGTTAACAACGTATGATGTTGAGCATGCCCCGGAAGGCATTTCCAAACTAGATGAACTTTCAGGTCCGATGCTTTCTATCCTGGAGGCCTCATTGTCCCAGAATAAATAAGATAAGCATACACTGACAAAAAGAAAAGGAGGGATTGAGAGAGAAAGATTTCTGGTTGTCAGGTGTATGTTGATTTTAACGAATATAGAGGGTCTTTTAAAGAAATAGTTTTAAGCTAAGAAATAACTTTGAGTGTTGTAACTGACCACAAATGAACCAGGAGGGGCATTTCGCAATAAGGTCATAGTTTGTAAGTCCGCTTCTTGGACTATCAAAATAGTAAAGGATGATCTCAGAAGTCATAAGGTTAGAAAAGAGGAACTGGATAAAATAACAGGAAGGCTGTAGCAAACAAGGACAGCCAAATAAGACATATTTAAAAGGAAAACAAGTGAGGTAATTAATAAGTATGATTGGCTTAGGCTTGGGTGCAGGGAATAACCAAATAAGGGGATAGGATGAAATAAACACTTATGATAGGTTTATTGCTCAGTCTAGGGGTGTCAAGAGACCCCTCAGAAAAGTAGAAAAAGCTCTGTATTTTACTGTCGGGTGTGTCTCTTCTCGTAGAGCCACCCATCGTTAAAGATGTTCGAATAAATGTGCTTCTTTGGAACTCTTTGACTCGGATTGAAAATTCTTGATTCAGTGGGGTTCGTTTCTCACAGTACAGCACAAGGCCCATCGGCCCTCAATGTTATGCCGACCTTTTATCCTCCTCTAAGATCAAACTAACTTACAATCACCCATGTGCCTTTCCTAGAGTCTACTAAATGTCCCTAATACATCTAAATCTACTACCACCACTTCAGTGCATTCGACGCACCCACCACTCTGTGTGGAAAACCAATCTCTGAAATCTCCCCTGAATCTTCTTCCAATCACCTTCATATTATACTCCCTTGTGATAGCCAATTCTGCCATGGGGGAAAAAAGTCTTTCACTGTTCACTCTGTCTGTGCCTTTCATTATCTTGTTCCTCTATACCATTCGCCCCTCACCCTTCTTTACTCCAATTAGGAAAGCCTTACCTGCCTCAGTCTTTCCTCATAAGACATGCTCTCCAGGCAGCATCTTGGTAAATCTCCTTTTTATCCTCTCTAAAGCTTCCACATCCTTCCTATAATGAGTGGACGAGAACTGAATGCATTATCTAAGTGTGGTCTATGCAGAGCTCTATAGAGCTGCAGCAGAGACTCACGAGTTGGAAAATCATTCCCCCAGCTAATAAAAGCCACCACAACGTATTACTTCTTAACAACCCTATCAGCTTGGATGGCAACTTTGAGGGATCTATGGACGTGGAAGCAAACATCCCACTGTTACTCCACACTGCCAAGAATCCTGCTTTTAACCCAGTATTCTGAATTCAAGTTCGACCTTCCAAAATGAATCACTTCACACTTTTCCAGTTTGAACTCTATCTGCCACTTCTCAGGCCAGCTCCACATCATGTCAATGCCCCATTGCAACCAGCAAAGACCTCCACAGTATCCACCACTCCACCAACCTTTGTGTCATTGGCAGACTTACTGAACAACTCTTCCACTCCCACATCCAAGTCATTGATAAAAATCACAAAGAGCATCGTTCTGGGAACTGATGTCTGCAGAACAGCACTGGTCACCGAGCACCAGACTGAATGCTTTCCATCTATCATCACCCTCTGTATTCTATGGGAAAGGAATTCATATCTAGACAGATGGGTTTCCCTGCATCCCATGCCTCCGCACTTTCTGAATGGTTAGAGGTAATGACGTGCTCTCCGAAAGGATGAAGCAGTGCTGTAGGGAATGGAAAAGGTTACTTTAATATCATGTACTGGAGAGGCTGGAGGGTAGATCGGTAAGGGCTCGGTGTTCCTGGCAGATTGGGCTGTAGGTGCTGGACAAGATGACAGACATAAGGACTTTTATAGCGTTTTGGGGATAGTGGACACAACACTAAGTTTCAGAAATGAAGGTGCCAAATTTGGGGAAGCCTCCTAAGCATTGGAATATTACCGTCACTGGGCATTATCACTATCACGAGACAGGATCTGATAAACACAGACTCGGAGGAACTATTTGCAATTGGGTTCATATTCGGATAAAGGAAGTATGTTAAAATGATATGGTGAGAATTCATGACCAGTGAGCTCATTGAAGAGTGAATCACAAAAGCAGTAATGCCAGTGAATACTGGTCAAGTGGGAGAGGCAACTGGGAACACAGGAATGGAGATGAGAGCTATAGTGCGAGATGGAGGAAGTGAAACCTGTGCTGTGTGCAGCAGACTCTCTCCACCATTCTGTCGCTTCATCTCCATTCCCCTCACCTCCACCCTCCCCCAGGCCAGAGCACTCCGCCTTGGGTAAAAATCCCAGAGACAGCCGGAGCTTCTCAATTCTTTTCCGTGTGTGTGTGTGTGTGTTGTGGAGAGAGTGTGTGTGTATGTGTGTATGTGTGTGTTGTGGAGAGAGTGTGTGTGTCTAAGTGTTTATTATTTTCCCTCTCTGTTTCCAGCTCTTGTCTGAGGATTCCTCATGGCAGAACAAGTTGATTCTCTCCATCTCTGCATCGTTCAGGTTTCAGTTCCCAAATCTAGTGCTGAGCCAGGCATTATCCTGTTGACCAGTAGATCAGACTCGAGGGGCTGAATGGCCTCTTCCTGTTCCTAGTTCAGATGGTATTATGCACTTAATGCTATCGTCCAGCTCTTGGCCCATCCAGCTGTGACTACACAAGAGACTGATCTGAAGAATTCTTCAGTTCCAAGAATCTCTGAGTGAACCAGCCTTTTGGGTTGGAGTTCCAGACTCTGAGTGAGAAGTGAAATCTCCTCAAGACTCCTCTTAGTCTCTGACTGCAAGGTGGAGCAGGCCAGTCACGGGGAAGTGAAAAGCAGGCCAGATGTACTCACATCTCCATTTCGGAATGACGTGTGGGAGTATCTTGTGTCCTTCATCAGATTACAGTGCCATCCCTCCTGGCTGCTATCAAGGTGCGGCTTGCCTATTATTGGGTTAAACAGTGCGTGCCCTAACACTGATTGGTTAGCTCAGCTGACTAGGCAGTAGTTCAGACTGCAGAGTGAAGCCATCAGCGTGGGTTCAGTTCCCACACTAACTGAGTTTCCCATGAAAGACTCTCCTTCTCAACCGTACCCATCACCTGAGGTTCGTTGATCCCTCGGTTAAAGCGCCACCAGTCATCTCTCTCTAATGAGGAGCTGTACTGTGGTCTATAATATCTACAGTGACATTGCTTTTCCTTGCATCTGGAGCACTGTACACGGGACTGGTCACCATCCTGACAAAGGGACGTTAATGTGTTGGAAACATCAGAGATGGTTTACTGCACTAATACCCCCTGGAATGAGTAGAGTTTATGATGAGGGAAGGGCCCTTCTGTGATCATTATCAGGAAAAGTCAGGGTATATAAAGATAAACTATTTCCACTGTTTGGAAATTCTGAAACGAAGGAGCAGAGTTTGAGAATTGGGGCCAGAGCATTCAAGCAGTGCATTCCATACCCCTACTTCTCTCTGAGTGAAGAAGCTACCTTTGATATCTGTCCGATATCTATCACCCCTATATTTAAACCTATGTCTCCTCGTTTTCACCATCACCATCAGAGGAAAAAGGCTCTCACTGTCCACCCTATCTAACCCTCTGATTGTTTTATATGTCTCAGTTACGTCACATCTCAACCTTCTTCACTCTAATGAAAACAGCCTCAAGTCCCTCACACTTTCCTCATATGACCTTCCCTCCATACTAGGCAACTTGCTCATAAATTTCCTCTGAACCCTTTCCAAAGCTTCCACATCCTTCCTATAATGCGGTGACCAGAACTGAATGCAATACTCCAAGTGCAGCTGCACCAAAGTTTGGACAATTGTAGCATGATCTCATGGTTCTGAAACTCAATCTCTCTACCAATAAAAACTAACGCATTGTATGCCTTCTTAACAAGCCTATCAACCTGGATAGTAACTTTCAGGGATCTATGGACATCGAGATCTCTCTGCTCATCCATACTACCAAGAATCTTACCATCAGCCCAGTGCTCTTTATTCTTGTTACTCCCTCCAAAGTGAATCATCTCACACTTTTCCACGTTAAACTCCATTTGCCACCTCTCAGCCGACCTCTGCAGCTTATCTATGTTCCTCTATAACCTACAATATCCTACGGCACTATCCACACTCTACCGAAATAAGTATCTTCTGCAGATTTACTAACACATCCTTCTATGTCCTCATCCAGGTCATTGATATAAATGACAAACAACAGTGGCCCCAAAACAGACCCTTGAGGTACATCACTTGTAACTGAGCTAGCTCACGCAACCTTTCTCAATAAGACTCGCCCTCCAGTCCAGGCAGCATCCTGATAAATCTCCTCTGCACCCTCTCTTGAACTTCCTGTAATGAAGCACCAGAACTGAACACAATATTCCAGTGTGGTCTAACCTGGGTTTTATAGAGGTGAAGCATAACCTCGCGGCTTTTAAACACAGTTCCTCTGCTAATGATAGCCATACGCTTTCTTAACAATACGATCAACTTAGGTGGCAACTTTGAGCGATCTTTGGGATATGGAACCCAAGATCGCACTGTTCCTCCACACTGCCAAGAATCCTGCCTTTAACCTTGTAATCTGCATTCAAAGTCAACCTTCCAAAATGAGTGAGTTCACACTGTGAAGTGTTTAGAAAAGATTTACAAGGATGTTGCCAGGGTTGGAGGATTTGAGCTATAAGGAGAGGTGAGCAGGCTGGGGCTGTTATCCCTGGAGCGTCAGAGGCTGAGGGGTGACCTTATGGAGGTTTACAAAATTATGAGGGGCATGGATAGGATACATAGACAAAGTCTTTTCCCTGGGGTCCAGAACTAGAGGGCATAGGTTTAGGGTGAGAGGGGAGAGATATAAAAGAGACCTAAAGGGCAACTTTTTCGCACAGAGGGTGGTACGTGCATGGAATGAGCTGCCGGGAAAGTGGTGGAGGCTGGTACAATTGCAACATTTAAAAGGCATTTGGATGGGTATATGAATAGGAAGGGTATGGGCCGGGTGCTGGCAGATGGGACTAGAGTACGTTGGGATATCTGGTCGGCATGGACGGGTTCGACCAAATGATCTGTTTCCATGCTGTACACCTCTATGACTCTATGTCATTTCTCAGCCCAGTTCTACATCCTTTCAATATCCCATTTCAACCTTCAACAACCCCCCCCCCTCCCCCCCCCCCCCCCCCCAATTTCACCAACCTTCGTGTCATTGGCAAAATTACTAACCCAACACCTCTACTTCCTCATCCAAGTCATTTCTAAAAATCACATGTTGATGCATGTCTCTGTGCGTGTGGGTGTATATATGTATTGCTGTGTGTCGAGCTCTGCCTGCAATGGGAATCACTTTGTCCAAATGGAAGATTGAATGACTAAATTAAAATGTGTTGAATAAACGGCTCTCTCTCACTTTCTCTGCCTGTTGCTCTTGTTTTTAAAGTGATACAATGCCCCCTCTGCTGGATTCCACATGCCACTGCACATGGATCAGATTTATTATGGAGAAAACGTCAGAGTCCGTTACAAAACAATGTAAGCTGCAAATGAAAAAAAAAACCCACCATTCTCACTAAGAAATGGCTCACTTGAAGGTACCTAGATACAACGTCAGCGGAAATTCAGTATTTAATGTGTATAATATCAGAAACATTGCTCGAAGACAAATTCTACTTTGCAGAGGGAGCACAACATTCCTCCACATGAGCATGTTCCACAGTGCCACATCGGACTTGGGTGTGCACGTGTGTGTATGTGTGTGTGTCTGTGTGTTGATGGTGCTGTCAGTTTGGATTATGCTGTTAGATGCTGCTGTCTTTCTTTCTCTCCCTCTCTGACTAAATTCTTTTGGGAATGCCTCAGCACCAGATGCAGTGGTATAGGCAGGACTGCAAAGTGTAGCGTTGCATCATTTTTAAAAGTAGAGAGATTTATTGCATAGGTTTGAATCTTCACTGCATGATAGGAAATACATGTTTGTAGGCTGCAATGGTGTAGCAACTCATTGAAATTTGTAAGTTTAATATTGTGTGAAAACCATTGCGTACATTGGTCAAACCGATCACCATTCGTCTGATAAGTGACATCAGAGAAATGAATCATAGAATCCCTATAGTGTGGAAGCAGGCCATTCAGCACATCGAGTGCAAAATGACCCTCTGAAAAGAATTCCATTCAGACCCGCCTCCCGACCCTATTCCAGTAACCCTACAATTCCACTAACCTGGCCAATCCACCAAACCTGCCCACCTTTGGGCTGTGGGAGAAAACCCCTGGTGCATGTAGAGGGAACCCATACAGGCACGGGGAGAGTGTGTGAACCCCACACAGAAAGTCATTCAAGGCTGGAATCAAACCTCACTCCCTGCCATTATGAGGGACCAGTGCTAACCACTGAGCCACTGTGCCATCCCGAATTGTTTCTACAAAACACGTCCCTTACGGATTATCCATATGGGATTGTGGTACATAGACAACATTCAGCGATCGGAACAAAAACAAGTGAAGATACCTGCTGGCTCAAAATACTGGAGTTCCCTCCCTCGGGGGCATTGTGGGTCTACCTACAGCACATAGCCTGCAGCGCTTCAAGGAGGCAGCTCATCCCCACCTTCTCAATAGCAGCAAGGGACAGCTAATAAACACTGGCCCATCCAGTGACTCTCATATCCTGCAAATGAATAGGAATAAAGTGATTAGTCTGGGAGTTCCACCTATCTTATAGCCCTGGTGGTGTGCCCAGGCCTTATTCATAGTGATCGTGCACACCTGTTGGGGTATCCACCGTCTGCAGCCAACAACCATAACCACTGGTATTTTAAATTAGCCAAGACAAGGGGATTGACCAGTAACTCTGCTGTCCTGTATGCTGAGGCTAGATGATGAAGGAGTTCCCTTCTCTGGTACCCCAAGATATATCAAGGAGAGCCCAGTTAGGACCACAGCTTGATGTGAGGGGAGCCGAATTCATGGATGACAGGCTATGGGCATGTGATAGTGTGGTGTGTTCATTCACACTTACTTCAGGCTGGTCCCTGTCAAAGTCCCCTGTCATCCATAGCACATGGGAGGGTGTCATGTTAACCCATCCACACACCGTTTTTATATAATTCGGATACTTTCGACTTCAAAGGTCCTGATCCCAACTTTGTCGCTCGGGATAATTGGAATCCCTGGCACCGAGCCCAGTGCCACACCGAGAGTGCCCTTGCAGCTGTCATTATATGAGACGTTGGTGAGCTGCTGTAACTGACAGTGAGAGATGGTCATGTGGGTCTTCTTTGGAACAAACGCTGTTTGTTCCTAATCCAGGACGGGCCTTTCCCTTGGCCAGCCTGCTTGAGGTCCTCCCTCAGCTGTTCCATCATCCCCGTTACTGTAGATACTGCACAAGTTGTGGTTTTCCTGCTCGCCGCTATTCCTGATTGGGCCCTGGATGATTTGGTTAATCATCCTGGTGTGACCCTCCAGGATAGTCATTAACTGGTGGCCTGCCTGATTCTTCAGTGGCTTTCCCATGGGCTCCTGTTGATTGTGTGTGTTCAGTCCTTCTAGGGTTCGGTTATCTTGTTGGGTCAATATCCTGAGTTTATTTCCAAATTAGTCAAGTCACGGGCATTGACTGGTGACACTCCCACCATGTGTGCTGTGGCTAGATCATTAAGGGGTTCCCTATTTTTCCGTCTGTTAACCGCTGGTCTGGGTTTTCCCTCATATTTCCCTATCGCTACTTCCATTATTCCGTGGGTCAGATGGGATGTTAATCATTTCAATGGGGAAGGACCCCACTCCGGTAACTGTATCTCTGGTGCTATGGTTATGGTTGGTATTATTCTGTGGTGAATATTATTGAACTGGGTTTTCCCTGTGAGTTTAATGATGAGTCTATTGCAAGGGCACGGTGTGTGAGGGACAAGCTGGGGAAGGAGCCTTCAGTCCTGTTCTCAGCCCGTTTTTAATTTGTTTTCCGAGGAATTCTAGTGGGACTTCTTGAGGTATTGCTATCTAAACTCTGACCTTGTCCGGGTTGTGTGCTAGCCATCCCACTGCCATTAACCCATTCTGAGGGAAACCCACAAATCGCCTGTGATCCCCACACTCCTGTAACACAATGTGGAATCCCATGAGGTTTCCTGTACACCACGAGCTGCTAATCACACCTGAATCCCACTGATTCCGCAGGGTGGTCCCAGAGGGTCCCGTCGACACACACCGTGGTGCCTGGTGGGTCATACCACAGGGAACCTGGGTACATCCTTCTCCCCTGGGCCTGTGCTACACCTTTCCATGCATTCATTATAAACCTCATACACAACAAGTAATAAACACTCCAGAAAGTCACATCAGTGCCTTGGGGTAGCAGCTTCGGTGTACTTCCTGAACAGACTGCAAGAGCTTTTTCTGTAAATACCTTGGTAATCTGACACAGTGTTCTACATAACAACAAAATTGTCAAATTATCCAATGAGTATCCATTCCTGTCCATCCCCAGTGATGGAATAATTGTGCCCTGTGTGCAGGACGTAGTGTGGAGCCAGAATCAGAGAGTCATTATTTTACCTACACTGTGTTCTAGAATCATGCTTTCGAAATCTTTTCACGAATTTGCCATTCATTTATCTTCACGTGTCTGTCAGGTTATTTCCTAGATCACAGGATTTGTCTACAAGAAGCTTAGAATGCTTACTCTTTCTTAATTTGACCCTGTTCCATAAATATGCGAATTGTGTCATCGAAGTGCCTCTCTTCAATTCATTTCCCTGAGGTCCTGAAACAAGTTGAGGTGAGGTGTACAGGGAGCAAGGGCAAGGCCTCCTCTGGTCCCTCTGCTAAAGTCCCCTGTAAAAGGAGTCCTAACTGGGTCGTTGTGCAGTATTTCATTTGAATTAAGCACCAGAGGACACACATAATACAGTGACAATTCTTTGGTGTGAATACGAACATATCTGTAGAAATGTGGGGGAATGAAAGCAGATGCACTTTTGCAGGAAAGTAGAGTTAAAGTTTGAAATCAGATCGGCCATGAAGTATCGAATGGTGGAAGAGATTGGAAGGGCCGAATGGACCTCTTCTTGTTCCTTGACCTCTTCTTGTTCCTTGTATGTATGTTCACATCACCAGGCCTCTTCTCCCATTCATTACCGAATTACTGTTCAATATGCAATTGGGATGGCTCTCAGTTCCATTAGGAAATTTCAAACCAATGGAATCTCATAGTGTACCACGTGACCAAGACATTGTTGGAACTTTCCTGGTAAATAATGCCCAGTCCCCACTAAAACATGAAAAGTAAGTGAAGCACAGGCTGCAATTTGCTTTTGGAAATTGTCAGGTGGGTCATGAAGAATGAGGTTGAAAATGTAGCAATGCAGAGCCTTTCCTTTCTTATTTGTTTGACTGTATAATTTTCAAAAGGAAGAAGTGAGCTTGTCTGAGCCATGAGGTTCTTCTGAACCTGTGCACAGTGCACTAAAGTAGAGGGTGAGAGATGCTGGAGGAGCAGACCTTTACAATAATACAGTGGTTATAACTGTGTGAAAAATTAGAGATTGTTTATCCTTTCATGGCTCCAAATTCTAAACAAGGCACACGTGATAGAATTTACATTTACATCTCCATTACACCACCCATTCACCTTCAACCCTTCCAGTAACATCTTTCTGATTCTGAGATGCCATTCAGTGAGCGCCTCCACCATTCCCTCCATTTCACTGCTGGCCTCCTACCTTCATTCCCCAATCAAATGCCTGGAACTCAGACACATGGTTCTGAAAGAATGAGAAAGCACAGAGAGATGTTTATTTCAGTTCTCGTTTTGATTACAACCTTCATTCAGTGACGCAGAATAAAGCTGAAACATGAGACATAACCTGCTGAGTGTCTTCATTCGGTGAGAAGGAGCAGTGGGACCTCAACACTGCGTTTTGGGTCTGCAGCATGCCAGCCCATGGGAGCAATGCAGTGGGAAAGACTCCTCTTGTGGATTGCAATACTGTAGTCCTTTCAACACACTGTTCTAGCCCAGCTCCAGGAATTCTGAATCCGAACCTGAAAAATGCATTGATTGAAGAAGAAGGAACGTGAAAACAGTATGAAGCTGATGAGGTTAGCAGTGTCTCTGTGCCTAACTCTGTACTTTATTTTATTTTCTGCTTCATTAAGCTACAAAACTGCAGCGCAACCCAAACCATCTGCCCCATGAAAGGTGACAATCTGACACCGTTCTCTAAAGTACAATGGAAGTTCATTTCCAACAACTGCAGGCGGGTCAATGTGACCCCGTTGCTGTGCAGATTTTGATTAAACCTGGAGCAGATCAACATGATTCCAACTGGACATGGACCATATGTTAGTGTGGACTTGAAAGTAAATGAATGCAACTGCTTCTGATGGAATCATTAAAAAATTAATAAAGAGAGGGCTGTCCAAAGTTCTCCTACAGATGATTAAATAAGAGACTGGATAAAAACTGAAACTATTGTAATGAATGGCCCAATCTGACCATAGGGAAATAATGTGGTAGGACAGGAAAGTGCTGACTGATCGTAAATCATTGCAATTTGAAGACAACAGAATGGCAGCCAAGTTGTTTTTTTTTTCAATGATGTGTATTTTACTCTTGTTTTTGTCGACATACGTATGACATAGATATTCAAATATTGAGAGAAAACAAATGAACATTTTCTTTGACAGCAAACTTGGAATTGGTGCAGATGGTGAGGGTGATACAGACCAATTGCTTTGATGCACAGACTGGCTCATTATAATATCAGCAGGAAATAGCAGCCAATAGTGGAGTGACCGTAACAGAATGAAGGCAGCACTGAACAGGTCCAGGCAGCGGGCCGTGGAGGGGGTCGTTATGGCCGACTGCCTGCCCCTCTTCCGCGGTTACGTTAGAGCCCGGGTGTCCTTGAAGAAGGAGCACGCGGTGTCGACCAACACCCTGGAGTTGTTCAGAGAGAGGTGGGCGCCGCAGGGAGTGGAGTGCATCATTTCTCCCTCCAACTCTATTTTGATTTAGTCCCTACCCTCCCCCTCACTGTTTTGATCACACAGCACTGCCCTTTGATGTGAAGGGCAGTGTTTGTCACTGGCCACCCGGGTGTTTTCCTATCTTCCTGGTGGTGGAATTTGAATAAAGATTCGTGCACTTTGTGTCTTTCACTGTGTCTCACCCCTGCACACACACACCATGGGTGCTGGGGAGAAAATAAGCACTACCGCACTTAGGTGGTAGTGTGGGGGTTAAAAAACAAGAAAAAAAAGAAGAAAAAAAATAAAGTGCAAAAGAAAAAAGAAATGAAGGCAGCACTGAAGGCACTCATAAAAGACTAAAGGGAGCTAACATCTACAGAACGGCAGAGTTTTAAATGTGTACAGGGATAGAGTCGCCTTGGTGTTCATGTGCATACGTCTTTTACTGTGACAGGAACTGCTGAAGAGGGAATTAGCAAACGTATAGCATCTTAGGTATCATGAATGACACATTGAGTAAAGAAGAACAGAAGATGTACGAACAGAAAACAGTGCCTTTGATGGAAATCTGGAATCTAACCCCCAGTAGGTCTGGCAGCATCTGTGATGAGAGAACCGGATCCCATTCCTCCCAACCAATCCCTGAGCCACCAATGTCTCTCCCTAATCTGAATGGCCCTGTGCCAATTAACACTGAGCATATATATTAATCCAGAGGTGCATCTTCTGAATTAGACACCAATCTCCTGATGGTGAGTCGGCATGACCTTGTTTCCTGCCTGGTTTATGTTGTCTGTACCTACGTGGATCAGTAAGATTGTCTCCTGCTCGTTCCGTTGTGAACTCATCTACAGCCTGACCTTTGGTCCTGAACCCCAGCACAGGAAGGGAACACAGCCTCTGAGACTCACGGTAATTGCTGCAGGAAAAGCTGTCGAGTCCTGTGAGCCCCCACCTACAATTCCATTACTTTTGGCGTTCTCCCACTTGATTGGTTTTCTGTTCCTTCTGGTGTCACTCTTTCCAAAGATGAGGCTCCTGTATCCCTGCTGTCTGGCTCGCTACGCATACCTCGCTCACAATCGCACTCTCCTGTCACTGAACACTGACCAAGTCAGACAATCTAACCCGAAAAGGTGTGACGGCCTCCTGCTGCAAATAATCCAACAAATATTCCCCCTCCCCAAGGCACTGTCTGTATTTCAGAGTCAAGAGTGTCGCGTTGGAAAAGCACAGTCGGTCAGGCAGCATCCAAGGAGCAGGGGAATCGATGTTTTGGGCATAAGCCCTTCATCAGTAATGAGGCTTATGACCCAAGGGGGCTGAGAGATAAACGGGAGGGGAGGGGGGGGCGGTGGGACTGGGCACAAGGTAGTTGAGAGTGCGATAGGTGGATGAAGGTGGGGGTGAAGGTGATAACTGGGAGAAGAGGGTGGAACGGATACATGGGAAGGAAGATGGACAGGTAGAAAAGGACAAAGGAGCTGTGGTGATTTGAAAGCTTGGATCTGGGATAACGTGGGGGGAGGGAAACGAGGAAACTGGTAAAATCCACATTGATTCCTTGTGGTTGCAGGGTCCCGAGATGGAAGATGAGGCGTTCTACCTCCAGCTGTCAGATAGTGAGCGAGTCACGATGGAGGAGGCCCACGACCTGCATGTCCTTTGTGGAATAGGAGGGGGATTTGAAGTGTTCGGCCACAGGGCAGTGGGATTGCTTTGTGAAATTCTCTGGAGATGTTCTCTGAAGCGTTCTTCAAAAGGCGTCCTGTCTCCCCAATGTATAAGAGATCGCATTGGGAGCAATAGATATAGTTGATGACATGTGTGGGCTTGCAGGTAAATTTCTCGGATGTGGCAGGATCCTTTGGGGTGTGGGTACAGGTTTTACAACTCTTGTGGTGTCAGGGGAAGGTGCCGGGGTTGGGGGTGGGCTGATGGAGGGGGTATGGACTTGATAAGAGAATCACGGAGGGCATGGTCTCTCTGGAATATAGTTAGGGGGGAGAAGGGAAATATATCTCAGGCGGAAGGTCTGCTTGTAGATGGCTAAAATAACAGAGGATGATGCAATGTATTCGGAGGTTGGTGAAGTGGAAGGTGAGGACCGAGAAGTTTGTGCTTGTTGTGGTTGGGACGGGTGGGGTTCAAGGATGGACGTGCGGGAACTGGATGAGATACGCTAGAGGACATCATTGACCACATTGGAGAGGAAATTGGTGTCTTTGAAGAAGGAGGCCATCTTGTGTTCTGTGGTTGAACTGGTCCTCCTGGGAGCAGATGTGGCAGAAGCAATGGAATTGGAAATCAGGGCTAACATTTTTACAGGAGGCAGGGTGGAAGGGGGTATAGTCCAGGTAGCTTTGGGAGTTGGTGGGTTCGTAGGAATGTCAGTGTTGAGTCGGTCACTGTTAATGGAGTTGCAGAGGTCCAGGAAGGGGATGGAGATGTCCGAGATAGTCCAGGTGAACTTTAGGTTAGGGTGGAATGTGTTGGTGAAGTTGCTGAACTATTCAACCTCCTCGTGGGAACACAAGGTGGCAGCGATACAGTCATCAATGTAGCCGACGAAAAGGTGGGGAATAGTGCCAGTATAACTACGGAAGATGGACTGTTCCACCTAGCCGACAAAGAGGCAGGCAGAGCAGGGGTCTATGCAAGTTCCCATGGCTATCCCTTTGGTCTGGAGAATTGGGAGGATTCAAAGGAGAAATTGTTGAGGTTGAGGACCAGTTAAGTCATACGAATGAGAGTGTCAGTGGAAGGGTACTGATGGGGACGTCGGTAGAGGAATAAATGGTGGGCTTGGAGGTCATGGTCATGATGGATGGAGGTGTATAGGGACCGAATGTTCATGGTGAAGATGAGGTATTGGGGGCCAGAAAAACGAAAGCCTTGGAGGAGGTGGAGGGCACAGATGGCGTCAAATGTCGGTGGCAAGTTCCTGGACCAGGTGGATAAGACAGCATCGAGGTAGGTGGAGATGAATTCGGTGGGGCACGAGCAGGCTGAGACAATGTGTCAGCCAGGGTAGTCAGGCTTGTGGATCTTGTGGAGGAGGTAGAATTCGGTGGTGTGGGGTTCCTGAACTATGAAGTTGGAGGCTGTGGGTGAGAGATCCCCAGAAATGATGAGGTTGTGGATGATCTGGGAGATGATGGTTTGGTGATAGGATGCGTGGGTTCCTGACCAGGGCGCGATAGGAGGAGGTGTCCGTGAGTTGGCATCTGGCTTCAGCAGTTTAGAGGTCAGTGCACCAATATACCATAGCGCCCCCCAACCCTTGTCTGCTGGTTTGATGGTGATATTGGGGTTGGTTGGGCAGGAGTGGAGGACTGCAATTTGCAAGGATTAGAGGTTGGAGTGGGTGGGGTGGCAGGATGAGGCAGTCAATGTTATGGCGGCAGTTGGAAATAAAGATGTTGAGTGCAGGTAACAGACTGAGAAGGGTTGTCCAGGTATATGGGGTGTGTTGGAGGCAGGCGAAGGGGTCCTTGGAAGGTGGGTTGGAGTCTTGATGGAAAAAAGTAAGCATGAAGGCGGAGGCTGTGGAAGAAGTGTTTGATGTCACACTGCTTGTTGAATTCATTGATCCGGGAGCAGAGGGGGAAATGGAGGTGAGACCTTTACTGAGGACTGACCGTCCATCCTCAGTGAGAGGGAGGTCTGGGGGGATGGTAAAAACACAGCCGGACTGGGAGCTAGGACCTGGTGTCGAGCTGGAGTTGGGAGTGAGTGTGGTTATGGTATCCTGGCTGATGTCACCAAAGGAAGTGATGCACACTGTGGGGGTCATGGGGGCAGAAGCAGTGCATTTGGTGGCATCCGCAGGGGCGAAAGTGACGTTCTCAATGTCTTCAGCAGCAGTTGCATGTTCGTCGGTGGTGTTCCAGTAAGTGATGTTGGTAGAGGCAGAATTGGCTAAGGCGGCAGCAACCATGTGTGCAGAAGTGACGTGATGGGCAGCCGTTGTGGCCAACCCTCCAGCTTGGCACTGCCCCCTTGATCTGTCCGACCAGTCCAACTTCCTTTCCACCTATCAGCTCCGCACTCCACTCCGACCTATCACCATCACCCCTCACTTTCATCTACCTATCGTATTCACAGTTGCGTTACCCACAGCCCGACCCTTTTTTAAAATCTCTCAGCCACTTTCCTACGAAACTCCACCCCACATTCCTAATGAAGGTCTTGTGTCCGAAATGTTGACTCTCCTGCTCCACAGATGTTGCCTGAACTGCTGTGCTTTTCCAGCACAACAATTCTGACTTTTTATGCACTAGCCCTCATCAGTCAGGGCATTGGATACCGAAGTAGGGAAGTTATGTTGCAGTTATATAGGACGTTGAGTATTGTGTTCCGTTTTGTTCACCTTGCTACAGGAAGGATGTTATTAAACTGGAAAGAGTGCAGAAGAAATTTACAAGGATGCCGCCAGAACTTAAGAGTCTGAGTTATAGGGAGAGATTTGACCAGCTAAGACTTTTTTCTTTCGGATATAGGAGACTGAGAGGGGACATTATTAAGATGTATAAGATCATAAGGATCATGATAGGATGAATGCACTCAGTCATTTTCCCAGGACTGGGGAATCGAGGACTGGAGGGCATCAGTTTAAGATTAGAGGAAAAACAATAAATGGGAAATTAATGGGCTTTTTTTTACACAGTGGGTGGTTTGCATGTGGAATGAGCTGTCAGCTGACGTGGTTGAGGCGGGTACATTAACATTCAAAAGGCATTTGGATAATGCATTGATAGGAAAGGAGTAGAAGGACATGGGCCAAGTGCAGGGAAATGGGGTTCGAACATTTTGGTCAGTATGGACCAGTTTGGGCCAAAGGGCCTGGCTTCATGCCATATGGTTCTATGACTTAATGGTAAGGTTCTGAGGAGTGTTGCTAAAGAAAGAGACGTTGGAGTGCAGGTTCCGAGTTCCTTGAAAGTGGAGTCGCAGCTAGACAGGATAGCGAAGAAGGCATTAGGAACGCTTGTCTTTATTGGTCAGTGCATTGAATATGGGAGATGAGAGGTCATATTGTGGCTGTACAGACATTGGTTCGGCAACTTTTAGAATATTGTGCGCAATTCTAGTCTCCCTGCTTCAGGAAGGATGTCTTTAAACTTGGAAGAGTTCAGAAAACCCTTCAATTGTATTGATTCTATATTTCAGATACTGATGGACTTGTTGATCATTATCTGATTTTCTGCTGTATTCTACATCTCTATCATATGCAGTTTGTTGAGTCTTTCCTCACTGGTATTTTGAATGGTAAAATTTCACTGCAGTCGTCAGACTTTAACATTTGTTCATTTCTATTCCAGTATTTATAATCAGTAATGCCCAGATTAGAATAACTAGCTCAGAAGAAAGATGCTGCGGGAAAAGTACAGCAGGCCAGGCAGCAACCGAAGAGCAGGAGAATCGACATTTTGCCCAAAACGTTGATTCTCTGGCTCCTCGGATGCTGCCTGACCTGCTGTGCTTTTCCAGCACCGCTCTCTCAACTCTGATCTTCAATATCTGCAGTCCTCACTTTCTCATCAGAATAAAGATGATTTGTTTTTGGTAGCACTGTGGCTACAGACTGACAGACAAAGGAACAGAAGGAGAAGGCTCTGCAGTTTAATGTAAAAATCACCACATGATTTTAAATGTAATATTAATCACCATGGAATCAAGAGAAATTAAAGTGTTTAGTGCAATGAATAGAGAACAAAATGCAAAAATAAATCAGCAGCTTTCATAACATTTGTGATGCAGTCACTGGCATCTACTGAACTCCCATAACAAACAAATTGCCATCAGATAAATGGCAATTTCATGGAGTAGATTTGATCGCTTAGGGCGGAGAGTGAAATAGGTTTGTCATTGGACCAACAATACAAAGGTTACACTAATAAACCACAGAACAGCATGAAAATTTTAATTCAGCTTGCTAAAACTGGATTGTAAAAAAGAATTGTCACGTTCTGGATGTAGATTTGCTCGCTGGGCTGGAAAGTTTGTTTTCAGACCACACTAGGTAACATCTTCAGTGAACGTCCGGATGAAGCTGTCAAGGATTATTAATTTGTCAGAGGTTACTAATCTGTCAGTTGTTTTGCAAAGGACTGATAAGGCTGCCTTTTTATGGTTTGTTCTTTATCTGAGTCCAGACCCTCCCCAGTGTCAGTGACTGTTGAGTCCACAGCCTCTGAAATACCCTATTCCAGTCAGTGTATCAAACCTTTGCTTCACTAAGAAAGTAGTCCAATAGCAACATCTCGGGGCAATTTGAGTCAAGAGTCAGAATGTCTTTAACAATAACAATCGTGGCTGGCAAACACTTGGAAAAGAAACTTGCCGCTGGGGTGCAAACTTTGAGTTTTCAAACTTGATTTAGAAATTGAAAGGCTTCTGTGAGGTTATTATTTCCAATGTTAGTTTTTGAGGAGAGGAGCAGCTGAAGGCTTTGCCCCCTCAGACCCCAGGGATCACCACATAGCTTCTTGTGTTAACGTGGACGGAACCTGATGTATCCATTACAACAGGCAGACAGCACCATGTTTAACACCTCATCGATGAAGGCAACGGTCAATTGGAAAGAGAATCAGACCAAGGATTAAAAAACACAATCCATCTCAAATCACTAATCAACATGACGAAAGCCAAAGCGACAGCATTATTGCTTCCTGCGCATGCCCAGTTTGTCGCAGTACCACCACATGGCATTTAGCAATCTTTCACTGTAATTGAGAGCAGTGTTTGGAGTACGTATAATACAAGTGGTGACAATGAAATATCTCTTGTACCTCAAATCTGGGGGAAAGAAAAACTTACCCAATTTTCACCCAACCTGACCTGAGTGCCAGTGTAGATCAAAGAGACTGGACTGGTTGGCAAGTGGAAGAAACCACAAGAGCAGATTTCACTTCACACCCCTTCCTTCACTCACAAGTGTTTTTTTTTTATTTAACTTGAAAACATTCCCAAGCAGTTAAATCCAGACATTTCGGATTCTCTGCTTTTACAACCACTCGAAAAAAGAAATGTCAAGGAGCAGCCTTGTTACAGGAGCAGCATCGCCAAACACCATAGCAGATAGTGGAATGTGAATACAAATCTGGATTTAAGAGTCATACATTGACCATGAATGCATTGTCGATTGCTGGAAAAACCCATCTTGTTCACTAATTTCCCTTAAGGAGGGACACTGCCATCCTTACCTGGTCTGTAGTTCATGTGCCTCTCAACCGGCAGCAATGTGGTTGACTCTTAGCTGCCCTCTGGGATCGGCAATTAAAGCCGGCTTAGCCAGTGATATCCTCATCCCATGAATGAACAAATGAAAAGCACAGTAATACAGAACTGCAATCATGTGCTTCTCTGCACGCACATTTACTGGTCCAACTAGCAATGGCATTTACAGTAAACACAGCCTAAAGGGATTGAGAGAGACTGCTAAATAGATTAGCTAAATTTCGAAATCATTGTTATTGACTGAATTTCCCCTAACTGTAGTGAAGTCAGAGTTGTTCATCTTACGAATCAGTGATTGAGCAAAAATGTCCTGATGCTGAGAGACTAAGCTGACAACCTTTCGTTCATTGTGCTGCTTACCTGTCTATTAATTGTTATCAATCCAAGAAATAAGATTTGTAATTAGTATAATGGGCAATCCTGTCTCCAACTATATTTTTATTATTGACACAATAATTAGGATATAATTATGTTATTGTACCAATAAACCTTTCCAGTGGATGATTTGTCACCTCACATTCTTTGTAAGTTTGGTGAGAAAATGTTTATTCATTCACAAAGAAAATAGAGCGGATTCAAATTAAGGGTTAATGAGGTTAATTTAAACTCAATCAGAACTGGATGATATAAGGCAGTTCAGCTGAGCCGATTCAGGCATCAGTCACTTTTCGACATGTGCTGGCAGACACATCCTGAGTCTTTAGTGACAACGTAAGGTGAAGAGAG
Organism: Chiloscyllium plagiosum; assembly: GCF_037043375.1. Classification (NCBI taxonomy): domain Eukaryota; kingdom Metazoa; phylum Chordata; class Chondrichthyes; order Orectolobiformes; family Hemiscylliidae; genus Chiloscyllium; species Chiloscyllium plagiosum. The sequence continues at coordinate 82,850,040 of NW_028270156.1, forward strand.
GAAAGGTTAATTGGCTCCTTTCCAGTTTATGCGTTGGGGAACTGAATATCAGCTTTCTAAAAATCTTAAACTACAGACACAAAGATGGAAAGTGTGAATAGAGCTGGAGGCTTTTCTTCCATTGATAGAAACACTGGATTGAATGACTTGTTTCTCTGCTGTAATCTTTCATAATGTCCCTTTCAACAGTTGTGTGTTCTTCTCCTCTCTGGACAAACTCAGCCTTGGAATTGAAAATGGTCACCTGGGTTCGCCTTTTTCTGAGCGAAACTATCCAAAGTGATTGTGTTACTGCTGGGCCACAATGCACATTGATATGTATATAGAAATATCAATCTACCTCATGAATGAGCAGTGTTTCAGAAGTGAAGGGATACACAGCAATTTAAATACAGTTAACAAAAGCATCTATCCTCAGATAAGAGTCCAGTCTGAGTCCCCGTACAAAAAAAAGTGTTTGGTGCTACTGTAGGTGGGTGTAGAAATTGTAATGAGGAGAGCCAGATGGACCTCCGAGAATATGGGTTCCCTGATTGGGGCTGATAATCTGGTCCAATCGAGGAGCCCTGACTGACCGATATAAACAGAAGTATCAGATGTTCTGTTCACTCTGAGAGTTGGCTCTGAGGACACCAGACCAGTGTCACGTAATATGCAGAAATGACGGGTGACTTGGTGATAGGATACCAGCCTCTATGGAGTAATGTGAGTGAAGATGAGAGTGGGTTTAATGATGTAAGATCTGATTCTTTTTTTTGTGGGCTCACTTAGTTCTGTCTCTCACTTGCTGCTTATGTTGTTGCACATTCAAATCATCTTGTTTGGTAGCTTCACCAGGTTGACACTTCAGTTTTAGATGCCTGGTGCTGCTCCTGGCATGCTCAACGGTGGAAGCAGAAAGAGTAAATTATTGATAAAAACATATGTTTAATCAAAAGACACAATCTTTAAAGTATATGCATTATATTATTTATTCTATTATAACAGAAACATCTTTTTCTTTCCATTTGTCCAGATGTGTGGATCAGAGAATTCCATGAGCAAGAGTGGACAGGAGCCTCCTGTTGCGGTTCCCACTCTGGCCTGCAGTGAATGATGGTAATTTCCTCCAGGTCATTTATTTTTGTGTCTAGTTCACTTACTGATAACAGTTTGTATGGGATGAATGCTTTTATTTTTGTGCATGTCAAATTCCTCTTTCGGTTATGCTTTTGTTGTTCAACTTTCTATTAACTGTTGCTCCTTGCTAATAGCACTTTTGACCAGTTTGCTCCTCCAGTCTCTTGTTTTGCTCCACAGATGAAGTCATACCTTGCCCGATGGAAAATGAGGTTTATGACGTTGCTCTTCCTCCTTTTTTCTTCAATTCCTTGGTCCATTATCTGCTGCAGCTAATGTTGGCTCTGTTACTTGGATTTATTCACTAATTGAATTATTTTTATAACTGGATATCTCACTGCATACTTTAACTGGTATCTAAAACTTTTCTGTGTCACCACATAAATAAATGCATTTGTGCAACAACTTAGGTTCCGCAACATAAATGCGAGTACTTCAAACAGACCAAATGCAGCATCATTCAAATGATAACCAATTTGAAAGACATATAAAACATACACCAACCAGAGAAGTATGAAGCTGGCGGATAAGGCAAAGAGCAAAATCACAGAATTCTTTCTGCTCTCTATCTCTGGATCATTCTCTATTTTTTTCTGACCCCTCAGTCCTTCACGTACCTTAATGGCCCCGAGGATATGTCTGCCAGTCAGAACATTGAGGAAGAGAATAAAAGCAAATGGGAGAAATGGTGTTAAAAATTTTTCAATATGTTTGTAACTCCTCCACCGTTGGTTAAAACTGTAACTGATAACACAATACAGTGGAACATTGTTGATAATCTTTCCAGGTTTAAATCGAAAGTAGTTAGGAATGTTCTTTAAAGAAAAGAAAATGCAGATTATTGCTAGAACCCTCATTGCAGTTTTTTCTGTACAATACTGAGATTTCAACTGATGGAAACAAATGGCAACAAATCGATCAAAAGAGAAAGCAACAGTGAACCAGACAGAACAATCAATGGCTAAGAAGGTCAGGGCATAGAGAATGGAACAAACAGGAGTGATGTTCAGGAAAGATTCTGGATAATAATAGGAACTAAACCGCCCAAGTATGATATCAAACATAATGAACAGTAGATCAGACATTCCTATGGCCACAAGATAGCGAGTGCTGCATGCTGAAAGACCACACTTGCCCCGAGCCAAGTGTACAATCGTCACTAGACTAACTGTAAGAGAGAGAAAGGGAAAGGAGAATTGAAGTTACTGATCGAATTTTCTCTATACCTAACCCCACATTGTGAGGGATGGACTTTAGTACAATTTGCTATCTGTCATATCAAGTTTAAATAACTTGAACTACAGCAGCAAACCATCTCTAAATGAATCATTTGCACTTTTAAAAGATATAGTGAAGAACATGAGGCAAAATCATATATTCAACGCATTATTGGAGTTGGCAGTAGTTGATTTCAGCTGCTTTATAGGTTAATCTGGCAGGCTGGAGTTTCCCATAAAATCACAACATTCACGCAAAAAAAACAAACACCCTGGTGAGTAAAGCCAGCATTGATAAACATCTCGCATAAACATTGATTGCAAAATTCCTGCATTCAGTTTTGAAGTTTCCACAGCACCGATTCCCGCAGGAAGTGTACATCCATACCACATCAGCTACGGTATGAGTCATTAAATCACTTTACAGTGACCGGGAATAGATGCACTCCACAATATGAAATGAAAATCAAAGGATAACATTTTGAATCCATCCTTGTGTACAGGATTGCACATCCTTAAATCTGAGTCATGAAAGTATTCATCAGTGAATCTAAGCACCATTTCCTATGTTGGATACCCACCACAATCAGAAGAACTTCAACATTTGGTATGACCTCACCCCGACAAGTCCAACAGCGTAAGCCACAGCCCACACCCAAATAAAATCTGAATCCATGCAGCATTGGGCATTGCAACTTCTCAGTTTAGAAATCACACACTTTATCTGTGATGAAGCAAAGTTTCCTGCCTGATGTCCAGGCTCATGCATCTAATTTCCTCTCTTAGGCCCTCTCCATGTGAATGGGGAACTCCTCCCAGATTCAGAGGAGTTAGAAATTCACGTAGTGTATCCAGCACACTCCATGGAGACCACAAACATTAGATCACAGCTTATACTAGGAATCCCAAACTTCGTACTATTGCTTGGCATCTGAAGCTGACTGTCTAGATTCAGGCCAATGCTAGAGGGTCGGGGAAAGACTGGTCTAATGGTCTTAAACTAGACTGCTAATTCAGAGACCGAGGTAATGTTATGGGATTCTGAGTTTGTTGTCCACTATGGCAGATGGTGGAATTTTGAATTATTTAAAAAATCTGTATTTAAGACTCTACTGATAACCATGAAACAGTTGTCACTTGTGAAAAAAATCTCATTAATTAATGTCCTTTAGAGAAGGGAATCTGTCATCCTTGCCGAGTTTGGCCTTTATGTGACTCCTGACTCACAACAATCTGGTGACTCCCGTCTGGGCAATAGGACTGGCTGGGAATTTTTGGCCTCACCAGTGACATCAACATTCATTGAATGAATAACAGAAAATGGAGCTCCGTATCCACAACCAACTCCCTGGGACAGATGACTGCTCCCTTTTTACAACCACTCCCAAGGACTGGATATCCTCACATGAAGTTCATTGTCACAAACGTGCGACTCCCAAAATTGACCCACTTTCTAAAATTAGAGATCGTCTGATCAATTCAGCACAGTTTTCTGAATTTGGTAACACCAACACATAGACCACAGACAACCGAGGCAAAAGTACTGAGCCTCCTCCTTTCCCTTTGGACATTTATCCGACTATCTGCCATGTAGGGCAGCCCCTTGGACAATACCCATCCCAGATGTTCAGAGATATCTTCTTTCAGATGTGGGAATACTCGTTATTTTTAAAGGTGCTCACGGACTGTGAGTTTAGTTAGCTAGGCCAATACTCATTGAGGAGAAAGTGAGGTCTGCAGATGCTGGAGATCAAAGTTGAAACTTTATTGCTGGAACAGCACAGCAGGTCCGGCAGCATCCAGGGAACAGGAGATTCGACGTTTCGGGCACAGGCCCTTCTTCAGGAATGAGCAGAGAGTGTTCAGCAGGAGAAGATAAAAGGTAGGGAGGAGGGACTTGGAGGAGGGGCGTTGGAAATGTGATAGGTGGAAAGAGGTAAAGGTGACGGTGATAGGTCGGAGTAGGATGGAGGCGGAGAGGTCAAGAAGAAGACTGCAGGTCAGGAAGGCGGTGCCAAGCTGGAGGGATTCGGCTGAGACAAGGTGGGGGGAGGGGTGATGAAGAAACTGGTGAAGTCCGAGTTCATCCCCTGTGGTTGGAGGGTTCCCAGTCGGAAGATAAGACGCTCCTCCTCCGACCGTCGCGTTGTTGTGGTTTGGCGGTGGATGAGTCCAATGACCTGCATATCCCCGGTGGAGTGGGAGGGGGAGTTGAAATGCTGTGCTACAGGGTGGTTGGGTTGGTTCGTCCGGGTGGCCCAGAGGTGCTCTCTGAATCGCTCTGCAAGTAGGCGGCCTGTCTCCCCAATATAGAGGAGGCCACACCGGCTGCAGCGGATGCAGTAGATGATGTGGGTGGAGGTGCAGGTGAATCTGTGGCGGATATGGAAGTTTCCTTTGGGGCCTTGGAGAGAAGTGAGGGGGGAGGTGTGGGCGCAAGTGTTGCACCTCCTGCGGTTGCAAGGGAAGGTGCCGGGAGTGGAGGTTGGGTCGGTGGGGGGTGTGGATCTGACAAGGGAGTCGCGGAGGGAGTGGTCTCTATGGAAAGCTGATAGGGGAGGGAAATATATCCTTGGTGCTGGGGTCTGTTTGGAGGTGGCGGAAGTGATGGCGGATGATGCGCTGTACATGGAGATTGGTGGGGTGGTAGGTGAGGACCAGTGGGGTTCTGTCCTGGTGGCGGTTGGAGGGGCGGGGCTCAAGGGTGGAGGAGCGGGAAGTGGAGGAGATGCAGTGGAGGGCAACGTCGACCACGTCGGGGGGGAAATTGCGGTCCTTGAAGAAGGAGGCCATCTGTGTTGTACGTATTTTGAACTGGTCCTCCTGGGAGCAGATGCGGCGGAGACGAAGGAATTGGGAGAATGGGATGGCGTTTTTACAGGGGGCAGGATGGGAGGAGGTGTAGTCCAGGTAGCTGTGGGAGTCGGTTGGTTTGTAGTAGATGTCCGTGTTGATTCGGTCGCCTGAGATAGAAACAGAAAGGTCTAGGAAGGGGAGGGAGGAGTCCGAGACTGTCCAGGTGAATTTGAGGTCGGGGTGGAAGGTGTTAGTGTAGTGGATGAACTGTTCAACCTCCTCGTGGGAGCACGAGGTAGCGCCGATACAGTCATCAATGTAGCGAAGGAAAAGATGGGGGGTGGGGCCAGTGTAGTTGCGGAAGATGGATTGTTCCACATACCCTACGAAGAGGCAGGCATAGCTGGGGCCCATGCGGGTGCCCATGGCGACTCCTTTTGTTTGGAGAAAGTGGGAGGATTGGAAAGAAAAGTTGTTCAGGGTGAGGATCAGTTCGGTCAGTCGAAGGAGGGTGTCGGTGGAAGGGTACTGGGTGGAAAGGAAGAAGCGGAGTGCTTTGAGTCCTTCGTGATGGGGGATGGAGGTGTACAGGGACTGGATGTCCATGGTGAAGATGAGGCGTTGGGGACCGGGGAAGCGGAAATCCTGGAGGAGGTGGAGGGCGTGGGTGGTGTCACGAACGTAGGTGGGGAGTTCTTGGACTAATGGGGACAGGACCGTGTCGAGGTAGGCCGAGATGAGTTCGGTTGGGCAGGAGCAGGTTGAGACGATGGGTCGTCCGGGGCAGTCAGGTTTGTGGATTTTGGGCAGGAGGTAGAAACGGCGGTGCGGGGTTGTGGGACTATGAGGTTTGAGGCGGTGGATGGGAGGTCCCCTGAGGTGATGAGGTTATGGATGGTCTGGGAGATGATGGTTTGGTGGTGGGGGGTGAGGTCATGGTCAAGGGGACGGTAGGAGGAGGTATCTTGCACTGACCTTTACACCGCTGAGGCCAAACGCCAGCTCGCAGATACCTCCTCCTACCGTCCCCTTGACCATGACCCCACCCCCCACCACCAAACCATCATCTCCCAGACCATCCATAACCTCATCACCTCAGGGGACCTCCCATCCACCGCCTCCAACCTCATAGTCCCACAACCCCGCACCGCCCGTTTCTACCTCCTGCCCAAAATCCACAAACCTGACTGCCCCGGACGACCCATCGTCTCAGCCTGCTCCTGCCCAACCGAACTCATCTCGGCCTACCTCGACACGGTCCTGTCCCCATTAGTCCAAGAACTCCCCACCTACGTTCGTGACACCACCCACGCCCTCCACCTCCTCCAGGATTTCCGCTTCCCCGGTCCCCAACGCCTCATCTTCACCATGGACATCCAGTCCCTGTACACCTCCATCCCCCATCACGAAGGACTCAAAGCACTCCGCTTCTTCCTTTCCCGCCGTACCACCCAGTACCCTTCCACCGACACCCTCCTTCGACTGACCGAACTGGTCCTCACCCTGAACAACTTTTCTTTCCAATCCTCCCACTTTCTCCAAACAAAAGGAGTCGCCATGGGCACCGGCATGGGCCCTAGCTATGCCTGCCTCTTCGTAGGGTATGTGGAACAATCCATCTTCCGCAACTACACTGGCCCCACCCCCCATCTTTTCCTCCGCTACATTGATGACTGTATCGGCGCTACCTCGTGCTCCCACGAGGAGGTTGAACAGTTCATCCACTACACTAACACCTTCCACCCCGACCTCAAATTCACCTGGACAGTCTCGGACTCCTCCCTCCCCTTCCTAGACCTTTCTGTTTCTATCTCAGGCGACCGAATCAACACGGACATCTACTACAAACCAACCGACTCCCACAGCTACCTGGACTACACCTCCTCCCATCCTGCCCCCTGTAAAAACGCCATCCCATTCTCCCAATTCCTTCGTCTCCGCCGCATCTGCTCCCAGGAGGACCAGTTCAAAATACGTACAACACAGATGGCCTCCTTCTTCAAGGACCGCAATTTCCCCCCCGACGTGGTCGACGGTGCCCTCCACCGCATCTCCTCCACTTTCCGCTCCTCCGCCCTTGAGCCCCGCCCCTCCAACCGCCACCAGGACAGAACCCCACTGGTCCTCACCTACCACCCCACCAATCTCCATGTACAGCGCATCATCCGCCGTCACTTCCGCCACCTCCAAACAGACCCCAGCACCAAGGATATATTTCCCTCCCCTCCCCTATCAGCTTTCCGTAGAGACCACTCCCTCCGCGACTCCCTTGTCAGATCCACACCCCCCACCGACCCAACCTCCACTCCCGGCACCTTCCCTTGCAACCGCAGGAGGTGCAACACTTGCGCCCACACCTCCCCCCTCACTTCTCTCCAAGGCCCCAAAGGAAACTTCCATATCCGCCACAGATTCACCTGCACCTCCACCCACATCATCTACTGCATCCGCTGCAGCCGGTGTGGCCTCCTCTATATTGGGGAGACAGGCCGCCTACTTGCGGAGCGATTCAGAGAGCACCTCTGGGCCACCCGGACGAACCAACACAACCACCCTGTAGCACAGCATTTCAACTCCCCCTCCCACTCCACCGGGGATATGCAGGTCATTGGACTCATCCACCGCCAAACCACAACAACGCGACGGTGTGAGGAGGAGCGTCTTATCTTCCGACTGGGAACCCTCCAACCGCAGGGGATGAACTTGGACTTCACCAGTTTCTTCATCCCCCCTCCCCCCACCTTGTCTCAGCCGAATCCCTCCAGCCCGGCACCGCCTTCCTGACCTGCAGTCTTCTTCTTGACCTCTCCGCCTCCATCCTACTCCGACCTATCACCCTCACCTTGACCTCTTTCCACCTATCACATTTCCAACGCCCCTCCTCCAAGTCCCTCCTCCCTACCTTTTATCTTCTCCTGCTGAACACTCTCTGCTCATTCCTGAAGAAGGGCCTGTGCCCGAAACGTTGAATCTCCTGTTCCCTGGATGCTGCCTGACCTGCTGTGCTGTTCCAGCAATAAAGTTTCAACAATACTCATTGCCCAGTTCTAATTGCATTTGCAAAGGTGATGGAGAGTGGCATTCGTGAACATCTGCATTATCTGCATGTTCAGGAAAACGCTGTGATCTCGGTATAGAGTTCCAGAATGCATAGACTGCAACAGTGATGGAAAAGTAATATATTTCCAAGTCAGAGTGAAACCTGGCTTAAAAGGGAACTGGCATGTGGTGGCATTTCTCTGCATCTGCTGCCCTTGTTCTTCTTGGCGTTGGGGGTCTTGTTTTTGTGAGGTGTTGTCGAAAAAGGCTTGGAGCGCACCTGTATCTTGTAGGTGGTATTCATTGCTGGTCATGAGTGGCATTGGAGCAAGGAGTCAGTCCTGAAGTGCCGGGAGTGGAGGTTGGGTCGGTGGGGGGTGTGGATCTGACAAGGGAGTCGCGGAGGGAGTGGTCTCTACGGAAAGCTGATAGGGGAGGGGAGGGAAATATATCCTTGGTGCTGGTGTCTGTTTGGAGGTGGCGGAAGTGACGGCGGATGATGCGCTGTACATGGAGATTGGTGGGGTGGTAGGTGAGGACTGATGCAGTAGATGATGTGGGTGATTAGCACATTCATTAATCCGCTGTTTGTACTGCACAATGTGGAGCTTCATGCTTGTTGCTGGAGCTGCTATTAGGCAGATATACGGGAAATATTGAATCTCACCTCTGAACTACACTTCTTAGATGGTGACTGTGGTTTGGACAGATAGGTAGGTAGTTTATTACGAAGTCTGACATACTCCGGTAGCCACAGCACCTGTTTAGCTGGACCAGGTCATTTTCTTGTCAATGATTGGTTCAGGTTGTTCAAAGTCATGCATCTATTGATGGTAATGTCATCATAATCCAATGGGCGATTGGTGAAATCTCACTTTTTGAGGTGGCGTAATGTAATGTTACTTGTCAATTATCAGCCCAAGCTGGATGTTATCTCACTGTACGTGGACACAGACCTGTCCATTATCGAAGGAGTTGTATATATTGCTGAACATTGTGCAAACTTCCGCACTCCGTAAATGAAGGTGGAGAGAAGAACATCACTGAGGTAGCCATAGGCTTTGGTGATGTGGACATAACACTGAAGAATTCCTGCTGAGATGTATGACAAATGAAATGGTTAATCTCCAACAACCTTAACCATCTTCACTTGTAACCAGGATGATACTAAACAAAGTTATGATTTCATTGACTCCAGTCTTTCGAAGACTCCATATTGTGAATTCATGTTCACAATGTATATGTTAAAGAGCTGAACATTTCTTTACAGAAATTAAATTTTAACTGTAAAAAAGAGGAACATCTGATTGATACATATATATATATATATATATATGCGTGTGTGTGTATATTAGAGGAATATAGAATTAATGCTTCTGTAAATTCAAGTCAAACAATTCAGAATTAAAATGTGGTTGTGATGGAAGGTCAGAGTCTGTGGGACAAAAAATGGGCAATGTGTGACAGAGATTGAACTCCCAGGCAAAGTCAGGATATTTGATATTATCATCTAAAGGAATGGGAATTTTCAGAGTTCTGGAAATGGGATTTGTGGGCTGTATAAGTGACATGCAGTGTACAGAGGCAGTCAGAATCGAATCGCTGTGTTGAAGGTAAAATATATTTGTCATATGTTTCTATATTTAATATACTACATCCAAACAGAAGTGTGCATCACTCTTTATTGAAATTGACTGAGAGAAAACCAAGTACAGCTAAATATGTGACATGAAGCTTTAAACGACTTAGCAATGTAAAATCTGAAAATGAAATTTCCATAAATAAGGAAGATCGCAACTAGGGTTCATCGAGTTAGACTACTCATTCAGTTTTTGAAGACTTGGTCATGGGAGAGGCGTGTGTGCTATATTAAAGCACCATATTAAATATTTTGTATGCTGTCCTGTTAATTCTTTTGTCATATTCTACAAATCGATTGTTAATTGCAGACATACTAAAGGTATTAAGGGGACTGAAATTATTGTCTTATTGAAACAGATATTTTTCATTCTTGATGAGGTTTGTATTTTTTTATGTTGCCTTAAAACTGACTGATGCATGATCCTCAACAAAGCCTCTTTCTCCCAAAGAGGACAATCATCAGAAAGTGATGGGCAGTGATCACTGGAAAATTAATTGTGAAAAGATTACAAATTACCGATTCAAAAACTGTTAATCCAAATCCAGTCAGATACAGATGTGAAATTTTATCAACATTTCCAGCACTATTATTAAACTCTCGACCTTAAATTAGTATAGCCATGTCCCACACCTTGCCAGAAGATTAATAAGTACAAAAATATTAATAAAATTATTTGAGGAAGCATAATATGTGCAGAGGGTATTTTATTGAATAAACATCGTTGCTCTGCTACTTTCCCTTTATTAAACTTTATCAATCTGTTTATCTCCAATGGGGCATTTCAGTATTTAAACTTAGTTTCAAACATATTCAACCAATTGTGAAGGTTTTCCCAGTTATAATCCATGGTGGATTTACAAACTGCATTAAAAGCTCCATCAGTGGACAGAACAGAAAAGGGAAATGTAATAGAAATGAAGCACCGCATGCTCCATATCGTCATAATCCTAGTTACCAGTGTGGTCAGATTTTCCACTTCATTTAGTTCTCCCCAAACAGTAAATTCTATGGTCAGAGATGCTCCTACCTACGTAAGGCCACTGGTGTAAGGTGTTACCCTCCAGTTACTAACCCCGACACAGTGTAATTTTACTTTGAGAGATGCTTCCAATTACATTTGAACACTGGGGTTAGTTGTTCCTCTTTGGCTCGGAACCCACACTTGGTAAAATTCTAATTGGAAGATACTGACTGAATCACATTACCGCTGGAATCGGCTGTGCATTTCCGGACATTGACTTGCATATAGTACAGTTCCACAGTGAAAGATTTTCCCAGTAATGTTTACAATTGAGATCATAAATATTCTATTTTTAGTGGGACACATTTATTACAATGCTGTATTTACAGATATCTGCAAGAATGCAAGAAAACTGGAGCAGAACATAGAACATAGAAGAATACAGCGCAGTACAGGCCCTTCGGCCCTCGATGTTGTGCCGATCCAAGCCCACCTAACCTACACTAGCCCACTATCCTCCATATGCCTATCCAATGCCCGCTTAAATGCCCATAATGAGGGAGAGTCCACCACTGCTACTGGCAGGGCATTCCATGAACTCACGACTCGCTGAGTAAAGAACCTACCCCTAACATCTGTCCTATACCTACCCCCCCTTAATTTAAAGCTATGCCCCCTTAAAAATAGAATATTTATGATCTCAATTGTAAACATTACTGGGAAAATCTTTCACTGTTGAACTGTACTATATGCAAGTCAATGTCCGGAAATGCACAGCCGATTCCAGAAGTTCCTATTTGAGCAGTAACCTACACTCAGTGCAATACTTTTTTATTCATTTATGGAATACATGCATCACTGGCTGGCCAGACGTTTTGACCTACCCTTAGTTACCCTTGAGAGGTGATGGTGAGCTATGTTCCTGAGCTGCTGCAGTCCATGTGCTTTCAGTTGATCCATAATCCAGTAAGGGAGGGAATTCCAGGATTTTGATTCACTGACACTGAAGGATATATACATTTCCAAGTCAGGATTCTAAGTATTTTGGAGGGGAACTTTCAGGTGGTGCTGTGCCCATGAATCTCTGGCCTGGTCCTTTGAGATTATCATAGTCCTGGTTTTGGACAGTACTGTTGAAGGATCTTTGGTGAATTTCTGCAGAGCATTTTGTGGATGGTACACACTGCTGTTGCTGAGTGTCAGTGGTGGAGAGAGTGGACGTACGTAGATGTAGTGCCTGTGAAGTGGGCTGCCTTCTGGAAGGTGTCGAAATTCTTGGGTTTTGCTGGACCTGCACTCATCCAGGCAAGTTGGGTTATATTCCATCACAATTCTGACATGTGGCGTTTAGATGATAATCAGGCATTCATGGTCAGGAGGGAAGTTTCTCACTGCAGTATTCCATGCCACTGATTTTATCATTTCGCCATTTTGTTTATTGGGTGAGTCCAGATGAGTTATACAATCTTTCAGTCACAGTGCTAAACAGCACGCAAACAGAACTTTTGGCCCAAATTATACATGCTAACCAGACATCCGAAACTAATCTATACCAATTTGACAGTATCTAAACCCTTGTTATTCATATCCCCATCCAAATGCCTTTTAAATGTTGTAATTGTGCCAGCCTCCACCACTTCCTCTGGTGACTCATTCCATGCACGCATCACCCTCTGTGTGAAAAAGTTGCCCCCTAGGTTTCTTTTACTCCTTTCCCCTCTCACCTTAAACCTATCTCTTTCCTATCAGAAAGATGTTGTGAAACTTGAAAGGGTTCAGAAAAGATTTACAAGGATGTTGGTAGGGTTGGAGGATTTGAGCTATGGGGAGAGATCGAACAGGCTGGGGCTGTATTCCGTGGAGTGTCGGAGGCTGAGGGGTGACCTTATAGAGGTTTTCAAAATTATGAGGGCATGGATATGATAAATAGACAAAGTCTTTTCCCTGGGGTCGTGGAGTCCAGAACTAGAGGGCATAGGTTTAGGGTGAGAGGGAAAAGATATAAAAAGGACATAAGGGGCAACATTTTCATGCAGAGGGTGGTTCGTGCTGCCAGAGGAAGTGGTGGAGACTGGTGCAATTGCAACATTTAAAAGAGCATTTGGATGGGTATATGAATAGGAAGGGTTTGGAGGGATATGGGCCTGGTGTTGGCAGGTGGGACTAGATTGGGTTGGGATATCTGGTCGTCATGGACAAGTTGGACCGAAGGATCTGTTTCCATGCTCTACATCTCTATGACTCTAAGACTCTATGCCCTCTAGTTTTGGACTCTCTAGCCTAGGGTAATAACCTTGACTATGCAACATATCCATGTCCCTCATGATTTTAGAAACCTCTATAAATTCACCACTCAGCCTCTGATGGTCCCGAGAAAACAGTCCAAACTTACTGAACCTCTCCCTATAGCTTCAAACCTTCCAATTCTGACAACATCCTTGTAAATCTTGTCTCAACCATTTCAAGTTTAAGAATATTTTTCCTAAAGCAGGGAGACAAGAATTAAATACAGCTTTCCAAAACTGGCAAAACCAATGTCTTGTACACCTGAAATATGGCTCCCAACCCTTGTACTCAATGTTCTGACCAATAAAGGCAAGCGTAGCAAATGCTTCTTCATTCTCTTCTCTATCTGCGACGCCACTTTTAAGGAACTATGCACATGCATTCCAAGGTCTCTTTGGCAACACTCCCCAGGACCTTCCCATTAAGTGTACAAGTCCTGCCCTGATTTGCCGGACCAAAATTTCGCACCTCAAATTTATCTAAATTAAACCCCATCTGCCACTCCTCAACCCATCAGCCCATCTGATAAAGGCCCTGTTGTAGTCTGAGGTAACCTTCTGCGCTGTCTACTGCACGTCTAAGCTTGGTGTCTTCTACAAACTTACAAACCATCCTCCTGAGTTTCACATCCAAATAATTTAAATAAATGATAAAATTAGTAGACCCAGCATTGAGCCTGGTGTCACACCACTGGTTACAGCCCTCCAGTTTAAAAACCCTCCACCACTACACTCTGTCTCCAGCTTTAACCCCATTTTGTATTCAAATGGCTAGTTCTCCCTGTATTCCATGAGGTCTAACCTTGCTGACGAGTCTACTATGAGGAAACTTCGTTGAAAACCTTACTGAAGACCATATAGAGTCTTGTTCATCACTCTGCCCTCATCAATCCTTTTCATTATGTTTTTTTCTGGTCAACGGTAACCTCCAAGATGTTGATAATGAGTGATTCAGATATAGTAATAGTAATACCCGAATGTCAAGTGGAGGACATTGGATTGTCTCTTATTGTAGATGTCATTGCATGTCATTTGTGTGGCACAATTATTACTTGCCATACCAAGCACCTCTGTTGGCACAGTGCTTAACATTTCTGCCTCACAGCACCAGGGACCTGGGTTCGAATCCAGCCTACGGGTACAGTCTGTGTGGAGTTTGCACATGCTGCCCATAACTGAGATGGGTTTCAGCTGATGCTCCAATTTCTTCCCAAACTCTAAATTTGTACAGGCGATGTGGACTAGCCATGGTAGATGTGGGATTACAGCATTAGGATGGAGCATGTGGGGGGATGCTCTGAGGGTCAGCGCAGACCGAGTGGCCTCTATGTGTATTGTTGTGATCATATGATATTGTCCAGATCTTGTTGCATGTCCATTAAATGTTATAAAGTCTTATCTGCTACCAAATGGAATTTGTTCGATATCCTGCCACGCAGCACTCTATCAATAGCATTTCCTTCAAGTGGACAATTTTGAAATTGAAGAAACAGGTTGTCATTGCATCAAAGAGTTTGATCGACTACATTACTCACTTGATATGAAACACGCTGTGCCAGCTATGCCCCAGCCAGCAACAGACCACACATTTACAATGTACTGGGTGGAATGTTCAGCTCAGTATTGTCATCACTGCAAACATTGATAAACTCCCAAGGGCTGGCTGGCAACAACATGTCACATCAATACTACCTTAACCCCACTCCCAACACACATTCCATCCCTCAATAGCTACAAAACAGTCTGGGATTACTCAGCACCTAAATCTGACCTCCAATAAATGACCTCACCTTGACACAGTAATTTGAACAGCATGAAAAATCTCAAATAAAAACTGTAAGAACTATGGATGCTGTAAATCCGAAACGGAAACAGAAATTGCTGGAAAAGCTCAGCAGGTCTGGCAGCATCTGTGGAAAGAAAGTAGAGTTCATGATTTGGATCGAGAGATCCTTCCTCAGAACCGTCATTCAAGCAGAAAGAGCTGAACACACTGAGCTGTCCTGTGTGGGGTCAGCTCCCTGATTGGCCACCCTCAATCCAGCACAGGGTCTAGTCATGAACAACTTCCCAAAAAGGCATTCCCACTCACCACCACTGTCCCATCATTCAGACTGCAAGGAAGATGGGACAAGAATTCGAAGAGAAATATTGGCTCAAAGTGCCAATGAAGATCTTGAACTGCATCAATGTATCTACAGCAAGTCACATTATAACTTTTGGACTTTATATATCTATATAAATCAGTCTCTATGGTGTAAATCACAACCATTGTTTGGACAGACATTTGTGAGACATTCAGAGCAATGAACTTCCAAGTCATGAGACAAAGAGTCTCATGTAAATGTGAGTTGATTGATAATTCATTTTGTTTTAGTAGTGCACTGCTGCTGGACTATGAATCATGTGGTCACTCTGATACCATATCCATCTCACGGAGTCCCTCAATGGTAACCATCACATGAACTGGAGGGCACAACAGCAAGGCTGACTTTCACTTCGTATGTCAGGCAGGGAGGATGTGGTCAAGTGAGGGTACCATGGTTTACTAAAGGAGTTGAATCCCTTGTCAAGAGGAGAAATAAGGCTTATGTTAGGATGAGACGTGAAGGCTCTGTTAGGGTGCTTGAGAGTTACAAGTTAGCCAGGAAAGACGTAAAGAGAGAGCTAAGAAGAGACAGTTTGGGACATGAGAAGTCGTTGGCGAATAGGATCAAGAAAAACCCTAAAGCATTCTATAGGTATATCAGGAATAAAGAATGACTAGAGAAAAATTAGTGGTCAAACAAGAACAGTCGTGGGAAGTTGTGTATGGGGTCAAAGGAGACTGGGGAAGGGCTAAATGAATTTTTTTTTGTCAGTATTCACACTAGAGAATGATAATGTTGTCGGGGAGAAAACTGAGATACAGGCGACTAGACTAGATTGGCCTGTGGTTCACAAGGAGGAGGTGTTAGAATTCTGGAAAATGTGAAAATAGATAAAAGCTTTGACAAAGGGTCAGTTAGATTCGAAACATCAGCTCTTTTCTCTTCTTACAGATGCTGCCAGACCTGCTGAGATTTTCCAGCATTTTCTCTCTTGGGGTTGAAAATAAATAAGTCCCCAGGGCCAGATGGGATTTATCCTAGTATTCAAGGAGAAGCCAGGGAGGAGACTTCAGAACGTTTGGGTTTGATCTTCATATTGTAAGTTTCTACTGGAATAGTGTCAGAAGACTGGAGGATAGCAAATGTCTGCTTGTTCAAGAAGGGAAGGAGGGACAACAGTGGCAATTATAGAGCAGAGAGCTTTGCTTCAGTTGTGAGTAAATTGTTGGAAAAGGTTTTAAGAGAGAGGATTTATAATCATCTAGAGATGTATAAGTTGGTCAGGCATAGTCAACACGGTTTTGTGAAGGTTAGGTCTCGCCTCACAAACCTTAATGAGTTCTTTGAGATGGTGACCAAACAGATGGTTATGGGAAAAGCGGTTCATGTGGTGTATATGGATTTCAGTAAGGTGTATGATAAGGTTTCTCATGGTTGGATTCAGCAGAAAATATGGGGGGATCGGAGTGAGGGTGATTCAGCATTTTGGATCAGACATTGGTTAGCTGAAATAAGACATTGGATGGAGTTTGTTGGGAAATATTCATCCTGGAATTCAATTACTAGCGGTGTACCACATGGATCACTTTTGGGGCCACTGCTGTTTGTGATTTTATAAATGACCTGGATGAGAGCGTAGAAAAATTGGTTAGTAAATTTGCTGATGACACTAAAGTTGGTGGAGTTGTAGATAGTGCTGAAGGATGTTGTAAGTTACAGAGGAATATAGGTAAGCTGCAGAGCTGGGCTGAGGGGTGGAAAATGGTGGAAAATGCATCTGCGAAGAGAAATCAGTGTTAATGCGGAAAAGTGTGAGATGATTAACTTTAGAAGGAGTAATAGGAATAAAGAGTACTGGGCTAATTGTAAGATTCTTGGTAGTGTGAATGAGCAGAGAGGTCTCAGTGTCCATGGACACCGATCCCTGAAATCTATGTTGATAAGTTTGTTAAGAAGGCATACGGTGTGTTAGCTTTTATTGGTAGATGGATTGAGTTTCGGAGCCATGAAGTCATGCTGCAGCCATACAAAACTCTCGTGCAGCTGTATTTGGAGTATTGCATTCAGTTTAGGTCACTGCACTATCAGAAGGATGTGGAAGCTTTGGAAAGGGTTAAGAGGAGATTTACTAGGATGTTGCCTGGTACAGAGTGAAGATCTGAAGAGAAAAGGCTGAGGGACTTGAGGCTGTTTTCGTTAGAGAGAAGAACGTTGACAGGTGACTTAATTGGGACATATAAGATAATCAGAGGCTTAGATAGGGTGGACAATGAGAACCTTTTTCTTCCAACGGTGATGGCTAGCACGAGGGGGCACAGCTTTAAATTGAGGGGTGATAAATATTGGACAGATGTCAGAGGTAGTTTCTTTACTCAGCGAGTAGTAGCGGTATGGAACGCACTGCCTACAACAGGAGTAGATTCACCAACTTTAAGGACATTTAAATGATCATTGGATAAACATATGGGTGATAATGGAATAGTAAGGGATAGATAGGCTTCAGATTGGTTCCCAGGTTGGTGCAACATCGAGGCCTGAAGGGTCTGTACTGCGCTGAAATGTTCTATATTCTATGTTCTGAGGAAGGGTTACGCAACCAAAAAAAAACCCTGGTTGTTTTCCATAGATGTTATCAAATTTGCTGAACTTTTCCAGCAATTTCTATTTTTTTCAACTCCCCATGGCCCGATGTTTTTGATCATGGTTGGAGCCTCAGCAGCACAGCAACATAAAACATCCGAAATACGAACCAAAAGAACCGTCAATGCTCTAAAACAGAAACAAAACCTGAAGTTGCTGGAAAGGCTCCGTAACTGTGGCAGCATCTGTGAAGAGAAATCAGTGTTAATGTTTCGGGTCTGGTGAGAGTTCTGAGGAAGCGTTGCTGGAACAGAAATAGTATCTCTGATTTCTCTTTGCAGATGCTGCCACACCTGCTGAGCTTTTCCTGCAAGTTCTGCTTTTGCATCAAATATCCTAAATCATGCATCAGTCACCCCCCAAACTAGCTGAACTCCATCAGCTGTTCTCCCACCAATCTCCATCATTCTGAGCCCTCTGGGCCAGATACAATAACAAAGATTTTTCAAAGTTTACAGAATACTGCAATCCATGGTGTAACACCTCGATATCAGAATGAATCAGTTTAAAAACATATCCATGGTGTTCATCATCAAATTGTCAGTAAAACAAAGTACCAATAATAATAAGAACAGTTCGAATAATTCAATATTTAATTTGATAGCCAAAGACTGAAAAATAGTCCTAATGAACGCAAGAGGGAGGAATTTTACAGAAATCGTATGCGTTCAGGATTTCAGCAACAAAGTGCACTTAGGGAAACATCTGTTGAACAAAGGACTCCGTACCACATCACTGAGCATCATTTTACAAATGGCACAACTCACATGCCCTTGTTGATAATGAAATAATTAAACAATATGCATCATAGTTGGAATCTGTGCTCAACACTCCTCTCAACAATCTGTCCTCGCAAATATCATGTCCCAACACATCCACTGATTGACAAAAGCACACAGCATGTTCAAAGCTATCTGTATAGTTCCTCACTTTTCATGCGCTGCTAAACCTACCTACTGCCCCCATTGTATCTGTGCTATGTGTGACAATTTTGAACAGAGGCAAGCACCAACAAATTCCCGTCATATCAAGAAATGGGAAACGCCAAGTGTCACTAAGAAGTGGGTTGTTACAAAACCCATCTGACCGATAGCAGGCTTTGAACTCCCACAGACAGAGAGACGTCTTGCTAAACACTTTCTAGACAAGCCAGGGGCGGTGCTCAGCCAAACCCCATCAATGTGGCTTCAGGGCAAACCCATTCTGTACAGTATAGACAAACACACAATGCTGCATATTACTGAGGACCCTCCTAATTGCAAAACTATTCGGTTTAAACTCAGTAGGTGAGAACACTACTGCCTTGTTAAATGGAAAATAAATAATTATCAGAGAGGAAATGTAGACTTGTATAACGTCAGTAATTACAAGACTTACCAGGAATGCCAACAATGGCAAGGATGCTGTAGTATACTTTTAAAATCATTTTCCTTAAAAGATACATCGTGATGTTTGTGAAAGAAGCTCTCGCTAGCAATCTCTTGGAATGGGAGAATTATCTCAGAACTAGAGATGAGACAGTTCCAGACACATTAATTTATATTGTGTTGTATCCCTACTGGAAAATACGATTGCATAATAATTTCTTTGTAACACTTTGAACAAACAGGTCACGACAACAGGTCTATTTTAATGACGTGATATCATTGAGATTTATATCTGAAACTGAATACCCCAAAGACTGGGTTAATCTGATCCTCTTTGGTCTCAAATGTTAACTGCAATTTATCTTCAAACAATAAGACTTGCATGATTTCACTCACTATCTGTCCCATCAATATCTAAATATCTTCTGATATTCTTTTTCAGTGAAGCCCTTCAGTTTGCTGAGGTTACTCAGTCAGTCAGTACCTCATGTTGTCAAGCTCCTTGAGAACTGTTCTACTGCACACTGTTATCCAACTGTTTTCCTTGTTAATTCAGTTTTACAGCACATTTGGACAATTCTATCTGTGAATGAGGACTGTGATACAGAACCTGAAACTGACACTGAGCAGAAAAAAAGCTGGAAATTACACTGTTTAGCATCTCAAAAGAAAGACAAACAGAAGAAATTAAGTTAGAGCCTTAACTTCAGCATCACAGAAAGACCGAATCAGACAGGACAGTAGAAGCTCCATCACCAAAATAATGCTATATCTACATTCGTCCTCATTCTAGCACATGACACCTACTGACATTTCAAGTGCTCATCCACGTACATTTTAAAGATTGCGAAGCTTCCTGCTTCAACTCACCCTAACCCTCCCATGAAGTATACTGCAGGCACCTACCATCCTCTGAATGAGAAGATATTCCACATGTCCCTGCAAACCTCCTACATTTCATCTGAAAATTATGCCACTTTGTTATTGACCCTGCAACTAATGGAAACAACAGTTTTCTCTAAACTGTGCCAATCTTCGCCATAATCCTCCAATCTATGCTCTCAAGAAAGTAACCATGAGTTTATCCAGCCTCACTCTTTCCAGCTAAATTGCTACAGCCCAAAAAGATTCTGGTGAATTTCCTATCCACTCCATCCAGTGCAATTCCATCCTCCCTTTATGTAGTGACCAGAACTGCACACAATACTCCAACTACTGCTGAACAAAAGTCCTGTACACCTCCAACTTCTCACAATCTATACCGAGGGTGGGAAAGCCACATGTCCTATACAGCCAGTTCTGCTATTATGCAACTCCCATTAACGGAACATGACTGGAATGTGATGGATGAATAGGGAATGCTGTTTCTAAAATGTAAATTTGTAAAATGTGTGCTGGCGATAATATGATTACATCACCAACACTTTAAGTGATATTTTTATTGCCCAATTTTTATGTAGCTGAGGGTCGCAAAAGAATTCAACCATTGCATTATTGAAGAAATGACTGCACATCTTAACTACCCTATTAACCTGTCCAACTGCCTGGAAGGGTCTGTCACCAAGCACCTTAAGACCTCTCCACGCCTCTGAACTTCCTAATGTGCTACTATTCATTGAGTGCTTCCTTGTTCCATGGTGCTGCACTTCACACTTTTTGAAGTTAAATTTCATCTGCCGTGGATTTACCAATTTGACCAATGTGTCTTCCTGTAAACTAAGACCTTTTACCTCACTGACAACTATTGGCCAAACTTTGTGCCTTGTGGAAACTTATTAACATTCTCAAATTTCCCCAAACACACCACAAACACAGGCACACACATATATGCACAGATACACACAGACATCTCCACTTTATTTATGACTTTCACAAACAATAACGGACCCAGCACTAATCCCTATGGACGCACTGGACACTAGCACCCAATTTCACAACCTTCTATCAACACCCTTGTGACTAGGCCAATTTTGGAACCAACTTGCCAGTTTTCTCTGGATTCTATGTGCTTTTACCTTCATTATTGCTCTTCCATGTGAACCATTTCGAAGTCTTTAATTGCCCAAACCTCATCTGTGGACCGGGTCACTTCTTTGGAACACGTTCATGTTCTCCATCTAACAAAGCCATGCTGACTCTCCGTGGCAGTATGGTGGCTCAGTGGTTAGCCCTGCTGCCTCACACCTAACAGGGACCTGGGTTCGATTCTAGGCTCGATGACTGAATGTGTGGAGTTTGCACATTCTCCCTGTGTCTGCATAGGTTTCTTCCAGGTGTTCGGATTTGCTCCCACGATTTGAAGATGTGAATTGGCCATGTTAAATTGCCCAAAGCGGTCAGGGGCATATAGGCTAGGTGCATTTGTCAGGGAAAATAGCAGGTAGGGAAATGGGTCTGGGTGCAATACAGTTTGGAGCGTCGATGTGGACTTGTTGGGCCAAATAGTGTGTTTCCTCGCTGTCAGGACTCTATGATCAAACCCCATTTCTTTAAATAGAGATTACTTCTCTCCTTTGGAATGTTCTGCAATAGTTTCCTTACACTGACGTGGCTCTCGCTGGACTCTTATTCCTGGTTTATCCCTACCACAGTTGAAACACATCAACTGTCCTGCAATCTTCTGACACCTCCTCTGTAGCCAGAGAAGAGTTGAACATTCGGGTCAGAGGTATGTGCTGGGAATATGGTGCAGAAGGGCTGGGTAATGCACAGACACTTAGTAGGAATACGTTGCAAAGGGGAAGCAGAAACTAGGATTTTGGGAGCATTGATTCCTCTCCATTGCAGGTAAAAATCTGGTAATCAGGTGAAGGCACTCTCTCTGTTGTTATATATGCCGTAGGTCAGAACCCGCACTGCTGCAGTCACCCGAATAATCTTCCATTTTATCTGGAGATTTAAGATAGACTGTGTCCACAGGGATACCATGTACAAAGCTCTAGACAAGTGGGGGTGGGGGTTGGGGGGAGAACGACCATTCCCAACACCACCCTCATCCTGATGGCCGTCTTTGCGTGTGACTGCATCTACCTGCCACCATGTTGCAAAGGATAGAACGTAGAACATTACAGCGCAGTTCAGGCCCTTCGGCCCTCGATGTTGTGCTTAACTGTGAAACCAATCTGAAGTCCATCTCACCTGCGCTACTCCACTATCATCCCTACTCCTCACCTCGATAGCTCATGGCACAGCGACTTAACACACACCGGATTACCAACATCATGTGCACAGGTATCTAATTTTTGAGACGAAAAGACTAACAAACAATCACATCTCGTTTCTGGATGTGATTGTAAGCAGAACACAATGGTGAATGCACAACAGATGTGTAGAGAAAAGTTACACACACAGAGCAGATCCTGAACTACAACAGCAGCCAGCTGAACACATAGAAGAGAAGCCACACTAGGACCCTTATCAAAAGGACTTGAACATACTGCAGCACTCCTGTCCTGCGAAGAGAAGATGAACATATTTACAAAGTATTTGCAAAGAATGTATAATCCCGTGACTTTATCCACAGATTCCTGGCAGACAAACAATGTGATGAGGACATGCCATGACCCAAAGCACTAGTCATGCTAACTGAAATAAAGTACATCTCAGAACTAACAGTCAGACTTCTCCGACCACTCGGATTCATAACATCCAGTAATCCAATAGCCACACTCAGACGACAACCCACGAAAAGAAAGGTCCAAATGCCCATCATGTAGAAGACAAACATGGTGTACAAGATTCCATGCAGGGATTGCATGAAGCACTAGATAGGACAAACACGAAGGCAAGTGGCATTCGCATCCATGAATACCAACTAGCCACTAAACGCCACAAGTTGTGCCCGGATGACAATGACCAAAAATTCGACTGGGACAGACCAACGTTAATAGGTCAAGACAAACAGAGGACAGACAGTGAATTTCTAGAGGCATGGCACTCATCCATGGACTCCATCAATAAACATATTGACTGAGAACCAGCGTACCGACTACTGCAGCCCATAACCAGAATCAGCAACCAGCAGCAGCACGAATGCAAACAAGTAAATTATAAATTAAGCAGGAAAGCAATTCTACACAACAAGCTCCAAAGCTCTGAGGATATCACCTACAAAGGAGGCGTAACATTTGCAAGTCAACTTCCCAGCTTTGTGAACATACACAGAACAATGACAATCTGCAGCTGAGCTACAAATCTTTACACAAACCTTGAACACCAAGACATACTAAGACAAGTAAGAAAATGGGAATCCTGATCCAACTGCCTAAGTGCTACCTACAAACAACTCCGATTCCTATATGGATGCCAAATGAATCAAATACTGCTACCTTGCGTCAGATACAGACCATCAATCAAAAATACACAAGCCAGCAAAACAGCCAGACAAAACGGTCTCAGGACGATCCAGGTTATGATTACTGATGCTCACAGCAGATTACACAGGCACAGAAAAGAAATCGCGCGCCAAAAACCATTAATTTCAAAAGCGAACATTCAGAAGTGGACTGACAGAATCGAACAGGCCATCACAATCGGACAGAACAGAACCACAAACAAAAAAAGTAACCACACCATAATCCAAAGTAACGAAACTAAACAACAGGAAAACCGACAGCGTGAAAGATAACTCTGTAAGCAACACGTCCAGCAGAGTGTTCACAGATGCAGAAAAACACTGTACTAGTTGAGGGACAACAATGACAACCACATGGACCCTTCCTATCTGCACCAGAATGTACACTCAGAACCAATGGACGAACCGAGGCCACAAAGCAAGCGTTCAGAACCCATTGTATGCTTATTAACAAAGTAAAAGTTAAAAATCGCAAAACACCAGCTTATAGTCCAACAGGTTTATTTGGAAGCACTAGCTTTGAGAGCGCTGGTCGTTTGTGTTTGCTTGTGTGCGTGCTTTGTCGAGTGTGTGCATGAGTTTGATGTACATGGTACATTGGCGAGACCAAGCAGACGCTATGCCAATGGATGAATGGACACCGCACAATTACCAGACAGGCATTTCCCTCGCAGTCAGAAAACACTTCAGTGGTCAGGGACATTAGGTGTCGGATCTGCAGATGACTGTCCTCCAAGGCGGACTTCACGATATGCAACAATGCAGAGTGGTAGATAGCCAAGTTCAGTAACCATGACGATCGCCTCAACTAGGACCTGGAGTTCATGTCACACTACAGGTGTCCCCACTATACTCCACACACTCAGAGGGAGCTTGTTTCCATAGAGTGTGGTGGATGCGTGGAATGCACTGCCAGCGATAGTGGTAGAGTCAGATAAATTAGGGACATTTAGGAGACTCTTGGATAGGCACGACGATGATAGTAAAGTGTCGGGTATGTAGGTTAGTTTAATCTTAGAGTAGGATAAAAAGTCAACACAACATCGAGAGTCGAAGAGCCGATACTGTTCTGTACTGTTCTATATTCGATGTTCTGTACATAATGACAACACAAAAAAGAGAGGGAAGGCCTAAAAACATGCAAAAAGTACAAGAACGCTACCATTGCACCAGCAGATAAAGGCAGAATAACAGTATTCATGAACAACACAGAATATGTTCAAAAAGCACAGAAACTACATGCAGATACTGACACGAATTCAACAGAGATAGTGCGACCCACGCCAGACCCAGCCAATGGAATAAACAAGATATTTTTGAACGTACGCAAAAATGGACTTATATCCAATACAGACGGACAAAAGATGTAAACCGAAGGCACCAGCCCCCCATAATTTTACGATTATCTAAGGCACGCAAACCAGATATACCACTTCGACCTTTTGTGCCAATTCTAGGAGCTCTGTCACATAAACTTGCAAAAGAACTTGAACAAAAACTTAAACATCTTATCAGCGGATCCAAACACTTATTCCAATTATCACAGGAATTCCGAGACAACATCAGAAACTTAAACATAGACAAAGAGGAAGCAATGCTCTCATTCGACGTAGTTGCCTGAATTGACGAAATGTTAGGCAAAGTGACAATAGCCAACCTCCTGATAAAACAGACCAGACAACTGGAAACCAATCAACAAGGACTGCATAACCAAACTACCTGACATGTATGACATGTTTGGCAAAATTCTGACTGCATCCTTGTGCAGTCCTGGCGAGTAGAAATGTTTTTGTATTTTAGCTTGAGTTTTTCTTATCCCTGAATGACCTGACACTGGGAGTTCATGAGCTTCACGAAACACCTACTTTCTAAATCCCACTGGTAATATGCCTTGATGAATGTCTCGCCATTTGTCATCAGCCTGAATATGTTACGGTCTCCATTTCCTCATGAAGACATCATTTTTAATAAACTAAAATTTAGCGATACACTCAGATTCTTCTTCAGTGCATGTAATTGCTTCAGTTTTTCATCTTTCTGTTGTAACTCAGTTAATTTCTCTGAGCTAAAGATATCCACCTTGTCCTCAATCTCTTCCTGTTTTGTCTCAAACCTTTGATTAGCCATGATCTCTGCTAATCCTACTTCAACTTTCTTTACTGTATTCTTTGATTTCTGCTCCTTTTGCAACTGGTGACTTTGAGACCTCGTTACCACACAGTGAGGAAATTTCCCAGGATATGCCTCCTGTAAGACTTCAGTTGCCTGATTTTCCACTAGGTTTTCAACCACAGGAGGCAGCTACATCGTTAGCAAGGTCAAATTGTGTGTTTGGAGCTGAATTTTTGTCCTGTACTCCTCCCAGCACTTCTTCATTTTTCACTGGACACACTAACCACACTCTACACAACTGAGCACTCCGTGTCTCACCATGAATTCCACATACTAGTACTTGTTCTGGCAATAACTCTTTTGAGTTACACATCTCCTCTTCTCTATACATCACATTTGACGTGATCTTGTGTCTCATAATACTGTAACCCCTTTAACCGCTGCACCTGGCCTATACAAGTCATCTTTACCAGCGAACGTAAATGGATTAAAAAGATATGGCACTTCCTAATTAACCAACCTTTCGGCCATCACTATGCTTTGATTTACCACTCCAAAGAAATTCACTGGTTTATCCCGTTTGCCTGCATCCATTCTCACTAGTGCTTTTACTAACCCACCACTGTGATTTCATGTGGCCTGCATTATTGCAGTGATAACTCTGGAGCTTTTTAACTTCACTTTTACCTTAATGGGTTTCCTTTTTGCCCTAAGCTAAGCTAACCTGTGGTAAGTGGAGATATTAGTGGTCATATCTTGTAGAGGAGGTGTTGAATGTATTAAAATGTGTGAGGTTGATAAATCACCAGCTCGTGAACAGAAATATGCGAGAACAATGCAAGAGGCTGGTGGAGATATTCAGTGGGCGCTGGCTACTATGTTTGTTTCATAATTAGCCACAGGTGAGGTCTCAGAAGACTGGAGGGTAATGAATGCTGTGCCCTTATTCAAGAAAAGCTGCAAAAAGAAACTAGGGACTACATACCAGTAAGTTGAACATCTGTAGTATGTAAGTTCTTGAAAAGATTCTGACAAGTAAGATATGCATATATGTGTAAAGACAGGATTTGATTAGGAATACTCAGCATGGCTTTGTGTGTGGATAATCACGCCTCACACATTTTGAGTGTTCTTTGATGAAGTGAACAGGAATGTTAACAAGGGCAGGGTGGTAGACGTCATCTATATGGATTTCTGTACGGCCTGTGACAAGGATGGTAGGCTGCTCTAGAAGGTCAGATCGTATGGAATCAATGGGGACCTGGCAAATTAGATACACAATTGGCTTGATGGTAGGAAGCGGAGGATAATAATGGAAGGTTGCTTGTGGGACTGGAGGCCTGTGAATAGTGGAGTGCCTCAGGGATTGGTGCTGGACCCATTGCTGTTTGTTATTTATATAAATGATTTGGATGAAAATGTATAAGGCATGATTAGTAAGCTTGTGAATGATGCTAAAATAGGCAGTATCGTGAACAGTGAGGAAGGTTGTCACAATAGATCAGCTGGGAAAGTGGGCCGAAAAACGACAAATGGAGTTTAATAAGAATAGTGGATCAGAGGGACCATGCGGTTCAGGTGCATGCTTCTTGGAAAGTGGAGTTATAGGTATGCTTTTGGCATACTGGTGTTTATCAGTCAGGGTATTGGTAGAGGGATTGAGTTTTGGAGCCATGAGTTCATGTTGCAGCGGTGCAAATTTCTGGTGCAGCCGTACTTGGAATATCATGCAATGTTCTGGTTACCGTATTATAGGAAGGATGTGGGAGAATTGGAAAGGGTGCAGAAGAGATTGACTCGGATGTTGCCTGTTTTGGAGGGCAGATCCAATGTGGAAAGGCCGAGGGACTTGAAGCTGTTTTTATTAGAGTGAAGAAGGTTAAGAGGTGACGTAATAGAGACATACAACATGATCAGAGGATCATTTAGGGTGGATTAAGAGTTTTCTGTGGAAGAAGTGACTTTGGCGGGTTTACAAAAGGTGAAGAAGGCAAAGCAGCTGGAGTTGGTAGAGGAGCTCGGGTTAGAGTTATCTTCATCCATAAGAAAAGAAGAGATAATTACAGCTGTATCTCAGCATTTCGATTTGCTGCAAACGGTATCAGAGTCTTTGGAAATGGCTTAAAATTCGATTAAAAATGAAGCAGCTTGAGTTAAAGGCAAAAGAAAAAGGAAGAGAAAAAAGTTTAAAAAGTTTGAATTAAAATTTAAGGCAGACCAGAAAAGAAAAGGAGAAAAGGAGAGGGAGAGCGGGAGAGACAGAGATAGAGAGAAAAATAGAGAAAAGGAGAGAGAGAGAGAGAGAGAGAAAAGGAGAGAGAGAGTGAGAAAGGTGAGAGAGGGAGAGAGAGAGAGAAAGGAGAGAGAGAAGGAGAGAGAGGGAGAGAGGAGATAGAAAGAAGGAGAGAGAGAAGGCGAGAGAGAGAAGGAGAGAGAGAAGGCGAGAGAGAGAGAAAGAAGGAGAGAGAGAAGGAGAGAGAAGAAGGGAGAGAGAAGGAGAGAGAGAAAAGAATGAGAGGAGGGTGAGAAGAAGAGAGAGGAGAGAGAGAGAAATAGAGAGAGGGAAACAGAGAGAGGGAAACAGAGAGAGGAGGAAATAGAGAAGGAGAGAGAGAAAAGTAGAGAGTGGGCAGATGGAGACAGAGAAGGAGAGAGAGAAACAGAGCGAAAGAGAGAGAGAGATAAAGAAAAGAAAAAAGAGAGAGAACAAAAAGAGTTTGAACTTCAGAAATTGCTACTTAGACAGGAAGTTGACTTTAAAGAAAGGAGGTGAAGGTGAAAGATAGATTTAGTGTGGAAGATAATGAGAGTGTGGAAGATAGTGAGGGTGAAGAAACCCATTGGAGCCGAAAGCCGTTTGGGAATCTGTTTAAATCTATCCAAGTATTGCCGACATTTGATGAGAAAGACGTAGAAGCCTTTTTCATCTCATTTGGTAAAGGTGGCGAAACAAATCAAGTGGCCACGTGGGTTTTGTTGGTTCGACAAAGCTGTTGGTTAGAGCTGGTGAAGTATTTGTACATCGATCACAGGAGGTATCTGGGCAATATGAGGAGGTGAAGAAAACTATTTTAAGTGAACATGAGCTTGTGCCAGAAGCCTACAGACAATGTTTCAGCAATCTAAGGAAGGGACCACGGTCAAATATGCATTGATTTTGGAAGAATCAAATGAAGTCATTTTGATTGGTGAATGAGGGAATTATAAAGACAGCAATCACATGAGGCGTTTAAAGAGACACGATTATTTAGGATGACATCAAAAATTTACTTCCTGAAATAATGAGATCACGTGGAAGCGCAGAGTATTCAAACGGCAAAATTAGCAGCTAAAATGTCTGATAATTATGGATTGTTTCATAAATTGAACTTTGCCTTCCAAAATCAATTTCAATCCTTGAGGGATAGAAACTGGGGAAAAGAGAAATCCTAACCTGGTAACGAAAAAGTAGATCTCCGTGAAGGTAGAGTCATAGATTCACAGGGTCATAGCATTCTACAGCACGGAAACATGCCCTTTGACACAAACTGGTCCACGTTCACCAAAATGTTGATCAATGTCAATCCCATTTCACTGCCATTGGCCCATTTCCTTTTTAAATCTTTCCTATTCATGTATTTGTCCAAAAGCTTTTTAAATGTTGTTACTCAATGCACCTTAACCACTTCTACTGGAAAATCATTCCATACGCACACTTTGCTTGATGTAATAAAGTGGTCCCTCAGGTTCCCTTTTATTATTTCCACTCTAAACTTAAACTGATGGACTCTAGTCAGTAATTGCCCAATCCTAAGAAAAAGTCCGAATGCGTTCACCCTATCCACGCTTCTCATGATTTTATGCAGTTCTCTGAGAGCCTCTCCCCCTTCAGTATTCTTCACTCTAAAGGAACGACCCTAGTTTGTCCAAACATATTTAGAAACGCAGACCACTGAGACCTGGAAATAATGGGGGGTGGGGGTGGAGGTTTGCTCGCTTAGCTGTAGGTTTGATATCCAGACGTTTCATTACCTGGCTCGGTTACATCATTAGGCGACCTCCAAGTGAAGCGAAGCTTTTGTCTC
The DNA here is from genome assembly GCF_037043375.1 of Chiloscyllium plagiosum. Taxonomy (NCBI): domain Eukaryota; kingdom Metazoa; phylum Chordata; class Chondrichthyes; order Orectolobiformes; family Hemiscylliidae; genus Chiloscyllium; species Chiloscyllium plagiosum. The sequence goes on from NW_028270156.1 coordinate 82,879,726, forward strand.
CTGCTTTCTATTTATATCTTTCTCTTGGATGGGGTTCCTGGGGTTTGTGGTGATGTCATTTCCTGTTCATTTTCTGAGGGGTTGATAGATGGCATCTAGATCTATGTTTTTGTTTATGGCGTTGTGGTTGGAGTGCCAGGCCTCTAGGAATTCTCTGGCATGCCTTTGCTTAGCCTGTCCCAGGATAGATGTGTTGTCCCAGTCGAAATGGTGGCTTTTTTCATCCGTGTGTAGGGCTACGAGGGAGAGCGGGTCTTGTCTTTTTGTGACTAGCTGGTGTTCGTGTATCCGGGTGGCTAACTTTCTTCCTGTTTGTCCTATGTAGTATTTGTGGCAGTCCTTGCATGGAATTTTGTAGATGACGTTGCTTTTGTCCATGGGATATACTGGGTGTTTCAAGTTTGTTAGTTAGCCTGAAAATAACCTTGCAATTTGTTTATGCACTCTTTCCAGGTTAATAACATTCTTCTGATAAGCGGTTTACCGGAACTGAACACAATATTCCAATTGCAGTTTCAACGGCAGCAAAGAAAACTGCAACAGTTCTTCCCAACTTCTATACGCAATAGAACACAGAACATTACAGTGCAGTACATGTCCTTCAGTCCTCGATGTTGCGCCGACCTGTGGAACCAATCTGAACCCTATCTAACCTATACTATTCCATTATCATCGGCATGTTTATCCAATGACCACTTACATGCTCTCAAAGTTGGCAAGTCTACTACTGTTGCAGGCAGTGCTTTCCAAGCCCCTATTACTCACTGAGTAAAGAACCTACTTCTGACATCTGTCCTATATCGATCACTCCTCAATTTAAAGCTATGTCCCCTCGTGCTAGCCATCACCATCCGAGGAAAAAGGTTTTCATTGTCCACCCTATCTAACCCTTTGATTATCTTATATGTCTCAATTTGGTCACCTCTTAACCTTCCTTCCTCTAACAAAAACAGCCTCAAATTCCTCTGCCTTTCCTCGTAAGATCTTCCCTCCATACCAGGCAACATCCTTGTAAATCTCCTCTGCATCTTTTCCCAGCATTCTACATCCTTCCTATAATGCGGCCACCAGAATTGTATGCAATGCTCCAAGTGCGGCCGCAACAGAGTTTTGTACAGCTGCAACATGACCACATGGCTCCAAACTCAAACGCTCTGCCAATAAAAGCTAACACACTGTCCGCCTTCTTAATAACCCTATCAACCTGGTTGGCAACTTTCAGGGATCTACGTACATGGACCCTGAGATCTCTCTGCTCTTCAACTCTATCAAGAATCTTACCATTAGCCCAGTATTGTGTATCCCTGTTACTCGATCCAAAATTAATCACCTCACACTTTTTCACATTGATCTCCATTTTCTACCTCTCAGCTCCAGCTCCGCAGCTTACTTATGTTCCTCTATGACCTGCAACATCCTGCTACACTGTCCACACCTCCACCGACTGTAGTATCATCCGCAACTTTATGAATTCATCCTTCTACGCCCTCATCCAGGTCATTTGTCAAAATGACAAACAACAGTGGACCCAAACCAGATTGTTGAGATACACCACAAGCACCTGAACTCCAGGATACAAATTTCCCATCAAAAACCACCCTCTGTCTTCTTTTAGCTAGCCAATTTCTGATACAAACCGTTAATTCACCCTCAATGCTGCGTGCCTCTGTATTTTCTGCAACAGCCTCCCGTGCGGAACCTTATCAAACACCTTACTGAAATCCATATGCACCATGTCAACTGCTTTACCCTCATCCATCTGTTTGGGCACCTTCTCAAAGAAGTCTAAGTTTTGTGAGTCATGGCTTATCCTTCACACATGACTATCCCTAATCAACTTATTCATTTCTAGATGATTATAATTCCTCCCTCTTATAATCATTTCCCACAGCAGAAGTAAGGCTCACCGATCTCTAATTGATTTGGAGACACCGGCGTTGGATTGGGGTGTACAAAATTAAAAATCACACAATACCAGGTTATAGTCCAACAGGTTTATTTGGAATCACTAGCTTTCGGAGGCCTTCTCCTTCATCGGGCGGTTGTGGAGTACTTCACAACCCACAACCACCTGATTATGGAGCAGCGCTCCGAAAGCTAGTGCTTCCAAATAAACCCGTTGGACTATAACAAGGTGTTGTGTGATTTTTAACTTTGATCTATAATTACCAGGGATGTATCTACACACCTTCTTGAACATGGGTGCTATGTGTGCTACCCTCCAGTCTTCTGATACTATTTCTGTAGAATGATGACATAAAGATCAGAGACAGAGGCTCTGCAATCTCCTCCTTAGCTTCCCAGAGAATCATAGTAAAGCTCCCATCTGGCACAGGGGACGTACCTATTTTCACACGTTCCAGAATTCCTAACACATCCTCCTTGTGAACCTCAATCCCGTCTAGTCTACTAGCCTGTATCTCAGCATTCTCCTTGACAACATTGTTGTTTTCCTGTATGAATACTGCCGAAAAGTATTCATTTCGCGCTTCTCCTATCTCTTCAGACTCCACGCCACAATTTCCAACTGCTGGCCTTGACAAGTCCTAACGTTACTCTAGTCATATCTTTTCCTGACATACCTATAGAAAGCTTTAGGACTCTCCTTGATCGTACCTCTTAAAGACTTCTCATGTCCCCTCCTTCTTCTTCTTAACTTTCTCTTTAGTCCTCCCAAGCTAACTTGTAACTCTCAGCACCCTATCTGAGTATTCATGCCTCATCTTTACATAAGCCTCTTTCTTCCTTTTGACAAGTGATTCAAATTCCTTAGTAAACCACGGTTTCTTTACTTAACCACTTCTGCCCTGCCTGACAGGTACTTACTTATCAAGGACAAGCAGTAGCTGTTCCTTGAATAAGCTCCAAATTTCAATTGTGTCCATCCCCTGCAGTCTCCTTCCCCATCCTATGCATCCGAAATGTTGCCTAAGTGCATCATAATTACCTTTGCCCCAGCTACAATTCTCGCCCTGCAGTACATGCCTATCCCTTTCCATCAGAAAAGTAAACATAACCGAACTGTGGTCACTATCACCAAAGTGCTCGCCTAACTCCAAATCTAACACCTGGCCTGGTTCATTACCCCATATGAAATCCAATGTGGCTTCACTTCTTGTTGGCCTATTTACATACTGAAGAAGGGTTAAACCTGAAACATCGACTTGTGCATCGTCTGATGCTGCCTGGCTTGCTGTGTTCTTTCAGCCTCCTGCCTGTCTATTTTGGATTCCAGCATCTGTTTTTTTTGTCTCCATCTACATACAAAGCCAGAAACTCTCCTGCACACATTGGACAAAAACTGACCCATCTAAAATACTCGAACTATTACATTTCCAGTCAATATTAGGAAAGTTAATATCCCCCATAACAACTACCCTGTTACTTTCACTCCTATCCAGAATTATCTTTTGTAATCCTTTCCTCTCCGTACCTGAAACTTTCAGAGGCCTATAGAAAACTCCCAACAGGGTGACCTCTCCTTTCCTGTTTCTAACCTCAGCCCATAATTCTTCAGTAGATGAGTACTCAACAAATGTTCTTTCTGCCACCGTAATACTGTCCTTGACTAACAATGCTACATCCCCACTCTCTTTTACCACCTTCCCTGATCTTAGTGAAACATCTAAACGCGAGAACCTGCAACAACCACTACTGTCCTCCTAGGTTGAGCTAATGAACCAGTTAATTTGTGTCAGCAACTGCGAGAAAACCCAAAACTTCAAATTGTTCAACAATAAAAACTGAAAAAACCCTGCAAAAGTTGCATATCAGAAAGTAAAACAGAAACTGTTGGGAAAGCTGTGCAGGTCTGGCAGTAGCTGTGGACAGAAATCAGAGTTAACGTTTCGGGTGAAGTAACTATTCCTCAGATGTGATGGTAGGGGATAAGAAAATATTGGTTTCTATGGAGAAGATAAGGTGGGGAGGGGTAAGGAGTAAACGAGAGGTGGTTATACAGCCCAAAGACAGAGAAGAACAGTTCAACAGAAAAAAACAAAGAGTGGAAAATGATTTGGCTAGGAGGGTAAACAAATCTTAATATGAACTATCAGTGATTAACAATGAACTCTGTACTAGTGGACTGTGTGATAACAAGGTCTGATGAGTGAAAGTTGGGGTAAGAACATGGGACAGTTCAAGTGCTAAAACTGTTGAACTCGATATGGAGTCCAAAAGGCTCCACTCTTGCAAGAGAGAAGAGACAGTACCAGCGGAAAATGATGTGCTGTTCATCCAGTTTGCGCTGAGCTTTGCTGGAGCACTGAAGCAAGCCTGAGACAGATGTCAGGCAGAGAACAGTTTGGGGCATTGAAGTGGCAGGAAAATGGAAGCTCAGTATCTTTGATACAAACAGAACATAAGTGTTCTGAGAACTGGTCACCCAGTCTATGTTTCATTTCTCCAATATAGAGGAGACGACATTTAAAGCAGGGAATGCAGTAAACTGGGCTGTGTGAAATTCACGCAGAGGGTGATACAAGTATGGAATGAACTAATGGAGAAATTGATGAAGGTTGAGTATGATTACAACATTTGGAAGGCATCTGGATTTGTCAATGAATAGGTAGGGATTAGATGCTGGCAACTGTCACTACATTAACTTAGAATATAGGGGCGGCACGGTAGCACAGTGGTTAGCACTGCTGCCTCACAGCGCCAGAGACCTGGGTTCAATTCCTGCCTCAGGTGACTGACTGTGTGGAGTTTGCATGTTCTCCCCGTGTCTGCGTGGGTTTCCTCCGGGTGCTCCGGTTTCCTCCCACAGTCCAAAGATGTGCAGGTAAGGTGAATTGACCATGCTAAATTGCCCGTAGTGTTAGGTAAGGGGTAAATGTAGGGGTATGGATGTATTGCGCTTCGACGGGTCGGTGTGGACTTGTTGGGCCGAAGGGCCTGTTTCCACACTGTAATCTAATCTAATCTAATCTAATCTAATCTAATCTAATCTAATCTAATCTAATCTAATATTTGGTCTGCATGGATGAGTTGGACCAAAGTTTCCATGCTGTACATCTCTATGAGGTTGTGACTTCAACTGGAGAAACCAAGGTTCATGATCCTTTGGATGTCCCTCATGCTTGTGGGATGGTAGGTAAGGGCAATGGAGATCCTATCACTCTTGTGGGATGGAAGAGACAGTACGAGGGCTGAAGTGTGGGAGGTAGATCAGGCCTGGCTGAGGACCATGTCATCAACGGTGCTAGGATATCTTTGGTTGAAGAAGATGGTGGAAATTGTGGAGCCTTCCTTGTTAAAATTGTCATAATTAGAAAAGGTGCAAAAGAGACGGAGGAAGTGGGAGAACAGAATAATGTTTTTCCAGAAAGCAGGGTGCATGGATGTATTGCCAAGGTAACTGTGGGTGTCAGTGGAGATGTGGGAAAACCAGGAGATTGGAATTGAGGGTGATCAGATCAGCCATGACTGGATGGGCTGAACTGCCCATTTCCACTCCTTCATCCTATTGCCTTAATATGCAAAACTAAGTTCAGGAAGCTAAGCAAAGTACGGTGGCACAGTGGTTAGCACTGCTGCCTCACAGCGCCAGAGACCCGGGCTCAATTCCCGCCTCAGGCGACTGACTGACTGTGTGGAGTTTGCATGTTCTCCCCGTGTCTGCGTGGGTTTCCTCCGGGTGCTCCGGTTTCCACCCACAGTCCAAAGATGTGCAGGTCAGGTGAATTGGCCATGCTAAAATTGTCCGTAGTGTTAGGTAAGGGGTAAAGGTAGGGGTATGGGTGGGTTGCGCTTCGGCGGGGCGGTATGGACTTGTTGGGCCGAAGGGCCTGTTTCCACACTGTAAGTAATCTAATCTAATCTAAAAGTAAAAACATCTGTCTATCCTTCACGAAACTGAAACCTGTTGATGCATGCAGAGGGACCATTGCACCATTGTATATGAAAGTAAGAAACTTCCGTGAAGTGCTGTAGTCGTGGTCGAGTGCATAACCTGATGGATTAGATTTCCACCAGGGTTTCCCTGCACAAGTTTGAATCCTGCTGTCAACAGTTCTGTACATTCTTGTTTTTGAATGAGTTCATGCTGAGTTAATTGTCGCTCTAAAACAAACAAAAAAAAATTGGTCTCAACGCCCAGCGTTCTGATATCCCATCCATGTCCATTTCAGAAGAAATCCACAACACAAATAAAGATACTGGAGCAATATCAATGCAACCCTGCCTTTCACTAAATGCCTGAAGTGCCAATCTTCTGGTAACTGACTCTGATAAGTAGAAACAGTGTCTCCGAATCTGCTCCATCAACCCAACCATCGCACGGCCCCACTTCCCCCATAATTATAAACAGTCCCAGAAAATCTCTAGCCAACCTTCCTTACACCAAAGAGAATGGATCGGGCCTTGAGAATCTCTGCAAGAAATCGAAATTCCTCATCCCTGGACATTTTGCAAGGTGGAGGATTGTGAATAATACTTTGTAATATATTATTGGGAAAACATTAAGTAGAGGAAAAAAATTGAGAAAAAAAATCAGAGGAGAATGAAGGGCAAACCGTTGGACTGAAGGAGAGGTAGTCAAGACATTTATTTTGATGTATTGGGAGATTGACTCTTGGGGATATGAACAGATCCTTGTTTCTGCACATTAGGAATTCAACCCGGACCTTGTATTCAGCACAAAGAGAAAACTCGGTAACCTGAAAGACACTGAAATACTCAAATGAAATTAGCTTTGCTTGTGAGCGACATGATTCCCAGTGATACGGTATATCTGGCGATCAGACTGTTTCCATGTCTCCACAATGAATGGCGCAGCCTTTCATTTCGAATATGAAAACTGATAGAGGACAAATGTAATTCAGGGAGTGGCAACCCTGAAGCTTTCACTCACTTATTTAAGTGGTTCTGCTAGCTTTAACGTCGTCAGCGGGACATATGATCAGCATTAGCGGCTGTTAACTGAATATTTTGAGGTTTTACATCAACAGAATCGATGCCTCTCTATGTTCACTCCATCACCCGGGCCATTGAGGAGCTCAAAAAATATTCCAACACATGAATATTGCTCCTAGATCCATTATGTACTTTCATCTAACTCATAAGAAATCTATGAGGTGATTAGAATCCAACAAATTCATTACTGAACCCTCTTCCTCAGCTCCGAGGAGGGAGAAAGGTAAAAAAAAACAGAAAATCAGAAAAATTCCGCCTTCAGGCTCTACAATCCCAGCTGCCATCAGAAAACGGCCAGTGCAGTTTCAAGCAGCAGTTTCCGACCCGTCCCTGCGATGCAAGGCCCTTACTCACCAGTCAAACCTCCCTCTTCAGCAATAACAGCCTCAGGGAAATGCAGGGAAATTGTATCCGGATCAGTAAACTTTTGAACAGCATTGAGAAACTCGCCCAAAGAGATAGTCACACATGGATTTAAGTTTGCTCGCTGAGCTGGAAGGTTCATTTTCAGACATTTTGTCACAATACTAGGTAACATCTTCAGTGAACCTTCGGACGAAGCACTCTGATGTTTCCTGCTTTCTATTTCTCTGTTTGTGTTTCCTTGGATTTCACCAGGAAACATCAGCAGTGCTTCGTCCGGAGGCTCACTGAAGATGTTACCTACTATGACGACGAAATGTCTGAAAATGAACCTTCCAGCTCACTGATCAAATCGACATCAAGAACCTCAACCTGAGCTAGAATCGTCTCAAAACTCGCTAATAGACACATATAGTAGTCACACCGGCTCCATAAATCATTTCCGGCAATATTTCTTCATTTGTTTTTTGAAAAGCTGATACTGAAACTTGAAACAAAGCTCCATGGCATTTGTGTTGATATAAACCTGGCCATTTCCCTAACTTCTTCTTATAAAGAGAAGTTTATCCAGCACTTCTCTTTATATTTCTTTATTGCCTCTTTTCTTTCTGGAACGTTCGATCATTTTGACTTTCCAAATCATAGTGGTTTTATTCCCAGTAATTCTGTCTTCTTCCACACGAATGAAATGTATTTTCATTGTTATGTTTCTCATAGTTTTACATGGCTTCAATTGTCAATAAATAAATCCGTGGCTCCTCAATTAAATATAGGACATCCATCCAGATAATTAGTGCACAAATTCTATTTACTTTTTTCAGCAACTTAGTCGTCTCAATGGTTACCCCACGGAGCTGCTGTCTCTGTTTCTGTAAATATGATGATTTTGGCAACACGTTCTGCACGTGTCCATTTCACCAAACTTTATGTCATTCCATGAAACATCAGATCGCGTAACTGGTTTACCTTGTTTAATTTTTGTATTGGTATTTCATATATATTACACTCAGTCCTGTATCTATTTGCATTCAAACAGACCTTGCCTTTTTTTTTGTTATTCGAGCCCCTCCTTATTAAATACTGTACTGGACACTGTATCAATCTACATTGCATTAATCCTAAAACTGTTAAGACTGAGTTGATCCAAGTCATGTTGAGTAACAACTGCAAATTTTCTTGCCTATCTCTGTCTAACACTCGGCACTGTCTCAGTTATCATTGCTCAAACGCCAAATCGACGCTCCTGTAGGAAAACATATTATTTTATGCATTTGTTGCTGTCTGCGCACGAAGTGATGTCGAAATTGTTATTGCAATGTTACATGCCTCCTATAATATTTGGCTTTGCCTGCCCTGCCAGCATTACAGTCGGCTCTTGCATAGTTTTTCATTGGAACAAAACTCTTTCCAGATTAAATTAACCCCGTCTGCATTACCAATGCACTTGTTGCTAAATTTCTAAACCGAATCCCAGCTAACGAGGTTTTCATTACATTGAGTCACGGGTTGCCTGTTGTCACACGAGAAACGGTGAACCTAAATTCAATCATAAGCAGCCTTTTTTCAGGATTTGTAGTTTATTCAGATAGCAGCGGTTTCTGTAGTTTCCACGTGATGAAAATGTGCATCTGATGGTTTCCATTTTGGAAACCCTGCTGTGTTAACTGTCAGTGCTTTCGAATAACTTAACTGCAAATCCGCTGAAATACTTCAGGACTTAACGAAGTTCCAACAAAGGTAATACATGCACTAAACTGACAGTTTATATCCGGAATGCAATTGGCAAATAGCAATTTGTGATGCAATCGTTTGGGTATACAGATAAGATCTCAGCGGTCATCATTTGTGGTGAAAATGCATAATTTGCAACAATTTGTTGGTTCAAAATTATAATGAAATCGTCCTCATTTCCAATATTACAAAGAATGGTATTAAACAGTGAGTTCATCTCTTTGTTCACAGAAGTGTAACTGCGATACATTTCACATCTTAATTAGCCCTCTGTCGACTCTTAGTCAAATAAATGAGGGAAGATTAGACGGCCTCACAGAGCTAATGTCGACAGCTTTGTTAATACCCTTAGTCCGTGAAAGGCGTGCACGCACAAACAAATGGCACATTCTTTGCCATTGCCTATCCCATTCTTGCTGCAATTGGTGCTCCTGGTAAGCGATGGACCATGATAAAGTTTGTTTTGAAGTTTACAGATATTCTGTCTCTTCCCTTTCAGGAACAAATTCGTTCTTTTTTGATATTAATTATTATTTTAATGTAAGGAATTCAAATAGGCTATGTATATAGGTGAAATATATAACATGAATTATAGTGAAAGTGCATGACTTGCACTCAAAGTATACTAACAGATATCGTTGCCAATTCATAGAAATACAGCTAATCATATCACAGCAATATGAGTAATAATTTATGGTATTGGACAAACATTGATCTATTAGAATATTTTTTATCAGTCCAGTGAAATGCAATCAAATGTGTTTACTTCCATGCAGCACAAATGACGTATCAGTATCAGTATTGCCTTTTTCTTTTCATAGTAATTATCAGAGTAGATACATTTTATAATACAATTCATTGATTGAGTCAGTCTGCTATGCGAACTCTTGCATTAAACTTCAGTTAGTTTTCACTGAGGAGCACTGAATGCTAATGTGGTCCTATATTCACTTATATTTAAAAGAGGGATTTTATGTGAAAATTGTCAATTATGCATTGTGCTTGTGCTGATATGTTTTTATACATTAGCGTATTCTTTCGGCAAAGTTATGCTTCCTAATATAGGACCAATCTGAAACAAGTAGTTTAGAGGACGAAAAGGGCTCATTAAATATCTTTAGCAAAAGGGTTAAAATATCCCAAAGCCTTTTATTCGTATATAAGGGGCAAGAGGGTAATGAGAGAAAGTGTTGGCTCACACAAGGTCAAAGGAAAATTAGGAGAAAATAGGTGAGATTCTTAATAAGTACTTTGCATTAGTATTCACCGAGGAGAGGGCAATAACAGATGTTGAAGTAAGGGATAATAGGTTGATTACTATAGGTCTAGTCGGTATAAGGAGGAAGGAAGTGTTGGGTATTCTAAAAAAGGCATTAAGGTGGACATGTCCCCGGTCTGGATGGGATCTATCCCAGGTTACTGAGGGAAGTGAGAGAGGAAAAAAACTGCGGCCTTGACAGATATCTTTGCAGATCTTTGAATACAGGTCAGATCCCGGAGGACTGGAGAATGCTAATGTTGTCCCTTGTTTAAGACAGATAGCAGGGATAATTCAGGCAATTAATGACATGTGAGCCTGACATCGGTGGTAGGGAAGCTGCTTAAGAAAGTACTGAGGGATAGGATCTATTCCCATTTTTTTCAGTGATAAGTAACATGGTTTTGTGCAAGGAAGGCCATGTCTTACCAATTTAATAGAGTTCTTTGAGGAAGTGACAAAGTTGATTGATGAGGAAAGGACTGTAGATGTCATATACATGGACCTCAGTAAAGCATTTGATAAGGTTCCCCATGGTAGGTTGATGGAGAAAGTGAAGTTGAGTGGGGTCCACTGTGCACTAGCTAGATGGATAGAGAACTGAGTCTAGATTAGAGTGGTGCTGGAAAAACACAGCAGTTCAGGCAGCATCCGAGGAGCAGCAAAATCGAGGCAAAAGCCCTTCATCAGGAATACAGCTGGGCAACAGGAGACAGACAATAATAGTGGAAATGGGTTTCTCAAAATGGAGAACTGTGACCAGTGGTGTTCCATAGGGATCTGTGCTGGGACTACTGTCGTTTGTGATATACATAAATGATCTCGAGGAAAGTATAGGTGATTTAATTAGCAAGTTTGCATTTGACATTACGATTGATGGGAGCAGCAGATAGTGAAGGGTACTGTCAGAGAATGCAGCAGAATATAGGTAGTTGGGCGGAGAAATGGGCGGAGAATCCCGTGATGCATTTTGGAAGATCAATTTCAAGAGCGAGTTCAACAGTATATGGAAAGGTCCTGGGGAAAAATGATGTACAGAGAGATCTTCAGGTTCTTTGTTCCCTCAAGGTGACAACGCAACTTGAGAGAGTGGTCAAGAAGGCATGCAGCATGGGTTCCTTCATTAGATGGAGTATTGAGTACAAGACTTGACAGGTCATGTTACACTTATATAAGACTTTGGCTCAACCAGTGTACTCCCTGTGCAGCTGTTCAGGGAAAATCAGGGCCTATCTCTCTGCCCTCACCTGCCATAACCAATAACCAAATCCAGAGGTAGTGGCATGGAGCTGCTGAGTCTGTGACCCCATTCCAGCTGAGGAGTATCCTTCTTCCCTTCTCCTTAATCCCAATGCCCTGTCCTGACTGTGGCTCCTTTCTGGATGGATGGGTCTTGCATATGGGTTCCAATCAAACAACATCAGGGCAAATTTTCCCATCCTGACAATAGTGTTTTGTTTTTGAAAGAACCATCTGATTACTCCTAGTCTCCACTTTCTGCCTTGTTTCCCATTACCTACAAACTCCTCTTCTTTAATAACATTTCAGTCTTCCATCAACAAGAATGCACAAAAAAGGTTAACTGTGGCTATGGCGTCTGATGCAAACCACAGTGCATATAGGACAAAAATCAACAGATCTATATGTCAGAAATGTCCAGTGATAGGTAGATAGCATAGAAAAATAATGGATTTCAAGTAGAAGAACCATGCCCTCGTTACATAGTAGGATGTTTGAACGGTGTATTTGGCCTTTTTTGTATGTTCCCATAGTATTTCTTCTTTCATTTCTCACAGCAAACTTGGTGGCAATCTTAATCCTTTGCCTGGGATGATGCGGTCTGTCCCAGTGCATCTCATTCTACCTGGTCACGATAGCAGTGACCGATTTCCTTGTCATTGCCAATGGGTGCATCCTCAATCGGATTGGCTGAATCTATTTTCGTAATAGCATCCTGCCCTCTACTCCTGGATGCAAACTCATGACTATGCTTATCTTTGCCACACTGGATTGCTCGGTCTAGCTGGCAGTGGCCTTCACCTTTGACCGTTTTGTGGCCATCTGCTTACAGAGCCTGAAGACCAGATATTGTACAGAGAAATCTGCATCACTGGTCATAGGAACGGTCTGTGCCTTGAGTTTTACAAAAAAAATGTTCCTTTCTACATCATCTTTAAGCCCTTGTACTTTGTGGATGGGTTGCCTTGGTTCTGCATTATCAAGTCCTTCTATTACAGTGTTGAAAAATGTGGTGCTGGAAAAACACAGCAGGCCAGGCAGCACCCGAGGAGCAGGAGAATCGACGTTTCAGGCATAAGCCCTTCTTCACGAATCCTAAAGAAGGGCTTATGCCTGAAACGTCGATTCTCCTGCTCCTCGGATGCTGCCTGGCCTGCTGAGTTTTTCCAGCACCACATTTTTCAACTCTGGTCTCCAGCATCTCCAGTCATCACTTTCTCCTTCTATTACACGGTGTCCACTTGGAAGGCCTTTGATTCGCTCGACCACATATTAACCCCTTTTCACCACTTCCTCCTTACTCTGCTGCTCAATACCTTGACAGTAAGAAATATCTTAGTTGCTAGGAGGGCGCACAGGAGACTCCAGAGCACAGAGAATCGTGGAAACCGCAGGAGATCCATTGTCTGCTGTTCACCATCTCACTCAGCTTCCTCCTCCAATGGGTCACTCACGTCATACAGTGTGGGTTACTTTTCACAGCCCGGATTTCAATGATCCACCATACATCCCCATACAGCAGAGATGTGGAGAAACAGATTGGGAAACAGATTTTGGAAAGGTGCAGAAGCCACAGGGTCGTAGTCATGGGCGACTTCAACTTCCCAAATAATGATTGGAAGCTCTTTAGATCAAGTAGATTGGATGGGGCGGTGTTTGTGCAGTGTGTCCAGGAAGCTTTTCTAACGCAGTATGTAGATTGTCCAACCAGAGGGGAGGCCATATTGGATTTGGTACTCTGTAATGAACCGGGACAAGTGGTGGGCTTGTTAGTGGGTGAACATTTTGGTGATGGTGACCACAATTCTGTGACTTTCACCTTGGTTATGGAGAGAGGTAGGTGCGCACAACAAGGTAGATTTTATAATTGGGGGAAGGGAAATTACGATGCTGTAAGGCAGGATTTGAGGAGCATACGTTGGGAGCATAGGCTGTCAGGGAAGGATGTGGTGGAAATGTGGAACTTTTTCAAAGAGCAGATACGACGTGTCCATGATATGTATGTACCTATCAGGCAGGAAAGAAATGGTCGTGTGAGGGAGCCTTGGTTGGCGAGAGAGGTTGAATGTCTGGTAAAGAGGAAGAAGGAGGCTTACATAAGGTTGAGGAAACAGGATTCAGACAGAGCAGTGGAGGGATACAGGATAGCCAGAAGGGACCTGAAGAAAGGGATTAGGAGAGCTAAGAGAGGGCATGAAAAATCGTTGGCGGATAGGATCAAGGGTAACCCCAAGGCATTTTATGCGTATGTGAGAAACCTGAGAATGACGAGAACGAGGGTAGGTCCGATCAAGGACAGTAGTGGGAGACTGTGTATTGAGTCGGAGGAGATAGGAGAGGTCTTGAACAAGTACTTCTCTTCAGTATTTACGAACGAGAGGGACCGTATTGTAGAAGAGGAGAGTGTGAAATGGACTGGTAAGCTAGAAGAGATACCTGTTAGGAAGGAAGATGTGTTGGACATTTTGAACAACTTGAGGATAGACAAGTCCCCCGGGCCTGACGGGATATATCCTAGGATTATGTGGGAAGCAAGAGAGGAAATTGCAGTACCGTTGGCAATGATCTTCTCGTCTTCACTGGCAACGGGGGTGGTACCAGGGGACTGGAGAGTAGCGAATGTTGTGCCCCTGTTCAAAAAAGGGAATAGGGATAACCCCGGGAATTACAGGCCTGTTAGTCTAACTTCTGTGGTAGGCAAAGTAATGGAAAGGGTACTGAGGGATAGGATTTATGAGTATCTGGAAAGACACTGCTTGATTAGGGACAGCCAGCACGGATTTGTGAAGGGTAGGTCTTGCCTTACAAGTCTTATTGAATTCTTCGAGGAGGTGACAAAGCATGTGGATGAGGGTAGAGCAGTGGATGTAGTGTACATGGATTTTAGTAAGGCATTTGATAAGGTTCCCCATGGTAGGCTTATGCGGAAAGTCAGGAGGCATGGGATAGAGGGAAATTTGGCCAATTGGATAGAAAACTGGCTAACCGGTTGAAGGCAGAGAGTGGTGGTAGATGGTAAATATTCAGCCTGGAGCCCAGTTACAAGTGAAGTTCCGCAGGGATCAGTTCTGGGTCCTCTGCTGTTTGTAATTTTTATTAATGACTTAGATGAGGGAGTCGAAGGGTGGGTCAGTAAATTTGCAGATGATACGAAGATAGGTGGAGTTGTGGACAGTGAGGAGGGCTGTTGTCGGCTGCAGAGGGACTTAGATATGATGCAGAGCTGGGCTGAGGAGTGGCAGATGGAGTTCAACCCTGCCAAGTGTGAGGTTGTCCATTTTGGTAGGGTTCTTAGTCAGGTGGAGGAACAGAGGGATCTTGGGATCTATGTACATAGATCTTTGAAGGTTGCCACTCAGGTGGATAGAGTTTGTAAGAAGGCCTATGGAGTATTATCGTTCATTAGCAGAGGGATTGAATTCAAGAGTCGTGAAGTGATGTTGCAGCTGTACAGGACTTTGGTTAGGCCACAGTTGGAGTACTGTGTGCAGTTCTGGTCGCCTCACTTTAGGAAAGATGTGGAAGCTTTGGAGAGGGTGCAGAGAAGATTTACCAGGATGTTGCCTGGAATGGAGAGGAAGTCGTACGAGGATAGGTTGAGAGTTCTCGGCCTTTTCTCGTTGGAACGGCGAAGGATGAGGGGTGACTTGATAGAGGTTTATAAGATGATCAGAGGAATAGACCGAGTAGATAGTCAGAAACTTTTTCCCCGGGTACAACAGAGTGTTACAAGGGGACATAAATTTAAGGTGAAGGGTGGAAGGTATAGGGGAGATGTTTACAGGCACCAAGGAGGGTGCCTGTAAACAGGGAAGTGGCTTGAAGTGTGTATACTTCAATGCAAGAAGTATACGAAATAAGGTAGGTGAACTTGCAGCGTTGGTTGGTACCTGGGACTTCGATGTTGTGGCTATTACGGAGACATGGCTAGAACAGGGACAGGATTGGCTGTTGCAGGTTCCGGGATTTAAATGTTTTAGTAGGTTTAGAGGTGGGGGTAAAAGAGGGGGAGGTGTGGCATTGCTTGTCAAAGATAGTATTACAGCGGTGGAAAGGACGATGGATGAGGACTTGCCATCTGAGGTAGTTTGGGCTGAGGTTAGGAATAGGAAAGGCGAGGTCACCCTGTTAGGAGTCTTTTACAGGCCTCCTAATAGTCCTAGAATCATTGAAGAAAGGATTGGGAAGGTGATTCAGGAGATGAGTGACAGTAATAGGGTGGTTGTTATGGGGGACTTTAACTTTCCTGATATTGATTGGGAAAGCTATAGCTCAAGTTCGTTAGATGGGTCAGTGTTTGTTCAATGTGTGCAGGAGAGTTTCCTGACACAATATGTAGACAGGCCAACAAGAGGTGAGGCCATACTGGATTTGGTTCTGGGTAACGAACCAGGCCAGGTGTCAGAATTAGAGGTAGGTGAGCACTTTGGGGATAGTGACCATAATTCGGTGATTTTTACTCTCGTGATGGAGAGGGATAAGTGTGTACTACAGGGCAAGAATTATAGCTGGGGTAAGGGAAATTATGATGCGGTGAGGCATGACTTAGGATGTGTGGCTTGGAAAAGTAGACTCCAAGGCAAGAGTGTAAATGATATGTGGAACTTGTTCAAGGGGCAACTATTGAGTGTCCTTGATAATTATGTACCGGTCAGGCAGGTAGGAAAGGGTCGTGCGAGGGAGCCGTGGTTTAATAAGGAATTGGAATCCCTTGTTAAATGGAAGAGGGCGGCCTATCTCAAGATGAGACGTGAAGGTTCAATTGGGGCGATTGAGAGTTATAGGGTAGCCAGGAAGGACCTGAAGAGAAAGCTAAAAGCAGCAAGGAGGGGACATGAAAGGTCCTTAGTAGATAGGATTAGGGAAAACCCTAAGGCTTTCTATAGGTATGTTAGGAATAAAAGAATGACTAGGGTAGGAATAGGTCCAGTCAAGGATAGTAGGGGGAAGTTGCGTGTGGAGGCGGAAGAGATTGGGGAGACACTGAATGAATACTTTTCTTCAGTATTCACTCAGGAACAGGGCATTGTTGTCGATGAGAATACTGAGGCACAAATAAGTAGAATGGATGGCTTTGAGGTATGTAGAGAAGAGGTGTTGGAAATCCTGGAAAAGGTGAAAATAGATAAGTCCCCTGGGCCTGATGGCATTTATCCTAGGATTCTCTGGGAAGCAAGGGAGGAGATTGCAGAGCCATTGGCCTTGATTTTTATGTCCTCTTTGTCTACAGGAGTAGTCCCAGAAGACTGGAGGATAGCAAATGTGGTTCCCTTGTTCAAAAAGGGGAGTAGGGATAGCCCTAGTAACTATAGGCCAGTGAGTCTCACTTCTGTTGTGGGCAAAGTCTTAGAGAGAATTGTAAGGGATAGGATTTATGCACATCTAGATAGGAATAATGTGATCAAGGATAGTCAGCATGGTTTTGTGAAGGGCAAGTCGTGCCTCACAAACCTTATTGAATTCTTTGAAAAGGTGACGAAGGAGGTTGATGAGGGGAAAGCGGTAGATGTGGTATATATGGATTTTAGTAAGGCGTTTGATAAGGTTCCCCATGGTAGGCTACTGCAGAAAATACGGAGATATGGCATTGAGGGTGAGTTGGAGGTTTGGATTAGGAATTGGCTGGATGGAAGAAGACAGAGGGTAGTAGTTGATGGCAAAGTTTCTTCATGGAGTGCCGTCACTAGCGGTGTTCCGCAAGGATCTGTTTTGGGACCATTGCTGTTTGTCATTTTTATAAATGACCTGGAAGAGGGGTTAGAAGGTTGGGTGAGCAAGTTTGCGGATGACACGAAAGTCGGAGGAGTTGTTGACAGTGAGGAAGCATGTGGCAGGTTACAGCAGGATATAGAGAAGCTGCAGAGCTGGGCAGAAAGGTGGCAGATGGAATTCAATGTAGCTAAGTGCGAGGTGATTCACTTTGGGAAGAATAACAAAAAGATGGGGTACTGGGCTAATGGTCGGATACTTGGTAGTGTGGATGAGCAGAGGGATCTTGGTGTCCATGTACACAGATCTCTGAAAGTTGCCACCCAGGTAAATAGTGCGGTGAGGAAGGCATATGGCGTACTGGCTTTTATTGGTAGAGGAATTGAGTTCCGGAGTCCTGAGGTCATGATGCAGTTGTATAAGACTCTGGTACGGCCGCATCTGGAATATTGTGTGCAGTTTTGGTCGCCATACTATAGGAAGGATGTGGAGGCATTGGAACGGGTGCAGAGGAGGTTTACCAGGATGTTGCCTGGTATGGAAGGAAAATCGTATGAGGAAAGACTGAGGCACTTGGGGCTGTTTTCACTAGAGAAAAGAAGGTTTAGGGGTGACTTGATTGAGGTGTACAAGATGATTAGGGGGTTAGATAGGGTCGACAGTATGAACCTTTTCCCGCGTATTGAGTCGGGTATTACAAGGGGGCATAGCTTTAAATTAAGGGGGAGTAGATATAGGACTGATGTTAGGGGTAGGTTCTTCACTCAGCGAGTCGTTAGTTCATGGAATGCCCTGCCAGTAACAGTGGTGGACTCTCCCTCTTTATGGGCATTTAAGAGGGCATTGGATAGGTATATGGAGGATAGTGGGTTAGTGTAGTTTAGGTGGGCTTGGATCGGCGCAACATCGAGGGCCCAAGGGCCTGTACTGCGCTGTATTCTTCTATGTTCTATGTTCTATGTCAGGGGTGGGTTCTTTACCCAAAGAGTGGTGGGGGCATGGAATGCGCTGCCCGTGGGAGTGGTAGAGTCGGAATCATTGGCGACCTTTAAGCGGCATTTGGATAGGTACATGGATGGGTACTTAATCTAGGTTAGAAGTTCGGCATAACATCATGGGCCGAAGGGCCTGTTCTGTGCTGTATTGTTCTATGTTCTATCCTTCACGAGACAACCAATATGCTCCATATACTTAGGTCCTGTAACAATGTTTTCATCTACGCAGTGACCCAGAACAAATTCCGAGAGGAGTTGAAGCAGGTCCTAATTTACCCTTTTACCATTTTCATTGTTGTTTAAAACAAGAAAACACTGTAAAACGCACTCCAGTTACTTTGTTTAAATTTGTGCCATTCAATGTGTAGTACTCTATTTCTCTCAATATAGAGCCAAATTCCCATACTTCAGAGATGCATATATCACACTCCAGTACCCATAGTTCACTGTTCTCAATATTAAACGAACGTTGAACTATATGATGTGCTGCTTCTTTGTTGACATGACAAACTACTCTCTTTGATGAAATGTGAAGAGTCCCACGATCTCTCCCGTTATCTGGTCCTATGATTAGATTGGATTAGATTCCATACAGTATGGAAACAGGCCCTTCAGCCCAACAAGCCCACATCAACCCTCCGAACAGTTGCCCATCCAGATCCATTCCCCTATCCTATATTTACCCTAGACTAATGCACCTAACACTATGGACAATTTAGCATTGCCAATTCACTTGACCTGCCCACTTTGGATGATGGGAGGAAACTGGAGCACCCGGAGTTAATCCACGCAGACACAGAGAGAAGCTGCAAACTCCACACAGTCCCCCGAGGTGGAAATCGAACCCTGGTCCCTGACATTGCGAGGCAGCAGTGCTAACTACTGAGTCACTGGCGACAATGTTTATGCATCATTGAAAATGACTGAAACAATATTCTGCTTATTCTTCAAATTATGTTTCTGAATTCTGTCTCAGCACACATTTGTTGCAATGTTGCATACAATAAGAGAAAAAGTTTACCATTTGTAACATAAGGCTGTACAATCTGAGATCGTTAAGCATATTCTACAAATGAATGTCTAATTTCGTTTTTCCTTTCATTCTTTCTTCATTCTCTTTCTACCTGTTTCTTTCTCTCTATATTGCCTTTTTATTTCCTAGCTTGCTTGCCTTT
Organism: Chiloscyllium plagiosum; assembly: GCF_037043375.1. Lineage (NCBI taxonomy): Eukaryota > Metazoa > Chordata > Chondrichthyes > Orectolobiformes > Hemiscylliidae > Chiloscyllium > Chiloscyllium plagiosum. Next base: position 82,899,111 of record NW_028270156.1, read on the forward strand.
ATTTCTGGCCTTTTCAGTTCATTCGGCCCAAAATGGGCCTGCATAGCCTAAGAAAAGGTGCAGACCAACTCTAATTTCATCTTGCAGCACGTGATGTGAGGCCTTTCACGTTATAATTGAGGTTGTACATGACCAACACAAAGTGAATTCCAATAACCCACTTTTACCAATCATCTTAAAACTGTTGTATTCTAAATTACTGCTCTGCTCAGGCAAATGTATCTTTGCAGTTTACTTTATCTGTGTTCCTCATAATTTGTTGCATCTCAATTAAGTTCACCCTCAGTCTCCTCTGTTCTAAGGGAAACTATTCTAGTTTCTCCAATCATTCCTTGGAACTGCATTCTTCATTTTTGCAATGTCTCAGCTCGCTGTAGTGCAGTTATATATTTCTTGCAATGCAGCGATTTGAATTGTACACAAAACATCACCTACACTTTATTTTTCAGTTCTATTATTACAAGCCTAGTAATGACAGGGGGATGGGAACCGGAGCAACAGATCAGAGGAGAGTGTAGCTGCTGAATGGGCAGAAATAGAATCCAGATAGTCTGTCGAGAAGGATACACAGTTGATAGGGCAATGGGGTGGGTTAAAGTGTGTCTGTTTCAATGTTAGGAGCGTCAGGAATAAGAGTGATGAACTTAGAGCATGGATCTAAGACTTGGAACTTGGAACTGCTATGTTGTGGCCATAACAAAGACATGGATTTCGCAGGGACAAGAATAGTTTCTGAATGTTCCAGAATTTAGATCTTTTAAAAAGAACATGGAGGAGGATAAAAGAGTAGGAGGAGCAGCATTGTTAGAGAGTGCATCACAGCTGCAAAAAGGAGGCTGTTGAGGTGGGGTTGTATACTGAGTCAGTAATGGTAGAAGTCCGTAACAGGAAAGGAGCAGTCACTTCATTGGGTATTAACTACAGACCCCCCCCCCCCCCACCCCAGTAGCAGCAGAGAAGTGGAATAACAGAATCGATAGCAGATCTTGGACAGGTGCAGATGTAACTGAGTTGTTGTTATGGCTGACTTCAACGTCCCCAGTGTTAATTGGAACCTACTTAGTACAGATGGTCTGGACGGAGCTGATTTTGTCAGATGTGTCCAGGAAGGATTGCTGACTTAATATGTAGATAGGCTGACTGGGGGGAGGCCATATTGGATTTGGTGCTCGGCAACGAGCCAGGCCAGGTGTCAGATCTCTCGATGAGAAAGCATTCAGGTGACAATGACCACAACTGCCTCAACTTTACCATAGCAATGGAGAGGGATAGGAGCAGACAGTATGGGAAGGTACTTATTTGGGGGAGGGGAAATTATACTGCTATTTGACAGGAGCTGTAGAATATAAATTGGACACAATTGTTCAACGGAAATTGCAAAACAGAAATGTGGTGGCTGTTTAAGGAGCACTTGCTGCGAGTGTTAGCTAAGTTTGTTCCACTAACATAAGCAAGGAATGGTAAGTTGAAGGAGCCTTGGATGACAAGAGAAGATGAGCTTCTGATCAAGAAGAAGAAGGAAACGTACTTAAAGTTGAGAAAGCAAGGATCTGGCACAACTTTAGAGGATTACGGGGTAGCTAGGAAAGAACTCAAAAATAGACTGAGGAGAGCTAGGAGGGGACATGAAAAAGCCTTGGTGAGAAAGATTAGGGGGAACCCAAAGACTTTCTAAACGTAGGTGAGGTATACAAGAACGATCAGCGCGAGGGTAGGGACAATCAGGGATAATGGAGAGAGCTTGTGCCTGGCATCTGAAGAGGTAGGGGAGGCTCTAAATGAGGTTTTGCTTCCTTCTTGATATTGAGAACACCGGGGACCAGGTTAATAGGCTTGAACAGATTGGTATAAAGAATGTGGATGTGCTGGAAATTCTGGGAAGCATCAAGATAGATAAATCCCGAGGGCTCGACCAAATCTATCCAAGGTTACTACGGGAAGTGAGGAATGAGATTGCTGTGCCTCTGATGATGATCTTTGCATCAGCACTCTCCACAGAAATAGTACTGGAAGATTGGTGGGAGGCGAATGTTGTTCCTCTGTTCAAGAAAGGGAATAGGGATATCCATGGGAATTACAGAAAAAATATTCAACTTTACAGACCTCCTTGTCATGGGCAATGGACCTCATGAACAGGCACGATTCCCCTTCACCACAAATTGCCAGTGGAATGAGAGTCGCCACTCGTCAGTGCCATCTTGTTTTCAATGTTGCCTGCACCACTATGAGTCCTTGCTGGACCTCAAAACCCCACGACGATTCCAAGTGGCAGTTTCTCCTGTCAGAATTGATTCTAAAAAAATTCAGACTCTGGAATTCAGATTTGCCCTCCGATAACATCAAGCTTAAACGTCGCATCTTTCATTTTTAAATCATTCAAGCTGCAGTGTTCACAGATCTCCAGTCTTCTAGTACATCATTGAATTGTGGTGAGCATTAGAAAATGATTCGCGGTACGACACTTATTTCGTGCTTGGCTTCCTTTAAACGTGTGAAGAATCCATCACCCTGTTTATTTACCTACTTTCACAGAGAACATTTCCGATATTTCAGGTCGGACTTTGCATGTTGTATCTAATGATTCACCCCTCTTCATTAACTAGAATGCCTACATCATCCAGGTTTTTGTGAAAACAGAGTCAAAGAGTTAAACACTCATTGGGAATCCCCATCTTCTACATTTAGGTTTGCGATACCCTCTACATCTTAGATCAGCCCCATCGTTTCAATCACCCTGCTGATGTTTGTTAATATGTTTGTTGAAGTACTGATAACATATCTTTGGTTTTTCCTGTCAATGCATTTTTCTATCACTTTGTTGATTTCCTAATTTTCTTTACTTCAATCCTGTACGTTAAAGACTCGGCTAAGCGTTTATCTTTATCCCTTCCCATAATGATGACAAATCTTGTTGAAATCTGATTGCTATCTGCATAAGTCACTCACTGTTATTTCATCCAATTTTCCCAGCTTCATTTTTCTAACATAATACAAAATCCAGAACTGTGCTCCTCTTGTTTGTCTTATTATTTACCTCATGATGAAGAGAAAACCATGTTCTCTTGAATATTCTTTCAAACATTTGGTGCCCTGTGTGTTTTCCACACTCTTTGCAATTCAATTAATATTAGCTTAGTCGAAGGCGATAACTGTTATTTCCTTACTGTTTATTTCTCTCTGTAACGTGACATTGACTTTGAACTTTGACTGTAGTTTTGAGTTGATATAGGGAACAGGTGATAAAAGGAAAAGGATCACACAAGAAACAACATGGCAACACCTGACTAGGATCTGAATGATTGGTTTTGCTTTCCGTTGATTGCCTCTACAGCATGTTTTCTCGAAGACCATCGCCAACCTTATCATCTCAGGAGATTTTCCATCTGTAACCTCCAAACTTAAAGTCCCCCAACCCGGCACCTCGTGTTTCCCTTCTCCCCAAAATTCATAAACCTGACTGCGCCGACCGCCCTTTGTAGCATCTGCAGTCCTCAGTATCTCCAACATGTTTGAATGATATCCTCCACTTCACTTTCGGGCACGTGGAAAAGTTAACAATTTAATAGCTAATTCATCCTTCAAGGAGAAACACGATGGTGTTGTTTACACAAAGAATAATTATCATTCTCTCTGTCCTTAATGTCTTGCTGAAGTTCAATGTAAAATTCTGTTTGCACGTTGGAATGTTTGTATAATTTCAATGATATCAGCCAATAAAATTTGCTTGTTTATGTTAGACGATTTGTTTCATTTTACTTTATTGTGTTGAAAATATCACACCATTCAATAAATAACAGTATATATCCCATGAGCCAAAAAACTAACATTTGTCTAGCGTGTTGAAGATAATAACACGGTCAAACGTGATTTACATCACTGATTATAAAGTTAAGTCCAAAAACACACCTCAAAAAAGAGGCATCAGGAGGGTGACAAAACGTATAATGAAAGTGGTAAGGCTGAAGGAGCATTTTAAAGGATTTCACAAGGTTTCTCAGGCAATGAACGCATTAGAAAAAACTAAACTGTACGAATTCTTTGCAGATTAAAGCAGATACTGCTGATTTACTGGGCTTTCTCATTATTAAGGACACTTATAATTTCACAAACTCCTCGTCCAGTGAGTTGTTCCATTTTCTACAGTCATTTATGATTGGTTGTGACGGAACTTGGCTTTAATTATTTACTACTGCTTCAGCTGTTTAGCTCGCAAGTAATCTTGTTGTGCAGCTTCACGAGATTGACAACGCATTTTAGTTATGCATGGTACTGCACTTGGCAGGCCCTCCTGCACTCTTCAATCAATCAAGATTGAACCCTACCTTGATTGTAAAGGTAAAGTGTAGGGTCTATCGGGCCAATCGGTTGCAGGTTATGTTTGAATACAGCTTGCTCACTGTAGGCTACAGTGCCTTGTGAAAATTCAATTTCGAGTTGCTAGATCTACTTAGATATCCATCCCATTCAGCGCATTGGCAGCACCATACAGCACACGTGAGATATTATCAAAGTGAAGGCAGAACTTTGTCTCCATTAGACTGTGCGGTGGTCAGTCTTTCCAAACTGTCATGGACAGATGAATCTGTGGCAGACTGATTGGTAAGGTGGGGTTAAATATGTTTTCTTCCATCCTGTTGGTTTATTCGTGAACTACTGTGCACTCATTCTATTCAGAAAGTCCTTTTGGATTTCAATGTCTCTGTCAGTAGTGCTGTTGCAGAGCTATACTTGATGTTTTACATTGAAACTTACAAGTCATAGTACTAAAAACAGGTGAACTGAAAGGTTTGGAACACGAAGGGTTAATGCAGACTGTGGCGTGGTGTGCTATTGGGCTGGCTTGCTGTGGGCGGAGCGCTGTGCAACAACTTCGATGGGGAGGTGGAACTTTGACTGCACTTAGCCTCTCGACAGAAGAGGAAACAACATTTGGAACAGTGAGCCCCGCGCACATGGGCGAAAGCAACCAACCATCATTCGTGGGCTTTCACAGACTTTTTTGTACACGTCATCGACATATCACCGAGAATATTAATACTGCAGTGCCTTTTGTTCGGAGAGAGAGAGTGTAGTCACGTCCTGCATTTCGGGGATGCTGCCTCTCCAAAAAAGATTTTGTTTAATAAACTGTTCTTTGACTTGATTCTAAATTTGAGTTTTTATTAATTTAACGTGCAACATCCTCTAAACGCTTCCTATTCCTATCCCGATGCCTTTTAAATGGTGTAATGTACCTACGTTGTCCACTTCTTCTGCCAGCTCGGTCCATACACGCACCACTCTCTGTCTGAAAAACCTGCCCCTCAGTTCCGTTTTCAACCTTTCCACCTCACGCCTTAAAGCTTTGCCCTCTAGTTTTTGACGCCCCTATCATGGGAAAAATAACTTGGCTTTTCACTCTATCAATGCCCCTCATGGTTTTATAAATCCCTTCAGCCTCCAATGATCAAGGGAAAGTCAACCCCAACCAATTCAGCCTCTCTCTACAGCTCAAACATTCCAACCCTGTCAACATTCCTGCAAATCGTTTCTGAACCCCTTCAAGTTTCATAACATCCTTCCTGTAGCAGGGGGATTGGAATTGAATGTTACATTCCAAAAGTAGCCTAACCACTGCCCTGTGAAGCCTCAACGTGACCTCCCAACTCCAGTGCTCGGATCAAAAAATGAAAGCATACCAAACATCTTCTTCACTCTCCTATTTAACTGCGGATCCACTTTCAAGGAATTCTGAATCTGCACTCCAAACTCTGTTTTTTCGGCAACACTCCCGAGGACTTTACCATTAAATACATAAGTCCTGCTCTGATTTGCCTGACAAAGATGGAACATCTCACATCTATCTGAATTAAACTTCATCTGCTACTCCTCCGCCCATCTGACCAAGGTCCATTGTACTCTGAGGCAATCTTATTCGCTGCCCAGTGTACCTTCAATTTTGGTGTCATCCCTCCGTTAATAACATCCAAGTCTCAAATGGGTTTGTTGGAGCAGCAGTGCGTCTGCATACATGGACTTATGGCATCAATGTTAGCAAAACACTTTGAGAGAACGTCTCATAAAGAACACTGTCTCCTTGACCTTGTTCATAGCGGCAGAGACTGCGAGAGCAAGGAAATGTTCAATATGGGATTAGAGAGTGATGTGGGAGAAAGCAGCAGGTCAATGTTTTAGACCAGGGCTGTCCCAGCCTGTCTCTGCCCTTTCCCCACTACCACTGGATCCAGACTGGAATGCACGCAGACACAAAGCTGCAGTTTCAAACACAGAGCAGCCACAACACACGGTTACAACATCAAGTCACACAAGACTTTTGCACAAATTAACACAAGGTCTTTGCACAAAATAATGCAAGTTTGTCCCAGAAATTAACACAAGATGTTTGAACAAATGAACACAAGTTTATTCCACAAATGAACGCAACATTACTGCACACTAAGACAAACATGTAAAGTCAGCAAGCGTAATGATCTTGAGGTATATACAAATGATGATAAATGCATTATACAATCGAGCACAATGTGTTAGCAATTTCACACAAGATTATTGTACAAATAAAGATTTTTTCGACAGAATTTAAGATGATGAAACAAATGTACTTCCAAACAACAAGTCAGGGGATTTTCCAAGGATGTTCTGCTTTTTCATTGATAGCTTCTCTGTCAATTTTAGGAAGAAGCTGCTTAACACAAAATGCTTCCAGCCAGGACAGTGTGAGTTAAAGCGCACACCAACAGCAACATCCCGCTGTGAGACTGTGAATATCACACACAGACACAGACACTGTTTGATCGCCCTCTGCTGGGGATTGTAAATGTTATACACAACCACTCGGAAACTCCTGCAGAATCTCCCCATTTAAATTAAGGTCTCTTTATCGATTCTTCCTGATGGAAATCGTACTCTGCTGCTGCTGCCTGTAGCCTGGAGGAGCTCGACCAGGATAAGGCAGCTGAGATCCGGTCACTCCAGCGAAAACTACAGACTGTGACAGAGCGAGACCTCTTCCATAAGGAACAGGACAGAATGTTGCAGGAAAACCTCCTCCACACGGGACAGCTCCAAATGGAGTTCACCATCCCTCCAGAACGTGTGTTCACCATCCCTCCAGAACGTGTGTTCACCATCCCTCCAGACTTGCCCCTCTCTGAGGATGAAAGATCAGTCCTCAGCAGAGGTCTCACCTTCGTTCCCACACGTTCTCGGGTTAATGAATTCAATACACGGAGTGACACCGAACAATTCTTCCGCCGCCTTCGCCTCCGTGCCTTCTTCTTCAATCAAGACTCTCGCCCACCCTCTGACGACCCCTTCTCCCACCTCCAACACACCCCGTCCACCTGGACACCCCGTGCTGGCCTCCTACCTGCCCTCGACCTCTTCATAGCCAACTGCCGCCGCGATATTAACCGCCACCAGAACTCCCCCACCCCTCCCACCCACTCCAACCTCTCACCCTCGGAACGCGCAGCCCTCCACTCCCTCCGTTCCAACCCCAACCTCACCATCAAACCAGCAGACAAGGGAGGCGCGGTAGTAGTTTGGCGCACCGACCTCTACACCGCTGAGGCCAAACGCCAGCTCGCAGATACCTCCTCCTACCGTCCCCTTGACCATGACCCCACCCCCCACCACCAAACCATCATCTCCCAGACCGTCCATAACCTCATCACCTCGGGGGATCTCCCATCCACCGCCTCCAACCACATAGTCCCACAACCCCGCACCGCCCGTTTCTACCTCCTGCCCAAAATCCACAAACCTGACTGCCCCGGACGACCCATCGTCTCAGCCTGCTCCTGCCCAACCGAACTCATCTAGGCATACCTTGACACCGTCCTGTCCCCCTTAGTCCAAGAACTCCCCACCTACGTTCGTGACACCACCCACGCCCTCCACCTCCTCCAGGATTTCCGCTTCCCCGGTCCCCAACGCCTCATCTTCACCATGGACATCCAGTCCCTGTACACCTCCATCCCCCATCACGAAGGACTCAAAGCACTCCGCTTCTTCCTTTCCCGCCGTACCACCCAGTACCCTTCCACCGACACCCTCCTTCGACTGACCGAACTGGTCCTCACCCTGAACAACGTTTCTTTCCAATCCTCCCACTTTCTCCAAACAAAAGGAGTTGCCATGGGCACCCGCATGGGCCCCAGCTATGCCTGCCTCTTCGTAGGGTATGTGGAACAATCCATCTTCCGCAACTACACTGGCCCCACCCCCCATCTTTTCCTTCGCTACATTGATGACTGTATCGGCGCTACCTCGTGCTCCCACGAGGAGGTTGAACAGTTCATCCACTACACTAACACCTTCCACCCCGACCTCAAATTCACCTGGACAGTCTCGGACTCCTCCCTCCCCTTCCTAGACCTTTCTGTTTCTATCTCAGGCGACCGAATCAACACGGACATCTACTACAAACCAACCGACTCCCACAGCTACCTGGACTACACCTCCTCCCATCCTGCCCCCTGTAAAAACGCCATCCCATTCTCCCAATTCCTTCGTCTCCGCCGCATCTGCTCCCAGGAGGACCAGTTCAAAATACGTACAACACAGATGGCCTCCTTCTTCAAGGACCGCAATTTACCCCCCGACGTGGTCGACAGTGCCCTCCACCGCATCTCCTCCACTTCCCGCTCCTCCGCCCTTGAGCCCCGCCCCTCCAACCGCCACCAGGACAGAACCCCACTGGTCCTCACCTACCACCCCACCAATCTCCATTTACAGCGCATCATCCGCCGTCACTTCCGCCACCTCCAAACAGACCCCAGCACCAAGGATATATTTCCCTCCCCTCCCCTATCAGCTTTCCGTAGAGACCACTCCCTCCGCGACTCCCTTGTCAGATCCACACCCCCCACCGACCCAACCTCCACTCCCGGCACCTTCCCTTGCAACCGCAGGAGGTGCAACACTTGCGCCCACACCTCCTCCCTCACTTCTCTCCAAGGCCCCAAAGGAAAATTCCATATCCGCCACAGATTCACCTGCACCTCCACCCACATCATCTACTGCATCCGCTGCAGCCGGTGTGGCCTCCTCTATATTGGGGAGACAGGCCGCCTACTTGCGGAGCGATTCAGAGAGCACCTCTGGGCCACCCGGACGAACCAACCCAACCACCCTGTAGCACAGCATTTCAACTCCCCCTCCCACTCCACCGAGGATATGCAGGTCATTGGACTCATCCACCGCCAAACCACAACAACCCGACGGTCGGAGGAGGAGCGTCTTATCTTCCGAATGGGAACCCTCCAACCGCAGGGGATGAACTTGGACTTCACCAGTTTCTTCATCCCCCCTCCACCCACCTTGTCTCAGCCGGATCCCTCCAGCCCGGCACCGCCTTCCTGACCTGCAGTCTTCTTCTTGACTTCTCCGCCTCCATCCTACTCCGACCTATCACCCTCACCTTGACCTCTTTCCACCTATCAAATTTCCAATGCCCCTCCTCCAAGTCCCTCCTCCCTACCTTTTATCTTCTCCTGCTGAACACTCTCTGCTCATTCCTGAAGAAGGGCCTGTGCCGAAACGTCGAATCTCCTGTTCCCTGGATGCTGCCTGACCTGCTGTGCTGTTCCAGCAATAAAGTTTCAACTTTGATCTCCAGCATCTGCAGTCCTCACTTTCTCCCCAAATGGAAAGAGCCCATTCCAGTGAGAGGAGGGCTATTGGGGTCCGGGTAGCAGCCTCAGGACACAGTGACAAGCTGGAAGGGGAGTGTATGGAGCTCCAAGCAACTGCATGGTTTCGACACGCCTGCAACACTGAGCAATACACATCAGGCTCTAGTAGGAAGGGCCAGGATCAAATACAATCCCGAGGGAACCAGGTCTGTGTCCAGAATGGCATAAAGTGGGCCTCTGGGGTCCTGCCTCCCCAGGGAGATAGGGAGAGGCCCCACACTGACACATCCAAACCCACCCACAGATGGGGACCCCCTGCTGTCTTTCTCCCAGACAATTGTACCTCTAGCCCCCACCCCAGACACACCGCCCAAACCAGATTCCATGAATCCTGTTGTTACCCAGCATCAAACTGCTGATGGTCACATGACACACCCAACACACATTGCAGCCATCCAGCTGGTGGGCAGCACCAGAAAGGGCTCTCTCTTTCATTTCTCCTCAGACCCAAATACGTTTTTGGATGAGAACTTCCAATGAGAACATGTCCAGATGTTCAATAACATTCACCACAGATTAATACTAATTATAATCACAGCATCAGGGGTACAGTTACCGGAGTGGTGTCCTTACCCATTAAAATGAGTACATTGCCATCTGACCCACAGGAGACTGGGATGAGGGACATGGAAATATGAGGGAAGACCCAGACCAGCGGTTAACACAAAAGGGAAGGGAACTCTTTAATGATCTAGCCACAGCACACGGGGCAGGACTGTCACCGGTCAGTATCCTTGACTTGGCTGATTGGGTGAATAAACTCATGATCCTGACCCAACAAGTAACTGAGCCCAAGAGGGACTGAACACAAACAATCATCTGGAGACTATGGGACAGCCAGTGGAGAATCAGGCTTGACATCACTTACTGACTATTCTGGAGGGTCACTCCAAGAGAATTAATCAGATCATTAAGGGCCCAATCAGGGATGACTGTGGGCAGGAAAACTCCACCCTGTGCAGTATCTATGGTAACAGGATGATGGAACAGCTGAGGCGGGGGGGGGGGACCTCAGGCAGGCTGGCCAAGAGAAAGGCCCGTCCTGGATTAGTAACAAACAGCGTGACCATTTGTTCCAGGAGAAGGCCCACATGACCATATCTCACTGTCAGTCACAGCAGCTCACCAAGGTCTGGTTTAATGACAGTTGCAAGCACACTCTCAGTGGGCTTGGTGCCAGGGATTCCAATTATCCCGAGTGACACAGTTGGGATGAGGACCATTGAAGTCGAAAATATTGGAATTATAATTTTAAAAAAGTATACAAAGATAATTTACAATCCAGGATCAGGCCTTTCGGCCCTCAAATCCTGAGCCGATGCATGTGGATGGGTTCCCATGACACCCTCCCATATGCTGTGGAGAGACAGCGAACATTGACAGGGACCAGCCTGAAGTAAATGCGAAAGAACACGAGTTGGACTTGTTGGGCCAACTGGCCTGTTCCCACCTTGCAGGTATTCTATGATTCTATGATACCATCACGTACCCACAGCCTGTCATCCATGAATTTGTCTCCTCTCATATCAAGCTGTGATCCTAACTGCCCTCTCCTTGATATATCTTGGGACAACAGAGAAATGATTGACAATGTTTCAAACTATTACCTGATTCTCCTGATTGGCCAGCAGTGTGGAAAGTTCCAAAAAACATCCGACAAAGTAGAACAACAGGAGTCACCTGCAGACAGGTGCCTCGAATTCTTTGGAGGCCTCCCGAGGAGACCAGCACAGCAAGAGGCAGAGATCAGCTGACTATCCAGAGAGAGAGAGTGGGAGAGAGAGGGAGGTAAAGAGTGGGAGGGAGAGGGAGGGGGAGAGCGGGGGGAGAGAAGGAGGGAGGGCTGAAGGAGGGAAGGGGAGAGAGCGGTGGTGAGAGAGAGCAACAGAGGTTGGGAGATAGAGAGGGAGGGAGAGAGAGTTTGAGGGGATAGAGAGAGGAAAAGTGGGAGAGAGAGAGAGGAAGGAGCGAAAAAGAGAGGAGGAGAGAGAAAGGGAGACAGGGAGAGAGGGAGGAAGAGAGAGACGGCTAGAGGAGGTGAGGGGGAGAGAGAGGGAGAGCGCGCGGGAGAGAGAGGAAGAGAGAGGGAGGGAGAGAGAGACAGAGGGGGAGAGAGAGGGGAGAGGGTGTGGGAGAGAGAAAGGGAGGGTGAGGGACGCAGAGAGGGAGGGAGAGATAGGGTGGGAGAAAGAGAGAGAGAGGGGAGATAGAGAGAGGGGTTGGGAGAGAGGGAGAGAGAGTGGGAGGGAGAGAGGAGTGGAGGGAGTGGGTGAGAGGGGAGAAAGAGAGGGGAGAGAGAGAGAACATAGAACTTAGAATAGTACAGCACAGAACAGGTCCTTCAGTCCACGATGTTGTGCTGACCTTTGATCCTCATGTATGCACCCTCAAATTTCTGTGACCATACGCATGTCCAGCAGTCTCTCAAACATCCCAAATGACCATGCTTCCACAACTGCTGCTGGCAACGCATTCCATGCTCTCACAACTCTCTGTGTAAAGAACCCGCCTCTGACATCCCCTCTATACTTTCCTCCAATCAGCTTAAATCTATGACCCCTCGTGTTAGCCAATTCTGCACTGGGAAAAAAGTCTCTGGCTATCGACTCTATCTATGCCTCTCATTATCTTGGATACCTCAATTAGGTTCCCTCTCCTCCTCCTTTTCTCCAATGAAAAAATGTCCGAGCTCAGTCAGCTTCTCCTCATAAGTTAAGCCCTCCAATCCAGGCAGCATCCTGGTAAACCTCCTCTGAACCCTCTCCAAAGCATCCACATCTTTCCTATATTAGGGCGACCAGAACTGTACGCAGTATTCCATGTGCGGTCTAACCAAAGTTTTATAGAGCTGCAACAAGATCTCACGACTCTTAAACTCAATCCCCCTGTTAATGAAAGCCAAAAGACCGTATGCTTCGTTCCTCCACATTGCCAAGAATCGTTTCTTTAATCCTGTACTCAGCTTTCAATTTCGACTTCCAAAATGCATCACCTCGCATTTATTCAGGTTGAACTACATTTGTCACCTCTCAGCCCATCTCTGCATTCTGTCAATGTCCCGCTGCAGGCTACAACAGCCCTCTATACTGTCAACGACACCTCCAACTTTTGTGAAGGGGAGAGAGGGGGGGAAGAGAGAGGGAGGGAGAGGGATGGGTGAGAGTGGGAGAGAGGGGAGAGAGAGGGTGAGAGTGAGGGGAGAGTGGGAGATAGAGAGTGGGAGGGAAAGTGAGGGGGAGAGTGGGGGAGAGAGGGAGAGAGGGGAAAGGAGGTGAGGGGGAGAGAGGAGTGGTGGGAGAGAGAGATTGGGGGTTGGGAGAGAGGGAGGGAGAGAGAAATTAGGAAAGAGGGAGAGAGAGTGAGAGGGAGGGAGAAGGAGAGAGGGGAGGAGAGAGAGGGGCTGGGAGAGAGGGGTAGAGAGGGAGGGAGAGATATAGGGAGGGGGAGAGAAAGATTGGGAGAGAGAGGAAGTGTGAGGGAGTTTGAGGGGATAGAGAGAGGAAAAGTGGGAGAGAGAGAGGAAGGAGAGAAAAAGAGAGAGGGGGAGAGAGAAAGGGAGACAAGGAGAGAGGGAGAGAGAGACGGGGAGGGGGTGAGGGGAGAGAGTGCGGGTGAGAAGGAGAGAGAGTGGGAGGAAGAGAGAGACAGAGGGGGAGAGGGGGGAGAGTGAGAAGGGGACAGAGAGGGAGGAGAGAAGGGGCGAGGAAGAGAGGTTGGGGTGAGAGAGGGGGAGCGATAGTGGGGAGAGAGAGGGAGGGAGAGAGAGTTTGAGGGGATAGAGAGAGGAAAAGTGGGAGAGAGAGAGGAAGGAGAGAAAAAGAGAGTAGGAGAGAGAAAGGGAGACAGGGAGAGAGGGAGGGAGAGAGAGACGGCTAGAGGGGGTGAGGGGGAGAGAGGGAGAGCGCGTGGGAGAGAGAGGAAGAGAGAGAGAGGGAGAGAGAGACAGAGGGGGAGAGAGATGGGAGAAGGTGTGGGAGAGAGAGGGAGGGTGAGGGACGGTGAGAGGGAGGGAGAGATAGAGTGAGAGAAGGAGAGAGAGGGGAGTTAGAGAGAGGGGTTGGGACAGAGGGGGAGAGAGAGGTGGGAGAGAGGAGTGGAGGGAGTGGGAAGAGAGGGGGTGAGAGAGAGAGGGCAAAGAGGGGGAAGGAGAGCATGGGAGGGAGCGGCCAGTAACAGAGTGGGAGAGAGAGTGGGAGGGAGAGAGAGAGGGAAAGAGGGGAAGTGAGAGGGGGAAGAAAGAGGTAGGGAGGGAGAGAGTGGATAGAGTGGTAGAAAGGGGGGAGAGGGGGAGAGAGAGGGAGAAAGGGGAGAGAGGGAAGGAGGGGAGGAGGAGAGGGGGTGGTGGGAGAGAGAGAATGGGGGTTGCGAGAGAGAGAGAGGGAGGGAGAGAGAGATTGGGATAGAGAGAGGGAGGAAGGGAGAGGGAGAGAGTGGGAGAGAGGGAGGGAGAGTGAGATAGGGAGGGGAGGAGAGAGATTGGGAGAGAGAGAGAGGGATAGAGAGGGACTTTGAGGGGATAGAGAGAGAAAACGTGGGAGAGAGAGGAAGGAGAGTAAAAAAGAGGGGGAGAGTGAAAGGGAAACAGGGAGAGAGGGAGAGAGCGCGGTTAAGAGGGAGAGCGGGAGGGAGAGAGAGAGACAGAGGAACAGAGAGGGGGAGAGTGAGGAGGGGACAGAGAGGGAGGAGTGAGAGGGAGGAGAGAGGAAGCGAGGTAGAGAGGGTAGGGAGGTAGAAGGGGAGAGAGAGAGGAAGAGAGAGAGGGGGAGAGAGAGAGGGGAGAGGGTGTGGGAGAGAGAGGAGGGAGACGGACAGTGAGACGGAGGGAGAAGGAGAGAGAGGGGAGACAGAGAGAGGGGTTGGGAGAAAGGGTGAGAGAGGGGTTGGGAGAGAGTGAGGGAAAGAGGGAGGGTGAAAGGGATGGAGGGAGTGGGGGAGAGAGGGGGAGAGAGAGAGGAGGAGGTAGAGGGAGGGAGAGCGAGGGAGGGAGCGAGAGAGAATGGGAGAGAGAGAGAGTGAGAGGGAGTTTGAGGCGATAGATAGAGGAAACGCGGGAGAGAGAGAGGAAGGAGAGAAAGGGGGAGAGAGAGAGAGACAGGGAGAGGGTGTGGGGGGAGAGAGAGGGAGAGAGTGTGCGTGAGAAAGAGAGAGAGGGAGGAAGAGAGAGGCAGAAGGGGAGGGGGAGAGTGAGCAGGGGACAGAGAGGGAAGAGAGAGGGACGAGAGAGAGGGAAGACAGAGGGGCGAAGTAGAGAGGTTGGGGAGACAGAGGGGGAGAGAGAGGAGGGAGAGAGAGGGAGGGAGAGAGAGGGAAGAGGTTGTGGGAGAGAGAGAGGGAGGGAGAGGGACGATGAGAGGGAGGGAGAGATAGTGTGGGAGAAGGGAAGAGAGGGGAGATAGAGAGGGGGTAGGGAGAGAGGGGAGAGAGAGAGGGGTTGGGAGAGAGGGAGGTAGAGAGGGGTGGAGGGAGAGGGGGAGAGAGGGATGCGAGAGAGGGGAGAGAGAGGGAGGGAGAGCGTGGGAGGGAGAGGGATGTAAGAGAGAGGGAGAGAGAGTGGGAGTGTGAGAGAGAGGGAGAGAGGGGGAGTGAGAGGGGGAGAGAGAGGTAGGGAGAGAGAGAGAGGGAGAGGGAGTGGATAGAGTGGTAGAAAGAGTGGGAGAGAGAGGGGAGAGAGAGGGAGGGAGAGAGAGGGGGAGAGAGAGGGAGGGAGAGAGTGGGAGGGAGAGGGTGGGAGAGTAAGGAGGAGAGCGGGAAAAGAGAGGGGGCGAGAGGGAAGGATGGGGAAAGGAGGGAAGGGGAGAGAGGGGTGGTGGGAGAAAGAGAATAGGGGTTGCGAGAGAGAGATGGAGGGAGAGATTGTGAGAGAGAGGGAGGGAGGGAGAGAGAGGGAGGGAGAAGGAGAGAGAGGGGAGGAGAGAGAGGGGTGGGATAGTGGGAGAGAGGGAGGGAGAGAGAGAGACTGGGAGGGGAGAGAGAGATTGGGAGAGAGAGAGATAGAGAGGGAGTTTGAGGGGATAGAGAGGAAACGTGTGAGAGAGAGAGGAAGGAGAATAAAAAGAGGGGGAGAGAGAAATGGAAACAGGGAGAGAGAGAGACGGGGAAAGGGGATTCGGGGAGAGAGAGGGAGAGAGCGCGGGTGAGAGGGAGAGAGAGGGAGGGAGAGAGAGACAGAGGGGCAGTGGGGGGAGAGTAAGGAGGGGACAGAGAGGGAGGAGAGGGAGGAGGGGGGAGGTAGAGAGGGTAGGGAGGAAGAGGGGAGAGAGAGGGGAGAGGGAGAGGGAGGGAGAGGGATAGTGAGAGGGAGGGTGAAGGAGAGAGAGAGGGGAGATAGAGAGAGGGGTTGGGAGAGAGGGAGAGAGAGGGGTTGGGAGAGAGGGAGGGTGAGAGGAATGGAGGGAGTTGGGGAGAGAGGGGAGAGAGATAGGGGAGAGAGAGGGAGGGAGGGAGAGCGAGGGAGGGAGAGGGAGGGTAAAGAGTGGGAGAGAGTGGGAGGGAGAGAGAGCGAGAGAGAGGGGAGAGAGGGGCGAGCTCACCAAGCTTCAGAAACACATCATGGGGATCTTCAAGCTCTCGGCCATGGTTTTGCAGAATGTTATAAATAAAATAGGAATAGAGCTGGGTGATGGTCCTGGGAACTTGCTACTGTTTCCTGTCCTTTTTTGTGATAAAGGGACCCAGTGACAGACAGATGATCCAGCAGTACGAAGGGCTGTAGCACATGGTGTACTCCAACT
Source organism: Chiloscyllium plagiosum (assembly GCF_037043375.1). Lineage (NCBI taxonomy): Eukaryota > Metazoa > Chordata > Chondrichthyes > Orectolobiformes > Hemiscylliidae > Chiloscyllium > Chiloscyllium plagiosum. The sequence continues at coordinate 82,915,537 of NW_028270156.1, forward strand.
GTTTGAAAACAGTTGCTGTCACTGTCTGATCCTCAAAAAACCCGATGATGTTTGTCTCTCCACTCTTCACGATTGCGGCCTCTTACCAGCTGTTCATTTTCTATAAATGTCGGATCTCATGCAATAGAGAAGAGCAATAACTCTGTGCATCGATCAGCCAGCTAGAAACTGTTGAAGTTCTTATTCATTCGGACAGTGTTCACTCAGTTCTCAGTTTGTACCTGATGTATCTCCTTGTGTTTCTGCTGAACACCATCAAAACTGGATTAGAGAGAAAGTGGTTCTCAATGTTAGCTGTTGTGTCATTACATCAATTTCTCAAAACCATTTCATGATTTAACATTTACTATTGAGTTAAATATTCCAGATTTTGTTTCCAGTTTCAATCAACTTGTGTGAGGCAATTGAACCTACTAACAGAAACACTTGAAAATGGACAATGATCAAGAAATGTTGCAATAATCAGCTGCTATTACTTTGTACTCAACATAAAGATTTCAGCGGTGGTGATATTTTCCCTCGAATCTTTAATACCTATCCACCCCGTATTCCAGGCATCTTATTGTAAATTAACACATGGCCCTAACAATGCTATAGCAGATATGAACAAGGACACAACGGGTCCCTCAAACTGTGCTGCTATTTAGTAAGACCATGTCTGAGTCATTCTCAGGTTGTCAAGCTGTGACCAGAAGGATCAGTGCTTGGGCCCTGCTGTGGGGAATGATTGTAACATTTCCAAATTTGCAGATGAAGTAAAACTTTGTAGGATTACAAATATTGAGGAAGATGCCAAGAGGCTTGGTGGACTTGGAAAGGCTGAGTGAGTGAGAAGAGCATGGGAGATGGAACACAATGTGAATGAGTATGTGGTTATCCCCTTCGCCTGGAGGTTTGACGCTGCAGAGCATTTCGTAAATGGTAGAAATGTCAGGATCCAAAAGGACCCTGTTGCAGTTGTATAAGACTCTGGTGCGGCCGCATCTGGAGTATTGTGTGCAGTTTTGGTCGCCATACTATAGGAAGGATGTGGAGGCACTGGAACGGGTGCAGAGGAGGTTTACCACGATGTTGCCTGGTATGGTAGGAAGATCGTATGAGGAAAGGCTGAGGCACTTGGGGCTGTTTTCATTGGAGAAAAGAAGGTTTAGGGGTGACTTGATAGAGGTGTACAAGATGATTAGGGGTTTAGATAGGGTTGACCATGAAAACCTTTTTCCACGTATGGAGTCAGCTATTACAAGGGGGCATAGCTTTAAATTAAGGGGTGGTAAGTATAGGACAGATGTTAGGGGTAGATTCTTTACTCAGCGCGTTGTGAGTTCATGGAATGCCCTGCCAGTAGCAGTGGTGGACTCTCCCTCTTTCTGGGCATTTAAACGGGCATTGGATAGGGATATATCCTCCCAACGGGGAGGATAGTGGGCTAGTGTAGGTTAGGTGGGCTTGGATCGGCGCAACATCGAGGGCCAAAGGGCCTGTACTGCGCTGTATTTTTCCATGTTTTATGTTCTATTCCTGTTCACAAGGCACTGATCGTTCGCATGCAGGCGCAGAAAGCAATTCAGAAAGCAAATTGTATGTTAGCTATTGGGAGTTTTGTTTATATAGCCGAGATCTCACCTGGAGCATCTCTCCTCAATGAGAGATTGAGGAGACTGGGCATGTTTTCTCTGGAGATTAGATGAATGAACAATGTTCTCAGAATATTTCAACAATCTTAAAATGGGAAAGACAGAGTAGATGCAGAAAGCACCCACCAACTACAAGGCACAAATCGTGAATGAAACATTCTCCAACCTTGTCTGGATGAGCTAAACTCAAACAACTTGATATCTGACATATCAAATCACCATTCTATTTTGCACCTCATCCACCACCTTTGAAATTCACTCCCTTCACCAGCAACACCCAGTGGCAGCAGTGGGATCGCTGCAATAATTTATCAAGGCTCCTTAGACAGCCCCTTCCAAACCTGTAACTTCGATCACAGTGGAGGACAAGGGCATCAGATAAATGGAACCATCTGCAAAATCCTGTCCAAGTAATACACTATTAAGGCTTGGAATGAGATTGCTATCCCTTCACTGTTGCTCAGTCAAATTAGTGCTTGGCGACTAGGAGCAGTCGCCATCAAGCAGCTGCTTTCTTTAGAGTCCAAGAAGATGGCGAAACACCAAGAGGAAGAGCTACACAACAGATGAACAGAAGATTGTTACCATAAACCACATTGATCAATATGCCTGTGTGTTCTTCGAGAGCAGTAAACTATTCTCAACTGGCACAGATCATACAGTTTTTCTCTACACATCATAACTGAACAGTATCTGTGTCACAAACTTAAAACACTTACTTAAAATGACTTATAGTTCTCAGTCACTTTGTGACTCCAAAACTTTCCTTTCATACACCACTCTCACTCCTACTCCTTTGCTCCCATATACATCCAATCTCTATCCCTATCAAGGTGCCCTCCTTTCTCTCAGGTGCCTCAGGAAGACCACACAACCATATCGACAGCAGTCCTTCAAAGGGCAAGCGCCTGGATGTGGAGAGTTACACTCAACCACTCACTGCCTCACAGCTTCCCCCTGCTCGCTAAATCCCAGGCCCCAGCCCACAGCCCTGCCAGAGTTCTATCATCCTCCGACACCTCCCCCTCACTGAGGATGAACGATCAGTCCTCAGTAAAGGTCTCATCTTCATCCCACTACGTTCCCTTGTCAATGAATTCCATATGTGTTGTGATATCGAACTTCTGCCAGCTCTGTGCTTACTTTTTCACCGTGACTCCCACCACCCTCCAAGGATCCCATCCACTTAGAAACCCTGTACTGATCTGTTACCCACCTCCCCAACCACTATCTCCAACTGCTGCTGTGACATTGACCGCCTCAACCTGTCCACCCGCCCCCACCCACTGCAACCTCTCACCCTCACAAAGCTCAGCCCTCGACTACTTTCACTCCAACCCCAACCGCACCATCAAACCAGAGGACAAGGGAGAGGGGCGCAGTGGTAGTTTGGTGCACTGGCCTCCAAACGGCTGAAGCTAGGTGTCAACTCACAGACACCTCTTCCTACTTCCCCCTCGACCATGATCTCACGTCCATCACCAAACCATCATTTCGAAAACCATCTACAACCTCAGCACCTCAGTGGATCTCCCATACACAGCCTCCGACCTCATAATCTAGGAACCCTGCACCACCCGGTTCTACCTCCGACGCAAGGTCCACAAGCCTGACTGCTCCATTCTACCCATCATCTCCACCTGTTCCTGACCCACCAAACTTATCTCTTCACATCTCAACACCATTCTGTCCCCCTTGGTTCAGGAGATCTCCACACACATTTGCGACACAACTACACCCTCCACTTGCTTCATGACTTTCGGTTCCCAGTCCCCATTGCCTCATCTTCACCATGGACATCCAGTACCTATACATGTCCTTCCACCACGGCGAAGGCCTCCAAGCTCTTTGTATCCTTCTCTCCTCCCGACCGAAACAGCCTCCCCCAACACACTCATTCGACTGGTGGAACTGGTCTTCAATCACAGTAACTTTTCTTTCGAATCGTCCCACTTCCTTCAGATATGGGCACCTGCATGGACCCCAACTGTGCCCGCCTTTTCTTCGGATATGTGGAACAGTCCATCTTCAGCAGCTACACTGGCACCACTCCCCACCTTTTCCTCCACTGTATTGACGACTGTACCGGCGCCACATTGTGCTCCCATGAGGAGGTTGAACAGTTCAACAGCTTCACTAACACATTTCACCCTGACCTGGACCATCTCGGACACCTCCCTCCCCTTCCTGGACCTCTCCCTCTACATCTCTGGTGACCAACGCAACATAGACTCTATTCCAAACTCACCGACTCCCACAGCTACCTGGACTACTTCTCTTCCCAGCACCCACCCCACCTATAAAAACGTGAACCTTTACTCCCAATTCCTCTGCCCACGCTATACCTGTTCCCAGGAGGAGCAATTCCACTCTAGGACACCCGAGATGGCCTCCTATTTCAAGAACTGCAATTTCCCCTCTCATGTGATCAACCATGCACTCCAGCACAATTCCTCCACTTCCTGAACCTCTGCCCTTGAACACTATCCCTCTAAACGTAACAATGATTGAACCCCTCTGGTCCTCACTTTCATCCCCACTGATCTCCGGATACAGGGTGTTATCCTCCACCATTTCCACCACCTACAATCAGACCCCACCACCAGAGATATATTTCCTTCCCCACCTCTATCAGCATTCTGCAGAGACCATTCCCCCCACAACTCATTTATTAAGGCGACGTTTCCCCTCTACTGACCATCCTCACCCGGCACCTTCACTTGCCACCCCAAGAGGTGTACAATCTGTGCTCACACCTCTCTGCTCATCCCCATCCAAGCCCTCAAAGGATATTTTCACATCCAGCAAAAATTTTCCTGCATATTCAAACATCTCATCTACTGTGTCCGTTGCTCTCGATGTGGTCTCCTCTACCTCAGAGAAACAGGACGCCAACTCGTGGAAAGTTTCAGGAAACATCTCTGGGACACTTGCACCCAACAACCCCACCACCCTATGGCCGACCATTTCAACTCTCCCTCCCACTCCGCCAAGGACAAGCAAGTCCTGGGCCTCCTCTATCACCAACTCCAAGCCACCTGACGCCTGTAGGACGAAAGCTTCATCTTCCACGTTTGGATGCTTCAACACATGGCATCAACATCGACTTCATTGGTTTCTAATCTCCCCTCCCCTCACCTGATCCCAGATCACAACCCTCCAACGCAGCACTGCTCCCTTGACCTGTCCGACCTGTCCATCTTCATTCCCACCTATCTGCTCCCCCTCTGCTCCGATCTATCACTATCAGCCCCCACCTGCATATGACTAACACCTTCCCAGCTACCTTCCCCCCACTGCCATCCCCACCCTCCTATTTATCTCTCAGTCCCCTTTCCCCAATTCCCATAGTTTTGATGAAGGGCTTATGCCCGAAACGCTGACCCTCCTGCTCCTCGGATGCTGCCTGACTGACTATGCTTTTTATCATATTTAAATTCCATCTGCTACGTCTCAGCCCCTTGGCCCATCTGATTAAGATCCCGTTGTAATCTGGAGTAACCTTCTTCGCTCTCCACTACACCACCAATTTTGGTTTCATCTGCAACCTTAGCAATAATATATCCTATGTTCACATCCAAATCATGTATATAAATGAAAAAAAGAGTGGATCCAGCACCAATCCTTGTGGCACCCCGCTGGTCACAGGTCTCCAGGCTGAAAGGCAACCTTCCACTACCACCCTCTGTCTCCACCTTTCGAGCCAGTTCTGTATCCAAATGGCCAATTATCCATGTGATCTAACCTTGCAAATCAGTCCTTATTGGATCATTCCAATTTGGGTTTGGGATTGTAGGCAGCAAGTAAGAGGTGTTAGTGTCTTTTGTTTTCGGAGTTGGATTCGGTTGGTTTAAACAGGGCTTGGTGCAGTAATGGATCTTTCAGTTACTAAGAGTTTTCTGGGGGTGGACGAAGTGTCTTTGGGGGTTTTACAGAAGGTGAGCAAGGCAAAGCTGTTAGAACTGGCAGATAAGGCGGAGTTAAGGTCAACTGCATCTGTGATATAAGGAAGATAATTTCAGTAATAGTTCTACATTTACATTTGCTGGAATTGCCATCAGAATCTCTGGAAGTGGTTGGATTTCAATTGGAGATGAGGCAGCTAGAACATGGAAAAGAATAGAAATAGTTTAAATTACAATTAAAAGCAGACGAAAGAGAAAAAAAATGCAAGTTGCTCTTGCAGAAACAAATCAAAAGGAAAGAAAGGGTCGAGGAGAAGAAAAAGAAAAGGACAGAATCGCTTTGGCAGATAAAAAAAGGAAAAGAGAGAGAATAAAGGGAGAAAGAGAGAGAGTTTGATCTTTAGAAACTGGCACTTAGACAGGAAAGTTAGTTCAAAAATATGGAGATGAAGGTACAAGGTATGCGTAAAGAGGAGAATAGTGAGGGTTTGCAAACATATCACAGCCAAGGGCTTGATATTGTTTAAATATCTCCAAGCATTGCCTTAATTTGAGGAGAAAGATTTAGAGTCTTTTTTGTCTCATTTGAGAAAGTGGCTAAAGAAATGAAGAAGCCAGTGACCATGTGGGTTTTGTTGATCCGAGAAAATCTGGTATGTAGAGCTAGTGAGGTATTTGCCTCACTATTAGAGGTGGTATCTGGTGAATATGAAGAGGTGAACAAAGACATTTTAAGCGTATCTGAGCTGGTGCCAGAAGCCTACAGACAATGTTTCAGGAATCCAAGGAGGGGCCCTGGTCAAAGATACATTGAGTTTGAAAGAATCAAACAAAGCAATTTTGATAGGTGAATAAAGACATGAAAAACGGATCAAACATATGGCACTCTTAGACAATTATTTTGCAGGAGTTAGAAAATTCACTTCCTGACGGAGTGAGAGCTCATGTGGAAGAGCAGAGAGTGAAAATGGCAAGGTTAGCAGCTGAAATGGCTAACAATTATGAGTTGGGTCATAAATCAAAGTTTGGCTTCTAACATTAATTTCAATCTGTGAGGGATAGAAATTATGGAAAAGGGAACACCTCATGTGGTAAGGGAATATTAAATCTCAGTGAAGATCATAAGGAAACCCTTGAAGTGGAAAGAGAAGTTAAAAAGCTCTGGTGTTTTGACCACAATAAAGTAGGCCACATGAAATCACAGTGTTGTTGGGTAAGGAGAAGCACTGGGATGACGAATGTGGGAAAAGTGGATAAACCAGTGAATTTTGTTGGAGTGTTAAAGGCAAGCACAGTGGAAGCTTAAAAGCTGCACCATAATGTACAACCTGGTCAGAGTTTGGTTAAGGTGAATGTGCCAGATCTTAACCCATTTACTTGCAAAGGTAAAGTTTACTCACACAGCTCAGGAGCAGCAGGTTAGAGCACTAAGAGATACAGGGTCATCTCAATATTTGATGTCCAGAGATGAGGAGATATGTAACTCACATTATTGCCAGAAAAAAAGTGCTAGTCCGTGGAATTTATGACGAGTGAGGTTAGAGTGTCCAGTGAAAAGTGGGGAAGTAGTGGTAGGAGGAGTGGATGACCTCTTGACACCAGGAATATAATTTGTCCTTGCTAACTATACAGCTGGGTCACAGGGAGGAGTGCTGCCACAAAGTCGCCAGGTGAAGAAATCACATAATACAAATAAGGGAGTTGAAGTTGAATTATTACAGACCGTGTTTGATCAAATGGTTAAGACAAAACAAATTATAGGGGAGTTTCACATACCATCAACGAAGACAGAGTTACTACGCTTCCTGGGATTTGCCGGACGTTCGCACTGAATTTTTGCAATTGGTGAAATTATTCAATTACTGCAGAAATGCAGGAAGTTTCAATGGAAGGCAGACTGTCAGAATGCATTTGACAGTCTGAAAGCTGCATTAACCCCTATCCCAGTATTAGCCCCACCTAATTATGCAAAGCCAATCAAGGTGGCTTTTGGTGTAAGTGATGTGGGTGTTAGTGCTTACTCTTATAAGAAGACGACGGGAAAATAGAAAGACCTACTGGAAGTTTCTCCAGGAGATTGGACATACATTAACAGAAATATTCCACAATTGAGAAGGAGACCTTGAGGTTGGTGTTGGCATAACAACATTTCAACACTTACGTTGCTAGTAATGTGTCTGAGGCAATCATATATATTGATCATAATCCATTGAAGCTTTTGGAGCGTTGGGTAGGAAAATATCAAACGAATTTCATATGGTATCCGACAAGACTGTAAGATTGAGAAAACATGACTGCTATAGTGCCAGAGGTTAGAGCAATACAGAAGAATGAGTCAACAACAATAACAACAAAAAACAGACATTGCAGGAAAAGCTCAGCAGGTCTGGCAGCATCTGTGGAGAGAAACCACAGTTAACGATTCAGATCCAGTAAATGAAGCTGAAAGGTTCAATAAAATGTCCTGCAGACGTATTTTGTTGACTCATATAATATTTTTGGTAATGATCAATCTTCCAGCAAGGTTAGGACAAGTTGTGGGGCATGGCTACATTAATTTATTATTTGCACGTTAATAAGGGACGGATATTGAGAAGAAAGTATTGAAACTATTTCACATCTGTATTTCATTAGATTTGAATGAATAATTGTTGAATCTGCTTTTCATAATCTGTCGATAGTTAATTTTCCAGCAATCGCTGCTCTTCACTTTGAGATGTGTGTTCTCCTTGGTAGCAGGAAGTGAACCGTGAATCAGCTTAAAGGCAATATATAAAAATAAACATACCAATAGAATGCGAATAAAAATGTCTGTTTCAACAAATAACTTACTAACTGCAACATTAAGACTATGGTTTATAATTGAGTTGGAGAGCATCACCTCTAATTAACAGTCCAGAATACAGAACATTTAACATGGTGCTTTAATATGCCATACAAGCCTCGCCGCTGACCAAATGTTCTAACCTTGAATATGTATTCCACATTAATGAACTTCCGTTGCAGTCTCTCTCATTAGTGTAGATATTATTTCCATATCTGTGTCACAAAGTCCTTTATGCTGTCCATTCATCTGTGCACTCTATATCAATAACATTGCTCACAAGTCCAGTTCGCAGAATTAAGAGCATTCCTTTTTTTTAGTGTGATAATGACAAACATTCCGACTCTGTCAGGAACCCAAACTCTGTCACTCATTGCTTGTTTATTGTACCGTAACCTCTGATCTTCCAACACAGTCACATGTTGCCTGACCTGCTGTGCATTTCCAGCTCCACATTCGATCGATTCTGACTTCCAGCATTTGCTGTCCTTACTATCTTCACATGCTAACTCTGTAATGTGCCAAACTCGGAATTGCTTGCCTTGCATTTACAGAAGGATTGGATATCTGCTCCTCAATCGTTTATTTTTACAGTTAAATTTTAATTCCTGAAAAGATACCTTCAGCTTTTAAACATATACATTATGAACACATATTCACAATAAGGAGCCCTTGAAAAATTGAACTCAATGAGATTACAACTCTCTTTGGTTTCATCCTGACTACAGGTGAAAATGGTTAGGGCTGTAGGGGGGCAGTCATCTCAGTCACCATACATCTCTGCTGAGTTTTGTATGGTTACACCTTGACACTAAAGTCTGCAGCTGCCTCATCAATGCCCTTCCATTCATCATAATTTCAAAATTAGAGATGTTTTCGCATGACTGCACAAAGATCAGAACCACCTATGTCTCCTAAGGTAATGAAGTAGTCTGTTTTAATATACAGCAAAGGGGAAGTTAGCCTGGGCTGATAATTGACAAATAAAATTAACGCTGCATAAGCACCAGGCAATGACCATCTCCTAAAAGTGAGAACCCACCAGTCTCCCATTGGCTTGCTTTGGCATTAACATCATTGAATGCATGATTATCAGTAACCTGGGTAGACAAGCAGGAGGCTGGAAGAACACAGCAAGCCAGGCAGCATCAGGAGGTGGAGAAGTCAATATGTTGGGTGCAACCCTTCTTCAGGACAGTGGGTGGGTGTAGGGGGAGCATCAGATAAACGAGGTAGTGGGTGCAGGGTGGTGAGGTGGTCACAGGCAGAGAGTATGACCTGGTTGATCGATGGGAGGACTAAATCTGGTTGGTAGCTAGAATGAAGTGTCAATGAGAGAAATGGAAGGGTGGCACGGTGGCACAGTGGTTAGCATTGCGGCCTTACAGTACCAAGGACCTGAGTGCGATTCTACTCTTGAGGGACTGTCTGTGTGAAGCTTGCACATTCTCCCTGTGTTTGCACGGATTTCCTCCGGGTGCTTTGGTTTCTTTCCATAATCTAAAGGTATGCAAATTAAATGGGTCGGCTAAGTTAAATTGAGCCAGAGTGTTCAGGGTATCAGGTTTGGTGAGTTAGTCATGATAAAAACCACATCCATTGCGTAGGATCAGGGTAGGATGCTCTTCAGTGATCTGCTGCAGATTAGATGGGCTGAATGACCTCTTTCTGCACCGTAGGAATGCTGGATAGGTGATGGGGATTCCCAGCCCCAGTGTGTTCTCTGAATCTGGGAAGGGGATCTCTATTCACAAGGAGAGGAGTTTGGGAGCAGGATCCTGGACATCAGGCAGGAAGCTTCACTTAATCTCTAACAAAATGTATGATTTCTAAACCAGAAAGTTGCAATGAACATTGCAGCATGGATTCAGGTTTTATTTGGGTGGAGGGCTGTGGTGTACGGTGTTAGAATGTGGGGGAGTCCGTGTCAAATGTTGCAGCGCTTATGATTTTGGTGGGTATACAGCTTGGGACATGGTGGTTGGATTCACTCATGAATACTTCCATGATACAGATTGTCAGGATGTTCAATCCTGTCCATGAGGGAATGACTCAATGCCCGACCATTTGTTCATCCACATTATGTACTGCAATCATTCCTGGACACTGTGGAGTGATTCAGTGCCCTGTACTGTCATTCGTACGGTATGGATATACAATTCTAGGGGCAATCTGAGCTGTGGAGGCTCCAAAACGAAAGACAGAAATTTTGCAATCATTGTCCATGTTGGTGTCTCCCATTCTTTCTTTTATTGACTCGAGGATGTTGTAGGTTTGAGGTAAGACTCAAGCCAGTCTGAGAAAACTATAAACCAGGTCATAGAATTATAGAGATGTACAGCATGGAAACAGACCCTTCGTTCCAACCTGTCCATGCTGACCAGATATCCCAACCCAATGTAGTCCCACCTGCCAGCACCCAGCCCATATCCCGCCAAACCCTTCCTATTCATATAACTATCCAAATGCCTCTTAAATGTTGCAAATGTTCCAGCCGCCACCTCATCCGCAGCTCATTCCATACATGCACTACCCTTTGCGTGAAAAAGTTGCCCCTGAGGTCTCTTTTATATCTTTCCCCTCTCAACCTAAACATATGCCCTCTAGTTCTGGACACCCTGACCGCAGAGAAAATGCTTTGTCTATTTATCCTATCCATGCCCCTCATAATTTTTGTAAACCTCTATACGGTCACCCCTCTGCCTCCGACGCTCCAGGGAAAACAGCCCCAGCCTGTTCAGCCTCTCCCTATAGTTCAAATCCTCCCAAATTGGTGGGCGGCATGGTGGCACAGTGGTTAGCACTGCTGCCTCACAGCGCCAGAGACCCGGGTTCAATTCCCGCCTCAGGCAACTGACTGTGTGGAGTTTGCACGTTCTCCCCGTGTCTGCGTGGGTTTCCTCCGGGTGCTCCGGTTTCCTCCCACAGTCCAAAGATGTGCAGGGTCAGGTGAATTGGCCATACTAAATTGCCCGTAGTGTTAGGTAAGGGGTAAATGTAGGGGTATGGGTGGGTTTCGCTTCGGCGGGTCGGAGTGGACTGTTGGGCCGAAGGGCCTGTTTCTACACTGTAATCTAATCTAATCTAACCCTGGCAATATCCATGTAAATCTTTTCTGAACCCTTTCAGGTTTCACAACATCTTTCCGATAGGAAGGAGACCAGAATTGCACGCAATATTCCAACAGTGGCCTAACCAATGTCCTGTACAGCCACAACATGATTTCCCAACTCCTGTACAAAATACTCTGATCAATAAAGGAAAGCATACCAAACGTCTTCTTCACTACCCTATCTACCTGCGACTCCACTTTCAAGGAGCTATGAACCTGCACTCCAAGATCACTTTGTTCAGCAACACTCCCTAGGACCTTACCATTAAGTGTATAAACCCATTAAGATTTGCTTTCCCAAAATGCAGCACCTCGTATACGTCTGAATTTAACTCCATCTGCCACTTCTCAGCCCATTGGCCCATCTGGTCCAGATCCTGTTGTAATCTGAGGTAACCCTCTTCGCCGTCCACTACACCTCCAATTTTGGTGTCATTTGCAAACTTACTAACTGTACCTCTTATGCTCGCATCCAAATCATTTATGTAAGTGACAAAAAGCAGAGGATCCAGCACACATCCTTGTGGCACTTCACTGGTCAGAGGCCTCCAGTCTGAAACACAACCCTCCACCACCACCACCCTGTATCTTCTAACTATCCAAATGGCTAGTTATCCCTGTATTCCATGAGATATAATCTTGCTAATCAGTCTCCCATGGGAAACCATGTCGAACGCCTTACTGAAGTCCATATAGATCACATCTACTGCTCTGCCCTCATCAATCTTCTTTGGTACTTCTTCAAAAAACTCAATCAAGTTTATGAGACATGATTTCCCACGCACAAAGCCATGTTGACTATCCTTATTCAGTCCTCGCCTTTCCAAATACATGGACATCCTGTCCCTCGGGATTCCCTCCAACAACTTGCCCACCACTGAGTTCAGGCTCACTTGTCTATAGCTCCCTGTCTTGTCTTTACCGCCCTTCTTAAACAGTGGCACAACGTTTGCCAACTTCCAGTCTTCTGGCACCTCACCTGTGACGTGAAATTAACCGTTGCCAACCCCCCTAAAAAATTGACTATATGACTGCGTTTTTGTGAGCAGTCTACTGCTCCTGTTCTTCTCCCTGTCTCTTAAAAGTGCAAATAATTCACTTCGAGAGGGATTGTTGCTGTGGTTCAGATATTTTTAAACTTCATATGAAATGGATTAACAATTATCTTTGTGTCATTATTTACGCCTGGGCTCTTTGTTGGCTATGTAGAACAGTCCATCGTCGGTTGTTACACTGGCACCACTCCCCACCTCTTCCTCCGCTACATTGATGACTGCTTTGGCGCCACCTCAAGCTCCCACAAGGAGGTTGAGAAATTCATCAACTTCACCAACACATTCCACCCCGACTTTAAATTCACCTGGACCATCTCTGATACCTCGCCCCCCCCCCCCCCACCCCCACTTCCTGTGGACCTCTCCCTCTCCATTAATGATGACCGACTTGACACTGACATTTTTTAACTTTCTCACAGCTACCTGGATTACACCTCTTCCCACCCTACCTCCTGCAAAACGGCCATGCCATATTTCCAATTCCTCCACCTCCGCCGTATTTGCTCCCAGGAGGACCAGTTCTACCACAGAGCACAACAGATGGCCTCCTTCTTTAGAGACCGCAATTTCCCTTCCCAAGTGGTTAACGATGCCCTCCAACACATCTCGTCCCCATCCTGCACCTCCGCCCTCAGACCCACTCCTCCAACCGTAACAAGGACAGAACCCCCCTGGTGCTCACCTTCCATCCTACCAACTTTCGCATAAACCAAATCATCCACTCACATTTCTGTCACATTCAAATGGACCCCACCACCAGGGATATATTTGCCTTCTCACCCCTTTCTGCCTTCCGCAAAGACTGTTCTCTCCATGACTACCTGGTCAGGTCCACGCCCCCCTACAACCCACCCTCCCGTCCAGGCACCTTCCCCTGCCACAGCGGGAATTGCAAAACCTGTGCCCACACCTCCTCCCTCACCTCCATCAAAGGCCCAAAAGGAGCCTTCCACATCCATCAGAGTTTTACCTGCACAACCATCAATATCATTTATTGTATCCGTTGCTCTTGGTGCGGTCTATAATACTTTGGAGAGACTGAATGTCTCCTAGCAGACCGCTTTAGGGAACACCAATCAACCCCACCACCCTGTGGCCCAACATTTCAACTCCCCCTCCCACTCAGCCGAGGACATGCAGGTCCTGGGCCTAATCCACCGGTGCTCCCTCACCACCCGACGCCTGGAGGAAGAACGCTTCATCTTCCACCTCGGACCACTTCAATGCCAGGGCATCAATGTGGACTTCACCAGTTTCCTCATTTTCCCTTCCCCCACCTCACCCCAGTTCCAACCTTCCAGCTCAACACCATCCCCACGACCTGTTCCATCTGCCTGTCTTCTTTTCCACCTATCCACCCCACCCTCCTCTCTGACCTAACACATTCATCCCCACCCCCATTCACCCATTGTGCTCTTTGCTACCTTCCCCCACCATACTCTCTGACCTATCACCTCCATTCCCACACCGATTCACTTATTGTACTCTATGCTACTTTCTCCCCAACCCCCCCCATATTTTAACACTCCACCATGCAGGTACCCCGCCTCTTTTCCTGATGAAATGCTTTTGCCTGAAACATCGATTTTCCAGCTCCTTGGATGCTGCCTGAGCTGCTGTGCTTTTCCAGCACCACTCTAATCGAGACTCAGGCATGGAGAATGTTGATCATTAACTTTACGTCTTTCTCTCTCTCTTACAGTTAGTCTAATGGTGATTGTTATCTTAACTCGGCGGAAGTGTGGTCTTTCTACATGCACCACTCACTATCTGGTGGCCATGGCAGAATCTGATCTATTGTTCATTATTATTTATATCATCCTTCGCCGATTCCCTTACTATTACTATTCACTGTGTTTCCTGGACGTCACTCCTGTTTGCAGCATTATCTACGTCCTGTTCTGTGTGACCACTAATTGCTCTGAATGGTTCACTGTTGCTTTTGCTTTTGATCGATTTGTTGCCATTTGTTTTCATCAGATGAAAACGCAGTATTGTATAGAGAAAACGGCAAAGAGGGTTGTAACAACAATCTGCATTTTCTTCTCTTTAAAGAACATTCCCAAAAACTTTTGCAATAAATCTGAAAGGTTATTAACAATATTCCATGGCACTTTAAAACGAGGTCCAGTTATTATCACGACCGGTGGGAAAGTTTTCAATTCTTTGAACATTTTTTAACACCAATGTTACCATTTACTTTTATTCTCTTTCTCAACATTCTCACTGCCAGATACATCTTCGAATCTGTGAAGATGCGTAAGGGACTGAGAACTCAGGGAAAAATAGAGAGTGACCTAAAGATAGAGAGCAGAAACAATTCTGTGATTTTACTCTTTGCCATTACCACCAGCTTCATAGTTCTGTGGTTTCTGTATATTTTAAAGTTCTTTCAAGTTTTTGATTCCTTGAATTACTATGATTTCCGTCTCTTTGAAGAAGTCACATATATGCTGTGGAACCTAAGCTGCTGCACAAATGCACTTACTTATGTGGTGACGCAGAAAAGTTTCAGAAATCATTTAAAGTATGTAGTGAAATATCCAGTTCTAAAAATAATTCACTTAGTGAATAAATCGAAGTAACTGAGAATCAACATTAGCTGCAGCAGATAATGGAACAAGGCATCCACGTGAGGCATGGTCAGAAGGAGAAAGAGTAATACCAACGTGCCAACACTCATTTTCAAATGGGCAAGGAATGATTCCATCTGAGAAAAAGAAAACAAAAGAGGCTGAAGGTGTAAAGCCAGTGTAAAGTGCTGTCAGCGAGGAACAATATTTAGTAGAAAGCTGAACAACGAAAGCAAATCCGAAAGAGGAGTCAGATATGCATGAAAGATACATTCATCCCAAGCAATCAGTTCTCAGTGGGTGACACGGATAAATACATAAATGAGCTGGAGGAAAGGATCATTCTTCACTACAGGCCCAGAGTGGGAAATGCAGCGACAGAGGCCTCTCCACTCTTCCTCACTGAACTCACTGATCCACACATCTCAATAAAAGGGAAAAAAGGAAGAAAGTTATAAAGAGTAAATAATGTCCTGTAAAAAATTCTGCGTCTTTTGATTGCAAGTTTATTTTCAACAGTAATTTACTTTATTTCCATTCAATCCCTGGTATCCTTCCATTTCTTTATTCCTTCCTTTCCATGAACCAGCTGATGGATTGGCGAGGAATCCAAGCTCAACCAGAGGAATTCCTGGACTCTCTCTCTCTGCACCTTCCAATGACCTCGCTCCCCCACCCATTTAAATCTGCCTCTTTATATCAGTTACTGTCACCTAACCTAATATCACCTTCGGTGAGTCAACATCAGCTCTGTTTAATTTGTCGTGACAAAGGTCTTTTTCAAATGTTTTTGGGGATTACGTAGAGTTAAAGTGGACAGCTTCCTTCCAAACTAGTGACCTGGCTTTGATTTTCAGCAATCGCACTTTAGGATTTTGACATTGATCAATCAGAAAACCCAAAAACAAAAGGAATTTGATCAGGATGAGAATATATGCAGCTTTCCTTCCAAGACAGTAAAATGCTCAACAGGAGCAGACAGAGGACAATCTGGACTAAACAATTTACCTGCTGCTTTTTCTCAAACCTCTCTCCATCCCTTCCCCCTCTAATCCCACAAAAATGACTCTGGCTGTGCCCCAATTCGAGGGGAGGTTTACCACAAGGAGAGGGAGCTGGGAGCTGACTGGGTGAGCTGGGGCTTAGGTGGAGAGTGCATCTTTGAGTGTCAGATCTGGGGTATTTCAAACAGGTTCTGGCAGCCACTTCCCTTTCACCATGTGCACTCATCAGGGAGTGAGGATCTGTGTGCTTTTGTCTGTCTGTGTGTGAGTGTGGGGAGTGCTTGAATCTCAATCCCAGTTTGATCCTTTAATATCCCACATTCCCTTCCAGAACGAGCCCCTCCTAAAGCAAGCCCCGGAGCAGGGTCAGCCCGCAATGGGAAAGAGGGAGTGTGAGAGAAAATCGAGAGAGCTGGGACCAACCTGAATGGAGAGTATCACCACTTTAATCTCGTCATGCCTTTCCTTAACTCCTGATTATCTCTCTCTGAGCTTCCCTCTTCTCTCTCTCTCTCTCTCACACTCCACATCTCTCTCTCAATCTTTTTCTCTCACACACTATCCCTCTCTCTCTTTCTTACTGTCAGTTTCTTTTTGTCTTTTTCTCTCCTACTTCTTCTTTCAACTTTGTGGATTTTTTTCAATCTCTTCTTTTCTTTCTTCTTGTTTCACTTTCTCTCTCTCTTTTTCTCTTTCCTTCCTTCCTATTTCTGTCCTTCAATCCTGAAACTGCAGCCCTCCCACCCCAGTTTTACATACCCTACCCTGGCAAACTTTACAGTCTCACAAACTTAGCACCTCTCCCTTCCATGTCACCTGTCCAATTGCCCTCCCCTGTGTGTCTTCATCTTCCCTGAACCGCCCATACTGTAGTTCCTCCATTCCATACCCACTGAGTATTAGAGATCCCCTGTATCTCCATCCGTCCACAGTCCTCCCCATGCCGTGTCCCAGACGCTGACAAAGGGAGCATGTTGAGAGATTAACCTGTCATTTGACTGCCTGCTGTAAGGTCATAGTGTCATAGAGTCATAGAGCACAGAAACAGATCCTTCGGGCCAACCCATCCACACTAACCATCTTCCAAAACTAAAAAGTCCCACCTGTCTATGCTTGGTCTGTATCCCTCCAAATCTTTCCTGTTCATGAACTTACCCAAATGTGCATCTTGGAAAGGCAAATCCAGGCAGGACTTATAGACTTAATTGTAAGGTCCTGGAGGGTGTTGCTGAACAAAGGAACCTTGGAGTTCAGGTTCACAGTTCCTTGAAAGGGGAGTCACAGGTAGATAGAATAGTGAAGAAGGCATTTGGTGTGCTTTCCTATATTGGTCAGATCATCGAGTATAGCAGTTGGGCTGTCATGTTACATTGCAGAGGGCATTGGTGAGGCCACTTTTGTAGTACTGCATTCAATTCTGGGTCTCCCTGCTTATAGGAAGGATGTTGTGAAACTTGAAAGGGTTCAGAAAAGATTTCCAAGGATATTGTCAGGGTTGAAGATTTTGAGCTTTCGGGAGAGGGTGAATAGGCTGGACTGTTTTCCCTGGAGCGTCGGAGGCTAAGGGGTGACCTTGTAAATATTTATAAAATCAGGCGGGGCATGGATAGCGTAAAACAAGAGGACATTAGCTTAAGGTGAGAGGGGAAAGATTTAAAACGTACCTAAAGGGCAACTTTTTCACACAGAAGTTGGTGAATATATAGAACGAGCTGCCAGAGGAAGTGGTGGAGGTTGGTACAATTACAACATATACAACGTAACTGTTAATGGTTATATGAATTGGAAGGGTTTAGAGGGATATGGCCAATTGCTGCCAAAAGGGACAGGATTTATTTAGGGTATCTGTTTAGGATGGACGAGTTGGACGGAAGAGTCTGCTTTCGTGCTGTACATTTCTATGCCTCTATACCTTTTAAACATTGTAACCGTACCTGCATTCATCACTTTCTCTGGCAGTTCATTCCAACACGCAAAGCACTCTCTGTGTAAAAACGTTATCCCCCATGCCCTTTTTAAATCTTTCACCTCTCATGCTTAATTATGAGCCCTTGTTGTGATATTCCCCCACCTAAGGGAAAAGACATTATCATTTACCTTCTCTATGCAGCTCATGGTTGTATAAACCTCAATAAGTTCAACCCTTCACCATCAGTGTTCCAGTGAGAAACGTCCTGGCATTTCCAGTCTATTATATCTCACACCGTCTATTCCCGGCAACATCTTGGGAAATCCTTACTGAACACTCTCCAGTTTAATCCTTTCTGGTACAGGCCAACCAGAAGTGCAGACATTAATCCTGAAGAGGCCTCCCCAACACTCTGTAAAACCTCAGAAAAACATTCCGACTGCTATATAGATTCAATGGTCTGAGCAATGAAGCCACGCATGCTAAATGCTTTCTTAACCACCCTGTCTACCTCGAACGCACATTTCAAAGAATGATGTACCTGAACCTCGATGCCTCTCTTTTCTACAACATTGCCCAGGGCCCTACCATTAATCCTATCCTTGTTTGTTTTACCAAAATGCAATCCCTCACACGTTTCCAAATTAAACCCCATCTGCCACTCCTCAATCCATTGACCCAAATGATCGAGATTTCTTTGTAATCTGAGGTCACGTTCTTCACTGACCACTTCACCACCAAGTTCGGTGTCATCCGCAAACTTACTAACCATGCCTTCTATTTTCTCATCAAAATCATTTACATAAATGACAATCAAATGTTGATCCAGGACTAATCCCTGTGGAATACCGCTGGTCACAGGCCTCAGTCCAAAACATATACCCCCACCATCACTGTCATTTTCCTGCCATGAAGCCAATTTTGTATCCAATTAGCGAGCTCACCCTGAATCCCATATGATCTAATTTTACTAATTTGATTCCCATGCAAAACCTTATCAAAGGCTTTGCTGAAGTCCAAGTAAACAATATCTACCGCTCTGCCTACATCAATCTTTTTGGTGACTTCTGAAAAAAAAATCAAATTTGTGAGACATGAATTTCCTCACACAATACCACGCTGACTATCCCTATTTAATCCTTATCCCCCGAAATGAATATAAATCCCATCTTTCACAATCACCTCCACAACCTATCAAACATCGAGGTCAGACTTACAGGTTTATAGTTCCCTGGTTTCTCCTTACATTCCTTCTTAAACAATGGTACAACATAACCCACACTCCAGTCCTCTGGTATTTCACCCGTGTTTATAGATAATACAAATATTTCTGCTGGGGCCCCCACAATTTCCTCCCTAACGTCCCACCATGTCCTGGGATACACTTGTTCAGGTTCTAGAGATTTATCTACCTTTATGTTTTCGAAGACCTCCAGCACTTTCTCTTCTGTAATGTCATCCCTGTTTACAAAATTTATTTCCCTGAATTCTCTAGTCTCCATTTCTTTCTCAACAGTAAAACCTGATGCAAAATAGTCATCTCCTGGAATTCAACACAAAGATAACCTTGTTAATCTTTAAGGGGTTTTGCTCTCTCTGTAGTTACTGTCTGGCTCTTAATGTCTTTGGAGAATCTTTTTGGATTATCCTGGTCCTCATCTACCAGGGCTATCTCATATCTCTCTTTGACTTCATGATTTCTTTCCTAAGAATGCCCCAATACTCTTTATAGTCTTCAAGAGATTCAATTGATCTTAACTGTTTGTATTTAACACATGATTCTTTTTTATTCTTGACTGGAATTTCAATACCTTAATTCATCCATTGTTCCATAATCTTCCTAGCTTTGTCTTTCACTCCAACAGGAGCAACATGCTCTGCACTCTCCTTACCACACTTTTCTAAATGGCGCCGGATTAGGAAAATTAAACTCCCCTGCTATTACAACATTAATATTCTTACATACATTTGAGATCTCAACATATTTTCTTCTCGATTACCCTCTGACTACTGGGGGGCCTGTAGTCCAATCCCATCAAGGTTATCATCCCTTTCTTATTTCTCATTTCAAACCATAGATTTTCATTAAATGGCGCCACAGTAATAGCTACATTAAGTACAGTAGTAATTGAGTATCTGTGATTCCATGTGTAAACACCTTAAACTGCTCAGTTAGATTCCAGTCTTTAGTTCACTCTCATTTATTGGTTAATCAATTGTGAACCACACTGTACCCCTCAACTATACTCCAATCTGTAACTCACTCCCTGGTACCTGTTACTCTGTATATTAATCCCCATCCTCTCTTCCTCGGTCAAAAATGCTCCTCTCCCTTCTCTCTTGCCTCTCTTTCTATCCTTCCTGTAACATCTAAAACCCAGAATATTGAGCAACCTGTCTTGTCCTTGCCTCAGCCACGTTTCTGTAATCGCTCTGACTGGCGAGTTCTATGTTTCCAGACATACCCTGAGTTCATTAGCCTTATCTCTATAGAAATAAATGCAGTTTATTTCTTCAGAATTACTTTGGGCTCTGAATTGCTGTCATCTATCTTTTCGAACCTACTTGCTCTTTTCTGATTCAGAACCACCCTCATGTTTCTGTCTATTTTCACTGTTACATAGGAAAACCCCACCCTTCCTCGCCCCAAAACAAAGGGTTCACAACCTCTCGATATAGAACCCACCCAGATATAGGTCCCTCTCCAGTTCAGGTGAAACCCTTCCTTTTTGAACAGGCCACTTCTGTCCCAGAAGAGATCCCAATGATCCTAGAAACAGAATCCTTGCACATTGCACCACCTCTTCAGCCATTGATTTATCAGCCCCATTCTTCCCTGATTTGAAATTGGGACCAGAAGTAAACCAGAGATTATTACTTGTGATGTTCTGTTTCTTTAACCCTTTACCCAAGTTTTTATACTCACTCTGCAAAGCCCTAACCCTTGCCCTGACGATGTCATTCCTCCCAATGTATAAAACAACTTCCGGCTTCTCACTCTCCCCTTTGACAATATGCTTCAAATGTTTTGAGATGTCCTTCACCCGAGCACCAGAAAAGCAACATACCATCCTAGGTTCACGCCTACTGCTGCGAAATCTCTTCTCTGTGCCCATGACAGGACAGTCTCCTGTAACAATTGTTTTTTTAAATCTTGACAAACCCATTTAACGTACACAAGATCTGACCATTACTTCTGCTTTTCTCTAAGAGACTAGAATATCCTTGCCAACTTTTATGGGTGCGCCATCAAGAGCATTCTGTCTGGATGTATTACCTGGTATGGCAACTGTACCATTCAAGATCGGATACTGTTATAGAAAGTGGTGATCTCGGCCCGGACAATCATGAAGGCTAACCTCCCATTTATAGAATCCATCGACCAGGCCCGCTGTCAAGAAAAGATCTCAAAGCGTTCTCAAAGATCCATCCCACCCTGGCAATTTTTTTCTACAACCTCTACCATCGGGGGGAATGTACATAGCCTGAACACATGCACCAGCCGGTTTCGAAACAGTTTCTACCCTACTGTTGTTAAAATACTGAATGGGCTCACAAACCCTTCACATTCACCTGTTCCTGTGTTTTTGTTCTTGCCGCTGTTTACCTATTATTTACTTATCCATATTACTTAACTCTGTGCTCTGCCTGTATTGCTCGGGATTGGTTGGGGAGCGGCGAGGGTTTGATGAGGTGGGGTTGGGATTCGGATGGGGCAGGGGTGGGGTGTCAGATGGGGTGTCAGACGGGGGCGAGTTTCAGGGGGTCGGACGGCGATGGGTTTGGGGGATGGATGGGGACGGGGTTGGGGGTCGGACAGGGGTGGGTTTGGGGCGAGTCAGAATGGGGTGTGGTTTGGGGGCTGGACGGCGCGGATTTGAGGAGTCAGAGGGTGTCGGGGTTGGGGGGTTGGAGGGGGTCAGTGTTGGGGAGTTGGAATGGGGCAGTGTTTGGGGTGGGACGGGATTGGGGGGTTGGACGGGGCGGAGTTTTGAGGTTGTAAGGGGTGAGGTACATGTATTGGACGGGGCACAGGGATGTGGTGGTTTGATGGGGCGGGGTTTGGGAAGTCGGATGGGGCAGGGCTGGAGGGACAGGGGCCACACAGGGGGCGTGGATGGATGCAGGGTCTCACACTCGGTGCACTGCTGCCTAGTCTCCTGAACAGAAAACAGTGTTAGCAAGTGCTCGCCGTGTCACCCCCCCCCCCATTGAACTGATGGGGGAGAGAGGTGTGGGAAGTGACTGCAGAACCTTTACACACGTGCGTGTGTCTGCTCAGAAAAGAAAAACCCTGAGACAGAGAGTGGGAGCAAGGCAGGCAGAGCGAGAAAAAAAAGAAACTTCTGAAAACTCTGAGCCCCAGAGGAAAGGCATTGAAGCAATTAACCGAATAATCAATTATCCGAGTGAAATTGTGCCCACCCATCTCATTCGGATAATCGAGGTTCCTCTGTACTACCCTGAAACCTTCCATAAGATTCAAGCCTGAATCTCACTCCTGAGTTTTCGTTATTCTGTAAATAAATGCTCCTTGTAACCCCTGAAGTCCAGGATTATTCTTGTAAACCTCATTTGTGCTCTCTCTTTGTTCTCCACAGTCTTGCTTGCACTGACAGAGCTTTGTCCCTTAGCACAGTGTATCAATATCCCTTTGTAATTCAATGATACCATCTGCACTGTCTACAACGCTGCCTAACTTTGTACCTCATCCCGTTCTGTTGCTTTCCTGGATTGTATGTCAGGAACAGTGTCGAGGGAGATTTCCTCTTCATCCAGCCCCATGTTGTACCTGTCTTGAGAGTGTTTGATGGGGACAATGTAGAAGGAGGTTTCCTCTGCATCCAGCCCCATGTTGTATCTGCCCTGTGACTTTTGGATGGGGACAGTGTACAGGGGTCTTTATTCTGTATTTAACTCTAAGCTGTCCCTGTCCTGGGAGTGTTTGATAGGAACATTGTAAAGGAAGATTTCTTCTGCATAAGGCGCTCTTCCTCCAGCCATCGTGGTGCTATGGTCTGGCGATGGAGGAGTCCAAGGACCTGCATGTCCTTGATGGTGTGGAACGGGGAGTTGAAGTGTTGAGCCACGGGGTGGTTGGGTTGGTTGGTTCGGGTGTCCCAGAGGCGCCTCATCTTCTGTATAGGAACCCTCCAACCACAAGGGATGAACTCAGATTTCTCCAGTTTCCTCATTTCCCCTCCCCCCACCTTGCCTCAGTCCCAACCCTCGAACTCAGCCCCACCTTCCTAGCCTGCAATCTTCTTCCTGACCGTTCTGCCCCCACCCCCACTCCGGCCTATCACTCTCACCTTTACCTCCTTCCACCTATCGCATTTGCAATGCCCCTCCCCAAGTCCCTCTTCCATACCTTTTATCTTAGCCTGCTTAGCACACCTTCCTCATTCCTGAAGAAGGGCTCATGCCCGAAACGTCGATTCTCCTGTTCCTTGGATGCTGCCTGACCTGCTGCGCTTTTGATGCTTGTTGGAGGCAAGATAAATTGAGCCGTCAAATGTAAACTGGGAGCAGGAATACCAAAAGCTGCTGGTTCATTTCTGTTCTGTTACATATATCCAAGTTTCAGTTTGGGGCTGAAATACTGCCCCTGTGGGCAATGTCTCTGAAGCTGTTTCCTGTCCCACGTTAATGCATCATAAATACGTGAATTCTCTTTGTAGAGGTAGGAAATGGAGAGAGCTCTTTGAAGGTGATTAAAATGCAAATTCCAGAAGCTGCTTATAGTAAATATCTGAGATAATTGCAAGCTTCTGAAAGGTTCCAATTTAAAAAACTGAAACAGCTATCTGTTATTCTATATACAAACTACCCTTAAAACCCTTCATGAGATTCCAGTCTGTAACTCACTCCCAGTCTCTGTTATTCGACATAAAAAAGCACCTCATACCGCTCGATAGGATTCCAATATGTTACGCACTCTCGGTCTCTGTCATTCTACATATAAAAGCCACCTCGAACCCCTCAATAGGATTCCAATATATCACTCACTCCTGGATCTCTGTTATTCTACACATAAAAACCACCTCAAACTCCTCGATGTGATTCCAATATATCACTCACTGCCGGGCCTCTGTTATTCTACATATAAATATCACCTCAAACCCCTCGATAGGATTCCAGTATGTAACTCACTCCCATATATCTGTGGCTGTTTACATTCACCACTTCAAACTCCTTGATTAGATTCCAGACTGTACTTCACTCCCGGGTATCAGTTAATCCAGACATAATCCAACTCAAACCCCTCAATTAGATCTCAGGTTGTAACTCATACTTGGGTATTTTTTTATATAAATAAAGCCCGATCAATCGATTAGATTCTAATCTGTTGCCTTCTCGTGTATATCTGTTACTCCACACATAAACCACATCGATAGCTTGTTTAGATTCGAGTCTGTAACTCACTGCTGGCTATCTATTATTCCACATACAAACGAACCCAACCTCCTCGATCAGATTCTAGTCTGTAACTCATTTCAGGTATCTGTTCTTCAACATATAACACACCTCAGACAGTTCAATTAGATTCCAGTTTGTAACTCACTCCCAGGTATCTATTATTCTGTATATAACCCACCTCAAATCCCTCAATTAGTTTCCAATCTATCACTTACTCTTGGGTCTGTGCTATTCCATATATAAAGGACCCCGAACATCTCAATTAGATTCCAATTTGTAATTCACTCTCATATCTCTGTGACTCTGTATATGAACCATCTCAAACTCCTGGATTAATTTCCAGTCTGCAACTCACATCCAGGTATCTGTTATTAGATCTGTCAACCTCTTGATGAGATTTGAATCTGTAACTCACTTCCATGCATCTATAATTCTAAATCTAAGCTACTCCGCATCCCTCAATAAGATTCCAATCTCAAACTCACTTCCATGTTTCTGTATCTCGGCCCATCAACCACCATGAATCCCTCGATTAGATTCCAGTCTGTAACTCACTCCCGGAAATCTGTTCTTCTCAATATGAATCACACCGAACTCTTCGTTTACAATCCAGTCTGTGATTCACTCCTGGGAATCTGTTCTCAGTATAAACCACCCTTAACTCTAATTATATTCTAGTCTGTAACTCACTCCTGGGTATCTGTCATTCGATATAAGAACACTACAAACTACAGACTTGGGCAATGTTTTACCCACTCACTTACCATCTCTACATCCAAATATCCTTCTGTCAAATCCTGTCATTTGGTCAGTGTGTGTCTGTCTGTCTCCTGAATATCAGTAAATTGGCATAGTCATCTGTCAGCCATTTTGAATTGGTTCATGGTATGGGTGGAGGGGTCAATTACCGAGGACACAGGCATAAAGTGTGAGGGGGGACATTTAAAAGATATGTGCAAGGCAAGGTCTTCACACAAAGGGTGGTGTGTGCCTGGAACGTGCTGCCAGAGGAGGTGGTGGAAGTAGACACAATAGCAGCATTCAGGAAGCACCTGGATGACGACATGAATAGGAAGGGTATAGAGGGATTTGGTTGCTCTAAGTGAAGGCAGCTTTAGTATGGAAGGGCAAGGTGTGGAGTGCATACTTGGAGTGCCAAAGGGCCCGTTCCTGTGCTGTATAGTTCTTTGTTCTTATGTTCACAGGTATTTGAACGTGGAGTTGTGTGTAGATAGGATAGTGAAGAAAGTTTTTGGTATCCTTGTCTTTATTGGTCGGTGCATTGAGTTTTGGAGTTGGGGAGTCATGTTGCTGCTGTCCAAGATATTGGTTAGACCACATGTGGAGTACTGCATGCAATTTCGGTCTCCCTCCTGGAGGAGGATGTTGTGAAATTTGAAAGGGTTCAGAAAAGACTTTCAAGGATATTGCCAGGGTTGGGAGAGTTTCAGCTACCGGGAGAGGCTGAATAGGCTGGTGCTGTTTACCCTGGAGCGTGGAGGTTGAAGAATGACCTTATGGAGGTCTATAAGATCATGCAGAGCATGGATAGGGTAAACAGACAAGATCTTTTCCCTGGGGTGGGGGAGTCCAGAACTACAGTTTAGGGTGAGAGGGGAAAGATTTAAAGGTACCTAAGGGTCAACTTCTTCATGCAGAGGGTAATGCTTGTGTGGAATGAACTGCCAAAAGAAGTGATGGAGTCGAGTACAACTGCAGCATTTAAAGGGCAGCTGAATGTGTATATGAATAGCAAAGGTTTAGAGGGTTACAGGCCAAGTGCTGGCAAATGGGCCTAGATTGGGTTAGGATATCTGGTTGTCAAGTTGGACCGAAGGGTCTTCTTTCGTGCTGACCAATTTTGTCTCTGTGACTCTATGACATAACATGTCAGTTAAACAGGATGCTGACGTTTATTTGTTATTTACCCAGAATGTTTACCCCTGTTGGCTGGTGCTTAGAACGATTCAATAACTGCAGTTTCTTGAGAACTGCAGGGTGCCTTTGAAAGTGGGATTACGAAGCAACTCCTTTCCCACGTCCCGACTGGAGAATAGTCTCTCCCCCGTGTGAGCTCACTGGTGTACACTGAGGTGGGAAGAACACTTGAACCCAGCCACCCTGTGAGAGCATCTGAATGGTCTCTCATGTTCGAACACATGGATGGGAAATTAGATCCCGATTACTTTTAAAGCATTTCAGTATGTGGACAGTTAAAAGGTCAGTGGAAAATCACTGATGTGTCAGACAACTGGACAAATGAGTGAATTCTTTTTCACATTCTGAGTTGGTGAATGGTCCCCACCCCCATCCCTGCTTCAGGCCCACTCCTTCCCACCACACCCCTGCCCCCCGTCAAAGACCCCGCCCACGGCCCTGCCCCTGCACCTGCCCCCTTTCACACCCCACCCTGCCCCCACCCACGACCCTGCCCCTGCCAAATGCCCCACCCCTGCAACGCCCCGTTGTAAATACAGTGGGATGAGCTGGTTGCCTGAACCCAGGTCTGCACTGAGAACATCTGGGTGGCCTCTCCTCAGTGTGTGCACATTGAAGGTGGGTCAGTTCCCAAGCATTTCCCACAATGTGGACATTTAAAAAACAACACCCAGTGTGAACATGGTCATGTATCAACAGTCTGGATGATTGAGTGAATCCCTTCCCACAGTAAGGGATAGCACTGTGGCACACTGCTTAGCAATGACCAAGGGACCGCAGTCAAATTCCAGGCTTGGATGAAGGTAGAGAATGTGGAGAAGTGAATGGTGACATTTTGAAAATGTCCATATTACAGAGGAGGAGGAGCTGGATATCCTGAAATCATACAAGTGGATAAATCTCCAGGACCCAATCAGTGGGCTCTATATTTCTGTGGGAAGCTGGGGAAGTGATTGCTGGGCCTCTTGCTGAGATATCTGTATCATCAATAGTCACAGGTGAGGTGCCAGAAGACTGGAGGTTGGCTAACATGGTGCCACTATTTAAGGAAGGTGGTAAGGACAAACCAGGGAACAATGGACCAGTGAGCCTGAAGTCAGTGGTGGGCTCGTTATCGGAGGGAATCCTGAGGGACAGGATGTACATGTATTTGGAAAGGCGAGGACTGGTTAGGCATAGTCAGCATGGCTTTGTGCGTGGGAAGTCATGTCTCATGAACTTGACTGAGTATTTTGAATAAGTAACAAAGAGAATTGATGAGGATAGAGCGATTGACGTGATCTATGTGGACTTCAGTAAGGTGGTCGATGAGGTTCCCCATGGGAGACTGGTTCGTAACATTAGATCTCATGGATATAGGGAGGATTAGCCATTTGGATACAGAACAGGCTGAAAGGTAGAAGACAGAGAGTGGTGGTGGAGGGTTGATTTTCAGACTGGATGTCTGTGACCAGTGGAGTGTCACAAGGCTCGGTGCGGGTCCACCACGTTTCATCATTTATATAAATGATTCGAATGTGTACATAGGAGGTATAGTTAGTAAGTTTGCTGATGACACCAAAATTGGATGTGTCACGGACAGTGAAGAATGTTATCACAGATTACAGGGGGATCTTGATCAGATGGGCCAATGCGATGAGGAGTGGCAGATGGAGTTTAATTTAGCGAGGTGCTGCATTTTGGGAAAGCAAACCTTAGCAGGAATTAAACACTTAATGGTAAGGTCCAAGGGATTGTTCTGGAGTGTATAGGAGTTGGGACGTCATATTGGGTCTTTACAGGATATTGGTTAGGCAATTTTTAGAATATAACAAGCAATTCTGGTCTCCTTCTTATCAGAAGGATGTTGTGAAACTTGAAATGGTTTTAATACGTTTTACAAGGATGTTACCAGGGTTGGAGGATTTGAGCTGTGGGGAGAGGCTGAATCGACTGGGCTGTTTTCCGTGGACCGTTGGAGGCTGAGGGGTGACCTCATAGAGGTTTAGAAGATCATAAGGGGCATGGATAGGGTCTATTCCGTGGGGTGAGTGAGTCCACAACTAGAGGGCATAGGTTCAGGGGAAGGATATAAAAGGGTCATTAGTTTTCATGCAGAGGCTGTTGCATGTATGGTATGAGCTGCTAGAGGAAGTGGTGGAGGTTGGTTTAATTGGAGCATTTAGAAGGCATCTGGATTGGTATATGAATAGGAAGGGTTTAGAGGGTTATGGGCCAACTGCTGGCAAATGCGTCTTCCCCCACAGTTCAAAGATGGGCAGGTTCGGTTGATTGGCCATGTTAAAGTACAGTGTTATGGGGTTGAGGGTAAGGTGCTGGGTGTGGGAGTGGCGATCATTAGAAGTTTGGTGTAGACTCGATGGGCTGAGTGGCCTCTTTCTGCTCTATAGGGTCTCTGTGATTCGACTTGGAGTAGGTGAATGGTCTCTCCCTGGTGTGACTGCACTGATGACTTTCCAGTTCAGATGGTGGTCTGTATCCCATCACACTAATCTCAAATTCCCCATAGTTTGTCTCCAGTGTGAATCCACTTGCTGTTTGACAATTCAGCTCAAACTTTGTCCATGTCGAGAGAATATGCATGGTTTCTCAACACTGAACCGTGCTCTTCCCTTCCATTTTCAAAACCCAATTGTATTCTGATTACCAATGGGTGACTCTCTCCAATCCTGATGTCTACTTTGGTTTCAATTACCCAGTAACACATCCTCCCCTCTGACAGACTGTAAATTATTTGAAACTGCATTAAAACAAGGGAGGTGATGGCATCGTTGTATTATCATGAGACTATTAATCCAGAGACTCAGATGATGTTCTAGGGACCTGGATTCAAATCCTGCTGTGACAGAGGTGGTCTCTATTTTGATTAAAAACCTGCGATTAAGTGTCTTATGGTCACGAAACCGTTGCTGCTTGTCGGAAAACCCCATCTGGTTCACTAATGTCCTTTTGGGGAGGAAGTCTGCCATCCTCCCTTGGTCTGCGCTCGGTATGAATCCAGACCTACCCTCTGACGAAATGAGGAAAGGGTATCAAATCCTGGCCTGGGCAGCAGGGCCCACATGTCATGAACGAATTAAAAAAGAAGTGTGAGAGAGAATTTACAAAAAAATACAAATACAGGTTGCGAAACTGTGCTGAATGAAGCTGATAATTTGTGGAATCTGAAATAGGGTGAAGTAACCACAGGAGCTGCTGATTGACATTAAAAAGATCCCAATGATTGACTGATGTCTTTCAATGAAGGAACCCTTCCCCCTGGTCTGGGCCTTCACACGATGCTGTGCTCTCTGGGAGCAGAATGAGGGAAGAAGTGGTTTGTTGATCTGGACAGATGCTGTTATTTCATCACCACTGGGTGAATCATCTGTATTTCCTGACCTAACAACATTGTGGGAACACTTTGGTTAAACACTACGTTCCCCACAGACACCTGGGAAATAGGAACATCTGCTGATCTTGGCAGTGAATTGCAAATTCCAAGGATATGGATTTACAAATAGGAATGCATGTAAAAGCTTCAGAGCATCTAATTTGTTGCTGAAACAATGTTGCTTTGCAGTTTATGGACAAATTGTATTCAGCAAATTGATCTTCCCTGGAATCTACCTGCTCAACATGATTTTCCCTGGAATCCATCTACTCAACATGATCTTCCTTATATTTCACCCTCTCAACCACATCTTGCCTGGAATCCATCTGTTCGACCTGATCTTCCCAAGAATCTGCTGCTCAATCTGATCTTCCCAAGAATAAACCTTCTCAACTGACCTTCCTTAGAATCTATCTGCTCCACCTAATCTTGCCTTGAATCTGCCCATTCAATCTAATCATTTCTAGAATTTACCCGCTCCACATGATCTTCCCTCAAACCTGACTGCTCAATCTGATCATCCTGAAATTCTAGCTGTTGAAACTGATACAAGGAGATGACACTGGAAATGGACAATTCAATTTCCTCTTGCAGAAAGCTCCCACAGACACAATGAGCTCAGTAGACTCGCTGTATATGGTAATCATTCAATCCCTAGTGCAGGGGAAAAGAATTTGTGATTGTAGAGAAACTGAGGGAATATAAAAATTGTAAATTAGCAGCACATGGGCAGCGATGGTAAACTCAGTGAAACACAGTTGGCATAAGCAGAAGTTAAACACCTAACTGACCTAAAATACACTCATTATTAAAGGCAGTGGAAGGGAGACAATGGTAATGTGATTATCAGGATCTGTAGAGGTGAGACAGAGCGATGGACGGATAGAGATTCAGAAGAACTGTAAGGAGCCATCACGGTCCCAGAGACATGGAACATTACACATGGAACAGAGAACAGCACAAACAGAATGACATTGGAGATGCAAGCTCAAAAAGCTCTGAAGAATTCTGCAACTGAAAAGCTATTCGAACTCTGGTGTCAGTGAAAACCCTGACATTTGAGGGAATGCCCAGGATGGGGGTGATGTCACCGTTACATTGTCATTGTGTAATGACATCACCCAGAAGGATGCAGAGCATCTGGGTCGATGCAAACTAGAGATCCCCCACATACTGGGAAGGATGGCAGGGTTCCTGACAGTGGACCCAGGAGATTTACCAGGATGGTTTGGAGAATGATAGATTGCAGTTATGAGGTTAGGTTTGTTAAGACGGACCCGGAGGGTCCCGTCTTTGCGTGTTCTTTTGGAAGGAGAGACTCACACTGGCAACTATGATTAGACGCAGACAGCAGTTTATTCACAGAATCTTAACTGATACAACGAATCTACAAGCATGCATTCGTTGGAGAAGGCGTTCTGCCTTCCCGTTCAAAGTTGACACAATTATACTTCGCGCTGCCTGGAGTCCCTGGTCAGTTCGCCTTCCCCATTGGTCCATTCATCTGCGCGCGCTGGGGATCCGTCCTCCTATTGGCCGCATCGAAGTGCCTGTCCAGCTCCTGCTGTGCTTGACAATGGCTCAGCCATCCCTGGGAGCGGTTCCGATCCCGTATTCAATAGTCCATTGTGTCAAGGAATTACTATGCGTCTGACAGGCTAGCCATTTTCAATAGTTTTAGTTTAACTAAATTGTCAATTACACTTATCAACTTTAGACTTAAATAGAGCCATTCACACTCACTAGTTACAGGTTCCGATAGAGCAATTCACACTTGTCTAACAGTTACAGATTCCGATCAGTTTCTTTATTAATCCCAAGTTTCGATGGGGCAATTGATACTGGCTGGTATTTACAAGCTCCAAGATTTAATTAACATTATGCATATCCCTTACAAGCTCCAGCAGTCATGCAATCGCCTGCAGCAGCTCGCTTGGCTGTTGTTAACCATTTCAGGGCTGGAAGTGTCACCCTCCCTAGCCCTACATTAAACACCGCAGTAAAATCTCCCCAACAGGTTGTAGAAATCGGCATTGAGGGGAGATTTGAAAGAGTAGGAGCAGTAGTTTATGATTGGTTAACACAAGGTAAATAAAGTGATAATTTTTCCATTAGCTGACCATAAAAGGATTAGAGACGAGTTACATCAGTTTGGGGATGTTCCACAGGGAGAATGTGAGGAAGAAATTTTATGTAATGAATATTAATGACCTTGAACTCAATGCTGACACACAAACGTCAATTAAGCTGAGATCTTGATACATTGATGGAGGTCATGTGTTAAAAAAAACGGTCTGATCAATGATGGAATCTGAATTGAATATAATCTATCATTGAGCTGACAGAATTAATGTGAAGTGTCTCTCAATGGACTTAGACCAGGCGATTTCAGACAGAGAGCACATCAACTTTCCAAAGATTACTGGTTTGTTCTGGAGAAATTTTCAGCTGATTCTGGAAATCTTTCCATAGATTGACGTTGTGAGACGTTGCCAATGTATAAAGGTCAAACTCTTGGAAGGACATGGGTGGAAATACTCAACAGGCGAGGCAGGTGGGAACATACACAGTGAACATTTTAGCTCAACGAAATTTCATCAACATTTTTTGAAGTGCGATAAGTAGGCAGTAAATAGAAAAAAAAAGATCGGGAGCAATTGTATAAGAGTGCAAATTAGAGTCTAAATCACAAAGGAAAGTAAAATATTGTGGATGCTGCAGGAGGAGGTGTGGCGCCTGGAAAGTTCACAGTCACTGAGAGTCAGCTAAACTTGAAATGATACATCTGATTGTCTTTTCAGAGAGTGTATGCTCGGTTTAGGGGGACAGTCTAAAACAATGGGCCCACTATAAGAATCAGAGATGGAGAGGAATCCTTTGTTGAGCACGCTGAATTGTTAACATTTAGTGTGGAATGCTAATTCGGGAAATTACACACAGATCATGTGGATTTTTATGTGTTAGTCAGTGCCTGGTTCATACGTATGCACACCTTTACAATTGCAGCTCCTATTGCATTTCCACAAACATATTCCAGCTCCAAGTAGATATTTGTTTATTGGAAACAATATAATCGTTCAACTTGTGGATAACAATCAAAAGAAACTTTTAATTCCAAACAAAAGTTTGAGACGAGTCCTGTGCTGTATTCCTGCCTACATTTTCCTGATCTGCTCTCGACTCTGGTGAGCAGTGTGATGCTGTCCAGGCTGAAATACAGTCTCTTCAGAACTTTCCTTGGTCTCCAAAGCAGTGACAGATCTGCTGACCAATACAACAACCATGTCATGGTCTCATTTCTCATCTGTGTTTTCGATGAGGTTGCTGCCTACCATTCCTGCAAATATATTCACCTCTCTCTGCATTTATTTAGTAACGGAAGTTCCAGCTAGCTAATGGTCTCTTGCTTCATATCCGTCCATTCCTTGCAGATCCATCTGCTTATGGGGCTAAAAGCCTCTGAAATACTCCTATCATATCTGCCTCCATTACCACCCCTGACATTACGTTCCAGACACCTGCCACTCTCTGTGGAAATAAGTCTTGCCCCACATCTTGTTTGAACTATCCCACTTTCACGTTAAATGTATGCTGGATAGTTTTCGACATTTCAATTCTGCGAGAGAGATTCTTACTGTCAACTTTATTTATGTATCTCATAATTCTATAGAATTCCACAGAGTCTCCCCTCAGCCTCCACTGTTCCAAGGAAAACAACCTGAGTTTTTCTAGAGTCTCCTCATAGCTCATATCCTCCAATACAGGCACCATTCCTATAAACTTCTTCTGTACCCTCCACATCCTCCCTGTAATGTGCCGAACAGAATTAAACGCAACACTCTAAGTGAAGCCTATCTAAAGTCTTATAAAGCTGCAACATGGCATCCTAACTCTCCTTTCTTCCTTGCGATTTGTGTCGAGTCCATGAGCTTCTATACCTTCCCGCACAGCTCCTTCATTTGCAACCTTTACCTCACAACATTACCTATCCTCTAGTCCCAGGCCTACAGTGTCATCATGCCAACATCACGTTGCACTTTTCCCGACATCAAAACCAGGACAGTGATGGTGACTCGCATTTCCACAGTAACGCAATCCTTGTCTCCCTCTGCCTCTAATATGGTGACTTTCCCATCCCTTCCACAATTCCTGTCTACTCTGCTACAAGAGGCTGTCCCCAGTGCTCAGAACTGACTTCCCAACTTCACTCTACTGCAGGGACCCCCGACCCCCTCCTTGAGGATTTCATCGAACTGATCCCCAATGACAGGAACAGACAGGGTCAGCATGGATTGGTGAACGGGAATTCAGGATCGAAAAGTCTACTGGATCATTTCAGAGACGTAATGAGCAGTTTGTGTGGCCACATCTCTGAATTATAGTGATACAGATTTCCTGATCCTGATTCCTGAAGAAGGGCTCATGCCCGAAACGTCGATTCTCCTGCTCCTTGGATACTGCCTGGCCTGCTGCGCTTTTCCAGCAAGATGTTTTTAGATCCATCCCAAACAATGTCAAAGTCCCTGGACACACTATGCCAGGATCTCCTGACTGAATGCTGTCTCCCTTGCCCGGACTGAGAACTGGTTCCCTGAGGCTTTGAGACGTGACCATTTCGTTGAAGCACATGCAGTGTGTTTGCTGCTTTAGCTGCTGTTCCAAGTGCCTGACAGTCCACCCCCTTGACTGATCACCACTAACAACAACGGTAAACTGCCTGGCTTATCGGCTCTCAGAGTAATATGCCTCTGACTTGGTCAGTTGTGATACCACACACAGTTGTGTCCTACGCCAGTGAATATGTAATCTGATCCAACTCACAGGCCTTTGAACTGAGAAAATAAAGCCGTCACAACTACACCTATTGATTCTGATTGTTCTCGCATATCTGGTGAAAAACATTCTTCAAGATTTACAAGGATGTTGCCAGGGTTGGAAGGTTTCAGCTACAGGGAGAGGCTGAATTGGCTGGGGGTGATTTCCCTGGAGGGTCAGAGGCTGGGAGATGACCGTATAGAGGTTTATAAAATCATGAGGGGCATGGATAGGGTAAACAGACAAGGTATTTTCCCTGCGGTGGAATGCGAGGGCATAGGTTTAGTTTGGGAGGGAACAAAATTCAAAGGAACGTAAGGAGCACAGTTTTCACGCAGAAGATGGTGTATGTGTGGAATGGGCTGTCAGAGGAAGTGGTGGAGGCTGGTACAATTACAACATTTAAAAGGCACCTGGATGAGTAAATGAACAGGAAGGGTTTAGAGGGATATGGGCCAAGAGCTGGCAAATGGGACTAGATTAGGTTGGAATATCTGGTCAGCATGGACGAGTTGTGCTGTACATTTCTTTGAATCTATGTGCTTTAAAAACAAGAGATCTTTTCCTGCTTCACAGTGATCTCAAAATCTCTCGTTCAATGCATCTGAGTCATCCTCCTCATCATCAAAATCCAAACTGTTGAATACTGCAATAGCTTTATCTTCTCCAATTTGTTTTCTGAAACGCCGTTTGACATTAGGTAGAGCTGGTGGGCAACTTTGTTTTACTTCTGCTGTTAGGAGTTGGGAGTTGGTGGGAAGGGCAGCGTGCACCAGGGATGAAGTGATAAAATTGAGAGTGAGGGCTGAACATGCAGAAAATGACAAGTGAATAGTAACTGAGAACAAATTGATTTGCATGAAAACGAGTCCGACTTGACCAAAAGGCTGTCTGTACGCTTTCTTACACACAGACACTGTACACGAGAAATAAAGCTAACACACACAAAAAATGAACTAATAAAGCTGCTTTTCGGATTCTTTAATGAGGGGTGCACCATTCCCAGAAACACTGAAACACCAGGACGATGTGCGAAGTTGGTTGAGCAAGCTCCTAAACCAACATCTTCCTGCAAAAATCAGATAAATATTTACTCCCTAATTCAGGGATGTATCAGATATTAAAACTGACAAGAACAGACATGATCTTAGCCAAAAGGCCGAGAAGTGATACTGATGTTATCATCAAGATTAGAGTGGTGCTAAAAAAGCACAGCAGGTCAGACCGCATCCAAGGAGCAGGAAAATCGCCATTTTGTGCAAGAGCCCTTTCTCAGGGTTGATGCTGGGAGCCTCGGGGGTGGAGAGATAAATGGGAGGGGGTGGGGCAAGGGTGAAGGTAGCTGAGAGTGCAATAAGTGGGTTGAGGTGGGGGTAAAGTTGATAGGTCGGAGAGAAGAGTGGGAAGGTGGGACAGGTGGGAAGGAAGATTGACAGTTGGGACAGATCATGAAGATGGTGCTGAGCTGGGAGTTTGGAACTGGAGTAAAGTTGGGGGTGGGGTAGGAGAAATCAGGAAGCCGATGAAGTCCACATTGATGCCATGGGGTCGAAGGGTCCCAAGGCGGAAGATTAGGCATTCTTCCTTCAGGTGTCGAGTGGCGATGGAGGAGGGCCCAGGACCTGCATGTCCTCGGCAGAGTAGGAGAGCGAATTGAAAGGTTCAGCCACGGGACAGTGGGGTTGGTTGGTGTGGGTGTCCCGGAGATGTTCTCTGAAGTGCTCTGTGAGAAGGCGTCCTGTCTCCCCAATGTAGAGGAGGCCGCATCAGGAGCAACAGATGCAATAAATGACATTGATGGATATGCAGGTGAAACTTTGACGGATGTGGAAGGCTCCTTTGGGGCCTTGGGCCTTGGAGGGGAGCGGGGAGGTGTGAGCGTAAGTTTTGCAATTCCTCAGCCGACTCTTCTTCAGCTCCAACTCCTCCAAGCGATGATGCGAACTGAGCATGCTCATCCCCGAACACTTTCTTGTAAACCTGTTTCAACTTGTCTCGACAGTCTCCACAATCCTTCCGATCGTGTGGTTTCCAGAACAGGAAACAATGCTCCAGCTGAACCTGAACTGGTGCATTATAAAAAACACAACATCACCTCATTGCTCTCACAGTTTCTGTCACTGTGAACAAGGACCGGGAGACAATGTTCTTTATGAGATGTTCTCTCAGCCTATCCTGCCAACATAGATTCCATAAGTCCATGTACACCCTGATCCTGTTAAACCCCTTTTAGATTAGGAGCCAAATTGTCGATTGACTCTCCTTCTGCCCGAAATCTATCACCTCACACTTCTCCATATTGGACTTGATCTGCATCCATCCACCAACCTCACCAAAATACCAATACCTTTCCGAAGTTCAACACTATCCTGCTAACAGCTCTCGGCTTCGTTAAATTTAAATTATTTTTCCAGTGAACAGTTCAGAGGTCTTATTAGCACAGTTAGGAAGTTTTGGTCTCGTGGAATCCAGGGAAAGCTCGCCATTTAGATGCAAAATCGAACCGGAGGCCTGTGACCACAGGTGAACTGCAAGGATTGGCGCTGAGTCCATTATTGTCCATCATTTATATAAAGGACTTAAATGTGATTATAGGAGGTATGTTTAGTAAGTTTTCAGCTGACACTACAACTGGTGATGGTGTGGACAGTGAAGATGGTTACCTCAGAATAAAATGGGACCTTGATCAGATGGGCCAATTGGCAAGGAGTGGCAGATGGATTTTAATTTAGATAAATGTGAGGTGCTGAATTTTGATGAGGCAAATCAGGGCAGGAATTACATATTCAATGGTAAGATGTACCTTGGAATGCAGGCTCATAGTTCCTTGAAAGTGGAGTCGCAGGTAGACAGGGTCATGAAGAAGGCATTTGGTACACTTGCCTTTATTAGTCAGTGCATTGGATATAGGCGTTGAGATGCCATGTTGTGGCTGTAAAGGACACTGGTTAGGCCACTTTAAAATACTGCATTCAGTTCTGGACTCCCTGCTATAGGAAAGATGTTGCGATACTTGGGTATCAGAAAAGATTTACAAAGATATTGCCAGGTTTGGAAGGTTTGAGCGAGAGGAAGAGGCTGAATAGGCCAAACCAATTTTCCCTGGAGTGTCAGACTCTGAGGAGTTTACAATATCATGAGGGACATGGATGGGGTAAATAGACAATATATTTTTCTCAATTCACAGGAGTCCAAAACTAGATGGCATTGGTTTAAGGTCAGAGTGGAAAGATTAGAAGTGATCCAAAGGGTGAAATTTTCATGCAGAGCGTGTATGGAATGAGCTCCCAGACGAAGTTCTGGAGTCTGGTTCAATTACAATAGTGAAAAGGCATCTGGATGTGTATATGAATAAGAAGGGTTTAGAGGGATTTGGGTTAAATGCTGATTAATGGCACCCCCATTTCCAAAAGAAATTAAAATCACATCTCACTTCAATATCACAACCAAATGTAACACCTCAAATTAATACACAAACAAAAACAGATCATGCTGAAGAAACTCAGTAGATCTGGCAGCATCTTTGGAGGGGAAGCAGTGTTATCTGATGTTTCTGTGAAGTCACCATGAGAACATAAGCATTGTGGACAGGAGGAGGGCATTCAACCTCACGAGCCTGCTCTGCTATTCAATACGGTCCTGGCTGATCTCATTTCGGTCTCAACTCCACTGTACTGCCTGTTCTCTGTCACCCTCCAACCAATTAACCCATTAAAAACCTATTCATCTCCTCCTCAAATGTACTTAGTGTCCTGACATCCACTGCCCTCTGGGGGAGTGAGTTCCAGAGATTCATGATCCTTTGAGAAGTAATTCCTCCTCATCTCTGTTTCAAATCTGCCACTCCCTTATCCTAAACTCTATTTTCTTGTTCCAGATTGCCCCACTAAGTAAAACCTCCTCTCTACCTCATCAAACCTCTTTCCCAGTCTGCAGAGACAGTGATGAAAAAAATGGCAGTCATACAGTTCTTTTACATCAGTCTTTATTGTGGAAAATACAACATCCACAGCACGACCCTCATCCACTGCACGTGTCCCACCTCAACAAAGAACTCAATTAAAATTGTCAGACACGGCCTTCCCTTGGCAAAACCATGTTGACTGTCTTGCAATAACTTTCTTTTCTCAAAGTATCTATTTAACTTACTTTTATTCTGATTTCCATCAGGTTTCCCAGTGTTGATGACAACTTCATCAGTAAAGCGATGGAAGGGGTCATCAACAGTGCTAACAAGCAGCACATGCTCAGCAATAACCTGCTCAGTGACGCCCAGTTGGGTTTCGCCAGGGTCACTCAGCTCCTGATCTCATTATCTGACCTTGGTGCAAACATGGACAAAAGAGCTGACTTCCAGAGGTGAGGTGAGGGTGACAGCCATTGACATCAAGTCCGCATTTGACCAAGTATAGCATCAAGGAGTCCTGGCAAAACTGGAATCAATAGGTATCGGGGGCAAACTCTCCGCTGGTTTGAATCATACCTGGCACATCGGAAGATGGTCGAGGATGTAAAGCGTCAGTCATCTCAGCCCCAGGACATCTCTGCAGGAGTCCCTCAGGACACCACGAGGAGATCCTCACGAGGCCCAACAATCTTCAGCTGCTTCATCAATGACCTTCCCTCTGTCATAAGGTCAGACGGGGAATGTTCGCTGATGATTGCACAGGGTTCAGCACCAGTCACGACTCCTCTGACACGGAAGTAGCCTGTGCTCAACTGCAAAAGGATTTGGACAATATCCACGCTTGCGCCGACAAGTGGCAAATAACATTCACTCCACACAAATGCCAGGCAATGACCATCACCAATAAGAGACACTCTAACCACTGCCGCTTGACATTCAACTTTATTACAATCACGAGATCCCCCACTGTCAACATCCTTGAGGTTACCATTGACCAGAACTCAACTGGACTCACCACATAAACACAGTGGCTACAAGAGCAGGTCAGATACTAGGGATATTGTGAGGAGTAACTCACCTCCTGACACCCCAAAGTCTATCCACCATCTCCTGGACGCAAGTCAGGACTGTGATGGAATAGCCCCCACTTGCCTGGATGGCTGCAGCTCCAACAACATTCAAAATGCTTGACACCATCCAGGAGAAAGCAACAGGCTTGATTGGCACCACGTCACCCTGAGAAAACGTCCCAGCATATCCAGCCTCTCCTTGTAACTCAAAGTGTCCAGGCCTGATAACCTCTCGTAAATCTTTTCAGAATCCCTTTTACTTTAAAAATACCGTTCCTAAAACAGGGCGTCCCGAACAGTATGCAGTGTTTTAAGAGTGGCCTTACCAACAAGACATCCCAACTACTATGCTCAATGCTCTGACCAATGAAGACAAGCCTTCCAAACACTGCCTTCACCACCCTGTGTACCTGTTACACCACTTCCAAGGTAATGTGTATCTGAACCCACCTCTCTCTATCCTACCAAGCAAACATTCCAGACCCTCACCTCCCACTGGCTGAAAACACTTTCTCTCAGAAAACCTTCGGCAGATGAATACGGAGTGCAAGTCAAAGCTTTATTCCACTTCAATATCTCTTCCTCACTGAGAAGTGAAGTTTCAGCTCAACATTATTTTGTAACAAATTTCCTATTGTTAATATCTGTGTCTTTAGATTAATTATTATTTGTGCAAAAGAAGCATTTTGTTACCATGAACTTTAGCATATTCTCAAAAAATATTTTGAGGAGGCGAGCAGCTGCAGGCATTTCGCAGTCAATAACAATAGAAATGAGCAATAACTGATCAGAACCGCTTAAAGAACCAAACTTAGGATTTAAATTGAGAGACTCGATCCAGGTAATTATAATGGATTTCAGAGTTCAAAACTGTGCACGTGTTATATCATAAAATTAGATTTTGAATAAATGAATTTCCAGTTTATATTGAAGATTCACAACAAAACTCATACTCAAAAAGAAGAAAATTGTAATTTATTAGAAGAATGGAAACTGCGCAGAATAGAACACTCCTGATCCAGTTTAATGTATACAACCCTCAGCAGATTTGAATCATTTTTGTGATATGAAAATTTGTCTGTTCTTAATAATTAACTGTGAAATGTCTCAGCCACTTGTTCTGTTTCCATCTCTCAATTAGAGAATATATTTATATTAGTCAATATTTTTAAACCACTTCTATTAGCCCTGAATTACAGAATTAGAATTAATGGTTATTACTACCTTATTACATTGTCGATGATTTGTGTCAGTGCCTCATGGTTAATTTGAAGCATGGCTGCATTGATTAATGTTCACCTTGACCATCCCTTAAAAGAAATTGAACATTGTCCATCCAGTTGGCAATGAATGGAGGCAATCTGATGAAATGTGGAGGAAGCAGAGCGTTAGAAAAATGAGTTGTGGTAAATGAACTAAGTTCTACTGGGGATCCTGAACCAATGTCTGGCATACCGATACTATTTAAGGACAGGGATCGCACCGATAGGGATGAGGAATGGGGATTTTATTCCAGGCTACCCACTGAGCCCCTAGCATCTCCTGATATTCCCCAGCACAACACACAATTCTAAACCTTCCCCTTACTCTGAAGTTGAATGGTCTGGTATCGGTCATCAGCTTCATAACCAACATCATGGAGATGAGCGGCCATCCTCCACTGGGATGGCCAGAACGAGACCGAACCACAATCCAAGTTACAGGAATAAAAACACTCGAATATGTCCATGACTTTGCAAGCCCTATACCATGTGTGCCAACCCCGACTGGGTTGACTGAGACCAGCATACCCACTAGGGGTGGAATCTACCTCAGATGCCCGCCCAGCGACCACTGCTGAGCAACACTTTCCTGAGGGGACACTGGAAACAGGGACAGGCAGGCTCCCAGTACTACACATTTGGGACTGGGAACAAGCTAGCTAACTTCTCCAGGGACAAATGCCAGCCTCTTGCTTTAACTGTGAGAGATAGTGGTACTGGGGAGTGAAATGCCCTTATCTTTGGAGCTTGGAGCCATCTCAGGCTTGCATCCTAGCAAAAGGAGAATCTGCAAATATTGTTGTGCTTTTGGCATGGCCCACGGTTTCGGAGCCTTGTGGGAACACAGAGGATTGAACTTCCACAAATGACTTCCACGGGACAGCTTATTAATAACGCTGGGTTTGTCCAACCAGTCTGGCAGTTATCGAATATACATCTCATGCTGAGGCAACTGATACATTCTCCAAAGGAAGTGAGTGGGAGGTGCAAACATCTGTCCCCATTGGGTTCCCAGAAAAACCTAGTTAGACACAATATAAGGCGGGGTATGCCAGACCTGGGTAAGATACACAGGGTTGGGGTGGGGGGGAAGACCCTGCTGAACAGCGCAAACAATGGACAATATAAGCCGGATATGCCAGACCTGGGGAAGATGCAGAAATCAAAGGGCGAGGGAGACCCTGCTGAACAGCACAAACAATGGATTCAAATGGGGTGCTCCAAGTCAGGGTGGAATGCTGGAACCAGGAAATGTAGCCATTCCCTGCTCCTCACCCCATCCAGGCACCGATCAATTTGCTCTGGGAGTACTCTGAGCCGACCACAAGCGCTGGAATCAAAGCCCGTTGGAGTGGAATTCAGTCGATTTCCTGATGAATGGATAATGGCACCTCTTTCACTTGCAGCCACAAGGCCTAACCCTGGCTCCCACTCTCCTGCACTGGGAGTTGCTATCTCGGGGATGTGGTTCCCCTTTTACCACACGTACTCATCCAGATTTGAACGACATTCACCTCCTAACAAAAGAACTCTAAGTGAAACTGAGCGGCACTTTGCCATTATGTTTCCCCCTTTATGAAAGTGCTCGGCTAATAAACGAAGTTAGACTCATAGAACAAAGAACATTACAGCACAGGACAGGCTGTTTATGGAACCGTTCGGCAGTAAAGGAAGTTAGACTCATACAAGATACAGCATTACAGCACCGTACAGATCCTTGATGTAACCGCTTGGCTCATAAAGGAATTTAGACTAATGCAACACAGCGTATCACAGCGTAGTTCAGGCCATTGATGGAGCCACTCGGCTAATCAATAAAGTTACACTCATAGAACATAGAACATTACTGCACAGTAGAGGCCCTTCATAGAACTACTCAGCTAATAAAGGAAGCTAGACTCATACAACATAGAACATTACAGCACAGTACAGGCCTTTTAAAGGAACCGCTCAGCTAATAAAGGAAGCTAGACTCATAGAACATAGAACATTACAGCCCAGTACAGGCCCTTAATGGAACCGATCGGCAAATAAAAGAAGTTAGATGAACACAAGATAGAACATTATAGTGCTGTATGGGCGTTTTTTGGAACCAGTCAGCTAATAAAGGAAGTTAGAACACGACAGCGCAGTACAGGCCGTTTATGGAACTGCTTGGCCTATAAATGAACTTAGACTCACACAACACAGAACATCTGCAGCCGTTAATGGTATAACGGCTGCAGAAAGGAAGTTTGAGGGGGATCTGCCTCTGGAGGTAGTATGGGCTGAAGTCAGAAATAGGAAAGGTGCAGTCACCTTGGGTGTTTACTATAGGCCCCCCAATAGCAGCAGAGATGTGCAGAAACAGATTGGGAAACAGATTTTGGAAAGGTGCAGAAGCCACAGGGTCGTAGTCATGGGCGACTTCAACTTCCCAAATATTGATTGGAAGCTCTTTAGATCAAGTAGATTGGATGGGGCGGTGTTTGTGCAGTGTGTCCAGGAAGCTTTTCTAACGCAGTATGTAGATTGTCCAACCAGAGGGGAGGCCATATTGGATTTGGTACTCGGTAATGAACCGGGACAAGTGGTGGGCTTGTTAGTGGGTGAACATTTTGGTGATGGTGACCACAATTCTGTGACTTTCACCTTGGTTATGGAGAGAGATAGGTGCGCACAACAAGGTAGATTTTATAATTGGGGGAAGGGAAATTACGATGCTGTAAGGCAGGATTTGAGGAGCATACGTTGGGAGCATAGGCTGTCAGGGAAGGATGTGGTGGAAATGTGGAACTTTTTCAAAGAGCAGATACGACGTGTCCATGATATGTATGTACCTATCAGGCAGGAAAGAAATGGTCGTGTGAGGGAGCCTTGGTTGACGAGAGAGGTTGAATGTCTGGTAAAGAGGAAGAAGGAGGCTTACATAAGGTTGAGGAAACAGAATTCAGACAGAACAGTGGAGGGATACAGGATAGCCAGAAGGGACCTGAAGAAAGGGATTAGGAGAGCTAAGAGAGGGCATGAAGAATCGTTGGCGGATAGAATCAAGGATAACCCCAAGGCATTTTATGCGTATGTGAGAAACCTGAGAATGACGAGAACGAGGGTAGGTCCGATCAAGGACAGTAGTGGGAGACTGTGTATTGAGTCGGAAGAGATAGGAGAGGTCTTGAACAAGTACTTCTCTTCAGTATTTACGAACGAGAGGGACCGTATTGTAGAAGAGGAGAGTGTGAAATGGACTGGTAAGCTAGAAGAGATACCTGTTAGGAAGGAAGATGTGTTGGAAATTTTGAACAACTTGAGGATAGACAAGTCCCCCGGGCCTGACGGGATATATCCTAGGATTATGTGGGAAGCAAGAG
This sequence comes from Chiloscyllium plagiosum, assembly GCF_037043375.1. Taxonomy (NCBI): domain Eukaryota; kingdom Metazoa; phylum Chordata; class Chondrichthyes; order Orectolobiformes; family Hemiscylliidae; genus Chiloscyllium; species Chiloscyllium plagiosum. Next base: position 82,959,688 of record NW_028270156.1, read on the forward strand.
AGGAAATTGCAGTACCGTTGGCAATGATCTTCTCGTCTTCACTGGCAACGGGGGTGGTACCAGGGGACTGGAGAGTAGCGAATGTTGTGCCCCTGTTCAAAAAAGGGAATAGGGATAACCCCGGGAATTACAGGCCTGTTAGTCTTACTTCTGTGGTAGGCAAAGTAATGGAAAGGGTAATGAGGGATAGGATTTATGAGTATCTGGAAAGACACTGCTTGATTAGGGACAGCCAGCACGGATTTGTGAAGGGTAGGTCTTGCCTTACAAGTCTTATTGAATTCTTCGAGGAGGTGACCAAGCATGTGGATGAGGGTAGAGCAGTGGATGTAGTGTACATGGATTTTAGTAAGGCCTTTGATAAGGTTCCCCATGGTAGGCTTATGCGGAAAGTCAGGAGGCATGGGATAGAGGGAAATTTGGCCAATTGGATAGAAAACTGGCTAACCGGTCGAAGGCAGAGAGTGGTGGTAGGTGGTAAATATTCAGCCTGGAGCCCAGTTACAAGTGGAGTTCCGCAGGGATCAGTTCTGGGTCCTCTGCTGTTTGTAATTTTTATTAATGACTTAGATGAGGGAGTCGAAGGGTGGGTCAGTAAATTTGCAGATGATACGAAGATAGGTGGAATTGTGGACAGTGAGGAGGGCTGTTGTCGGCTGCAGAGGGAGCCAGAGGGATCCATATGATGCAGAGCTGGGCTGAGGAGTGGCAGATGGAGTTCAACCCTGCCAAGTGTGAGGTTGTCCATTTTGGAAGAACAAATAAGAATGCGGAATACAGGGTTAATGGTAGGGTTCTTAGTCAGGTGGAGGAACAGAGGGATCTTGGGGTCTATGTACATAGATCTTTGAAGGTTGCCACTCAGGTGGATAGAGTTTGTAAGAAGGCCTATGGAGTATTATCGTTCATTAGCAGAGGGATTGAATTCAAGAGTCGTGAAGTGATGTTGCAGCTGTACAGGACTTTGGTTAGGCCACAGTTGGAGTACTGTGTGCAGTTCTGGTCGCCTCACTTTAGGAAAGATGTGGAAGCTTTGGAGAGGGTGCAGAGAAGATTTACCAGGATGTTGCCTGGAATGGAGAGGAAGTCGTACGAGGATAGGTTGAGAGTTCTCGGCCTTTTCTCGTTGGAACGGCGAAGGATGAGGGGTGACTTGATAGAGGTTTATAAGATGATCAGAGGAATAGATAGAGTAGACAGTCAGAAACTTTTTCCCCGGGTACAACAGAGTGTTACAAGGGGACATAAATTTAAGGTGAAGGGTGGAAGGTATAGGGGAGATGTCAGGGGTGGGTTCTTTACCCAGAGAGTGGTGGGGGCATGGAATGCGCTGCCCGTGGGAGTGGTAGAGTCGGAATCATTGGCGACCTTTAAGCGGCATTTGGATAGGTACATGGATGGGTACTTAATCTAGGTTAGAAGTTCGGCACAACATCGTGGGCCGAAGGGCCTGTTCTGTGCTGTATTGTTCTATGTTCTATGTTCTATCACAGGTCAGCACAGGCCGTTTATGCAACCGCTCGGCTAATAAAGCAAGTGAGACTAATACAACAAAGAATAACAGTGCAGGCTGTTTTTGGAACAGCTCCGCCAATAAAGGAAGTTAGCCGAATACGAGAAAGAACAAGACAGCACAGAACAGGCCCATTCTGGACCCACACGGCCAATAAAGCAAATTAGTCTAATACAATACAGAACAATACAGCGCAGTACAGGCTCTTTATGAAACCGCTTGGCTAATAAAGAAAGTTAGACTCATACAAAATAAAGTATTACAGCGCAGTACAGGACCTTTATGGAACCGCTTGGCTAATAAAGGAAGTTAGACTCATACAAAATAAAGTATTACAGCGCAGTACAGGACCTTTATGGAACCACTCAGCTAACAAATAAAGTTGCACTCATAGAACATAGAACATGACAGCGAAGTACAGGCCATTTATGGAACCGCTCTGTTAATAAAGGAAGTTAGACTCATATATTACAGAGCATTACAGCGCAGTACAGACACTTTCTGGAACCGCTCAGCTAATGAAGGAATTTAGACTAATACAATATAGAATATCGCAACGCAGTGCAGGTCGTTTATGGAACCACTCGTCTATTAAATAAAGTTACACTCAGAGAACATTACAGTGCAATACAAGCCCTTTATGGAACCACTCAGATAAAAAAGGAAGTTAGACTAATACAACTTCGAACATGGTAGTGCAGCACAGTCCCCTTATGGAAGTGCTCGGCCAAAAAAGTAAGTTAGACTTATACAACAAAGAACATTACAGCACAATACAGGCCGTTTATACAACAGCTCGGGTAATAAAGGACGTTAGACTAATACAACATAGAACATTACAGCTCAATACATACCCCTTATGGAACTGCTATGTTAATAAAGGAAGTTAGACTCATAGAGCATAGAACATTACAGTGCAGTACAGGCCCTTTATGGAACAGCCCGGCTACTAAAGGAAATTAGACTAATATAACATAGAGTATGACAGTGCAGTATAGGCCCTTTATGCGACCACTCGGCCAATAAAGGAAGTTTGAGTAATAAAACATAGAACATAACAGCATGTTGCAGGCCCTTTGTGGAACCGCTCAGCAATAAATGAAGTTAGATAATACGGCATAGAGGTAAAAACAATGAGTGCAGATGCTGGAAACCAGATTCTGGAGTAGAGTGGTGCTGGAAAAGCACAGCAGTTCAGGCAGCATCCGAGGAGCAGGAAAATCCGACGTTTCAGGCAAAAACCCTTCATCAGGAATACCAGCTCATATTTGTTGTTTGAGTTGATGAAGGGCTTTTGCCTGTAACGTCGGATTTTCCTGCTCCTCGGATGCTGCCTGAATTGTTTGTGCTTTTGATACAACATAGATCATTATAGCGTAGTACAGGCCCTTTTTGAAACCGCTCAACTAATAAAGGACTTTAGACTCATCGAACGTGGAACATTACAGCACAGTACGGGCCTTTATGGAACTGCTTGGCTGATTAAGGAAGTTAGACTAATACAACACAGAACATTACAGCGCACTACAGGCTCTTGAATGAACCACTCGGCTAATAAAGGACGTTAGTCTAATACAACGTAGAACATTACAGCTCAGCACAGGCCGTTTATGCAACCGCTCGGCTAATAAAGGAAGTTATGCAGGTCTTTGGACTCCTCCATCGTCAGACCACAACAAAACGACGGTTGGAGGAAGAACGCCTCATCTTCCGGCTAGGAACCCGCCAACCACAAGGGATGAACTCGGATTTCACCAGTTTCCTCATTTCCCCTCCCCCCACCCTGTCTCAGTCAAATCCATCAAATTCAGCACCGCCTTCCTAACCTGAGATCTTCTTCCCGACCTCTCCGCCCCCACCCCAGTCTGACCTATCACCCTCACCTTGACCTCGTTCCACCTATCACATTTCCGACACCCCTCCCCCAAGTCCCTCCTCCCTACCTTTTATCTTAGCCTGCTGGACAAACTTTCCCCATTCCTGAAGAAGGGCTTATGCCTGAAACGTCGATTCTCCTGTTCCCTGGATGCTGCCTGACCTGCTGCGCTTTTCCAGCAACACATTTTCAGCTCTAATAAAGGAAGTTAGCCAAATACGAGAAAGAACAAGACAGCACAGAACAGGCCCATTATGGAATCACTCGGCTAATGAAGGAAGTTTCATTCATAGAACATTACAGCGCAGTATAGGCCCCTTCTGGAACCGTTTGGCTAATAAATGAATTTAGACTAATACAACATAGAATATCACAGCGCAGTATAGGTTGTCTATAGACCTGCTCGGCTAATAAATAAAGTAACACTCATAGAACATAGAACATTACAGCGCACTATAGGCCTTTTATGGAACCGCTTGGCTGATAAAGGAAGTTTGAGTAATACAACATGGCAACGTAGTGCATGCCCTTTATGGAACCGCTTGCGCAATAAATGAAGTTAGACTAATACAACATAGAATATTATAGTGTTATACAGGTCCTTCATGGAACCACTCAGCTAACAAAGGATGTTAGTCTAATACAACATAGAACATTACAATGCACTACAGGCCCCTTATACAACCGCTGGGCTAATAAAGGAAGCTAGACTAATACAACATAGAACATGACAGCGCAGTACAGGCCCTTTATTGAAAAGCTCGGCTAATAAAGAAAGTTAGACTTGTACAACAAAGAACAATACCGCGCAGTGCAGGTCCATTATGGAACCACTCGGCTAATAAAGGAAGTTAGACTCATACAAGATAGGGCATTACAGCACAGTATGCAGACCCTTTCTGGAACCGCTTGGCTAATAAAGGAAGTTTGACTCATAGTATAAGGAACATGACAGCGCAGTTCTGGAGGCACTCAGCTAATAAAGGAAGCTGGACTAATACAACATAGATCATGAAAGCGCAATAGAGGCCATTTATGGAACTGCTCGGCTAATAAAGGAAGCTAATCTCATAGAACATTGCAGCGCAGTGCACGCCCTTCATTGAACCGCTTGGCTAATAACGGATGTTAGATTGATCCAACACAGAGCATTACAGCGCAGTACAAGGCCTTCACCGAACTGCTTGAGTAATAAAGGAAGCTAATCTTAGAGAACATTACAGCGCAGTACGGGCCCTTTATGGAACTGCTCGGCGATAAAAGAAGTTAGACTGATACAGCATAGAACATTACAGCGCAGTACAGGCGCTTCATTGGTTTGTCTAACTTCCTTCATCAGCCGAGCGGTTCCATAAAGGGCCTGTACGGCGCTGTCATGTTCCATGATCTCTGAGTCTCGCTTCCTTTATTAGCCAAGTGGTTCCAAACAAGGACTGTACTGCGCTGTAACATTCTATGTCGCATTAGTGTAACGTCTGCTATTAGATGAGTTGTTGCATAAAGGGCATTTACTGCATTGTAATGTTCTATGTTGAATTAGTCAAGCATCCTTTATTCGCCGAGCAGTTCCATAACGGACCTGTCCTGCGTTGCCATATTCTATATTCTCTTAGTCTAACTTCCTTTACGAGCTGAGCGGTTCCATAAAGGGTGGGTACTGAGCTATAATGTTCTATGTTGTATTAGTCTAATGTCTTTTATTAGCCGAGTGGTTCCATAAACGGCTTGTGCTGGGCTGTGGTGTTCTCTGAGCCTAACTTCCTGTATTTGACGAGCGGTTCCATAAAGGGACTGTAATGCACTGTAATGTTCTTTGTTGTTTGAGTTTAACTTGCTTTACTGGCCGAGCGGTTCCACAAGGGGCCTGTACTGCGCTGTCATGTTCTATGTTGTATGAGTCTAACTTCCTTTATTAGGCGAGTAGTTCCATAAACAGCCTGTACTGCGTTGTAATATTCTCTGTTGTATTAGTCCAACCTCTTTTATTAGTCGAGCGAGTTCTTAAAAAACCTGTACTGCGCTGTAATGTTCTATGTTGTTTTCGTTCAACGTCTTTTATTAGACAAGCGATTCCATAATGGACCCGTGCTGCGCTGTGATGTTGCATGCTCTACGTGTCTAGCTTCCTTTATTAGCCGAACTGTTCCATAAAGGGCTTGTACTGTGCTTTAATGTTCTCTGTGGTATTCGTCTAACTTCCTTTATTATCTGAGTGGTTCATCTATACTGTGCAGTAATGTTCTATGTTCTATGAGTGCAACTTTATTTATTAGCCGAGTGGTTCTATAAGGGGCCTGTACTGCGCTGTAATGTCCTATGTTATATTACTGTAAATTCCTGTATTAGCCAAGCGGTTCCAGAAATGGTCTGTACTGCGTTGTAATTCACTATCTTGTATGACTCCAACTTCCTTTTTTAGCCGAGCGGTTCCATAAAAGACCTGTATTATGCTGTAATGTTCCATGTTCTATTTGACTAACACTCTGTATTAGCCGAGCAGTTCCATAGAGTGCCTGTACTGCGCTGTCATGATCTATGTTGCATTTGTCTAACTTCCTATATTAGTAGAGCGTTCCATAAAGGGCGTGTAGTGCGCTGTAATGCTCTATGCTCTATGAGTCCAACTTGCTTTATTAGCCGAGCTGTTCTATAAAGGACCTGTACTGCGCTATAATATTCTATGTTGTATCTGTTTCATTTCCTGCATTAAGCGAGAGGTTCCACAACGGGCCTGTACTGCGCTGTCATTTTCTATGATTCTACCTGCCTTTATCAGTTCAGCGGTTCCACAAAGGAACTGTACTGCAATGTAATGTTCTAAATTCAATAAGTCGAATTTCCTTTATGATCCAAGTGATTCCATATAGGGCCTGTACTGTGCTATAATGTTCTATGTTCAATGAGTCTAACTTCCTTTGTTAATAGCTGAAAATGTGTTGCTGGAAAAGCGCAGCAGGTCAGGCAGCATCCAAGGAACAGGAGAATCGACGTTTCGGGCATGAGCCCTTCTTCAGGAATTTTCAGCTCTAATCTTCAGCTTCTGCAGTCCTCACTTTCTCCCAACTTCCTTTGTTAGCCAATTGGTTCCATAAGGGACCTATACTGCGCTGTGATCTTGTATGTTGTATTAGTCTAAATACCTATACTAGCCGAGCAATTCCATTAAGTGCCTGTGCTGCACTGTAATGTTCTCTCTAATATTAGGTTAACTTCCTGTATGAGGGGAGCGGTTCCATAAAGGACCTGTACTGCGCTGTAATGTTCTGTGTTCTCTGAGTCGAACTTTCTTTATTAGGCGAGTTTTTCCATAAAGGGCCTGTACTACACAGTAACGTTCTATGTTGCATTTGCCTGACTTCGTTTATCATGCAAGCAGTTCCATAAAGGGCTTGTACTGCGCTGTAATGTTCTATGTTCCATGAGTGTAACAACCAGTATTAGCCAAGCAGTTCCATAAAGGGCCAGCACTGCATTGTGATGTTATAATTTGTATTGGTCTCACTACATTTATTCGCCAAGCGGTTCCACAAGGGGGCTGTACTGCTCTGTAGTGTTCTATGTCTTATGAGTGTAACACACTGTATTAGCCGAGCGTTTCCACAAAGGGCCTGAACTGCCCTGCAATGTTTTTTGTTGTATTAGTCTAATGTCCGGTATTAACCAAGCAGTTCCATAAACTGGGCTGTAATGTTCTTTGTTGTATTAGTCCAGTGTCTGTTATTAGCCGAGCGGTTCCATAAAGGGCCTGTACTGCACTGTAATGTTCTCTGTTCTATGAGTGTAACACCCTTAATTAGCCAAGCAATTCCATGAAGGTCCTGTACTGTGCTGTAATGTTCTATGTTGTATTCGTCTGACATCTTGCATGAGCCAAGCAGTTGCATAAAGGGCCTGTACTGTAATGTTCCATGCTCAATAAGTCTAACTTCATTTATTAGCTGAGTGCTTCCATATAGGGCCTGTCCTGTGCTGAAAAGTTCTATGTTCTGTGAGTCCAACTTCCTTTATTAGCCGAGTGGTTCCATAAAGGGCCTGTACTGCGTTGTGATATTATATGCTGTGCTAGTCTAAATAGCTTTATTAGCCGAGCGATTCCATTAAGGGCATGTGCTGCACTGTAATGTTCTACATAGTATTATTCTTAATTTACTTCATCAGCAAACGGTTCCATAAAGAGTTTGTACTGCGCTGTAATGTGCTATGTTCTATGAGTCTAACTTAAATTATCAAGCAAGCGGTTCTATGTAGGACCTTTACAGCACTGTAATGTTCTATGTTGTATCAGTCACAGAGCGGTTCCATAAATGGCCTGTACTGCCCTGTAATGTTGTTTGTTGTATCAGTATAGTGTCCATTATTAGCTGCCAGGTTGCATAAACTGCCTGTACTGCGCTGTAATGTTCTATGTCATATTAGTTAAACTTCCTTTATTAGCCGATCAGTTCTATAAAGGGCCTGTACTGCATTGTAATGTTCTATGTAGTATTAGTCTAACTTCATTTATTCGCCAAGCGGTTCCACAAATGGCCTCTTTTGCCCTGTAATGTTCTTTGTTGTATTAGTCCAATGTTCGTTATTAGTTGAGCGGTTCCATAAAGGGCCTGTACAGAATTGTTATGTTCTATGTTGTATTTGTTTGAATTCCGTTATCAGGCAAGCACTTCCATAAATGAAAGTGCTGTACTGTGTTGTAATATTCTATGTTCTATGAGTGTAACACCATGTATTAGCCAAGGAGTTCCATGATGGTCCTGTACTATGTTGTAATAGTCTAATATCCGGTATTAGCCAAGTAGTTGCATAAATGGCCTTTACTGTGCTGTAATTCTCCATGATCTATGACTCGAACTTCAAATATCAAGTAAGCGGTTCCATATAGGGACTGTACTTCGCTGTAATTTTCAATGTTGCATTAGTCAAGTGTCCGTTATTAGCTGAGCGGGTATATAAAGGGCCTGTAATGCGCTGTAATGCCCATGTTCTATGAGTCTTACTTCCCTTATTAGCCAAGCATTATGGCACGGGTCCTGCACTGCGCTGTAATGTTCAATATTGTATTCGTCTAACATCCGGTATTAGCCAAACAGTTGCATAAATGGCCTGTACTGCACTGTAATGCTCCATGTCCTATGAGTCTAACTTGAAATATCAAGCAAGCAGTTCTATATAGGACCTGTACTGCGCTGTAATGTTCTATGTTGTATTAGTCTAGTGTACATTATTAGCACAGCGGTTCCATAAAGGTCATGTACAGCGCTGTAATGTTCTGAAATCTCTGAGTTTTCCTTCCATCATTAGCTGAGCGGTTCCATAAAGGGTTTGTACTTCGCTGTCATGGTATATGTTCTATGAGCCTTCCATCTGGTATTAGCCAAGCGATTCCACAAAGGACCAATACTGTATTGTAAGGGTCAATGTTCAATGAGTGCATCTTTCTTTAATAGCCGAGTGGTTTCATAAATGACCTCTACTGTGCTGTTATGTTCTATGTTGTATTAGTCTAACTTCCATTATTAGCCGAGCGGTTCCATAAAGGGCCTGTACTGCTCTGTAATGTTCTATGTTTTATGAATATAAAACTGTGTTAGTCAAGCGGTTCCATAAAGGGCCTGTACTGCTCTGTAATGTTCTATGTTTTATGAATATAAAACTGTGTTAGTCAAGCGGTTCCACAAAGGGCCTGTACTGCATTGTGATGTTCTAAGTTGTATTAGTCTAACTTCATTTATTAGCCAAGCGATTCCACAAAGGGCCTGTACTGCCCTGTAATGTTCTTTGTTGTATCAGTATAGTGTCCATGATTAGCCGATCGGTTCCATAAACTGCCTGTACTGCACTGTAATGTTCTATGTCATAGTAGTTAAACTTCCTTTATTTGCCGATCGGTTCCCTAAAGAGCCTGTACTGCGCTGTACTGCTCCACGTTCTTTGAGTCCGTAATATTCTATGTTCTACGAATGCAACACACTGTATTAGCTGAGCATTTCCATAATGGGCCTGTACTGCGCTGTAATGTTCTGTTATATTAGTCAAGTGTCCATTATTAGCTGAGTGGTTCAATAAAGGGCCTGTACTGCGCTGTAATGCCCCAAGTTCTATGTGTCTTACTTCCCTTATTAGCCAAGCATTTCCACACGGTTCTCTACTGCGCTGTAATGTTCAATATTGTATTCGTTTAACATCCGGTATTAGCCAATAGTTGCCTAAAGGACCTGTACTGCACTGTAATGCTCTACGTCCTACGAGTCCAACTTGAAATATCAAGCAAGCGGTTCCATATAGGGCCTCTACAGCGCTGTAATGTTCTATGTGGAATTAATCTTGTGTCCATTATTAGCCGAGCAGTTCCATAAAGGGCCTGTACAGAGTTTTATGTTGTATTAATCAAGTGTCTAATATTAGCTGAGCGGTTCCCAAAAGGGCCTGCACTTCACTGTAATGTCCTATGTTCTATGAGTCAACCATCCTTTATGAGCCAAGCAGTTCTATAAAAGGCCTGTACTGCACTGTAATGTTCTATATTGTATTAGTCTAACGTCCAGTATTAGACGAGCGGTTGCATAACGGGCCTATACTGCACTGTAATGTTCTCTGTTGTGTTAGTCTAACTCCCCTTCTCAGGCAAACAGTTCTGTAAAGGGTCTGTACTGTGCTGTAATGTTCTATGGTGTATTAGTCTAACATCTGGCATTCGCCGAGTGGTTCCATAAACCACCTGTGCTGGGCTGCAATGTTCTCTGTCATATTAGTTAAACTTCCTTTATTAGCCGAGCGATTCCATAAAGGGCCTGTACTGCGCTGTAATGTTCTATGTCCTATGAGTCCAACTTGCTTTATAGGCCGACCAGTTTAATAAAGGACCTGCACTGCACTGTAATATTCTATATTGTATGAGTTTAATTTCCTGTATTATCCGCGTGGTTCCACAAAGGGCCTGAACTGCACTGTCATAATCTATGATTCTACCTTACTTTATCAACTGAGCGCTTTCACAAAGGACTTGTACTGCGATGTAATGTTCTATGTTCAATAAGTCGAACTTCCTTTTTTAGCCGAGTGATTCCATGTAGGGCCTGTAGTGTGCTGTAATGGATGAGTCTAACTTCCTTTATTAGCCGAGCAGTTCCATCAAGTGCCTGTGCTGCACTGTAATGTTCTATATACTATTAGTTTAATTTCCTTTATCAGCTGAGCGGTTCCACGAAGGGCCTGCACTGTGCTGTAATGCTCCATGTTCTATGAATCTAACTACCTGTATTAGCCAAGCGGTTCCATAAAGGTCCTGTATTGAGCTGTAATTTTCTGTGTTCTCTGAGTCTAACTTCTTTTATTAGGCGAGCGGTTCCATAAAGGGCCTGTACTACACTGTAATGTTATATGTTTCATTTGTCTGACTTCATTTATCATGCAAGCGGTTCCATTATGGGTATGCACTGCACTGTAATCTTCTATGTTCTATGAGTGTAACGCCCAGTATTAGCCGAGCAGTTTCATAAAGGGCCAGTACTGTGCTGTAATGTTCAATATACTATTAGTTTAATTTCCTTTATCAGCCGAACGGTTCCACTAAGGGCCTGTACTGTGCTGTAATGCTCCATGTTCTATGAATCTAACTACCTGTATTAGCCAAGCGGTTCCATAAAGGTCCTGTATTGAGCTGTAATTTTCTGTGTTCTCTGAGTCTAACATCCAGTATTAGATGAGCGGTTCCGTAAAGGGCCTGTACTGCTCTGTAATGTTCTATGTTCTATGAATGTAACACACTGTATTAGCCGAGTGTTTCCATACAGGACCTGTACTGCATTGTAATGTTCTATGTTGTATTAGTCTAACTTCATTTATTAGCCAAGCGGTTCCACAAAGCGCCTGTACTGCCCTGTACTATTCTTTTTTGTATTAGTCTAACGTCTGGTATTAGCCAAGCGGTTCCATAAACTGCCTGTATTGCGCTGTAATGTTCTATGTCATGTTAGTTAAACTACCTTTAGTAGCCCACCAGTTCCATAAAGGGCCTTTATTGCGCTGTAGTGCTCCATGTTCTTTGAGTCCAACGTCCATTATCAACCAAGCAGTTCCATCTAGGTCCTGTATTGCGCTGTAATGTTCTATGTGATATTAGTCTAATGACCATTATTATCTGAGTGGTTACATAAAGGGCCTGTACTGCGCTGTACTGCCCCATGTTATACGAGTCTTACTTCCGTTATTAGCCAAGAAATTCCATCCAGGTGCTATACTGCACTGTAATGTTCTATGCTGTATCTGTCTAACATCTGGTGTGAGCCAAGCAGTTGCATAAAGGGCCTGTACTGCTCTGCAATGCTCCATGTTCTCTGCATCTAACTTCAAATATAAAAGCGAGCGGTTCCATATAGGGCCTGTAATGTTCTATGTATTAGTCTCGTGTCTATTATTTGCCGAACAGTTCCATAAAGGGCCTGTGCAGCGCTGAAATGTTCTATGAGTGTAACACCCTGTATTAGCCAAGCGGTTCCATGAAGGGCCTATACTGCGCTGTAATGTCATATGTTTTTTTAGTCTAAGGTCCGGTATTAACTGAATGGTTGCATAAATTGCCTGCACTGTAGTGTTCTATATTGTATTAGTCTAACGTCCAGTATTAGAAGTGCGGTTGCATCAAGGGCCTGTACTGCGCTGTAATCTTCTATGGTGTGTTAGTCTATCTGGCTTTATCAGCCGAGTGGTTCCATAAAGGGTCTGTACTGTTCTATGTTGTATTAGTCTAACATCTGGCAACAGCCAAGCGGATCCATAAACTGCCTGTACTGCGCTGTAATGTTCTGTGTTGTATTACTCTGAAGTCTGGTATTAGCAGAGCGGTTCGATAAAGGGACTGTACTACGCTGTAATGTTCTATGTCATATTAGTTCAACTTCCTTTATTAGCCGAGCCATTCCATAAAGGTCCTGTAATGTGCTGTAATGCTCCATGTTCTATGAGTCTGACATCCATTATCAAGCAAACGGTTCCATAAAGGCCCTGTGCTGCGCTGTAATGTTCTATGTTCCATGAGTCCAACAATCTTTATTCGCCGAGAAGTTCCATAAAGGACTGGTACTGCACTGTGATGATCCATATTATATTAGTTTAATTTCCTGTATTAGCCGAGTGGTTCCACAAAGGGCCTGTAGTGCGCTGTCATAATCTATGAGTCAAACTTCATATGTAAGCCGAGCAGTTCCATGAAGAGCCTGTCCTGCGCTGTAATGTTCTATATTGTATTATTCTAACTTCCTTTATCAGCTGAGCGGTTCCGTAAAGAGCCTGTACTGCGCTGTAATATTCTATGCTGTATTCGTCTGATGTCTTACATGAGCCGAGGGGTTCCACATAGGGCCTGTACTGTGCTGTAATGTTCTATGTTCTATGAGTCCAACTGCCTTTACTAGCCGAGCGGTTCCATAAAGGACCTATACTGCGCTGTGATATTATACGTTGTATTAGTCTAAATAGCTTTATTAGTCGAGTGATTACATTAAAGGCATGTGCTGCACTGTAATACTCTACACAGTATTAATTTAATTTCCTTTATCAGCCAAGCGGTTCCATAAAGGGTTTGTATTGCGCTCTAATGCACCATGTTCTATGAGTCTAACTTCCATTATTAAGCAAGCGGTCCTGTACTGCGTTGTAATGTTCTATGTTGTATTAGTCTAGTGTACATTATGAGCAGAGTGATTCAATAAAGGGCATGTACAGCGCTGTAATGTTCTGTGTTCTCTGAGTTTTCCTTCCTTTATTAGTTGAGAGGGTCCATAAAGGGGTTGCACTTCGCTGTAATGTTCTATGTTCTACGAGTCTTCCATCTGTTATTAGCCGAGCGGTTCCATAAAGGACCAGTACTGTGTTGAAATGGTCAAAGTTCAATGAGTGCATCTTTCTTTAATAGTCGAGTGGTTTCGTAAAGGCCCTCATCTGTGCTGTAATGTTCTATGTTGTATTAGTTTAACTTCCTTTATTAGCCGAGTGGTTCCATGAAGGGCCTGTACTGCTATTAAATGTTCTACGTTCTATGAGTGTAACGCACTGTATTAGCCGAGTGGTTTCTTAAAGGGCCTGTACTGCATTGTTCTAATGCAATATACAACTGTTCTAAGTTGCATTAGTCTAACTTCATTTATGAGCCAAGCAGTTGCATTAAGGGCCTGTACTGTGCTGTAATGCTCCAGAGATGTAGAGGAAAGGGCAGCAAAGATGATTCTCGATAGGAGTGAGCGAGGCAGAGTAGTTGTCATGGGGGTCTTCAACCATCCAAATATTGACTGGGATCACGACAGTACGAGTGCAATAAATGGGTCAGTTTTTGTCCAGTGTATGCAGGAGGGTTTCCTGACACAGTATGTAGACAGGCCGACAAGGGGCGAAGCCACTTTAGATCTAGTACTGGGTAACGAGCCTGGCCAGGTGTTAGATTTGGAAGTAGGTGAGCACTTTGGAGACAGCGATCACAATTCTGTCAGGTTTACTTTAGTGATGGAAAAGGATAGGTGTACTCCACTGAGCAAGAGTTACAGCTGGGGGAAGGGAAATTGCGATGCAATTAGGAAAGATTTAAGAAACGTAGAATGAGGAAGGATACCGCAGGGGATGAGCACATTAAAAATGTGGATCTTATTCAATGAAAAGCTCCTGTGTCTCCTAGATAAGTATGTACGTCAGGCATGGAGGAAGATATAGAACACATGAATCGTGGTTTACTAAGGAAGTGGATTTCCTGGTCAAGAAGAAGAAGAAGGCTTATGTTAGGACAAAATGTGAAAACTCAGGGCGCTTGAGGGTTACAAGGAAGTCAGGAAAGACCTAAAAAGAGAGCTCAGAAGAGCCAGGAAGGGACATGAGAAGTTGTTGGTGGATAGGATCAGGGTTAACCCTAAGGCTTTCCATAGGTATGTCAGGAATTAAAGAATGACGAGAGTTAAATCAGGGCCAATAATGGTAGGAAGTTATGTGTGGAGTCAGAGGAGATGGGGGAAGCACTAAATAAATATTTTTTGACAGTGTTCACTATAGAAAATGAAAATGTTGGCAAGGAAGATGCAGATATACTTGCATCTAGACTAGAAGAGATTGAGGTTCACAAGGAAGAGGTATTAGAAATACTGCAGAGTGTGAAAATAGACAAGTCCCCTGGGCCGGATGGGATCTATCTTAAGATCCTCTGGGAAGCAAGGGAAGAGATTGCCAAGCCTTTGGCATTGATCTTCAAATCATCATTATCTACAGGAATAGTGCCTGAGGACTGGAGGATAGCAAATGTGGTTCCCTTGTTCGAAAAGGGTAGTAGATGCAACTCTGGTAATTACAAACCAGTGAGTCTCACTTCAGTTGTTGGTAAAGTGTTGGAAAAGGTTGTAAAAGATAGGATTTATAACCATGTAGAAAAGAATAATCTGATCAGAGACAGTCAGCATGGTTTTGTGAAGGGTAGGTCGTGCCTAACGAATCTTATTGAGTGTTTTGACAAAGTGACCAAACAGGTAGATGAGCGTAAACTGGTTGATGCGTGTGTATGTATTTCAGCAAGGCGTTTGATAAGGTTCCCCACAGTAGGCTTTTATACAAAATGCGGTGGAAAGGGATTGTGGGAGACATAGCAGTTTGGAACTGTAATTGGCTTGCTGAAAGAAAACAGGGTTGTAATTGATGGAACATGTTCATTTTGGTGTCCAGTTACTAGTGGCGTATCGCAAGTGTCAGTGTTGGGTCCACTGCTGTGCGTTAGTTTTATAAATGACATGAATGAGGGCTTCGAAGGGTGGGTTAATAAATTTGCAGACGACACTAAGGTCTGTGGAGTTGTGGATAGTGACGAAGGATGTAATAGGTTGCAGAGAGACATAGATAGGATGCAGAGCTGGGCTGAGAGGTGGCAAATAGAGTTTAATGTGGACAAGTGTGAGGTAGTACACTTTGGCCAGAGTAATTGGAATGCAAAGTACTGGGATAATGGTAAGATTCTTGGGAGTGCAGATGAGTAGAGAGATCTCAGTGTCCATGTACACAGATCCCTGAAAGTTGCCACCCAGATTGACAGGGTTATTAAGAAGGCATACAGTGTTTTGGCCTTTATTAATAGAGGGATTGAGTTCCGGAACCAGGAGGTTATGCTGCAGGTATACAAATCTCTGGTGAGGCCCGAACTTGGTGTATTGTGTACAGTTCTGGTCACCGCATTATAAGAAGGATGTGGAAGTTTTGGAAAGGGTGCAGAGGAGATTTACTAGGATGTTCCTGGTATGGAAGTAATGTCTTACGAGGAAAGGCTGAGGGCCTTGAGGCTGTTCTCGTTAGAGAGAAGACGGTTAAGAGGTGACTTAATAGAGATACACAAGATAATCAGAGGGTTAGATAGGGTGGGCAGGGAGAGCCCTTTTCCAAGTATGGGGACGGCAAACACGAGGGGATACAAGCTTAAAGTGAGGGGAGATAGGTATAAGACAGATGTCAGTGGTAGTTTCTTTACTCAGAGAGTAATAAGGGTATGGAATGCTTTGCCTTCATCGGTAGTAGATTCGCCAAGTTTAAGTGCATTTAAGTCGTCATTGGACAGGCAAATGGACGTACATGGAATAGTGTAGGTGGGATGGGTTTCAGATTAGTATGACAGGGCGGCGCAACGTCGAGGGCCAAAGGGCCTGTACTGCGCTGTAATGTTCTATGTTCTATGTTCGATGAGTCTAACTTCCATTACCAAGCAAGCGGTTCCATTTTCGGCCTGTACTGCGCTGTAATGTTCAATGTTCTCTGAGTCTAACTTAATTTATTAGCTGAGCGGTTTCATAAAGGGCCTGTACTGCACTGTAACATTCTACATTGTATTTGTCTGACTTCCTTTATCAGGCAAGCGGTTCCATAAAGGAGCTGTACTGTGTTGTAATGTTCTATGATCTGTGAGTGTACCATGCTGTATTAGCTGAGCGCTTACACAAAGGGCCTGTACTGCACTGTAATGTTCTATGTTGTATTAGTCAAACATCCTTTATTCGCTGAAAACTTCCATGATGGGCCTGTACTGCACTGTAATGCTCTATGCTCTATGAATCTAACTTCCTGTATAAGCTGAATGGTTCCACATGGAGCCTGTACTACGCTGTAATGTTCTATATTGTATTAGTCTAATTTCCACTATTGGCCGAGCGGTTCGTTAAAGGGTCTGTACTACACTGTAATGTTCTATATTCTCTGAGTCTAACTTCCTTTATTAGGTGAGCGGTTCCATAAATGGCCTGTACTGCGCTGTAATGTTCTTTTTGCCGAGTATCAAACTACTGGTATTAGGCGAGCAGTTCCATAAAGTCCTGTACTGCGCTGTAATGCTCCATGTTCTGTGACTCTAACTTCCATTATGAAGCAAGCGGTTCCATATAGGGCCTGTACAGCGCTGTAATTTTCTAAATTGCATTTGTCTAATGTTCGGTATTAGCGAAGCGGTTCCATAAACTTCCTGATTTGCGCTATAATGGTCCATGATCTATGAATCTAAAACCTGTATTAGCCGAGTGGTTCCATAAAGGGCCTGTGCTGTACTGTAATGCTCCATGTTCTTTGAGTCTAACTTCCATTATCAAGCAAGCAGTTCCATATAGAGTCTGTACTGCGCTATAATGTTCTACGTTGTATTAGTCTGATGTCCGGTATCAGCTAAGCAGTTGCATAAAGGGCCCGTACTGCGCTGTAATGTTCCATGTTCTATGAGTCTAACTTCCAGAATTAGCCGAGTGGTTCCATAAAGGGCCTGTACTGCGCTGTAATATTCTATGTTGTATTAGTCTATCGTCCATTATCAGCAAAGCGGTTGCATAAAGGCCCTACACTGCGCTGTAATGTTCCATGTTCTATGAGTCTATCATCCTTTAATAGCTGAGCAGTTACATAAGGTTCCTGTACTGAACTGTAATGTTCTATGGTGTATTAGTCTAACTTCCTATGTAAGCTGAGCAGTTCCATAAAGGGCCTGTACTGCGCTGTAATGCTCCAAGTACTGCGAGCCTGACTTCCTGTATTAGCTGAGTGTTTCCATAAAGGGCTTGTAGTGTGCTGTAATGTTCTATGTTTTATTTGTCTGATTTCCTGTATCTGGCAAACGGTTCCATCAAGTGCATGTACTCCACTGTAATGCTCCATGAACTATGAGTCTAACTTCCTGTATTAGCCGAGTGGTTCCATATAGGGCCTGTAGTGTGCCATAATGCTCCATGTTCTAATGGTCTAACTTCCACTATCAAGCAAGCGGTTCCATATAGGGTGTGTACTATGCTATCATCTTCTATGTTGTATTAGTCTAGTGTCTATTATTGGCCGAGCAGTTCCATAAAGTGCCTGTACAGTGCTGTAATGTTCCATGTTCTATGAGCCTAGCTTCCTTTAATAGCTGAGCGGTTACATAAGGTTCCTGTACTGCACTGTAATGTTTTCTGATGTATTAGTCAAATATCCTTTATTAGCCAAGCAGTAGCATAATGGGCCTGTACTGGCTGTAATGTTCTATTTTCTATGAGCCTGTTATTCGCCGAGCTGTTCCATAAAGGGCCATACTGCGCTGTAATGTTCTACGTTCTTCGAGTTTAATGGCCATAATTATCCGAGTGGTTTCAGAAAGGACCTGTGCTGTGCTGTGATGTTCTATGTTGTATCAGTCTAACTTCCTATTTCAGCCGAGCCGTTCCACAAAGTTCCTGTACCGTGCTCTAATGCTCCATGTACAATGCGTCTGACTTCTTGTATTAGCTGAGTGGTTCTACAAAGGGCCTGTACTGTGCTGTAATGTTCAAAGTTGTATTGGTCTGACTTCCTTTATTAGCCCAGCAGTTCCATGAAGGACCTGTACTGTGCTGTGATATTGTACATTGTATTAGTCGAACGTTCGGTATGAGGCAAATGGTTGCATAAAGGGCCTGCATTGAGCTGTAATGTTCAAAGTTGTATGAGTCTAACTTTCTATGTAAGCCGAGCAGTTCCACAAAGTTCCTGTACTGCGCAGTAATGCTCCATGTACAATGAGTCTAACTTCCTGTGTTAGCTAAGTGTTTCCATAAAGGGCCTATCGTGCGCTGTAATGTTTTATGTTGTATTAGTCTAGGGTCCAGAATTAGCCAAGCCGTTCCAGAAAGGGCCTGTACTGCGCTGTAATGTTCTATGTTCTATGAGTTTAACTTCCTTGATGAGGTGAGGGGTTCCATATAGGGTCTGTAGTGGGCTGCAATGTCTTATGTTCTATGAGTGTAACACCCTGTATGAGCTGAGCAGTTCCATCAAGGGCCTGTATTGCGCTGTAATGTTCCATTTTCTATGAGTGTTACATCGTGTATGAGCCGAGCAGTTCCATAAAGGGCCTGTACTGTGCTGCAATGTTCTATATTGTATTAGTCTAACGTCCAGCATTAGACGAGCGGTTGCATAAAGGACGTGTACTGCGTTGTAATGTTCTATGTTCTATGTGTGTAACATGCTCTATTAGCCACGCGGTTCCATAAACTGCCTGTACTGCGCTGTAATGCTCCATATTCTATGTGTCTAACCTCCTGTATTAGCCAAGTGGTTCCATAAAGAGCCTGTACTGTGCTGTAACATTCTATGTTGTATTAGTCTCACGTCCAGTATCAGCAAAATGATTGCATAAAGGACCTGTACTGCACTGTAATGTTCCATGTTCCATGAATCTAACTTCCTGTATTAGCTGAGCGGTTACATAAAGGGTCTGTACTGCGCTGTAATGCTCTATGTTCTATGAGTCTTACTTCCATTATCAAGCAAGCGGTTCCATATAGGGACTGTTCTGGACTGTAATGTTTTATGTTGTATTGGACTAACGTCTGGTATTAACCGAGCAGTTCCACATAGGGCCTATACTGCGCTGTAATGCTCCATGATCTCTGAGTCCAACTTCCACTATCAAGCGACTGGTTCCATAAAGGGCCTGTACTGCGCTGTAATGCTCCATGTTCTATGAGTCTAACTTCATAGATGTGTACTGAGCTGTAATGTTGTATGAGTATACATTCCTTTCTCAGCTGAGTGGTTCCATAAATGGCCTGTACTGCGCTGTAATGTTCTATGAGTCTAAATTTCTTTATTAGCCTAGTGTTTTCAAAAAGGGCCTGTGGTGTGCTGTAATCCTCCAAGTTGTTGCATTAGTCTAACTCCCTTTATTTGCCAAGTGGTTCCATAAAGGGCCTGTACTGCGCAGTAATATTCTATATTGTATTAGTCTAACGTCCGGTATCAGCTAAGAGGTTGCATAAAGGACCTGCACTGCGCTGTAATGATCCATGTTCTGTGAGTCTAAACTTCCATTATCCAGCAAGCGGTTCCATATAGGGACTGTTCTGCACTGTAGTGTTCTATGGTCTATGAGTGTAACACCCTGTATTAGCTGAGCGGTTCCATAAAGGGCCTTTGCTGCGCTATAACGTTCTATGTTGTATTCGTCTAACTTCCTTTACCATCCGAACAGTTCCATAATGGGCCTGTATGGCGCTGTAATCCTCCATGTTCTCTGAGTCAAATTTCCAGTATCAAGCGAGCGGCTCCACAAAGGGCCTGTACTGTGCTGTAATCTGCTAAATTGTATTTGTTTGACTTCCTTTATTAGCCCAGCAGTTCCATGAAGGACCTGTACTGCACTGTGATATTGTACATTGTATTAGTCGAACGTTCGGTATGAGGCAAATGTTTACATAAAGGATCTGCATTGCACTGTAATGTTCTATGTTCTGTTATTCCAACTTCCGTTATTAGCCCAGCATTTCCATATCGGGCCTGTACTAAGCTGTAATGTTCTATGTTGTATGAGTCTAACTTCCTATGTAAGCCGAGCAGTTCCATAAAGTTCCTGTACCGTGCTCTAATGCTCCATGTAAAATGAGACTAACTTCCTGAATTAGTCGAGTGTTTCCATAAAGGGCATGTAGTACGCTATAATGTTTTATGTTGTTTAAGTCTAGTGTCCATAATTAGCCGAGCAGTTCCAGAAAGGGCCTGTACTGCGCTGTAATGTTCTATGTTCTATGAGCTTACCTACCTTGGTGAGGTGAGCGGTTCAATATAGGGCCTGTAGTGCACTGTAATGTTCTATGTTCTATGAATGTGACACCCTGTATGAGCCGAGCAGTTCCATAAAGGGCCTGTACTGTACTGTAATGTTCTATATTGTATTAGTTTAACGTCCAACATTAGATGAACGGTTGCATAAAGGATGTGTACTGCACTGTAATGTTCTATGTTCTATGAGTATAACACTCTGTATTAGCCGAGCGGTTTCATAAAGGGCCTGTACTGCGCTGCAATGTTCTATGTTGTGTTTGTCTAACGTCCGGTATTAGCCAAGTGGTTCCATAAACTGCCTGCAATGCGCTGTAATGCTCCATGTTCTATGAGTCTAACTTCCTGTATTAGCCGAGTGGTTCCATAAAGGGCCTGTACTGCGCTGTAATGGTCCATGTTCTCTGAGTCTAACTTTCATTATCAAGCAAGCAGTTCCATATAGGGACTGTTATGCACTGTAATGTTCTATGTTCTATGACTGTATCACCCTATATTAGCTGAGCGGTTCCATTAGCTGAGCCTTTTTGTACTATAATGTTCTATGTTGTCTTAGTCGAACTTCCTTTACCAGTCGAGTAGTTCCATAATGGGCCTGTACTGCGCTGTAATGCTTCATGTTCTCTGGGTCTTACCTCCTTTATTAGCTGAGTGTGTCCATAAAGGGCCTGTACTGCCCTGTAATTCTCCATGTTCAAACTGTCTAACTTTCTTCATTAGCTGAATGTTTCCAAAAAAGGGCCTGTACTGTGCTGTAATGCTCCATGATCTATGAGTCTAACTTCATAGATGTGTACTGTGCTGTAATGTTCTACTTTATATGAGTATAGCTTCTTCTATTAGCCAAGCGGTTCCATAAAGGGCCTGTACTGCGCTGCAATGTTGGAGGAGTCGAAATTTCTTTATTAGCCCAGTGTTTGCATAAAAGGCCTGTAGTGTGCTGTAATGCTCCATGTTGTATTTGTCTAACTTCCTTTATTAGTAGAGGGGTTCCATAAAAAACCTGTACTGCACTGTACTGTTTTATGTTATATTAGTATATTGTCTGTTAATAGACGAACAATTCCATAAACTGCCTGTGCTGTGCAGTAATGTGCTACGTTCTATGAGTGTAACATTCTTTATTAGCCAAGCGGTTCCACAAAGGGCCTGTACTGCACTGTCATGATCTATGTTCTATGAGTCTTACTTCCGTTATTAGCTGAACGATTCCATACAGGGCATGTATTGCGCTGTTATGTTCTATGTTCTATGAGTGTGACACCCTATATTAGCCAAGCGGTTCCATAAATGACCTTTACTGCACTGTAATTTTCTATGTTCAATGTGGAGAGAGTGAGGTCTGCAGATGCTGGAGATCAGAGCTGAAAATGTGTTGCTTGAAAAGCGCAGAAGGTCAGGCAGCATCCAGGGAACAGGAGAATCGACGTTTCGGGCATAAGCCCTGAAGAAGGGCTTATGCCCGAAACGTTGATTCTTCTGTTTCCTGGATGCTGCCTGACCTGCTGCGCTTTTCCAGCAACACATTTTCAGCTCTATGTTCAATGTGTCTAACTTCCTTGATTAGCTGAGCGGTTCCATACAGGGTTTGTACTGCGTTGTAAAGTTCTATGTTCTATGAGTGTAATACCCTGTATTAGCCAAGCGTTTCCAAAAAGAACCTGTACTGCACTGTAATGATCAATGTTGTATTAGTCTCATGTCCAGTATTTACGGAGCGGTTCCATATAGGATCTAACTTGCATTATCAAGCGACCGGTTCCATAAAGTGCCTGTACTGCGCTGTAATGTTCTATGTTCTATGAGGCTAACTTCCTGTATTAGCTACACGGTTCCATCAAGGGCCTGTACTGTGCTGTAATGTTCTACGTTCTAGCTTTGTAACACCCTGTATGAGCCAAGCAGTTCCATAAAGTGCCTGTACTACGCTGTAATGTTCTATGTTCTATGAGTGTAACACACTGTGTTAGCCAAGCGGTTCCACAAAGCGCCTCTACTATGCTGTAATGTTCTATGTTGTATTAGTCTAATGTCCATTATGTACCGAGTGGTTCCGTATAGGGTCGAACTTCCACTATCAAGTGACCGGTTCCATATAGGGCCTATACTACACTGTAATGATCTATATTCTCTGAGTCTAACTTCCTTTATTAGGCAACCGGTTCCATAAAGGCCATGTACTGCGCTGTAGAGTTCTATGTTGTGTTTGTCTGACATCCTTTATCAGGCAAGCGGTTCCATAACAAACCTGTACTGCGCTGTAATGTGCTTTGTTGTATTAGTGTATTGTCTGTTAATAGCCGAACGGTTCCGTAACTGCCTGTGCTGCGCAGTGATGTGCTACATTCTATGAGTCTAACTTCCTTTATTAGCAGAGCGGTTCCAAAAGGGCCTGTACTGCGCTGTTATGATCTATGATGTATTAGTCAAACTTCCTTTATTTGCCGAGCAGTTCCATAAAGAGCCTGTAATGTATTGAAATATCCTATGTTCTATGAGTCTTACTTCCTTTATTATCTGAGCGATTCCATGCAGGGCCTGTACTGTGCTGAAATGTTCGATGTTCTGTGAGTGTATCATCCTGTGTTAACTAAGCGGTTCCATAAAGAACCTCGACTATGCTGTACTGTCTTATGTTATATTAGTGCATTGTCTGTCAAGAACCGAGCGGTTCCATAAACTACCTGTGCTGCACAGTAATGTGCTACGTTCTATGACTGTAACATTCTTTATTAGCCAAGCGGTACCACAAAGGGCCTGTACTGCGCTGTAATGTTCTATGTTCTATGAGTGTAACTTCCTGTATTAGCTGAGCAGTTTCATAAAGTCCGGTACTGTGCTGTCGTATTCTATGATCTATGAGTCTTATTTCCTTTATGAGCCAAGTACTGCACTGTAATGTTTTGTGCTGTGTGAGTCTAACGTCTGGTATTAGTCATGCGGTTGCATAAAGGGCCTGTACTACATTGTAATGTTCTATGTTGTATGTGAAATTTACTTTATCAATCGAGAAATTCCATAAAGGGCTTGTATTGCGTTGTGGTGGTATATGTTCTATGAGTCTAACTTTCTTTATTAGCCGAGCAATTCCATTAAGGGCCTGCACTGCACTGTAATGTTCTATATTGTTTTAGTGAAAGTTACCTTTATCAGCCGAGCAATTACATAAAGGACCTGAAATTTTCTATGTTCTATGAGTTTAACTTCCTTTATTAGCCGAGCAATTCCATAAAATGGTTGTGCTGCGCTGTAATGATCTATATTGTATTAGTTTGATTTCCTTTATCAGCCAAACGGTTGCATAAAGGGCCTATACTGCACTGTACTGCTCCGTGTTCTATGCGTCTAACTTCAAATAGAGCCTGTAATGTTCTATGTCGTATGAGTATAACTTCCTTTATCAGGCAAGCGGTTCTATGTTTTATTAGTCCATTATCCATTATTAGCTGAGTGGTTCCATAAAGGCCCTGTACTGCGCTGTAACGTTCTGTCATATTAGTCCAATATTCGTTATTAGCTGAGCAGTTCCATAAAGGCGGAAAGATAATGACCAAGAGCCTCTCAGCTTCTCTTCGAGTTCTCTTGGTCTGAGGTGAAGGTCGTTGGAATGGGGAGATTTACCAGTGGTAAAAGGGGAAGCACATCCCCGCGATAGGGCGAGGCCTTGTGGCTTCAAGTGAATGAATTTCCATTTATCAGGAAATCGTCTGTATTCCAGTCCAAATGGTTTCAAACGTGACACTTGCCGTCTGCTCAGAATATGTGCAGAGTAAATCGATCGATGCCTGGATGGGATGAGGGGCAGGGAATGGTTCCAGCGTTCCAACCTGACTTGCAGCTGCATTTATAGCAGATGGTCCCCATGCGTGTACCTTCACCTGTGGGATTAGCGTGAAAGGTTGGAGTGAGGTTATCATAACCTGCGGCCTCCCAGTTGAACATATCATGGCGTACCTGTGAATGCAAACTTTGAAAAGTTTTGGTTAACTTATGCAGATATTTTCACACCTTTTAACCCACTGTTGCAGCAGGAATGTCAGCCGTTGGGATGATTTCGATCAATCTACTAAATACATCTCCTCTCACGAGTCAATTTCGATAACAATGTACTCGAGATAACTTATAAAACTAAGTTGTAGACAGGTAGAATGGCCCACCAGGCAAGGGGGTGGTTCCAGACCGAAGGGGCAACTCTTTTACACATTCGTCTTTTTTTACAACAAATCAAACGTGCTTCAGCTCTTTTCTTAGCTGCTTTGTGGAAATTCGGGTGCCACCAGGTTTGTAATAAACTATTAACCATTCCCTCCTTGCCCAAGCGTGTACAATTATGCACAGAATCAATGAGGGTAGGAACAAAGAATGAACTCAAACTTGTCCCACAGGGGTCACCCACAGGTTGGTTTGAGTATCGAGGGAGCACACCATTTGAGTCCATTGTTTGTTCTGTTCAGCGTAGTCCGCCCAGTGATTTCTGTATCGTCCCCAGGTCTGGCATACCCGGCCTTATATTGTTCATTGTTTATGCTGTTCAACAGGGTTTCCCACACTGTGATCTCTGTATCTTACCCAGGTCTGGCATACCCAGCCTTATATTGTGTCTAGCCGAGTTTTACTGGGAACCCAATGAGGCCAGAAATTTGCACTTACCCACTTTGGAGAGTGTATCAGTTATCTCAGCGTGAGTGGAACATTTGATAACTGCCAGACTGGTTGGAAAATCCCAGCATTACTAATAAGCTGTCCCGTGGAAGTTCAATCCTCTGTGTTCCCACAAGGCTGCCAAACCGTGGGCCATTCCAAAAGCACAAGAGATGGTATGTATTTGCAGATTCTCATTTTGCTAGGATGCAAGCCTGTCGATCCCTGAATTAGCTCCAAGCTACAACGATAAGGACATTTCGCTCCCCAGTGCTACTATCTCCCACAGTTAAAGCAAGTGGCTGCCATTCGTCCCTGGAGGAGTTAGCTGACTTGTTCCCAGTCCCAATGGCGTAGTCCTGGGGCCTGTCTGTCCCCGTTTCCAGGGTCCCCTCTGGAAAGGGTTGCTCAGAATTGGTCGCTGGGCGGGCATCTAAGGTATATGCCCCCCCACAGTAGGTATGCTGGTCTCAGTCAACCCAGTCGTGGTTGGCATATGGGGTATAGGGCTTGCGAGGTCATGGACATATTCGGGTGGTTTTTATTCCTGTAACTTGGATTGTGGTTCGTCTCGTTCTGGCCATCCCAGCGAACGACCACCACTCACCTCATTAGCGACTGGGATTTCTTGCACCAGTTCATATTGTTTGTCTGGGTCATATCAGCGACACCAGGAGGAATGCATTGCAAAAGCATAACGTTAAACAAAGATGAGTCAGCTTCAAGATTAACGGCTTGATCAACTGCAAATGTTCTGTAACAGGCCACAAACCATTCCCAGTAATCACCTCCGGCCCCTAGGGTTTGGGGTTGCATTCCAGTCCATCACCAATATTTACAGGTTGTCGTAATGCTTGTGCATTTTCCCTTCTGCTATTAAATTACAATTTTCTTCCTATTGAGTCTGATCTTTGCTAAGAATCTTCAATATAAACTGGAAATTCATTTATTCAAAATCTAAGTTTATAATATAACACACGCACAGTTTCCAACTCTGAAATCCATTATAATTACCTGGTTCGAGTCTCTGAATTTAAATCCTAAGTTTGGTTCTTTAGGCTGTTCTGATCAATCATTGCTCATTCCTATTGTTATTGGCTGCGAAATGACTGCAGCTACTTGTCTACTCAAAATATTTTTTGAGAATGTGCTAAGGTTCATGATAACAAAATGCTTCTTATGCACAAATAATGATTAATCTAAAGACACAGATATTAACAATAGAAAATTTGCTACAAAATAATGTTGAGCTGAAACTTCAGTTCTACACTCGTGATGGAGAGGGATAAGTGTGTACTACAGGGCAAGAATTATAGCTGGGGTAAGGGAAATTATGATGCGGTGAGGCATGACTTAGGATGTGTGGCTTGGAAAAGTAGACTCCAAGGCAAGAGTGTAAATGATATGTGGAACTTGTTCAAGGGGCAACTATTGAGTGTCCTTGATAATTATGTACCTGTCAGGCAGGTAGGAAAGGGTCGTGCGAGGGAGCCGTGGTTTAATAAGGAATTGGAATCCCTTGTTAAATGGAAGAGGGCGGCCTATCTCAAGATGAGACGTGAAGGTTCAATTGGGGCGATTGAGAGTTATAGGGTAGCCAGGAAGGACCTGAAGAGAGAGCTAAAAGCAGCAAGGAGGGGACATGAAAGGTCCTTAGTAGATAGGATTAGGGAAAACCCTAAGGCTTTCTATCGGTATGTTAGGAATAAAAGAATGACTAGGGTAGGAATAGGTCCAGTCAAGGATAGTAGGGGGAAGTTGCGTGTGGAGGCGGAAGAGATTGGGGAGACACTGAATGAATACTTTTCTTCAGTATTCACTCAGGAACAGGGCATTGTTGTTGATGAGAATACTGAGGCACAAATAAGGAGAATGGATGGCTTTGAGGTATGTAGAGAAGAGGTGTTGGAAATCCTGGAAAAGGTGAAAATAGATAAGTCCCCTGGGCCTGATGGCATTTATCCTAGGATTCTCTGGGAAGCAAGGGAGGAGATTGCAGAGCCATTGGCCTTGATTTTTATGTCCTCTTTGTCTACAGGAGTAGTCCCAGAAGACTGGAGGATAGCAAATGTGGTTCCCTTGTTCAAAAAGGGGAGTAGGGATAGCCCTAGTAACTATAGGCCGGTGAGTCTCACTTCTGTTGTGGGCAAAGTCTTAGAGAGAATTGTAAGGGATAGGATTTATGCACATCTAGATAGGAATAATGTGATCAAGGATAGTCAGCATGGTTTTGTGAAGGGCAAGTCGTGCCTCACAAACCTTATTGAATTCTTTGAAAAGGTGACGAAGGAGGTTGATGAGGGGAAAGCGGTAGATGTGGTATATATGGATTTTAGTAAGGCGTTCGATAAGGTTCCCCATGGTAGGCTACTGCAGAAAATACGGAGATATGGCATTGAGGGTGAGTTGGAGGTTTGGATTAGGAATTGGCTGGATGGAAGAAGACAGAGGGTAGTAGTTGATGGCAAAGTTTCTTCATGGAGTGCCGTCACTAGCGGTGTTCCGCAAGGATCTGTTTTGGGACCATTGCTGTTTGTCATTTTTATAAATGACCTGGAAGAGGGGTTAGAAGGTTGGGTGAGCAAGTTTGCGGATGACACGAAAGTCGGAGGAGTTGTTGACAGTGAGGAAGCATGTGGCAGGTTACAGCAGGATATAGAGAAGCTGCAGAGCTGGGCAGAAAGGTGGCAGATGGAATTCAATGTAGCTAAGTGCGAGGTGATTCACTTTGGGAAGAATAACAAAAAGATGGGGTACTGGGCTAATGGTCGGATACTTGGTAGTGTGGATGAGCAGAGGGATCTTGGTGTCCATGTACACAGATCTCTGAAAGTTGCCACCCAGGTAAATAGTGCGGTGAGGAAGGCATATGGCGTACTGGCTTTTATTGGTAGAGGAATTGAGTTCCGGAGTCCTGAGGTCATGATGCAGTTGTATAAGACTCTGGTACGGCCGCATCTGGAATATTGTGTGCAGTTTTGGTCGCCATACTATAGGAAGGATGTGGAGGCATTGGAACGGGTGCAGAGGAGGTTTACCAGGATGTTGCCTGGTATGGAAGGAAAATCGTATGAGGAAAGACTGAGGCACTTGGGGCTGTTTTCACTAGAGAAAAGAAGGTTTAGGGGTGACTTGATTGAGGTGTACAAGATGATTAGGGGGTTAGATAGGGTCGACAGTATGAACCTTTTCCCGCGTATTGAGTCGGGTATTACAAGGGGGCATAGCTTTAAATTAAGGGGGGGTAGATATAGGACTGATGTTAGGGGTAGGTTCTTCACTCAGCGAGTCGTTAGTTCATGGAATGCCCTGCCAGTAACAGTGGTGGACTCTCCCTCTTTATGGGCATTTAAGAGGGCATTGGATAGGTATATGGAGGATAGTGGGTTAGTGTAGTTTAGGTGGGCTTGGATCGGCGCAACATCGAGGGCCCAAGGGCCTGTACTGCGCTGTATTCTTCTATGTTCTATGTTCTATGTTCTCAGTGAGGAAGGGATGTTGACTGGAATCAATCTACAACTGGCACTCTGTACTCACAGACAGAAGGTTTTCTGAAGGAAACTGTTTTCAGCCAGTGGGTGGTGTGGGTCTGGAATGTTTGCCTGGGTGGATAGTGAGCGTAGGGTTCAGATACACCCTTCCTTGAATGTGGTTTCACAGGTAGAGAGTGTGGTGAAGGCAGTGTTTGGCACGCTTGCCTTCATTGATCAGAGCACTGAGCATAGGAGTTGGGATGCCTTGTTGGTACAGCCACTCTTAAAACACTGCATACTGTTCGGGACGTCCTGCTTTAGGAAAGATATTATTAAAGTAGAAAGGATTCTGAAAAGATTTACGAGGAAGTTATCAGGAATGGATGGTTTGAGTTACGAGGAGAGGCTGGACTTTTTCCCGGGTGATGTGGTGCCAATCAAGCGAGTTGTTTTGTCCTGGATTGTCTCAAATGTCTTGAATGTTGTTGGAGCTGAAACCATCCAAGCAAGTGGTGAGTAATCCATTATACTCTTGACTTGTGCCTTGGAGATGGTGGATAGACTTTGGGTGTCAGTACGTGAGTTACTCACCACAGTATCCCTCGTCTCTGACCTGCTCTTGTAGCCACTGTGTTTATGTGGTGAGTCCAGTTGAGTTCTGGTCAATGGTAACTCCAAGGATGTTGACAGTGAGTGTTCTGTGATGGTAATAAAGTTGAATATCAAGGGGCAGTGTTGAGCATCACCATCTCTTATTGGTGATGGTCATTGCCTGGCATTTGTGCCACTTGTCAACACCAGCCTGGATATTGTCCAGGTCTTGTTGAATTTGAGCACAGACTGCTTTAGTATCTGAGGAGTCGTGAATGGTGCTGAACCCTGTGCAATCATCGGCGCACATTCCCACTTTTGACGTTATGACAGAGGGAAGGTCATTGATGAAGCAGCTGAAGATTGTTGGGCCTCGTGAGGGACTCCTTGTGGTGTCATGAGGGACTCCTGCAAAGATGTCCTGGAGCTGAGATGACTGACCCTCCAAATCCTCGACCATCTTCCTTTGTGCCAGGTAGGACGCAAACCAGCGGAGAGCTTGCCCCCGATACCCATTGATTCCAGTTTTTCCAGGGCTCCTTGATGCTATACCTGGTCAAAGGTGGCCTTGATGTCAATGGCTGTCACTCTCACCTCACATCTGGAAGTCAGATCTTTTGTTCATGTTTGCACCAAGGCTGTAATGAGATCAGAACTGAGTGACCCTGGCGAAACACAAACTGGGCGTCACAGAGCAGGTTATTGCTGAGCAGGTGCTGCCTGTTAGCACTGTTGATTATCCCTTCCATCACTTTACTGATGAAGTTGTCATCAGCAGTGGGAAACATGATGGAAGTCAGAATACAAGTAAGTTAACAAGATATGTTGCGAAAATAAGTCATTACAAGACAGTCAATATGGCTTTGCCAATGGAAGGTCGTGTCTCACAATTTTAATTGAGTTCTTTGTTGAGGTGGGGCACGGGCAGTGGATGAGGGTTGTGCTGTAGATGTTGTATTTTCCACAATAAAGACTGATGTAAAATAACTGTATGCCTGCCATTTTCCATCACTGTCTCTGCAGACTGAGAAAGAGGTTTGATGAGGTAGAGAGGAGATTTTACTTAGTGGGGCAATCTGGAACAAGAAAATAGAGTTTAGGATAAGGGGGTGGCAGATTTGAAACAGAGATGAGGAGGAATTACTTCTCAAAAGATCATGAATCTGTGGAATTCACTCCACCAGAGTGCAGTGGATGTCAGGGCACTGTGTACATTTGAGGAGGAGATGGACAGGTTTTTAATGGGCAATGGGTTGGAGGGTGACAGAGAGCAGGCAGGACAGTGGAGTTGAAACCGTAATGTTATCAACCAGGACCGTATTGAATATCAGAGCAGGATCGTGAGGCTGAATGGCCTTCTCCTTCCTGTAATGCTTATGTTCTCATGGTGAATTCACAGAAACATCATATAACACTGCTTCCCCACTCCATAGATGTTGCTAGACCTGCTGAGTTTCTCCAGCATTATCTGTTTTTTGTTTGTGCATTAATGTGAGGTGCTATATTTAGTTGTGATATTGAAGTGAGATGTGAGTTTAATTTCTTTTGGAAACGAGGGTCACATTAACCAGCACTTTAACTCATATCACTCCAAACCCTTCCATGTTCATGTACACATCCGGATGTCTTTTCAATATTGTAAATGTACCAGCCTCCAGCACTTCCTCTGGCAGCTCATTCCTTACACACACCACTCTCTGCTTGATAACGTCACCCTTTTGATCACTTCTAAATCTCTACCCTCTCACCTGAAACCTATGCCATTTAGTTTGGATTCCTGTACCTTGAGAAAAAGGTATTGTCTATTTACCCCATCCATGTCCCTCATGATCTATTAAACCTTCATTAGGCCATCCCTCAGACTCTGACACTCCAGTGAAAATAGCCACGGCCTATTCTGTCTCTTCCTCTGGCTGAAACCCTCCAAACCTGGCAACATCTTTGTAAATCTTTTCAGAAACCCATGTATCACAACATATTTCCTATAGCAGGGAGTCCAGAACTGAATGCAATATTTAACATTGGCCTCACCAGTGTCTTTTACAGCCACAACATGTCATCTCAACAACTATACTCAATGCACTGTCTAATAAATGCAAGTGTATCAAACGCATTCTTCATGGCTCTATCTACCGGCAACTCCACGTCCAAAGAACTGTGAGCCTGCACTCTAAGCTTCCTTTGCTCGGCAATCACATCTTACCATTAAATGTGTAAGTCCTGCCCTGATTTGCCTCACCAAAATTCAGCACATCACATTTATCTAAATTAAACTCCATCTGCCACTCCTCGGCCACTGGCCCACCTGATCAAGGTCCCATTTTCACTGTCCACCCCATCACCAATTGTAGTGTCATCTGCAAACCTACTAAACATACTTCCTTTAATCACATCTAAGTCTTTATATAAATAATGGACAATAGTGGACTCAGCGCCAATCCTTGCAGCTCACCTCTGGTCACAGGCCTCCAGTCCGAACAGCAATCATCAACCTCCACCTCTGTCTCCTAATTTCATGCCAATTTTGTGTCGAAATGACTAGATTCCACGTGACCAAAACTTCCTAACTGTGCTAATATGATCTCTGAACAGTTCACTGGATAAATAATTTAAACTATAAGAATCAGACACGACGTGTTGAAATGTGATTCACAATTGTAGCAAGCATCGATAAAATCTGAATGCTTCTGTTTAAAATGGTGAGAAATTATGAAACATTACCAACCTTTGGGAATGAGAGAGCCCTGCACACAATGATCAGAAAGTTACTGTGATGGTGCAGCCAACCAGGAGGACAAATTATACGTTCCCAGTTTTTGCCAGGCGATTGGAGTAGGACAGTCAGGAAGACTTGCTTTGATTATCCAGGGGTTTGGGCGTGAAAATGGATGCCATTTAACAGGTCCACAAACACTAATCAAGACCAGAGATTTTGGATAAATATGGCGCTGCTAATTTTTAATGTTCATCGTTTCCTGGTGTCGAGGCGCAATGTCAAAATATGTCGATGACTGTGAAAAGGGAAGCTGAGAGCTGTTAGCAGGATAGTGTTGAATGTCAGAAAGGTATTGGGATTTTGGTGGGGTAGATGGATGGATGCAGATGAAGTCCAATATGGAGAAGTGTGAAGTGATAGATTTCGGGCAGAATAAGAGTCAATACACAATTTGGCTCCAAATCATAAAGCGGTTAACAGGAGCCAGGTGCTTGTGGACTTATGGAATCTATATTGGCAGGACAGGCTGAGAGAACAACTCATAAAGAACGCTGTCTCCTGGTCCTTTTTCACAGTGACAGAGACTGCAAGATCCATGAGGTGTTGCTGTGTTTTTATAATGCACCAGTTCAGGTTCAGCTGGAGCATTATTTCCTGTTCTGGAAACCACACGATTGGAAGGATTGCGGAGACAATCGAGACAAGGTCAAACAGGTTTAAAAGAAGCTCCCGAGGATTAGCATATTCAGTTCGAGTTGGAGCTGATTTCCTGAGGAAGAGCCGGCTGAAGAATTGCAAAACCCGCGCCCTCACCTCCCCCCGCATCTCCATCCAAAAGCCTAAAGGAGACTTTCACATCCATTAAAGTTTCATCTGCACTTCCACCAATATCATTTATTGTATCAATTGTTCCCGATGTGATCTCCTCTACATTGGAGAGACTGGACACCTTCTCTCAGAGCACTTTAGGGAATATCTATGGGACACTGGCACCAATCAACCCCACCGCCTCCTGGCCAAACATTTTAACTCTCCCTCCCACTGTGCCGAGGACTTGCAAGTCCTGAGCCTACTCCATCGCCACTCCCTCACCACCCAATGCCTGGAGGAGGAACTCCTTATCTTCTGCCTTAGGATCCTTCAACCCCAAGGCATCAATGTGGATTTCACCAGCTTCCTCATTTACCCTCTCCCACCTTACCCCAGTTCCAACCTTCCAGCTCAGCACCATCCTCATGACCTCACCTATCTGCCAATATTCCTTCCCACTTATCTGCTCCAACCTCCTCTCCGACCTATCACCTTCATCCCCACCCCCATTCACCTATTGCACTCTTAGCTACCTTCTACCCAAGCCCACTGCCCCTCCTGATGAAGGGCTTTTGCCAGAAACGTCGATTTTCCTGCTCCTCAGATGCTGTCTGACCTGCTGTGCTTTTCCAGCACCACTCTAATCTTGATGATAACACCAGTATCGTTTCTCAGCCTTTTGGCTAAGATCACGTGTAGTTCTGTTCTTGTCAGTTTTAATATGTGATATACTGCATATCTGAGTTAAGGACTGAATATTAATCTGACTTTTGCGCATCGTCCTGGTATTGCAGTCCTTCTGGGAATAGTGCACCCTCATTAAAGAATCCGAAAAGCAGTTTTATTTGTTCACTGTTGTGCGTGTTTGCTTTATTTCTCGTCTACCGAGTCTGTGTGTAAGAAAGCGTAAAAACAACCTTTTGGTCAAGTTGGACTCGCTTTCGTGCAAATTAACTCGTTCTATGTTACAATTCACCTGTCACTTCCTGCATGTTCAGCCTTCACTCTCAATGTCATCACTTTATCCCTGATGCACGCCACCCCTTCCCACCAACTCCCAACTCCGAACAGCAGAAGTAAAGCACAGTTCCCCACTAGCTCTACCTAATGTCAAACGGTATTTTAGAAAACAAAATGGAGAAGATGAAGCTGTTGCAGTATTCAACAGTTTGGATTTTGATCATGATGATGAGGGTGACTCGGATGTATTGAACGAAAGGTTTTGAACACTGTGAAGCAGGAAAAGATCTGATTTTTTAAAGCACATTGATTCAGAGAGATGTACAGCACAACCCGTCCATGCTGACCAGATGTTCTATTCTAATCTAGTCCCATTTGCCAGTATGTGGCCCATATCCCTCTAAACCCTTCCTGTTCATATACTCATCCAGTTACCTTTTAAATGTTGTAATTTTACCAGCCTCCACCACTTCCTCTGGCAGCTCGTTCCACACATACATCATCTTCTGCATGAAAACATTGCCCCTAAGGTTCCTTTTAAATTGTTCCCCTCTCATCCTAAACCTATGACTTCTCGTTCTGGACCACCCACCGTAGGGACAAGACCTTGTCTATTTACCCTATCCATGCCCCTCATGATTTTATAAATCTCTATACGGTCAACCCTCAGCCTCTGACGCTCCAGGGAAAACACCAACCTATTTAGACTCTCCCTGCAGCTGAAACCTTCCAACCCTGGCAACATTCTTGTAAATCTTTAAGAATGTTTTTCATTAGAGTGCCAGAACAACCAGAATCAATAGATGTGTTTGTGACGGCTTTATCTTCTCAGTTCAAAGGCTTGTGAGTTGAATCAGTTTACATATTCACTGATGTAGGACACAATTGTGTGTGGTATCACAAATGACCAAGTCAGAGGCATATTACTCCGAGAGCCGATTCTCACATTAACCAGTCCAATAGATACTCGTGGAGCTGGCGAAATGAGCCAGAGTTAAATAAAAGCACTGCATCAAAATGTATAATTACTTGTCCACAAAGTATATTATTACTCTAAGAACACTAACAAACTTTCCAGCGCCTGAGACATGTCCTAATCAGGGATTGGCACAACATCTCTGCCTTTCCTTGGCTTTTTTGCACTTTGATGCCTCAACCAGAACCTAATATTTCACAGCTTCACAGTGCCTGCTTATTTATCGCAGACGTCAGCCAGGCAGCTTATTGATGTTGTTAACGGTGATCAGTCAAGGGGCTGGACTGTCAGGCACTTGGAGCATCAGCTAAAGCAGCAAACACACTGCATGTGCTTTATCCAAATGGTCACGTCTCAAAGCCTCAGGGAACCAGTTCTCAGTCAGGGTAGAAGAGACAGGATTCATTCATGAGATTCTGGCACAGTATGTCCAGGGACTTTGACATTGTTTGGGACAATCAGGATCAAGGAATCTGTTTCACTACAGTCCAGAGAGGTTGCCACACAAACTACTCATAACATCCCCGAAATGATCCAGTAGATTTTTCGATCCGGAATTCCCGTTCACCAATTCATGCTGACTCCGTCCGTTCCTGTTTTTGGGAATCAGATTGATGAAGTTCTCAAGGAGGGTTTTGGGGGTCCCTGCAGTAGCAGTAAAGTTGGGGGAAGTCAGTTCTGGGCACTGCCTCTTGGAGCAGAGTGGACAGGATTTGTGGAAGGGATGGGAAAGTCACGATATTAGAGTTAAAGGGAGACAAAGACGTGGGTTACTGTGGAAGTGCGAGTCACCATCACTGTCCTAGTTTTGATGTGGGGACAGTGCAGCGTGATGTTGTCATGGCGATCTACAGGCCTGGGGCTTGGGGATGGGTAATGTTGTGAAGTGAAGTTGATAAATGAAGGAGCTGTGTGGGAAAGTACATACATTCATGGACTTGACGCACAGTGCAAGGAAGGAAGGAGAGTTAAGATGTCATGTTGCAGCTTTATGAGACTTTCGTTTGGTTTCCCCTAAAGTGTTGCATTTAATTCTGGTCGCTACATTATAGAGAGGATGTGGAGGGTGCAGAAGAGGTTTACCAAGATGCTGCTTGTATTAGAGGGTAAGAGCTATGAGGAGACTCTAGAAAAAACTCAGACTGTTTTCCTTGGAGCAGCGGAGTCTGAGTGGAGACTCCGTGGGAGTCTGTAAAATTATGAAATGCATCAATAGAGTTGACAGTCAGAATCTCTTTCCCAGAATTGAAATGTCTTGAACTATGGAGCATACATTGAAGGTGAAAGTGGGAAAGTTCAAACCAGATGTGGGGCAAGGTTTTTATTCCACAGAGAGTGGTAGGTGTCTGGAACGTAATGTCAGGAATGGTAATGGAGGCAGATATGATAGGGGTGTTTCAGGGGCTTTTAGCCCCAGAAGCAGATGGATGTGCAAGGAATGGAGGGATATGGAGCAAGTGACCATCAGTCAGCTGGAACTACCAGTTACCAAATAAATGAAGACAGAGGTGAATGCATTTGCAGGAATGGTGGGCAGCAACCTCATCGAAAATATAGACTAGAAATCAGACAGTGTCATGATTTTTGCATTGGTCAGGAGTTCTCTCTCTGCCATGTAGACCAGGGAACGTTCTGAAGAGACTGTGTTCACCCATGGACTGCATCACAATTCTCACTAGGGTCGAGAACAGATCAGGAAAATGCAAGCAGAAATATAGCACAGGACTCATCTCAAACTTTTGTTTGGAGTTAAACTTTCCTTTGATTGTTATCCACAAATTGAAGTATTATATTGTTTCCAATAAACAAATATCTATTTGGAGCTGGAATATCTGTGGAAGATTAATAGGAACTGCAATTTTAAAGGTGTACAGACGTATTAACCAGGCGCTGAAAAACACATAAAAAGCCATATGATCTGAGTGCAATTTCCCGAATTATAGACCATTCCACGCTCAATGTTAACAATTCAGTTTGCTCAATAAAGGATTCCCCTCCATCTCCAATTCTTACAGTCGGCCCATTCTTTTAGTCTGTCCTCCTAAACTGAAGACATGCTCTCTGAAAATATAAGCAGATTTATCATTCAAGTCAGCTGACCCTCAGTGACTAAATGTATCTCTCCAGATGCTACACCACTTCCTGCAGAATCCACAATATTTTACGTTTCTTTTTGATTTAGAATCTAGTTTGCACTCTTATACAATTGCTCCTGATCAATTACTTTTTCTATTCACTGCCTACTCATCCCACTTCAAAAAATGTTGATGAAATTTCGTTGAGCTAAAATATTCACTGTGTGTATTCCCACCTGCCTGATCTGTTGAGTATTTCCAGCAATGTCCTTCCGAGAGTTGGACCTTTATACATCGGCAAAGTCTCACAACGTCAGTCTATGGAAAGGTTTCCAGAATCAGCTGAAGATTTTTCTAGAACCAACCAGTAATCTGTGGAAAGGTGATGTGCTCTCTCTCCTGGAATCGTTTGGTTTCAGTCCATTGGGAGATATTTCACATTAATTCTGTCAGATCAATGCTATTATTGATTCAATTCAAATTCAATCATTGATCAGACTATTTTTATTTACGCATGATCTCCATCAGTGTATCAGGATCTCAGCATTATTCACGTTTTTGGTCAGCATTGAGTCCAAGGTCATTAATATTCATTGCATTAAATTTCTTCCTCACGTTCTCCCTGTGCAACATCCCCAAACGGATATAAATCTCCTCTAATCCTTTAACGGTCAAATAATGGAAGCAGCTTCACTTTATTTACCTTCCGTTAACCAATCATAAATTAGTGCTCCCACTCTGTCAAATCTTCCCACAATGCCGATTTCTACAAGCTAACTTCATCACTGATATTTATCATTCTCAAAACCATCCTGGTAAATCTCCTGGGTCCACTGTCAGGAACCATGCCATCTTTCCCACTGTGTGGGGGTCTCTAGTTTGCAGAGACCTCGATGCTCTGTGTCCCTCTGGGTGATGTCATCACACAGTGACAATGACACGATGACATCACCCCATCCTGGGCATTCCCTCAGATTTAAGGGTTTTCTCAGACACCAGAGTTCGGATAGCTTTCCAGTTGCAGAGTCCACATGAAACTTAGCAGATTTTTTTCAAAAAAGTGAAATTCTTTCATTGCGTTTTGAGCTTTCATTCACAATGTTTTTCTTTTTGTCCTGTGCTCTGTTCCATGTGTAATGTTTCATGTCTCTGTGGCTGTGATGGCTCCTTACTGTTGATCTGACTGTACGTTCATCCATTGCTCTGCCTCACCTCTACAGTTCCTGATCACCACATTGCTATTGCCCCCCTTCCACTGTGTTTAATAATGAGTGGATTTTAGCTAAGTTAGGAATTTAACTTCTGCTTATGACAACTGTGTTTAACCGAGTTTCTCACACTGCTCATGTGCTGCTAATTTACAATTGTTGTCTTCCTCAGTTTCTCTCCAATCACAACTTTTTTTCCCTGCACTACAGTGCATTTCTCTTATGTTTCTGAGCTTATAGTGATGATAAAATTGCGCAGTGTTCGTATTCCCATATGAAACATGAACTGTGTTTGTTTGGTTTTCTCCGTACATACTGCCAAACTTTCTGAGAATATCCAGCACTTCCTTTGAGATGACAGATGTTCAGAAGTTGCAGAATTTTACTATTACTTGAGTACAGACGTTGCTCCCAGATCTGACTCTAATACAGACAGAGCAAATCAGAGCCTGATGTATCAGGGTGAACATTGGTGGCAAAAGTTGACCCTAGTCTCCACTGCTGCCTCATTTACTCCAAGTCACTGAATCATTGAATAATTACCATACAGAGCGAGTCTACTGAGTTCATTGTGTCTGTGGGAGCTTTCTGCAAGAGGAAATCAACTGTCATCTCCTTGGATCAATTTCAGCAGTTAGAATTTCAGAAAGATCAGATTGAGCTGGTACGCACTTGGGAAGATCATGTTAAGCAGCTAGATTCTAGAAATGATCAGGTTCTAGGAAAGATCAGGTGGAGCATATAGATTCCAGGGAAGGTCAGTTGAGAAAGTCGATTCTAGGGAAGATCAGATTGAGCAGGTAGATCCTAGCGAAGGTCAGGCGGAGCAGGTGGATTTTCGGTAAGATCCGGTTGAGAAGGTGAATCATAAGGAAGATCATGATGAGTAGATGGATTCTAGCGTAAATCAGTGAGCAGGTAGGTTCCAGGGAAGATCAGTTCGCTGAATAGACATTGTCCATAAAATGCAAAGCAACATTTTTAAGCAATAATATAGATGCTCTGAAGCTGTTTTTGCATTCGTATTTGTAAATCTGAATTCTTGGAATTTGGGATTCACTGCCAAGACCAGCAGATGTTCCCATTCCCCAGGTGTTTGTGGGGAACATGGTGTTTAACCTTTGACTAGCTGCAGCGTGTGTGGTGAAAGTGGTCCCACAATGCTGTTAGGTCAGGACCTATAGATTATACACCCAGTGGTGATGAAATAGCATCATCTGTCCAGATCTACAAACCCCTTCATCTCTCAGTATGCTCCCAAAGAGCACAGCGTCGTGTATAGGCCCAGACCATGGGGAAGGATCGCTTCACTAAAAGACATTGGTCAATCAGTTTGGCTCTATTTTAATGACAATCAGCAGCTCCTGTGGTTGCTTTATCTGAGTTCCGATCCCACTAATTATCTGGTTCATTCAGCGCAGTTTCACAACTTGTCTAGGTGTTTTTTTGTAAATTCTCTCTCACACTTCTTTTTAATACATTCATGGTAGGGGGACCCCGCTGAGGATGTGAGGATTTGATGTCCCTTCCGAATTTCCCCAGAGGACCGGTCTGGATTCATACAGAGCACAGCCCAGCGGAGGATGGCAGATTTCCTCCACAAAAGGACTTTTGTTAACCAGATGGGGTTGTCTGACAAGCAGCAATGATTTCATGACCATTAGATGCTTTATCGCAGGTTTTTAATGAAAATAGATTCCACCTACGTCATAGCAGGATTTAAATCCAAATCCCCAGAACATCACCTGGGTCTCTGGATTAATAGTCTCGTGATAATACCACAATGGCATCACCTCCCCTGTTATTATAAAGTTTCAAATAATTTACAGTCTATCAGAGGGGAGGATTTGTAATCAGGAAATTGAAAGCAAAGTTTACGTCAGAATCTGAGAGAACCGCCCAATTTATTGTTGTAACCTGAATACCATCGGGTGTTGAACATGGAAGGGAAGAGCACGGTTTAGTGTTGAGAGGCCAGACACACATTCTCGACATGGACAACGTTTTAGCTGATTATGTGACCTGTCAAACAACAGATTAACACTGTGGACCAACTGTGGGAAATGTGAGAATAATGTGATGGGATACAGATCACATCGTGGGCGGCACGGTGGCACAGTGGTTAGCACTGCTGCCTCACAGCGCCTGAGACCCGGGTTCAATTCCCGCCTCAGGCGACTGACTGTGTGGAGTTTGCACGTTCTCCCCGTGTCTGCGTGGGTTTCCTCCGGGTGCTCCGGTTTCCTCCCACAGTCCAAAAGATGTGCAGGGTCAGGTGAATTGGCCATGCTAAATTGCCCGTAGTGTTAGGTAAGGGGTAAATGTAGGGGTATGGGTGGGTTTCGCTTCGGCGGGTCGGTGTGGACTTGTTGGGCCGAAGGGCCTGTTTCTACACTGTAATGTAATCTAAAAAAAGATCAACATTTGAACTGGAAACATGTCAATGCAGTCACATCAGGGAGAGAGAATTCACCAGCTCCAAGTTAACTCACAGAAAACCTACAGAGCAGACAAAGGCCGCTCAGCCCATCGAGTCTCCACCAAACTTCCAATGATCGTCACACCCAGACCCAGTTCCCTACCCTATCTCCATAACCCTGTACTTGAGCGTGGCCAATCGACCTAACCTGCACATCTTTGAACTGTGGGGGAAGACCGGACCACGTGGAGAAACCCATGCAGACACAGTACGAACATATATACTCCACACAGTCACAGAGTCGGTGAGTTGTACAGCATGGAAACAGACCCTTCGGCCCAACTCATCCATGCCGACCAGCTATCTTAACCTAATCTAGTCCCATTTAGCAGCACTTGGCCCATATCCCTCTAAACACTTCTTATTCATATACCCATCCAGATGCCCTTTAAATGCTGCAATTGTACCAGCCTCCACCACTTCCTCGGGCAGCTCATTCCATACACTAATCACCGTCTGCATAAAAAGCTTCCCCTGAACCTGTGCCGTCTAGTTTTGGACTCCCCCACCCCAGAGAAAAATTTTGTCTATTTACCACATCCATGCCCCTCATGAACGTCTAAACCTCTGAGGTCACACCTCAGCCTCCAATGCTCCAGGGATAACAGCCCCAGCCTGTTCAACCTCTCCTTTTCGCTCAAATCCTCCAACCCTGGCTACATCCTTGTAAATCTTTTCTAAACCCTTTCAAGTCTCACAACCTCCTTCTAAAAGGAAGAACACAATTGCATGCAATATTCTAAAAATTGCCTAACCAAAGTGCTGTACAGCTGCAACACGACCTCCCAACTCTTATACTCTTCCAAAGACCCTAACAATGCCTAGGACTTTATCATAAAGTGTATAGGTCCTGCTAAGATTTGCTTTCCCAAAATGCAGCACCTCGCATTTTTCTAAATTAAACACCATCTGCCACTTCTCAGTCCATTGGCCCATCTGATCAAGATCCCGTTGTAACCAGAGGTAACCTTATTGCTGTCCATTACACCTCCAATTTTGGTGTCATCTGCAAATTTACTAACTGTACATCCTATGCACACATCCAAATCATTTATATAAATGATGAAACATAGTGGACTCAGCACCAATCTTTGTGGCACTCCACTGGTCACAGGCCTCCATTCTGAAAATCAACCCTCCACCACCACCAACTGTCTCCTACCTTCCAGCCAGTTCTGTATCCAAATGGCGAGTTCGCCCTGTATTCCATGAGATCTAAACTTGCTAACCAGTTTCCCATAGGGAACCTTATCGAACACCATACTGAAGTCCATATAGATCACGTCCACCACTCTGCCCTTAGCAATCCTTTTTGTTACTTCTTGAAAACACTCAATCAAGTTCGTGAGATCTGATTTCCCACGCACAAAGCCATGTTGACTATTCTGAATTAGTCCTTGCCCTTCCAAATATATGCATACCCTGTCCTTCAGGATTCCCTCCAACAACTTGCCCACCACCAACGTCAGGCTCACTAGTCTATTGTGCCCTGGCTTGACCTTACCATCCTTCTTAAACAGTGGCATCGCTTTAGCCAACCTCCAGTCTTCTGGCACCTCACCTGTGACTATTGATGTTACAAGTATCTCAGCAAAAGGCCCAGCAATCACTTCCCTACCTTCCCACAAAGTTCCAGGGGACACCTGATTTGATCCTGTGGATGTATCCACTTGTATGCATGTCAGGGCATTGAGCACGTCCTCCTCTGTAATATGGACATTTTTCTCGATGTCACCATCCACTTCCCCACTTTCTATATCATCACCCAAGCCTGGAATTGAACTGAGGTCCCAAGAGCTGTGAACCAGCATTGCTAAGCAGTGTGCCACTGAGATGTCCCTTACTGTGGGAAGGGATTCACTCAATCATCCCAACTGTTGATACATGACCACGTTCACACTGGAGAGTTGGCTTTTAAATATCCAAATTGTGGGAAATGCAGTACAAATGCTCGGAAACTGACGCACCATCAATGTGTACACACTGAAGAAAGGCGACTCAGATGTTCTCACTGCAGACCTGGGTACAGGCAACCATCTCATCCCATTGTATTCACACAAGGGAGTGGCAGGGGTGGGTGCGGTGTCACGGCTGTGGGCAGGGCCTGTGGCAGTGTGAGTGTGGCCTGTGGTGGGACAGGGTGTTGTCTGCAGCGTCGTTGGATACAATTGACCTGCTCAGAATGTGTTATCTGACACATCAGCGATTTTGTGCTGACCTATTAACTATCCACACACTGAAATGCTTTAAAAGTAGTGGGCATGTGATTTCCCATCCATGTGTTTGCACACGCGAGACCATTCAGACGCTCTCACAGGGTGGCTGGGTTCAAGTGTCCTTCCCACCTCAGTGTACTCCGATGAGTTCACACGGGGGAGAGACTGTTCACCAGTCAGGAAGATAGGAAAGGATTTGCTTTGTCATCCCACTTGCAAAGACACCCCTCAGTCACAAGAAACTACTGTGATTGAATTGATCTGAGCAAAAGCCCAGTTCCAGGGCTAAATATTCTGTGTAAATGTCAAAAAAAAGTCAGCGTCCTTTTCAACTGACCTGTCATGTCACAGAGTCACAGAGACAGAAATGGACAGCACGGAAGAAGACCCTTTGGTCCAACTTGACAACCTGATATCCTAGCCTAATCTAGTCTGTTTGCCAGCATTTGGCCCATATCCCTCTAAAACCTTCAAATTTATGTATCCATCCTAATGCCTTTTAAATGCTGCAATTGTACCAGCCTCCACCAATTCCTCTGGCAGTTCATTCCACACACGCACCACCCTCTGCGTGAAAATGTTGCCCCTTTATATCTCCTTTATATCTTTCCCCTCTCATCCTAAACCTGTATTGTCTGCTTCTGGACACCCCCGCCCCAGGGAAAAGACCTTGTGTATTTATCCTACCCATGCCCCACATGAACTTATAAACCTCTATAAAGTCACCCTTCAGTCTCTGACGCTCCAGGGAATACAGCCCCAGCCTATCCAGCCTCTCCCTTTAGCTGAAACTCTCCAACGCTGGGAACATCCTTGTAAAACTTTTATGAACCCTTTCACATTTTACAACATCCTTCCTGTAACAGGGAAACTGAAATTGCATGCAGTATTCCACATGTGGCCAAACCAATGCCCGCATGACACCCCCCCCCCCACAACTCCTAAACTCAATACACTCACCAATAAAGTCAAGCATACCAAAGACCTTCTTCACTATCCAATCTACCTGCAACTCTACTTTCACATAATTGTGAACATAAGAACAAAGAACTATACAGCACAGGAACAGGCCCTTTGGCCCGCCAAATATGCACTGCCACACCTTGCCCTTGCATACCAAAGCTGCCTTCACTTACAGCATCCAAATCCCTCTATTCCCGTCCTATTCACGTGTTCATCCAGGTGCTTCCTGAATGCTGCTATTGTGTCTGCTTCCACTACCTCCTCTGGCAGCGCGTTCCAGGCTGATATATAGAACAACAGATACCCAGGAGTGAGTTACAGACTAGAATATAATTAATGCTTTTGAGGTGATTTATATGTGGGATAACAGATATACGTGAGTGCGTTGCAGATTGAAATCTAATCGTAGGATCAAAGCGTTTATTTATATTAAAATAAAACCCAAGTATAAGTTTCAAAATGGAATCAATTTGAGGGTTTGAGGTGAGTTATGTATAGAATAACAGATTCCCGGGAATACGTTACAGTCTGGAATCTAGTTGAGGGTTTTGGGGTGGTTTGTGCATGGAAGAACAAATACCCAGGAGTGAATTACAGACCGGAATCTAATCGAGGGGTTCGAGGTGGTTTATGTATGGAATAACAGATAATCAGGAGTGACTTTCAGACTGGAATCTAAGCAAGCTTTCGATGTGGTTTATGTATGGAGTAACAGATATACGTGAGTGGGTGACAGATAAGAATCTAATCAATTCATTGGGGTTTATTTATGTAAAAAAAAGTCACCCAAGAGTGAGTTACCAACTGAGATCTAATTGAGGGGTTTGAGGTGGATTGTCTGGAATAACTGATATCTGGGAGTGAGTTACAGTCTGGAATCTAATCGATGAATCGGTGGGTTTATTTATATAAATATAAATTCCCAAATATAAGTTACAAACTGGAATCTAATTGAAGTGTCTGAAGTTAGTTGGTGAACAAAAACAGCCACAGATATATAGAACATAGAACAATACAGCGCAGTACAGGCCCTTTGGCCCTCGATGTTGCACCGATCCAAGCCAACCTAACCTATACTAACCCACTATCCTCCATATACCTATCCAATGCCCGTTTAAATGCCCATAAAGAGGGAGAGTCCACCACTGCTACTGGCAGGGCATTCCATGAACTTACAACTCGCTGAGTGAAGAACCTACCCCTAACTTCAGTCCTATATCTACCCCCCCTTAATTTAAAGCTATGCCCCCTTGTAATACCCGACTCCATACGCGGGAAAAGGTTCACACTGTCAACCCTATCTAACCCCCTAATCATCTTGTACACCTCAATCAAGTCACCCCTAAACCTTCTTTTCTCTAATGAAAACAGCCCCAAGTGTCTCAGTCTTTCCTCATACGATCTTCCTTCCATACCAGGCAACATCCTGGTA
The DNA here is from genome assembly GCF_037043375.1 of Chiloscyllium plagiosum. Classification (NCBI taxonomy): domain Eukaryota; kingdom Metazoa; phylum Chordata; class Chondrichthyes; order Orectolobiformes; family Hemiscylliidae; genus Chiloscyllium; species Chiloscyllium plagiosum. The sequence goes on from NW_028270156.1 coordinate 83,004,678, forward strand.
AACCTCCTCTGCACCCGTTCCAGTGCCTCCACATCCTTCCTATAGTATGGCGACCAAAACTGCACACAATATTCCAGATGCGGCCGCACCAGAGTCTTATACAACTGCATCATGACCTCAGGACTCCGGAACTCAATTCCTCTACCAATAAAAGCCAGTACGCCATATGCCTTCCTCACCGCACTATTTACCTGGGTGGCAACTTTCAGAGATCTGTGTACATGGACACCAAGATCCCTCTGCTCATCCACACTACCAAGTATCCGACCATTAGCCCAGTACCCCATCTTTTTGTTATTCTTCCCAAAGTGAATCACCTCACACTTAACTACATTGAATTCCATTTGCCACCTTTCTGCCCAGCTCTGCAGCTTCTCTATATCCTGCTGTAACCTGCCACATCCTTCCTCACTGTCAACAACTCCTCCGACTTTCGTATCATATGGGAGTGAGTTACATATTGGAATCCTACAGAAGGGTTTGATGTCGGTTTTATATATAGAATAACAGAGACCCTGGAGTGAGTTACATATTGGAATCTTATCGAGGGGTTTGAGGTGAGGTTTATATGTAGAATAACAGAGACTCGGGTGTGAGTTACACATTGGAATTCTATCGAGGGGCTGAGGTGGGATTTATATGTAGAATAACAGAGACCCGGGAGTGAGTTACATATTGGAATCCTATCGAGGGTTTTGAGGTAGTTTTTCGATGTAGAATAACAGAGACCAGGAGTGAGTTACATATTGGAATCCTATCGAGGGTTTTGAGGTAGTTTTTCAATGTAGAATAACAGAGACCAGGAGTGAGTTACATATTGGAATCCTATCGAGGGGTTTGAGGTGGTTTTTATATGTAGAGTAACAGAGACTCGGGAGTGAGTTACATATTGGAATCGAACGAGAGGTTTGAGGTGTTTTTTTCTACATAGAATAACAGATATCCGGGAGTGAGTTACATATTGGAATCAAACGAGGGGTTTGAAGTGTTTTTTCTTTGTCGAATAACTGAGTTACATATTGGAATCCTATCGAAGGGTTTGTGGTGGGTTTTACATGTAGAATAACAGACATGGGAATGAGTTACATATTGGAATCCTAAAGAGGGTTTGAGATGTTTTTTCTATGTCGAATAACAGAGACCAGGAATGAGTTAGATACTGGAATCCAATCGAGGTGTTTGAGGTGGGTTTTATATGTAGAATAACAGAGACCCGGGACTGAGTTACAGACTGGAATCTAATCGAGGGTTTTACCGTGGTTTGTATATAGAATAACAGGTGGCTGTTTCAGTTTTTGTACATTGGAACCTTTCAGAAGCTTGCAGTTTAAGACTAACATTGCTGGAATGCGACATAGTCTCAGACATTTACTGTAAGCAGCTTCTGGAATTTGCATTTTAATCAGCTTCAAAGAGCTCTCTCCATTTCCTAACTTAACAAAGAGAATCCACGTTTTTATGAAACAATAATATGGGGAAGGAAACAACTTTAGAAACGTTGCCCACACGGACAGATAGGAGTATAGTCGAGGTTATGGTATGGTTCACAATTGATTAACCAATGCTGGGGAGTGAGGTACAGACAGGAATCTAACTGAGGAGTTTAGGGTGGTTAGACATGGAATCGCAGTGAGATATGGGCTGGAATCTAATGGAGAGTTTCGGAGACTGGTGTTATGTGTAGAATAACAGGCTAATGAAAATCAGTTAGAGGTCGGAATTTTATCAAGGGAATTGGAGCGTTTAATTATAGAATAATAGACACTCAGGAGAGAGATCCAGTCTGGAATCTGGTTTCAGAGTAGTTTATATATAGAATAACAGATGCCCAGGAGTGTGACACTGACTGGAATTAATATCGTTTAGAATGGTTTGCAGGTTTTGGTTCATTAATATGTAAATCCCAGATCCTCTTTTACGTCACATTCTCGAAATAACTTTAAAAGATGAAAGGCTTAACAGCCAACCAGGTTTGTTCAATATATCATTTCGGTTGCATGACACTGAAATCTTTTGCAATAAATTATGTGTCTTATGATCGTGCTCCACAGCTACCGGATGAAGAAGCAGCTTACCGAAAGATAGTGCTTAAAAATATACCTATAATCTGGTGTTGTGTGATTTTTAACTTTGCCACCCCGTCCAACACCAGCTCCCCAACATCATCGTAGATTTAGAGAAGGGTTTACACAGCAGGATCAATCAGATAGATAATTGACAGTATGGAGAGGTAACAGGGTAGTTCAGAGTTCTCATGTGGCTGTTTCTCTCTCAAACAGATATTCCATTTTGAATTGAATGAATTGAATATGAATTGAATTTATTTATTGTCACTTGTGAGGCACAATGAAAAGCTTTATCTTGCGTGCAATACATGCAGATCACAGATTTAAGCACAGATAAGTAAAAAATAGGTAAACAGCGGCAAAAAAACAAAAACACAGTGACAGGCGAATGTGAAGAGTTTGTGTGTCTATTCAGTAGTCTAACCACAGTAAGGTCGAAACTGTTTCGAAACCGGCTGGTGCATGTGTTCAGGTTTCTGTACCTTCTCCCTGATGATAGAGGTTGTAGAAAAAAAACATTGCCAGGGCGGGATGGATCTTTGAGAATGCTGGCAGCCTTTCCTTGACAGCGGGTCTAGTTGATGGATTCCATAGAACATAGAAGAACATAGAAGAATACAGGGCAGTACAGACCCTTCGGCCCTCGATGTTGCGCCGATCCAAGCCCACCTAACCTACACTAGCCCACTATCCTCCATATGCCTATCCAATGCCCGCTTAAATGCCCATAATGAGGGAGAGTCCACCACTGCTACTGGCAGGGCATTCCATGAACTCACGACTCGCTGAGTAAAGAACCTACCCCTAATATCTGTCCCATACCTACCCCCCCCTTAATTTAAAGCTATGCCCCCTCGTAATAGCTGACTCCATACGTGGAAAAAGATTCTCACTGTCAACCCTATCTAAACCCCTAATCATCTTGTACACCTCTATCAAGTCACACCTAAACCTTCTTTTCTCCAATGAAAACAACCCCAAGTGCCTTAGCCTTTCCTCATACGATCTTCCTACCATACCAGGCAACATCCTGGTAAACCTCCTCTGCACCCGTTCCTGTGCCTCCACATCCTTCCTATAGTATGGCGACCAAAACTGCACACAATACTCCAGATGTGGCCGCACCAGGGTCTTATACAACTGCAACATGACCTCAGGACTCCGGAACTCAATTCCTCTACCAATAAAAGCCAGTACGCCATATGCCTTCTTCACCGCACTATTTACCTGGGTGGCAACTTTCAAAGATCTGTGAACATGGACACCAAGATCCCTCTGTTCCTCCACACTACCAAGTATCCGACCATTAGCCCAGTACCCCACCTCACACTTAGCTACATTGAACTTCATTTGCCACCTTTCTGCCCAGCTCTGCAGCTTATCTATATCCCACTGTAACCTGCCACATCCTCCCTCACTGTCTACAACACCTCCGACTTTCGTATTATCCGCAAACTTGCTCACCCAACCTTCTAACCACTCCTCCAGGCCATTTATAAAAATGACAAACAGCAATGGTCCCAAAACAGATCCTTGCGGAACACCGCTAGTGACGGCACTCCAAGATGAACCTTTGCCATCAACTATTACCCTCTGTCTTCTTCCAGCCAGCCAACTCCTAATCAAAATCTCCAACTCACCCTCAATACCATACCTCCGTATTTTTTGCAGTAGTCTACCATGGGGAACCTTATCAAACGCCTTACTAAAATCCATATACACCACATCTACCGCTTTCCTCTCGTCAACCTCCTTAGTCACCTTCTCAAGGAATTCAATAAGGTTTGTGAGGCACGACCTGCCCTTCACAAAACCATGCTGACTATCCTTGATCACATTATTCCTATCCAGATGTTCATAAATCCTATCCCTTACAATTCTCTCCAAGATTTTGCCCATAACAGAAGTGAGACTCACCGGCCTATAGTTACTAGGGTTATCCCTCCTCCCCTTCTTGAACAAGGGAACCACATTTGCTAGCCTCCAATCTTCTGGCACTACTCCTGTAGACAACGAGGACATAAAAATCAAGGCCAATGGCTCTGCAATCTCCTCCCTTGCTTCCCAGAGAATCCTAGGATAAATGCCATCAGGCCCAGGGGACTTATCTATTTTCACCCTTTCCAGAATTTCCAACACCTCTTCTCCACATACCTCAAAGCCATCCATTCTACTTAATTGTGACTTGGTATTCACATCGACAACAATGTCCTGTTCCTGAGTGAATACTGACGAAAAGTATTCATTCATAGTCTCCCCAATCTCTTCAGCCTCCACAGGCAACTTCCCACTACTATCTTTGACTGGACATATTCCTACCCTAGTCATTCCTTTATTCCTGACATACCTATAGAAAGCCTTAGGGTTTTCCCTAATCCTACCAACTAAGGACCTTTCATGTCCCCTCCTTGCTGCTCTTATCTCTCTCTTCAGGTCCTTCCTGGCTACCTTATAACTCTCAATTGCCCCAATTGAACCTTCACGCCCCATCTTTACATAGGCCACCCTCTTCCATTTAACAAGGGATTCCAATTCCTTATTAAACCACGGTTCCCTCACACGACCCTTTCCTTCCTGCCTGACAGGTACATACTTATCAAGGACACTCAATAGTTGCTCCTTGAACAAGCTCCACATATCAATTACGCCCTTGCCTTGAAGCTTCCATTTCCAAGCCACACATCCTAAGTCATGCCTTACCGCATCATAATTTCCCTGCCCCCAGCTATAACTCTTGCCCTGTAGTGCACACTTATCCCTCTCCATCACTAGAGTAAAAGTCACCGAATTGTGATCACTATCCCCAAAGTGCTCACCTACCTTTAATTCTAACACCTGGCCTGCTTCGTTACCCAGAACCAAATCCAGTATGGCCTCACCTCTTGTTGGCCTATCTACATATTGTGTCAGGAAACCCTCCTGCACACATTGGACAAACACTGACCCATCTAACGAACTTGAGCTATAGCTTTCCCAATCAATATCAGGAAAGTTAAAGCCCCCATAACAACCACCCTATTACTTTCACTCTTCTCTTGAATCATCCTCGCAATCCTTTCGTCGACGATTCTAGGACTATTAGGAGGCCTGTAAAAGATTCCTAACAGGGTGAGCTCACCTTTCCTATTCCTAACCTCAGCCCAAACTACCTCAGATGGCGAGTCTTCATCCATCGTCCTTTCCACCGCTATAATACTATCTTTGACAAGCAATGCCACACCTCCCCCTCTTTTACTCCCACCTCTGACCCTACTAAAACATTTAAACCCTGGGACCTGCAACAGCCAATCCTGACCCTGTTCTACCCATGTCTCCGTAATAGCCACAACATTGAAGTCCCAGGTACCAACCCACGCTGCAAGTTCACCTACCTTATTTCGTATACTTCTTCCATTGAAGTATACACACTTCAAGACACTTTCCTGTTTACAGGCACCCTCCTTTGAAATTGATGCCATGTTCCTAACCTCCCTACACTCCAGGTCCTGCACCTTAAAGCTACAGTCTGGGTTCCCATGCCCCTGCAGAGTTAGTTTAACCTACCCCCCCCCCCTCCCCGCAGCAAACCTCCCACCAAGGATACTGGTGCCCCTCCGGTTCAGGTGCAGACCATCCTGTTGATAGAGGTCCCACCTTCCCCAGAAAGAACCCCAGTTATCCAAATACCGGAATCCCTCCCTCCTGCACTGTTCTCTCTCCCTATTCCTCGACTCTCTATCACGTGGCACGGGTAACAAACCAGAGACAACAACTTTGTTTGTTTTAACTCTGAGCTTCCAACCTCGCTCCCTGAAACCCTGCCTAACATCCTCAGCCCTCCTCCTACCTATGTCATTGGTGCCAGTGTGGACCACAACTCCCCCTCCCCCTTAAGGACCCGGAAAACACGATCAGAGACATCACGTCCCTTGCACCTGGGAGGCAACATACCAAACGTGAGTCTCTCTCGTTCCGACAAAACCGCCTATCTGTGCCCCGAACTATCGAGTCCCCAATTACTATTGCTCTGCTCTTCTCCACCCTTCCCTTCTGAGTAACGGGGACAGGTTCCGTGCCAGAGGCCTGAGCCCCGTTACTTACCCCTGGTAAGTCGTCCCCCCCACAAGTATCCAAAACGGTATACTTGTTCTTGAGGGGAACGGCCGCAGGGGGTCCCTGCACTGGCTGCTTCCTCCCAGTCCCCCTCACTGTCACCCATCTATCTGCCATATTTGGAGTTACTACTTCCCTAAAGCTCCGATCTATGACCCCCTCTGCCTCCCGAATGATCCTAAGTTCATCCAACTCCAGTTCCAGTTCCCTTACACGGTCTTGGAGGAGCTGAAGATGGGTGCACTTCCTGCAAGTGTAATCAGCAGGGACGTCCATGGCATCCCTCACCTCAAACATGTTGCAAGAGGAACATTGCACTGCCTTCACTGCCATCCCTCTGAAAGTAACCTTTTTTTTAAAAAAAACTGGGTCTAAAGGATACAACAAGCAAAATGCAGCACTTACCTACTTACCACAACGGGTCTTATTATTTAGGTTAGAGGAGGAGGGCGGGTGGGAGACACTACCTATGTAGTGCCTCGGGTTCTTCTCCTGCACGCTTTTAAAGGGAAAAAACCTACCCAGGTATGCTTACGCTCTCCCTGCTTCCGGGTCCCGGCTGCCCCTCTGGTCTTCGTCACTTCCCCCTGCTGCTCCCGCTCTTTCTGTGAAGAGAAAAAAAAACACCGCTGCCTGATACCGGGAAGTAATTTTAAAACGAACTGTCTTACCTTAGCTGCTGCTCGCACTCAAAGTGATGGGAGGTTGGGCTTTGTAATTGTCCGGGACGAATTCACCACTCACTGTAACCATCTCTGATCTTGAATGGTACAGTTACGATACCAGGTAGTGATACATCAAAACAGAATGCTCTCGATGGCGCACCTATAAAAGTTTGCAAGGTATTCAAGTCTCTCAGAGGAAATCAGGAGTAGGAGTCAGATCTTGGGCACCAAGAATGAATCATGTTAAATAGGTTTGTCAAGATTTAAAAGAACAATTGTTACAACGGGACCGTCCTGTCAGGGGCACAAAGAAGATATTTAGCAGCAGTTGGCGTGAACCTAGGATGGTATGTTGCTTTTCTGGTGTCAGGGTGAAGGACATCTCAAAACATTTGAATCAGATTGTGAAAGGGGAGAGTGAGAATCCGGAAGTTGTTGTATACATTGGGAGGAATGACGTCGTCAGGCCAAGGGTTAGGGTTTTGCAGAGTGAGTATAAGAGCTTGGAGAGGAGATGAAAGAAATAGCCCATCACAAGTAGTAATCTATGGTTTACTTCTGGTACCAATTCAAAATGAAGGAAGAACAGGGCAGATAAATCAATGGCTGAAGAGGTGGTGCAATGTGCAGGGATTCCGTTTTGAGGATCATTGAGAGCTCATCTTGGACAGAAAAGGCCTGATAAAAAAGGGAGGGTTTCACCTGAACTTGGAAGGAACCTATATCCTGGTGAGTTCGATTTGGAGAGGCTGGAAATTCTTTGTTTTGGGGAGGAGGGGAAGTGGGTGGGGGGCGGCTTTCTTTTGTAACAGTGAAAATAGACAGAAATAAGAGGATGGTTCTGAATCAGAAAAGAGCAAGTTAGAAAAAAATAGACAACAGCAATTCAGAGCCCAAAGTAACTCTGAAGAATTAAACTGCATTTATTTCTGTACAGGTAAGGCTAATGAACTCAGGGTCTGTCTGGCAACATAGAACTCGCCTGTCAGAGCAATTACAGAAACGTGGCTGAGGCAAGAACAAGAAAGGCTTCTCAATGTTCTGGGTTTTAGATGTTATAGGAAGGATAGAAAGAGAGGCAAGAGAGGAGGGGGTATAACATTTTTGATTAAGGAAGAGAGGAGAGGGCTTAAAATACAGAATAACGTCTCAAGCAGTGAGTTATAGAAAGGAGTATAGTCGAGGGATATGATGTGGTTCATAATTGATTAACCAATATTGGGGAGTGAACTGCAGACTGGAATCTAACTGAGGAGTTTAAAGTGTTTAGACATGGAATCAGAGGTACTCAATTACTACTGTACATAATGTAACTATTACTGAGGAACCATTTAGTGAAAATCTACAATTTGAAACGAGAACTAAGTAAGAGATGGTCATCTATATCGGATTGGATTCTAGGCCCGCCAGTCGTCAGAGGAAAATCGAGAAGAAAATATGTTGAGATCTCAATGCACGTAAGAATAATAATACTGTAATGGAAGGGAAGTTTAATTTTCCTTGTCTGGTGCCATTTAGAAAAGTGTGGTAAGGAGAGTTCAGAGAATGTTGCTCCTGTTAGAGTGAAAGGCAAGGCTGGGAAGATTAGGGAACAATGCGTCAATAAAGGTATTGTAGTTCTAGTTAAGAATAAAAAAAATCATATATTAGATAGAGACAATTGGGTTCAACTGAATCTCTTGAAGGCTATAAAGAGTATTGGAGCATTCTTAGGAAAGAAATCAGGAAAACAAAGAGAGGAATGAGACAGCCCTGGCAGATAAGGTTAAGGATAAACCAAAATTATTCTACAAAGACATTAAGAGCCAGACAGCAACTCTAGAGAGAGCAATACACCTTAAAGATTAATCAGGTTATCTTTGTGTTGAACCTCGGGAGATTTATATTTTGCATTTGTTTCTATTGTTGAGAAAGAAATGGAGGCTAGACAACTCAAGGAAATGAATATTAACGTTTTGAAAACAGGGATTACATTACAGAAGAGAAAGAGCTGGATGTCTTCGAAAACATAAAGGTAGATAAATCTCTAGAACCTGAACAAGTGTATCCCAGGACAAGGTGGGATGATAGGGAGGAAATTGCAGGACCCCCAGCAGAAATGTTTGTACCATATATAAGCACAGGTGAAACCCCAGAGGACTGGAGCAGGGCTAATGTTGTGCCATTGTTTAAGAAGGGATGGAAGGAGAAGCCAGGTAACTATAAACCTGTGCGTCTGACTTTGCTAGAGGATAAGTTGTTGGAGGTGAGTCGGAAAGATTAGATTTATATATATTTTGACCGGCAAGGATTGAATAGTGATAGTCAGCATGGTTTTGTGTGAAGAAACTCATGTCTCACAAATTTGGTCAAGTTTTTTTATAAGTAGTGACCAAAAAGATTGATGTGGGCAGAGAGGTAAACATTGCTTACTTGGATTTCAGCAAAGCCTTTGACAAGACTCTGCATGGTTATCAAATGAGTAAAATGAGAGCACATGGGATTTAGGGTGAGCTTGCCAATTGGATACAAAATTGGCTTCATGGCAGGAATCAGACAGTGATGGTGGATGTTTCTGATGGGATGCCTGTGACCAGCGGTGTTCCACAGGGATCTGCACTGGATCCACTTTTGTTTGTCGTTTATGTAAATTATTTGGATGAGAATATGGAAGGCATTGTGATGAAGTTTGTGGATGATATCCAAATTGGTGGTGAAGTGATCAGTGAAGAATGATATTTAAGGTTGCAAAGAGATCATGTTCAACTGAATCAATGGACTGAGGAGTAGCAGATGAAGTTTAATTTGGAAACGTGTAAGGGATTGCATTTTGGTAAAACAAACAAAGATAGGACTTAATGGCAGGGCCATGGGTTGTGTTGTAGAACAGGGAGGACTTGCGGTTCAGGTACATCATTGTTTGAAATGTGTGTTCTATGTAGACAGGGTGGTGACGATGGCATTTATCATGTTAGGCTTCATTGCTCAGACAATTGAATATAGCAGTTGGGATGTTACACTGAGATTTTACAGAGTATTGGAGAGGCCTCTTCCGAATTAATGTATGCAATTTTGTCCAGGAAGGATTAAACTGGAGGAAGCTCAGTAAAGGTTTACCCAGATGTTGCCTGGAATGGAGGCCTTGAGATGTAAAAGTAGACTGTAATGTCAATCGTCCAGTCTCCTGCCATCTCCTTCCAGTCCAGCGGAGACTGTAATGTCAAATCACCGGTCTCCTCACACTTTCTCCCAGTCCAGGGGAGACTGTAACGTCAATCCTCCAGCCTCCTGACACCTTCTGAAACTCCAGGGGAGACGGCAATGTCAATGCTCCAGTCTCCTGACACCTCCTTCCACTCCAGGGGAGACAATAATGTCAATTCTCCAGTCTCCTGACATCTCCTCCCAGTCCAGTGGAGACTGTAATGTTTATCATCAGTCTCTGGGCACATCCTCCCAGCTCAGGGGAGACAGTAATGTCTACCGTCCATTCTCCTGTCAACTCCTCCCAGTCCAGGGGAGACAGCAATGTCAATCCTCTAGTCTCCTGACACCTCCTCCCATTCCTGGGTTGACTGTAATGTCAATCCTCCAGTCTCCTGCACCTCCTCCCAGTCCAGAGGATACTGTAGTGCCAATTCTTCAGTCTCCTGGCCTCCAGGGGAGACTATAATGTTCGGGCCAGTGGCCCCACAGTTTCTCCTCTTACTTCACTCAAAATCCTCGGGTGTTTCTCATCCTGTCCTGGTTTCCCGCTAACCCTGAGTGCCAACACCATTCGGGCAGTTACAGGGATAGGAAAGGATTCCTCCTCACTACCGTATATCTGCACATTAACAAGTTGCTGATAAATATCGAAGCTGTCTTCTCGCCTTTACTGGAATGTTTTCAAAATTAACTCCTCTCTCTCCAGCGTGAGGCCCCGCCCTCCATGAGCTCGCACAGAGTCTGTTCATCGGCCGTGCCGAGAGACTGTTCGTCAGCCCTCAGGGCTGCCCTCAGGGCTGCCCTCAGCTCTCCATCCAGCTCCGATTGTTCAGGAAGTCTGTCAATCTCCTGGTTATAGCCAATAGGAAGTGAGGTGCCGCGCTGGGAATGTCGCCTGAAGTTGAATGCGGGAGCAAAGAGAAATCGCTGGAGAAACTCAGGAGGTTTGGCAGAATCGGATTCAGAAATGTGGGATATATGCTGAAGATGATCGGGGGTGGGGGAGGGCTGACGGCTGTCACTGCTGCAGTAGGTGGAGGTGGAGCTCAGGGACAGAGAGAAGAGCAGTCAGACTGAGAAAGTGCTGGATCACTGTGAGGCAGGGAGAAAGGAAAGCTGAACATGAGGGTGCTGTGCCTGAAGCAGCCCGTGTCATCACAAGGACCTAGCTGTGTGGACAGGACACTGCAGAAGGTGTTCACCCTCTAACATTGTTGAGCTTGATATTGAGCCCTGAAAGTTGCAGGGAAAGTGAGTTTGTTGTGTTGTGTTCCAGTTTGTGCTAAACCTGCTGGAGCCCTGCGGCAGGCCCTGACATAGATGTTGTGGACAGGGAATACGGTGCTGTGTGCAGGTGGCAGGAAAACCGGGAAGCTCGGTGTCATTCCTCCGAAACGTGGGTGTCCCCGCAAAGGTCTGTGTCCGTCTCCCTGGTGTAGAGGAGAGCAAATTGTGAGCAGCGAATACAGTAAATTCGGTTGAGCGAAGTGCAGAATGGAGAGTGTGGTGCTGGAAAAACACAGCAGGCCAGGCGGCATCAGAGGAGCAGGCAAATCAAGCAAGTGCCCTTCGTCCGAAACGTCCCTTCTCCTGCCCCTCTGATGCTGCCTGACCTGCATCACACGCTCAACTCTGATCTCCAGCATCTGCAGTCGTCACTTTCTCCTGAGCCAAGTGCAGGGAAAGCGCTGCTTCACCTGAAAGGTTTCTGGGATCTTGGATAGTGATAAGGGATGAGGTCGACGGGCAATCGGTGATTCCCTGGGAAGGTGCCATGGGAAGTGGGCTGGGAGTGGAGAAAGAGTGGATCAGGGTGTCCCTGAGGGGATGGTCCCGGCAGGATGCTGACAAGCCAGGGAAGGGGAATGTGTGTCTGGTGTTGGCATTACATTGGGGGTGCAATGGAAATAGCAGCAAATGATCCTTTGGATGAAGATTGAAAGCTTCCTGTCGGGTTGCATCACAGCGTGCCGTGGCAACTGCTGTGCCCAAGACGCAAGAAACTGTAGAGAGTCATGAACACAGCCCAGTTCATCAGTCAAACGTGCCTTCCACATATACTTCCCGCTGTCTCGGGAAAGCAACTGACATCATCAAGGACCCTTCCCAATCCAATTATACTCTCTTCCACCTGCAACAAGCAGAAGATATTGAATTGAATCTATTGTCCCGTATACCATGGCACAGTGAAAAGCTTTGTTTTGCGAGCAATATAGGCAGGCCACACAGTTAAGTAGCATAGATAAGTAAATTATAGGTAAACACGGCAAAAACAAATACACAGGTACAGGCGAATGTGAAGAGTTTGAGAGCCCAGTCAGTATTCTAACAACACTAAAGTAGAAACTGTTTCGAGAACGGCTGGTGCGTGTGCTCAGGTTTCTGTACCTTCTTTCCTATGGTAGAGGTTGAAAAGCGTTGCCAGGATGGGATAGATCTTTGAGCATGGTAGTGGCCTTTCCTTGACAGCGGGCCTCGGAGATTGATTCTATAGATGGGAGGTTGGCCTTTTTGATTGTCTGGACCAAGTTCACCACTGTCTCTCTCTCCGATCTTGAATGGTGCAGTTGCCATACGAGGTAGTGATGCATCCAGACAGAATGCTCACGATGGCACACCTATAAAAGTGGGCAAGTGTATTCGCCGTCATATCAAATTTCCTCAGCTGCCTGAGGAAGAAGAGATGTTGTTGGGCCTTTAGAACCAGTGCATCCACTTGAAGAATCCAAGAAAGCTTGTTGTGGATGACCACTCCCAGGAGCTTGACACTGTCCATGCGGGCATGAATATCATCCTGCCGAAAATTAATAACATGTGCAGATTCAAGAACAGCTTTTTCCCTACTATTATGAGACTTCCAAATTAACCTCTCAAACTTTAAATTTAATGATTATCTTACTCACTGTGCACCTTCTCTCTGCAGCTGTAACATTGTGTTCTTCACTCTGCTCTGTTACCCTAATGCACTCTTATATAGTATGGGAGGAGCTGTCTGTACCGAACCCAAAACAAAACTTTTCACTGTACCCGAGTACATGCGACAATAATAAACCAAAGAGGCTGGTGGCAGTGGAATCAACATTTAAGGTAAAAAGTGGATCTGTCTGGGGCCCGGCTGGGATTGACAGGGCCTTAGCCATGTCTCATCCATTTCCTGCACTTCTGCCCTCACCACCACTTTCCCTTCCCTCCCATAACACTGAGGATCCTTTTGGTCCTTGTTTTCCATCCCATAAGTGTCCACATCCAAAAGATTGTTAGCTACTATTTCAGCCTACTGCAGTTGTCTCCTGGCCACCGGCCAACAGAATTGGGCCACTGGCCAAATGAACACAGTGCAAGTTACCTGCCCCTGGAAATATAATATAATAATAAGGACTGGGACAGAGGGAAATTCTCTCAAAGGGCAGTTCTCATCAAGCAGACCTTGTGGGAAGCACATCTCATCAGTTGGTCCCCAGAGAGCAGTCTTCATTGAACAGTCCTCACCAGGCATGTGAAAGATGGACCAGAAGAAGTAGAAGAAGACCGTGAGAGGAGTTCCCTACCACCTCGATGAGAGACCAGGATCCTGTCCCCAATGCTTTAATGAAATTGGAATATTTCATGAATAGTCTGTTTGTCCTCTGATATCAGTACTGATACCAATTGTCACTGTTGTACGCTTCCTTTATTCCCACCTCCTGCCTATAGAAAGGATGTTGTGAAATTTGAAAGGGTTCAGAAACGATTTGCATGGATGTTGCCAGTGTTGGAGGGTTTGAGCTGTCGGGAGTGGGTGAATTGGTTCAGGCTGTTTTCCCTGGAGTGTCGGACGCTGAGGGCTGACTTTATAGAGCTTTCTGAAATCATGAGGGTCGTAGATAGGTTAAATAGATAATATATTTTTCCTTGGGGCGGAGGAATTCAGAACTGGAAAACACAGGTTTAGGGTGAGAGAGGGTAAAGATCTAAAAGTGACTTGATAGGCAACTTTTTCACACAGCGTGTAATGCGTGTATGGAATGAGTTGCCAGCAGAAATGGTGGAGTCTGGTATAATTACAACATTTAACCGCATCTGGATGGACCTACGAATAGTAAGGATTAAGAGGGATATGGGCCAAGTGTTGGCAAGTGGAACGAGATGAAGTTAGGATAACGGGAGAGCATGGACAAGTTGGACCCAAGGGTCTGTTTCCGAGCTGTACATCGCTGTGACTCTAGATTAGATTAGATTATTTACAGTGTGGAACAGGCCCTTCGGCCCAAGAAGTCCACACCGACCAGCCGAGCGCAACCCACTTACTCCTTACCTAACACTACGGGCAATTTAGCATGGCCAATTCACCTGAACTGCACATCTTTGGACTGTGGGAGGAAACTGGAGCACCCGGAGGAAACCCACGCAGACACGGGGAGAATGTGCAAACTCCACACAGTTAGTCGCCTGAGTTGGGAATTGAATCCGGGTCTCTGGCGTTGTGAGGCAGCAGTGCTAACCACTGTGCCACCGTGCCGCCCTCTATTATTAACTCATGCACCATACTGAAACTGATGCTTTGAAAACTCAATAAACCATGAAAAATTTACTTAAAAATTGTCGACTGTCTGTCTTAGGTTGCTGTGATAATGAACACCCCAAAAATTAAGCCATAGTGTAACTTTTGGAAGTATTGTGTTCAATGTCAAGTGAGGCCTTTGTTGCCATTGAGACCATCAAGTAGCCTTACCAAGCAAATCCTGATGGCTGAGATGAGATTATTATTCGTAAATGGCAAGAGACCTATTTGGGGATTGTTGCTCGTTACGATGCTCATTATTACTTAATCTTGTTTCATTAACACACAGGATCCTATTCTACTTCCTGCCGAATGGAAACTAGGTGTCGAGAAGTTCTGACGCAAATGTTAGTGATACCCTGCAATACCAGCTCGCCACTTACTTCTCTGGACATCTACCTTGGATACCCGGCATCACCATCTCAGGGTGTGCTCAATTGGCAACAGCTGCATGCACCTCATGTCTATGGACAGTGGAATCCTACATGTAGCATCTGACATATGCGAGCCTTTCTGCATCATCACAGCACAGCAACAACCTTCTTACAATACATGTTTGTACCGCCAGGCTGCTAGGGCAATTGGTGCAAAATAATAGGTACCCTGCTCACAGACTCGATGAGGCTGCATCTCTGTTGATGTCTTAATGCTCATTGTCTGATGCCTCCCTGGTGTGTTGCTTTGCCCTTTTGCATTTTGACCCCTCAGCTAGACCTTAAAGTTTAGTGAAAACAGCCTCGGCAGGAACTGCAGGGAGTAAACAGAGTTAGTGTTTCAAGTCTGGTGACTTTGCATCAGAATGCCAAACATGCTGCATATTTCACAAGCAGTTGATCATGCTTCAAAAACTGATGCTTCAAGTCTAAGCTTAAAAACGTGTTGCTGGAAAAGCACAGCAGGTCAGGCAGCATCAAAGGAGAAGGAGAATCGACGTTTCGGGCATAAGCTCTTCTTAAGGAATGAGGAGGGTGTGCCAAGCAGGCTAAGATAAAAGGTAGGGAGGTGGGACTTGGGGGAGGGGCGTTGGGAATGCTATAGGTGGAAGGACGTTAAGGTGAGGGTGATAGGCCAGAGAGGGGGTGCGGGCAGAGAGGTCGGGAAGAAGATTGCAGGTCAAGAAGGCGGTGCTGAGTCTGAGGGTTGGGACTGAGAAAAGTGGGGGGAGGGGAAATGAGGAAGCGGGAGAAATCTGCATTTACCCCTTGTGGTTGGAGGGTTCCTAGGCGGAAGATAAGTCGCTCTTCCTCCAGGCGTCGTGTTGCCATGGTTTGGCGATGGAGGACGCCAAGACCTGTATGACCTTGGCGGAGTGGGAGGGGCAGTTAAAGTGTTCAGCCACGGGGCGATTGAGTTGGTTGGTGCGGGTGTCCCAGAGGTGTTCTCTGAAAAGTTCTGCAAGTAGGCGGCCTGATTCCCCAATGTATAGGAGGCTACATCGGGTGCAGCAGATGCAGTAAATGATGTGTGTGGAGGTGCAGGTGAATTTATGATGGATATTGAAGAATCCCTTGGGGCCTTGGAGGGAAATGAGGGGGAGGTGTGGGCGCAAGTTTTGCATTTTTTGCGGTTGCAGGGGAAGGTGCCGGGAGTGGAGGTTGGGTTGGTGGAGGGTGTGGATCTGACAAGGGAGTCGTGGAGGGAGTGGTCTTTCTGGAACGCTGATAGGGGTGGGGAGGGAAATATATCCTTGGTGGTGGGGTCCATTTGGATGTGGCGGAAATGATGAAGGATGATCTGATGCATCTGGAGGTTGGGGGGGTGGTAGGTGAGGACTAGTGGGGTTCTGTCCTGGTGGCGATTGGAGGGGCGGGGTTCAAGGGCGGAGGAGCGGGAAGTGGAGAAAATGTGGTGGAGAGCATCGTCAACCACGTCTGAGGGGAAATTGCCGTCTTTGAAGAAGGAGGCCATCTGGGTTGTTCGGTATTGGAATTGGTCCTCCTGGGAGTATATGCGGCGAAGGTGAAGGAATTGGAAATATGGGATGGCGTTTTTACAGGGGACAGGGTGGGAAGAAGTGTAATCTAGGTAGCTGTGGGAATCAGTCAGTTTATAGTATACATCCATGTCGAGACAGTCGTCCGAGATAGAGATTGAGAGGTCTAGGAAGGGGAGGGAGGAGTCTGAGACGGTCCAGGTAAATTTGAGGTTGGGGTGGAAGGTGTTAGTAAAGTGGATGAACTGTTCAACCTCCTCGTGGGAGCACGAGTTAGCACCGATACAGTCATCAATGTAGCGGAGGAAAAGGGGTGGTGCCAGTGTAGCTGCAGAAGATAGACTGTTCCACATATCCAACGCAGAGACAGGCACAGCTAGGTGCCATGAGGATGCCCAAGACTACTCCTTTGGTTTGGAGGAAGTGGGAGGATTGGAAGGAGAAGTTGTTAAGAGTGAGGACCAGTTCAGTTAGTCGAAGGAGAATGTCAGTGGAAGGGTACTTTTTGGTTCAGCACGAAAGGAAGGAGCGGGGGGCTTTGAGGCCTTCGTGATGGGGGATGGAGGTGTATAGGGACTGGATGGCCATGGTGAAGATAAGGCGTTGGGGGCCGGGGAAGCGAAAATCATGGAGGAGGTGGAGGGCGTGGGTGGTGTCCCGAATGTCGGCGGGGAGTTCTTGGACTAAGGGGGACAGGACCGTGTCAAGGTATGCAGAAATGAGTTCGGTGGGGCAGGAGCAGGCTGAGAAAATGGGTCGGCCGGGGCAGTCAGGTTTGTGGATTTTGGGCAGGAAGTAGAAACGGGCGGTGCGGGGTTGTGGGACGATGAGGTTGGAGGCGGTGGATGGGAGATCCCCTGAGGTGATGAGGTTATGGATGGTCTGGAAGATGATGGTTTGGTGGTGGGAGGTGGGGTCATGGTCAAGGGGGCAGTAGGAGGAGGTGTCCGCGAGCTGACGTTTAGCCTCAGCAATATAAAGATCAGTGCTTCAAGTCTGAGACGACTCCCTTCAGTCAAGTGTACAAGAAGTCAAGGGCAGTATCTGATATCTATCCAGCTGTTTGGATGTGGTCAGAGAGCTGTCTGGTCAACAACAGTCAGGATAAGGGAATTGCACATCGTCAGCGCCTTCAGTGGATCACAGTCTGCCTTCTGGATCCAGGAGCATCGTATCGTGGAACACAGTCGGGGAGCTCTTTGTCCAGCTAAGTCTCAAGAGAATGGAATCTGATCTATCCGTTGAGCTCCATCCACTAAAAGTCAAGAAGAATGATCAGGGCTGCTGCTGCAGAAGGGAACATGGGAATTTAATTGTGGGATCGCAGTCAGAAGGCTGGAATGTAAAGGGAATTACAATGCTGAAAGGGGACAACTCAATACATAAGGTGAAGTTGATAGAGAGTTGAAAGGGTTTATGCGAGGTGAGTAGAAAGAGCTGGAATCCAACGCGGATCTCTTGCTAACCACTGAGTCACTAGGCTGCCATTTGTTTGAGAATGCATCAAAAACTGAATCACTTACATTGCACTACTGTTTCATGCTTCAAAGTATGTCCTTGGAATATGTCCTTGCAGTTTGTCCAATCCCTTACAATATCGACCTTGAGATATTACAGAAAGAGATGGACAGACCCAGGGTTGACCAGCCTCTGTCACTGGGTTTGATTAAAGAATTTGGAATCCTTTCTTACTTTTTACTTGCCAGAGTGTATTATAACAAAATTGTAAGTTGCAGAATGTGCAATAAAAAATGCATCTCCTGACATAATGGTTCATTTGGAAACATCTGAGCACAATCGTCGTGCAAATATACTCTGTCTGTGTACACTCTGTCTCAGAAATAATACCCAAAGTAAAATCATTTCCGCATTGCAGAGGGAGAGGGTTGTTGGTTTTAATTAGCTTCCTGGCTTCCATGGAGAGACATTATACTAGAGACTTGGAGTGCTTTCTTCATATGCTTGGAGTTGGAGAGTGATAGAGTGGTAGACAGACAGGTTAAGTGGGGACTTGGCGAAAATGCAAAGTCTACGGTGTCACCTGAAGGGTGTTTAACTAAAGCAAAACGACTGAGTCTGAGACTCACTGCATATATTCCTCGCTCATCAGCCCTGACCAAGATATCTTAACCACAGCTCTACTCTTGTATTGGTCGAGACTTTCAAATCAACTTGTTCAGGATTGTTATATCACACCACTGAAACAATTGGGAGTTGTAACCACACCTCCTGGTTCAGAATTATGGTCTCTACCACTGTGCTACAAGGACCCTCTTTGAATTATATGTTAACTCAGTTGACTGAACAGTTGCATATGTGATGCCAACAGTGCAGGTCCAACTCCTGCACCAGCTGAGGTTACCATGTCTTCTCAGTCTAACCTTTTTTTTTATTTCAAAAATATATTTTATGCATTAAGAAAATTATGTGCAATTTTGGTCACCCTGTTAAAGGAAAGACATAATTAAACAGGAAAGAGTGCAAAGAAGATTTCTGAGGGTGTTGGCAGGCCTAGCAGGCCTGAATTATAAGGAGTGGTTGGCGAGGATAGGACTTCTATACTTGGAATGTAAAGAAATGAGGGATGATCTTACTGAGGTCTATAAAGTCATGAGGGGCATAGATAGAATAAATTCATGTAGTCTTTTTCCCAGGGATGGGAGTTCAAAACTAGAGGGCAGAGGTTTCAGGTGAGAGGGGAAAGATTTAAGAAGGTCCTGAGGGGGCAACTTCTTCATGCAGAGAGTGATGGAATGGGCTGCCGGAGAAAGTGGTTGAATAGGCAGGTACAATAGCAACATTTAAAAAGTATTTGGATACGTACATGGATGGGAAAGCCTAGATGGTTATGGACCAAATGTGGGCAACTGGAACTAGCTGAGTGGGCACCATACTCAGCATTGATCAATTTGTGCTGAAGGGAATGTTTCCGTGCTGTATTACTATATGATTTTAATATCTTTATAAATATGCATAGTCGCAAACACAGTTTAGTTTTGTACATTAACGTTTCAAGAAAACAAACATTGCAGTTTGGCTGTCTAACAAACAAAGCAAAGGTTTCTCTTTCTTGTGTAAGATTATACTTCCATATAATTGAGATACCGGGAAGGTCCGATAGCTCGACAGACCCACGTTTAACTTTGGCAGGAAGAACTCAGGCAGTGCTCTTTCCCCATTGTGCCTTGGTGGCAGCTGCCCCAAGCTTTAATGTGCCCCTCAACGCATATTCCTGGACTTTAGAATGTGCCAGTCTGCAACTCCTTGTTCTGGAAGACAAAAAGGTTTCGGGCAGACCAAACAATATCTTTCACTGAGTTGATGGTTCTCCAGGCGCAATCAATGTTTTTCTTGGTGTGCATCCCATGGAACAGACTGAAGAGCACTGTGCCCTGTGTCATGGAGCAGTTCGGGATGAATGTCGACAAAAACCACTGCATCTTTCTCCAGACTTCCTGTACAAAGACACATTTCAGAAGGAGATGTGTGACATTCTCTACCCCTCCACAGCTGCTTCAAGGGCAGTGTGCAGTGGCGGAGGCTGACCAGGCATACAAAAAGGATCTCGTAGGTAGTGCTCTTCTCACCACCAGCCAAGCAATGGCTTTGTGCTTGTTGGAAAGTTCTGTGTGAGTTTGTATGTGATTATGTGAGTATCTGTGCATGTCTATGTGTGTACATGTGGAACTGTTTGCGTGCGAGTCTGTGTGTGGGCATTTATTTGTGTCTGTCCACGTGGTTGTGTGTGTATCTATGTGTATGAGTCCACGGTGATTATGCGTGTCTGCATGCGTTACTATATGTGTGTGTGACTTTGTGTGTATCTGTACATGTGAGTGTGTATGTTTGTCAGCATGTGCAGTCGTGTGTGTGCGTGTCGATCTGCATGTTTGTGCATGTGAGTGTGTTTGTGTATTTAACTGAGTATGTATGTGTGAGCTTCTGTTTGTTAGTGTTTGATTCAAAAGTGAAATGTCCCTTCACTGCACATCACAGATTGTGTGTGTGTTGTGGTTCTGCAATTATTGACTGCAGGACAGTCTGTGCGATCATGTAAGGAACTTCATGTCAGGCAATTCAAAGTGCTGCAGAAAATCAATGGAGGATGAGAACTGACCTGTTCTTAATTCTTACATTCTTGGTGATGGCACAGCCAGGCATTGCTGACGATGTTGTGAAATAACATCTTTCCTTTGAACATGAGTCCATCTCTCCTGAAACAGACTTCACACGCATTTAGAAGTTAGCCATTCCCCCGAAGACAAAATTCCATTCTGTTAGCTTTAGCTGACAAGAGCCTAAAATCAATCAGTTAAGATGTACAATAACAGCTCGTGGGATGATAAGCCAAGATTTATTGTCCATCTCTTATTGCTCAGAGAGCATTTCAAAATGGATCTGGAGTCACATGTAAATCAGACCTGGTAATGACAGAAGATTTCCTTCACTGAAGGACATTAATGAAGTAGCTATTCCCTCACTTTACCACCATCACCAGTCACCCGGATAATCAAAAGCATTTATTGTGGTTCTGTTCGCCGAGCTGGGAATTTGTGTTGCAGACGTTTCGTTCCCTGTCTAGGTGACATCCTTAGTGCTTGGGGGCCTCCTGTGAAGCGCTTCTGTGATGTTTCCTCCGGCATTTATAGTGATTTGTAACTGCCGCTTCCGGTTGTCAGTTCCAGCTGTCCGCTGCAGTGGTCGGTATATTGGGTCGAGGTCGATGTGTGTATTGATTGAATCTGTGGATGAGTGCCATGCCCCTAGAAATTCCCTGGCTGTTCTCTATTTGGCTTGTCCTATCATAGTACTGTTGTCCCAGTCGAACTCATGTTGCTTGTCATCTGAGTGTGTGGCTATGAAGGATAGCTGGTCATGTTGTTTCGTGGCTAGTTGGTGTTCATGGATGTGGACCGTTAGCTGTCTTCCTGCTTGTCCTGTGTAGTGTTTTGTGTAGTCCATGCATGGGATTTTGTACACTACATTGATTTTGTTCATGCTGGGTATCGGGTCCTTCGTCCTGGTTAGTTGTCTGAGAATGGCTGTTGGTTTGTGTGCTGTTATGAGTCCTAGTGGTCGCAGTAGTCTGGCTGTCAGTTCAGAAATGTTTTTGATATATGGTAGTGTGGCGAGTCCTTTGGATTGTGGCATGTCCTCATTCTGTTGTCTTTCCCTTAGGCATCTGTTGATGAAATTGCGGGGGTATCCGTTTTTGGTGAATACATTGTATAGGTGTTCTTCTTCCTCTTTTTGCAGTTCTGGTGTACTGCAGTGTGTTGTGGCCCATTTGAACAGTGTCTTGATACAACTTCTTTTGTGTGCGTTGGGGTGGTTGCTTTCGTAGTTTAGGACTTGGTCTGTTGTGTGGCACACAGAAATAGAGAACACACACTGGATCATTAAGAACACACTCCTCGGAATCCGATTTAGTAGTGAGGAAGAAAAGGACAACCAACTCCCATTCCTGGACGTGATGGTACAGAGAACACCGAACGGAGAATTCACCACAAAGGTATACAGGAAAGCCACACAGTGGGCTGACCATACCAGCCATGGCCTTACTGCAGGCGTCAATGGTCAGGCGTTTAGTTCGGTGCCTGAAGGGGGATGGGTTCGTGGTCGGAGTTGGAACATTCGAGCCTAAGGCAGCCATTCCCACCTGCATAAGTACGGCTTGAACCTTTCATTTTGAGTCTCGAAATTGTGTGCTGCTGGACAGTCTCAGGTGGTTCTCCGCTTCATGGGGCTCAGGCAATGGTGACCAACCCGAGACTGGGTGGCCTAGTAAACAGCGGTGACCAGCCCTATACTGGATGGCTTGGGGAAACAGAGGTGACCAACCCTAGACTGGGTGGCCCAGGCAACAGCAGTGACCAACCCGAGACTGGATGGCCCAGGCAACAGCAGTGACCAACCCGAGACTGGATGGCCCAGGCAACAGCAGTGACCAACTCTAGACTGGATGGCCCGGGAAACAGCGGTGACCAGCACTAGACTGGATGGCCCGGGAAACAGCAGTGACCAGCCCTAGTCTGGATTGCCCGGGAAAGAGCGGTGGCCAACCCTAGACTGGATGGGATTATACAAGAGTTGAGTTCAAGAACCTTTTTCAAAAATAAGCAGAGGTGCATGAAATAATGATGAGTTCAGAAGAGTAAATCACCAGCCCACGGAGTCTTTTATTGCCAACTGAGCATGGAGAGTCTCACAATCGTCATTGTCCAGGACTGTTACTGCCCCGACCATCCTCCCTTCAGGGGAAGCACAGTAAACCCTCCAGCAGATCATTAACACGGATCCATAAAGTAGTCTGTGAAGACACGATGTTCCTATGGAACACATCACTCAAAGCTAACCGATTATTTCTTATCATGGGGTCTCAGTGACTTGCACTGCTGTATCAGAGCTCCATCTGGGATTAATTCTGGCCTTGCATGACTGCCCGTGTGGAGTTAAGATTAGATTCCCTACAGCGTAGAAACAAGCCCTTCGGCCCAACAAGTCCACACTGACCCTCCAAAGAGCAATCCACCCAGACCCATTCCTCTACATTTACCCCTGACTAAAGCACCTAACACTATGGGCAATTTAGCATGGCCAATTCACCTAACCTGCACATCTTTAGACTGTTAGAGGAACCCGCTGCACCTAGAGGAAACCCACGCAGACAGCGGCGAACGTGCAAACGTGCACATTTTCCCCATAAGTACGTGGGTTTCCTCGCACTGTCCACAGATGGGAAGGTTAGATGGACTGGCCACGGGAAATGCAGGGTTACAGGGATAGGGCAAAGGGGTGAGCCTGGGGAGGATGCTCTTTGGAGAGTCGGTAAGGACATGTTGGCCCAATGGCCTGTTTCCACACTGTAGGGATTCTATGATTCCTCCAGTCTCTTTACATCTGACATCGACCCGAACAGTTACCTTGTGTCTTTTTACCTGCTGTCACGTCATGTCCTTCGATATTATTGAAGGTGGAAGCCGGTAGATTTTTATTCAGATTAGGGGAGAAGGTTAGTCATCTGGGGGAGATGGGAATGTGGATCTGACGTTATAATTGAATGGCGGTAGACCAGCTTCTAAGGGCCGAATGATCTCCTCCTGCTAATTGCCTGTATTTCCATGGATCCATCAGTGGATAGCAGGGTGTTCCTGAGCATGATGAACGGTGATGCATCCTACTTCCTTCCTCCCCATCCACTGCTGGGTGTTATGCCCAGATCCATATGATTCTGCTGATGGAATCCTGCCTGTCTGTATGAAGTTGCTGAACTGGAAACACGATGGTTGCCTCTGGACTGCATTTGGTTGTTTTGCAGTCTTTAAGTTAGCAATGTACGAGATCGGTTGCTGCACTGCATTTCTGATCTTCTCTCTGAATTTGGATAGAGTCATTGCATAAAATAACGTGTTTGTGCTGCAGCTTAAATCCTTGATCATATATCCGATGTATGGCAAAGTATTGTTCTGTCCAAGAGTTGTTCCATTAATCTTAACGTATAAGAAGTTGAGACCATACACGAACCACAGAAGTATAAAGCTGAAGGAAATGGTGAAGAGAGAAATCACAGACTTCCTTCGACGCTCCATCTCTGCATCTTTGTGACTCTCTCCCTTGATCTGGCCCTTCAGTGTCTTCCGGACTCGACCGGCCACTAAAATATGCCTGACCGTCAGAGAGTTCATCAACAGAATCAACACGAACGCAATGAACGTGGTTAAAATATTGTCAAATAACTCAAATCCCAGCCATCTGGGATCAGTGAAGTAGTTTGACTTTATCCAGCAATGCCATAGAACATTGTCAATGACCTTCCCAGGTCGAAACCGAAAATAGAAGGGAAGGTTTTTTGTAAAGAGTAGAACGCCAGTCGTACCTACAGACACAGCCAAAGCTTTCTCTGTCCAATATTTTCTCTCCAGTTTCAGGCAGCAAATGGCTACAAAACGATCAAAGGAGAAAAGGTCAGTGAACCAGACGGAACAGTCTGTGGCTGCACGAACCAGGACAAAGAGAGCACTGCACACAGGAGTGAGGTCCAGGAAACACCTTGGGAAGTAATACTTATTAAGTCGCCTCAGTACGATGTTCGTGACAATGAACAGTAGATCAGCTGCTGCCATGGCCATCAGGCAGCGAAGGGTACAGTTAGAAAGACCACACTTTCCTTGTGCAAAAACCAGAATCACTGCTATATTGACTGTAAGAGACACAAGGTGAAAATGGAATTGGAGCTAATTGAACAAATATTCTCCACATTTGCCCAGATAACAATATACGATCTTTGTACATAAATGGGTCGATTGGGATGATTCAGAGCACTAAACTAAAAAGGACAGCTCCGATTCTGACTCATTTCGAAGCTGCACACTCCTGGTTTTAACTATGTCGGCTCAGGGAATTAACATGACGTCAAGGTGGCATTATTTGGAAGGTGAAAGGCGGGATGTTTCAATGCGATTTGAGAAAAAGGCGTTTACGCAGAGAGTGGTGGGCGTCAGGAATGCACTGCTTGAGAGCATATTTGAGGCGGGAAACCTCACAAACTCTTCGCTTCCTCGCATTCGAGGCTCTGAAGCCAGATCGCGGAGGTGGGACAAGTGTATATTTAATGATGAAAACTTTGTTGCTGGAAAAGCGCAGCAGGTCAGGCAGAATCAAAGGAGCAGGAATCAACGTTTCGGGCATAAGCCCTTCTTCAGGAATGAGGAGGTTGTACCAAGCAGGCTAAGATAAAAGGTAGGGAGGAAGGACTTGGGGGAGGGGCGTTGGGAATACGATAGGTGGAAGGAGGTTAAGGTGAGGGTGATAGGATGGAGAGGGGATGTGGGCGGAGAGATCTGGAAGAAGATTGCAGGTCAAGAAGGCAGTGCTGAGTTCTGCATGTCCTTGGCGGAGTGGGAGGGGGTGTTAAAGTGTTAACGTTAAAGAGTTAAAATGCAGGTCCTTGGCCTCCTCAATCGCCAGACCATGGCAACACGACACCTGGAGGAAGAGCGCCTCATCTTCCACCTAGGAACCCTCCAACCAGAAGGGATAAATGCAGATTTCTCCAGCTTCCTCATTTCCCCTCGCCCCACATTTTTCTCACTCCCAACCCTTGAACTCAGCACCACCTTCTTGACCTGCAATCTTCTTCTGGACCTCTCCGCCCCACCCCCTCTTCGGCTTGTCACCCTCACCTTAACCTCCTTCCATTTATCGCATTCCCAACGCCCCTTTCCCCCAAGTCCCTCCACCCTACCTTTTATCTTAGCCTACTTGGCACACCCTCTTCATTCCTGAAGAAGGCTTTATGCCCGAATCGTCGATTCTCCTGCTCCTTTGATGATGCTTGACCTGCTGTGCTTTTCCAGCAACACATTTTTCAGCTCTGATCTCCAGCATCTCCAGTCCTCAGTTTCCTAAGTTTATATTTAGTGCCAGTTTAATAGCAGAAGCTGGGTGGACCTCTTCTGCATGGCAGGCTTCCATTACACTAAGAATTGTTTCTGAGTGGCAGTTTGAGAAGTTAAACATCTTAATTAATTAACTTAAAGAGCTGGGAATACTGAAACATTGAACCAAAACAGAACTACCTGGTGAAAATCAACAGGTAAGACAACATCTGTGGAAAGAGAAACTGAGTTCCTATGTCTTTTTCAGGATCACTCTTCATCAGAACAGATTCTTCTGAAGAAGGGTCTCTGGCCTCAAAACGTTATCTCTGTTTTCTCCCCATGCAGGACCATATCATTGCCAACGAAAGATAAGGTTTAATTCCTAAAGAGAATTGAAATACAAAGTTTTGATATTGATCTACTATGGAATATTTGTTAGAACGCACTAAGCAGCTCGGTGTGGTTCTGATCACCTACTGCAGCAAAACATGCTTTTATGCACGAAAGAAGATGCAATTGTTTGCTGGAAAATGATTGAAAAAAGATGAAAAGAAATTGTTTCATTATTAAGGGCATCAGCCATTGTCTAAAGCTCTCTGTCATGATAAACTGAGGATCTGTTAACTTACTGAGTCGCTCATGGTTTGGAAAGGCAACAAATTCCTTGTGGTATTTTGCAAGAGTTATAATTGGCATGTGCATTGACTTAGTAAAGAATGCAAAACACAAATAGGAAAATATGTTGCTTTTATTTCATTCTCTGCATTCTTAATCAAATTCTTTTGGAATATGACTGTTGATATTTTATGAATAAAGTACATAATGCAACATGAAAGAGCCATTTCAGGAGCGTTATTCCTGATTGGCGCTGCTCGAGACTTTGTGTAATAAAACATTATATAACAAGAATTAGTCTGTCTGTTTCTCTCTACTGTATTCTAATCTTGTTGATGGCTATTAACATTTAAGATGATAATCTGAATACCCAGCAGTTCATACAGAGAACGAGACAACATGATTTCACAACAATTCTTTAAAAAGGTAGATTTTATAATGCGAATCGTTAAACAAGATAAGTAGTAGATACCTAATAACACAATTCAAAAATTCTCATGTTCTAAACGTAGTTTATGTTTTCCTTCGCGTGAAAAATTGCTTTGTGGATTATAAAAATTATGAAGTTAAAGCATTTCTCCAGGTAGCCATAGCCATGGGGAATTCACTTGAACAATTCTCAGCTTTTATCTTTCCCACAGAATTACAGGAAAGTTATGACAGAGAAAGAGATCATTCAGCCCATCATATCTGCATCAGATACCTGTTATAGTCCTCCTTTCCAGCAGCTGTTCGACAGCCTTGAAGGTTCCTTCACTTCATTTGCAGATGTTGGCTCCCTTTAAATAATTTGCAAGTTGGCACCTTAGCTCTCCAAATTGAGCAGCGAATTTAAATCACAACACAACCTTTTGGAGAGAGGGGTTCTGGTCAACGGCCCTCTACGTTCGGGGTGACTGGTCTCATCCAATAGCTTTGTATTCCATACACATGTATCACGGGCAGCCTCAACCTCCTCTGTTCGAAAAGAAACAACACGAAACCTATTCACCTTCCCTCAATGCAGCAGTATTTTCCCTGTGCTGGGAACATTCCTGTCAATCTCCTCTGTACTTTCTTCCAGTACAATTCTATCCTCGCCGTTCTACGGTGACGTGAACTGTAGAGAAAATTGCAGCTGTGAGCAACACAGTATCGTATGTCATTCCAGTGTTTCATGTTTGGCGCGGAGGGGGGGGGCGAATTAGTTTTAGGTCTGGTCCAGGGTGAGCAGGCAGTAATTTTGGGAGAACTGATATGGAATTGCATCCCAGTGTGGATGTCTGGTTGTGATTTGGGGCAGGTCATTGATCTGGAGGAGTTCACTCTGATCAAAGTGCGGTATCAGTGAATCAGTTACTCAGGAATTATATTGTGGGTTAACCCTGAAATCACCTCATATAATTGCAGAACAAGTTAGATCTCACAGGATAGTGAAGAAGGCGTTTAGAATGCTTTCCTTTATTGGTCAGACTATTGAGTACAGGAGTTGGGAGGTCTTCTTGCGGCTGTAGAGGACATTGGTTCGGCCACTGTTGGAATATTGCCTGCAATTCTTGTCTCCTTTCTATCGGAAAGATATTGTGAAACTTCAAAGGGTTCAGAAAATATTTGCAAGGATGTTGTCAGAGTTGGAGTATTTGAGCTACAGGGAGAGGCTGAACAGGCTGGGGATGTTTTCCCTGGAGCGTCGGAGGCTGAGGAGTGATCTTATAGATGTTTAGAAAATTATGAGGAGCATGGATCGGATAAACAGACAAAGTCTTTTCCCTGGGGTCGAGGAGTTCAGAACTAGAGGGCATAGGTTTAGGGTGAGAAAGGAAAGATATAAAAGAGACCTAAGGGGCAACCTAAGGGGTGGTACGTGTATGAAATGAGCTGGTAGAGGATGTGGTGTAGGCTGGTACAAGTGTAACATTTAAGAGACATTTGGATGGGTATATGAATAGGAAGTATTTGGAGGGATACGGTCCGGGTGCTGGCAGGTGGGACGAGATTGGGTTGGAATATCTGATCAGCATGGACAGTTTGGACTGTCTATAGCTTGATCGATCACACAGAACGTGATCCATCAACGTGATCTCCTGCTGTTTCTCCTTATCTCCATTCTAAAGGATCTTCCCTTTACTGGAAGGCTATTCCCTCAGGTCCTAGTCTGTCTTGCCAATTGAAAATCTTCTCGATGCCCACTCTGTACAGGGCATTCAGTGATCAATCAGATACCCAGTCATCCTTCTAAACTCCAATGAATATTGTCCCAGAGTCCTCAAACTTTTTTCATCATTAACTCTTTCATTCCTGCTATCACCTTTGTAAACTTCCTCTGGACCCGATGCAGGGCCAATACATCCATCCTGAGTACTGGGGCCCAGATTACTCACAGTACGCTAAACGTGGGCTGACCAGGGATTTTCTAGCCTCAGAAGCACATCAATGCTTTTATTTCCTAGTCCCCTCGATTTGTACGACAGCATTGTATTTACCTTCTGAACTACAACTCAACCTACAAGTTTACCTTAAGAGAAAACTGGACTAAGAATTTGAAGTCCATTTGCACTTTTGTTTCTGAATTTTCTCCCGATTTTGAAAATTGTCTGTCTCTATCCTTCCTACCAAAGTGCATGACCTCACACTTGCCCCCGTAATCCCTGTTTCTAACATTTGGTAAAATTACTTGCGGATTCCATCTTTAAACTAGTGCTACTAAATTCTTCCTGGAGCTAACACACAACTGAGCTTCAAAGTATTCAGCTTTAAATATCTCTTCAGTCCTAAACCCTCTGGTCTGGGATGAACACAAACGTTTCCCTCATCCAATTTGGTAAATCTATCATTCCATTCTCACGAACACCGATCTTTACATCCACCCAGTTCCAAGGTCGACCAAGTACTAAAGGAATGACCCAAGATTGAAAGTGAGAATAAAAAAGGTTTCTCAGTTTAGGTTGTTTTCCATAACACCAGATTATAGAATTCTCCATCACATCTTTGAGACTTCATTAGTATCAGACAGGGTGGCAAACTTTCGAAAACAAGTGAAAGTTTATTCATGCACAAAGCCATTCAATCTTCATTCAAGTTCGAAATGATTTTTTTAAAAATTGCTGTGGTTAAAGAAATACCTGCTAATTATCTATCAACTTAAGATACTCAGAGAAGCCCAGCGGATATTTACTCAAAAAACAGTTCCAAATACATTCCAAATGTTACTGCACTTTCTACTGAAAAGTTCCATAGTTTAGATCACATGTATCCAATGTGAATGTTTTACTTAATTCCTTTGAAACTCTCTGTAGTTTCTGATTAAAATGGAGATTTCCAGAAGTTTGTAAAGGAAGAAGCATTGCACAGCTGAAAGTCCCACTTCTGTGGCAATTCCTGTGGAGTTTGCGATTCCACAGAGTTACTGCAACCTGAGATGAAATCACTGATCACCTACTTCTGTGTGAGGGTGGGCCACAACATGCCCATGTCTTATTGTCAGTGGCAAAATCAAACTGCAAAGAATCCTGAAAGACATTCACACGCATTCAATGGCGTAAGACACTTACCAGGAGTCGCTACAATCGGAAGGGTTGTGTAAAATATTCTCCGCACTTGCTGAATGGGAAGATGCATTTCCACACAAACCCCTTTGTACAGGCAGTTTGTCTCTGTACTAAACGGCGAGTTGATATTTCCACAAAGGCTTTCATTTATACTTTCTGGCAATACCTAGGGGCAATGACATTGTGGTTGAATTGTTTGTTTTAAGAAATTAAGCAAACAGGTGATGACAGTGATTTAATTCCCTCTGGGACAGAACATTTTGAGAACTGAGATTTACTGGGTGATACAAATTTCAATCGGTCAATAAAAATATTGGGCATTGGATAGGCATATGGAGGATAGTGGGCTAGTGTAGGTTAGGTGGGCTTGGATCGGCGCAACATCGAGGGCCTGTACTGCGCTGTATTCTTCTATGTTCTAAATACATCCATGCCAGCACTGATTCCCAAACATTATCCATCCCACATTGAAATCGCATTTTATTTATTTGGATTTTGAACAATTGGTAATGAACATAGAACATAGAACATAGAAAAGTACAGCACAGAACAGGCCGTTTGGCCCACGATGTTGTGCCGAGGTTTAATCCTAACTTAAAAGATAATAACTGAACCTACGCCCCTCTCAACTCACTGTTATCCATGTGCATGTCCAGCAGTCGCTTAAATATCTTAATGATTCTGCTTCCACCACAGCTGGCAACGCATTCCATGCGTTCACAACTCTCTGCGTAAAGAACCTACCTCTGACGTCTCCTCTGTACCTTTCTCCTAATATCTTAAAACTATGAATCCTTGTAACAGTCAATCCTGCCCTGAGGAAAGGTATCTGGGCATTGATTCTATTTACTCCTCTCATTATCTTGTATACCTCGATCACGTCTCCTCTCTTCCACCTTCTCTCCAGAGAGAAAAGTCTGAGTTTATTCAACCTTTCTTCATAACACAAGCCCACCAGTCCAGGCAGCATCCTTGTAAACCTTCTTTGCTCCTTCTCCAAAGCAACATCGAGGGCCAAAAGGCCTGTACTGCGCTGTAATGTTCTATGTTGTATAACTTCTCAAATTAGGACAAACCTTTAAACAAATTAAATAACTCAGTGAAAAATATCCTCAAGAATTAAATGAGCCTTAATTAATATAAATGATCCGACCAGGATGAAACCGTCCTAGAATTGGTTCAGAGCTGACTCTGAGACACACATGAAACGATACAGCAGCAAATAGGAATGATTCCTTCTCTTTTGCCTGTCGTGTACTGGACATGCAAAGAGAGGCTGATTCTGGGACACCTAACAGCTAAAAGGCAGCAGATGGGAGTGAGTCATTCTCCTTTATTTTCAGTGTACTGGACATGATTAGTGAAGAAACCTAACACAGCTGATTGATAATGGGATGGAACAGTTTGAAGAGTGATGCAGGGTAAGGCCAGGGAGGTACTTGCACACACAATGCAGAATTGTAAATTCCTGAGGGAGCCATTGTTTTGTCTGTGCCCCAGACAATGATGGAGAAATTGGACTTCATGTGAGTCATGATAATGGACAGAAAGGAAACGGTAGGATTAAGCAAGTAAGTTTGAGTTTATCAGGCTGGCACCATTGGGCACCGCAAGGGGCATTTCTCAAGGCACAGCCATTTATAAACTCTATCATTGACTGAGATGATCAATACAACTGTTACATTTGCTGATGACACAATGTGAGGTGGGACAGTAACATCCAAGAAGGAGGTAGAAGTGTTGAAAAGGGAAAGGACATGTTCGTAAGTTGGTGAGCAGCAAATAACCTGCGCAATAAAATGCTGAGAGACTTGAGGCTTTGTTTTTTATCTTAAGTTTTGAAAGAATTTCAGGCCATTTTAAAATTTATAGATGATTACCTTCATCATAGATCACATTGCAACAAGAGGCCTTTCTGTCCATCAAGTCCCAACAGTGTTCGTTGTTCTCTTGGCAACTTTCCTTCCTCTCAGATCCTTTTTAATCTGAGGAATACAACCCTGGATTTGTGGGATTTGACTCCGTCATCTTTGAACCCTTGCTATCAGCTATCTGCCTGGTGAATATATGCTGCACTCATATAGAAGTGGACCCGCAAGTGCCTGCTCTTTTTCCTTTCCAATGTTTATGAAGCCAAAGTCGATGCCTTTCTGACGTGGGATTGTGGCAATCAAGAAACCGAATAAAGCTGACTGACTGGTTCCGAATGAAAAGACTGACTTGACCAAGTCCAGGGTGAAATATTATCGTAACAATCCAGCATCAAGAAGCATTAGATTAAAAAAAACCTGCAGATGCTGGAATCTAAAATAGACAGGCAGGAGGTTGGAAGGACACAACAAGCCAGGCAGCATCAGGAGGTGAGAAGTCGGCATTTCGGGTTTAACTCTCCTTCAGGACAGAAGAGTTACACAAAAAAAGGTTGACTTCACCTCCTGAAGCTACCTGGCTTGTTGTGTTCCTCCAGCATCAAGAAGAACACTGATTCGCTTCAGAATATTTTGGGTGGGAGGAGTGCATGGGGATGGGGGTCAGAGTCGAGAATGGGCGAGTGTAAAAAGTGAAGACTCAGAGGTCTTGGGTTGCCATGCCATTAACAGGGTTTGGTCATGAAATAACTTCAGAAACTGGGAGCACCTCACCAATTACTCATTTATTCACAAATGCTTAGCATTTGACAGTAGCCTCTCACTGAATCTGGCATTGAGTATCTCAATAGACATTCAACTACTTATGAGAGCCAGGTTTACCTGATTGAATCAGATTATTAGCCACAGTCAGGGAGCTCATATTCTCTGATGTCCAGTTGACAGACCTCATTACAAACAGCACAGATCGGAAATGCAGCAGGGTCCTGATAGTAAAATTGCAGGAGTCGGGCAAGAGATTGAAAAGCTGCACCCTGAGTTACTCCAAGTGCTCAGTCAGGTGATGAACATGTGCCAGGAGGAGACCTCTGGTCATCTTGAATATTGGTGATGTTTCTGGAGCTGGTGCAATCGAAAAATGTCTGAATAGAATAGGGTCTGCAACCCTTCGAAGGAGACATGCTCCCACTGTTGTGAAGTACTTAATTGAACCTGTCAGAGAGCTTCAAACTTGAAATCAAACTCAGTCAGGAAGAAAATAATTCTGGTCAAGTGAAGTAGAAAGTCTGTGAATGAGGGAGAAAAGCAGCAGAAACGCTTTGTAGATCTATAAGAATGTTGCGCTTCAGAATCGTCGCCTTCAGGATCTAACACTGCCCTGCCATGCCTCACAGATTCAGGGGCAGGGCTCTTTGTGGAGTGATGCAGTTTCTTTTCCCCGAGATCCTCAAGCCCGTTTGGGTGAAGAGGTGCATTTCCTGCTGGAAGCTCACTTATTGCATTTGATGACACTGAGGCACTGGACTTCTCCACACAGAATGCTGTTCTGCTGATCATGCTTTCTACAGAATGGGATCACAATGGGTGCATTTCCATTGAGCAGATGGACGATATAAACCCGGTGGTTCCACACTTGTTACCACATCTCAAGTCTCAATCGTCGTTTGAAACTGAATAATGGATCCAGTGGTTATCAGAAAACAGGCATTCCCTTGCCTCGCCCCTTCTTGTACCCCAAGAATAAATGCAGTCTTACAAACAAAACTGCAAGAAATTTACATCTCACTGATTTCCAGTTGTTCTGGCTCCTCTTTTCCATCAAACATCTTTCTCCCAAATTCCAGACGGAGCTCTCTCCATCACTCTTGCCTCGCTTGAAGTCTCTCGTTTCTATCCTTGCTCCTCCCACTCTCCTCTCATTTTTATCCATCTCTGCTTCCCGGAACCTTGCAGAATTAAGACCGGAAGATACTGGAGTGGGATCAGACTGTTCAGCCCATAGAGTCTGCCCCACCTATCCATCATGCTGACACGTTTCTCAACCCCATTCTCTTGTTGGTGCCACTGAAACGTTGATTTACGTACTCATCAAGAGCCTATTGATATCCTTCTTAAATACACACAATGACTTGATGTTCAAAACCCTCTGCGGCAATGAGTTCCATTGTTTCACCACCCTGTGGCTGAAGAAATTCCTCCTCACCTGATTTCGATTGGATCGTCGCTTCACTGTGAGGCTGTGCTCTTGCATCCGAGTCTGTCCATCCAGTGCGAGCATCTTCTTCATGTACGCTGTCTATAGGTGTCTTCGTTTTCCGTAGGTTTCAATCAGATCCTCTCTCATCCTTCTAGATTCTATTGACTACAGACAAAAACTCTTCAACTGCTCCTTTTACGACAAGCACATTATCCTTGAGATTTTTCTTGTGAACTTCGAATTCCCCATCAATGCTACCGCATCCTTACTTAGATTTTGGGCCCACAGCTGCTCGCAATAATCCAAATGCAGCCTGACCACAGACGAATTCAATTTCAGCAGGACTGCCCTGCTATTTTTATTCTCTTGAAATGAATGCTAACCTTTCTAACTGCCAACTGAACCTGTACAGGTCGAGGGAGGAAATGCAAGAACCAACAAATAAAGGCAGCATTTGTCCATAAACTCAAAACAGTGCTGGAGACAGACGCGGAAGCATTAAGCAGCGGACAGACAGGGTATGACTACAATCATGTCTGACTTTAACCAACATATAGGTTGGAAAAACCAAACTAGCAATAATGCTGTCGAGGACAATTTGCTGAAGTCGGCATATGATGTTGTTTCAGACCAACTCATTGAAGGAGAAGCTAGAGAAGAGGCTCTTCTGATTGGTAGTTGTGCAATGATATCGTATTAACGAACAATCTTATTGTATTGGGTAGAATTGACCATAAAATGCTAGAGTTTTTTAAATGGAAATTGAGAATGAGAAAATCAAAGGGTTGATGTATAAATTGGCAATGGTGGATTGAGGAATCTTAGTGAAAGAGTTAGCAATAGATAGCCAATTTGTAATGTGACAGAAACACTTGCATGAGTTACAAAAGCTGTTCATTCGCCTCTGGTGCAACAATAAAACAAAAAAAGGAGGCAGTTGGTCGCCCTGCTTGATTCCAGAACTGGACAAAGAAGCATTCCACTCAGACTCATCCTTTGACGCTATTGTTGAGGAAATTACTCAGTCTGAGACTTTGAGTCTTGTTTCAAGAAGCTTTATTGTTCATGAATTGACAGGGACGTTGTCACACAGTCTCCTCTGTCACACAGTACTCTCGAGCTGAACAATCACTCTATAGATCTACAATGATACAACAACATTGTTTACATTCCACATTTTATATTAATTCAAGATAAAGATAAGTGCAGTCACATCTATCGCCTTGTTGCTCAAGGAAGCAAGAGCTAATGAGCTCAAGAAGCACTCCCAATAACCACCCTGTGATATACTCCCTATATGTCTTCAAATTATAATTACACGACCTCAGTCTTTATCTCCAGCAGCATTTTCTCAGTAAAGCAAGGGGCTGAAAGCCAAGATATCTTTACATTGGTCAAGTATCCCATCATGCAGCAGTAGGCCAAGTTTTTACGACTTCCACAATTCCCTCCTTGTTGATTTTCCAGATCCACGCCTGAGTTAAGGGAACAGGCGCATCCGAAAGAGGGGTTTGCACATCCTTCTGGAAAAGTGTGCATACTCATACACACTTGTTCATTGTCGAGATCATCATGGGATATGGTCCGGTAGAAGATTCCATCTGTTTTGGAGCAGAAAATGAACTGCGCACAAAAACAGCTTGTAGTTCTCCATATGATGCAAAGTATCGGGAGTATGATAGTAAAGGGAACACACCCAATGTGTAGGGAGGATTCCCACTTACCCAGCCTGGCAATGTCAAAGGACCACCAGGAATCAAGGAGGGAGCTCAATTTCTCGACTGCCATGTGAATGCGAGTCACCAAATCAGAGACATTTTTTCTACTTTACCTCAAAACTACTGCCAAACTGGGGTAGTGCTTATATTTCCCCTGCACCTATGTTGTGTGTGTGCAGGTGTGAGACACAGTGAAAGACAACAAGTATACAAATGAAGATGCAATT
Organism: Chiloscyllium plagiosum; assembly: GCF_037043375.1. Taxonomy (NCBI): domain Eukaryota; kingdom Metazoa; phylum Chordata; class Chondrichthyes; order Orectolobiformes; family Hemiscylliidae; genus Chiloscyllium; species Chiloscyllium plagiosum. The sequence continues at coordinate 83,040,692 of NW_028270156.1, forward strand.
TTCATCACCAGGAAGTAAGGAAAGACCAGCGTGGCCAGTGACAACCTGTGCCCTTCACATCAAAAAGTAATGCTTCGTGATCAAAAAGTTGAAAGGGAGGCAGGAATTAAATTACAATAGAGTTGGAGGGGGAAATAAAACACTCTACTCCCTGTGGTGCCCACCTCTGCCTGAACCGCTCGAGGGCGTTGGTAGACACTGCATACTCCTTCTCCAGGGACACCTGGTCTCGGACGTAACCACAGGAGAGGGGCAGGCAATTGGAGACATTTTTAGTGTTTTCTGGTATGTAGGTACAGCATTCCCGCCCAAAAACGGCACAAGTGCCACCCTCCTTTTGGCTTATAGACAATCCAAAGCCAAGTGGTTCTGAAGGGCCACTGTTCTAACTGCGATAATCTCAGCATTGATCTCAGTCAGGGACTCACCATCATTGGCGACATTTATCAATACTATTTTCAATGTGCTCAATTCTTGGGAATGCAGATAGATTCCAATAGAAGGAGTAAACATCCCAATCCAGGTGAGGAATATGGTGATGGGTCCCTTGGGCTTCAGTGGTGAAGGTAACTCATCCAAGACTCTAATGTGAGGCACTACGTACATATCTCATAGAACTCGACCCTCTCCAATCGGAAGGAAGAAAAGGATCGGCCTTAAAATCTCAAATAAAATAAGTACCGTTGTGGGAGGTTCATCTGGAATCTCCACCCCTCCACAATTTGGGAGTCAGATCTTTCCACAGGGAGCCTGGCATCTTATAAAGGACACTAGACCAATTAAATGAAAACTGACATTAGCTTGTCAAATTTTGGATGGTTTAAATCCAGGAAATAATGGAAGAACACTGACGAGACCCCACATAATTGTCAGTCGATACATTCCCATGTCTTGTGAAGCAAATGGTGTTGTTTTGGCATGCCCACCAAATGGCCATACATCTCTAATTTCAGTCGTTTGCGGCCTGAGGAGGCGCCGGAATTACATCCACAGGGTTCTCATCATTCACTTCAATAGTTGCCGAGTTGGTGGGCTCATGTATTTTACAGTTGGCCATGTGCACCCACTCCTAATATCCTTCCAATTCAACAGCAGTTCCGGTTATCAGTAATACTTGATACGGTCCCTTCCACCGAGGATAGAGTGAGAGAGCTTTGTTCAGAAAGTTAACATTCACTAAATCGCCAGGCCTAAAGGGTGTGTGTGTGAGACCCAACGGGTTTTGTCGTGTCCTCTATTACCTTTGAACGATTGGTCTGGGCTGCTTCACTCAGGGTTTGGGCATATTGCAAGGATTTCTTATCAAACTACATCAGAGCTTTTTCTGATGTGGCAGAGGGTGTCATGTTCCAGTAGTCATGGGTCTTCACATAAGAGTTTCAAACGGGGTTAGATCAGCGGATGTATTAACCTGGTTTCAGAGGGGGTACAGGGTAATGGCAAGGCTTCTGGCCACTTTAGTTTAATTTTGTGGCAAGTCTTTGCAAGGGTAATTTTTTAGCATCCCTTTAGTTGATTCCACTGTTCTCGAGGACTGTAGTTGATAGGGGATATGAATCTTCCACACAAATCCCAATACTGCACACAGTGCTGTTATTATTTTCCCAGTAAAGTGACCACCACTGTCACTATTCATTTGTTCCAGTATTCCAAGTCAGGGGATTAAATCTTTCATAAGATGTTTTACTAATGATTGGCCATAATCTCTTCTCGTGCAAAAAGCCTGTATCCATCGAGAGAATGTTTCTACTGTGACCAGTCCTGAGGGAACCAAAGGGACAAAATGAATCTGCAAGTTCCCAAATGGCTCTTCAGGGATAGGGAGATGATCAAAATATGCAGATATTCTTTTTTGAGTGTATTTTGACAAATAAGGCAGGTTTCAGATATTTATTTGAAGACAGTAGACATACCGGGAGCAAAGCATTGTTAAGCAATGTGATGTAGCATCCCTCCTTTTCCTACTTGTCCCTGCCCATGTGCATGGAGGAGAGTACGTGGACAGACCACCCCGCCATCTGGATCCTGCCAAAGACCAGAGACGTCAGGGGAGCATCCAGCACAAGCTCAGAAGATGCACTCTACCTCTGCAGCTTTGTTCTATACCTGGAGAGCTGCTGGAAGGCCGATGGTGGAGGGGACCTGTAGCTTAACGAAGGAGGGGCCATGACAGTGCCTCATGGGCAGCAGTATCTACAGCAGTGTGACTGTGGGATACCTCATCCCTGGAGGTATAATGCACTTCACATTTGACACCCGCGACACGTGCAGTGTAAAGCACTGTCTGCAATCGGTTGTTGATCAATGTCACATGTCGCGTACGTTTACAGGATGAGGTAATAAACTCACTGTTTTTCCAGAGTGTACCAAAGTCATGGATCACCCAAAAGGCATAACAGGAATCAATGTAGATATTAACAGATTTTCCTGTGACAAGGATACATGCACGGGTAAGGGCAAAGAACTCAGCAACCCCGGCTGAGGTCACAGACAGGAGAGTGCACACGTGTAGCAATCCAAAGGGCGTAACACCATAACAACAAAGGAGCGATCATCGGAGGGACGCATGGACGAGCTATCATGAACAGAGCAAGGTCAGGATTCTTAAAGGACGTGGAGGATAAATCAAGGAAAGGAGCAGTCACATAGTCTGCTACCTGTGGGCGGCACGGTGGGCGGCACGGTGGCACAGTGGTTAGCACTGCTGCCTCGCAGCGCCAGAGACCCGGGTTCAATTCCTGACTCAGGCGACTGACTGTGTGGAGTTTGCACGTTCTCCCCGTGTCTGCGTGGGTTTCCTCCGGGTGCTCCGGTTTCCTCCCACAGTCCAAAGATGTGCAGGTTAGGTGAATTGGCCATACTAAATTGCCCGTAGTGTTAGGTAAGGGGTAAATGTAGGGGTATGGGTGGGTTTCACTTCGGCGGGTCGGTATGGACTTGTTGGGCCGAAGGGCCTGTTTCCACACTGTAATATAATCTAATCTAATCTGTAAGCAGGCATGATAGTCGGAGTCCAAGTTAGGGGAGGTTGGAAGGAAGGTAACAGGATTCACTGAAGCAGCAGGACGGAATGATAGATTCAGCTTGGACAACTGCATGACCTCATACCCAGTCCAAGTGGCTGCTGGGAAATGCTGAGGAGCAGCCAAATTGAGAAGGGGCAAAACAGCCTGCGGGGCAATAACAGTACAATGGTCCCAGTTGAGATGACCTGCATAGCTCGGTTCTGGAGCCACTCGTCCCGGGGGTATTTCCCTGACACCGGGTTCCGCTACTCAATCCCCATTTTCCAAGCTGGGACTGACAAAGAATACAGGACAATGGGGTTTGCCTTTTCCAGTGGGGTAGTGGGGGCAGCGACAGCGTGGAGGTAGGCTGGCAGGCCACAGATCATCGGAGGCAACTGAAAGGAGTAATAGGCTCACCATGGCTTTGAACAGGGACTCCGCTGACAAAACTCTCTCATTCGTTCACATGGAGGATGAAAGGCTTACGATAATCGGTTAAGCCCAAGACTTGGGCCTGTGGCAAAGTAGTTCAGAGTTCCTCAAACGCCTGCAGCTGCTCAGGGGTGCAAACAGTAGAATGAGGTTCTCCCTTAACTGTAAACTGACGCACAATCACATCCATGTACCGATATTCAGGCACCTATTGGTGGTAATAGTTCACCGCACCGAGAAAAGATAGCATTTCCTGTTGTATGGAGGGTCGCAGGGCATTGAGAATAGCAGCAATATGATCAGGACCCGGGGAGTGGGTCCTGCCCTCCAGGATGCAGGCTAGACATTGTTCCAAGGGCCGACAGAATTGAAGGTTGGCTTCAGTAACTTGGTGCCCACAGGAGCTGAGTGGATCAACAAGGTCACGGAGTCCTTCTGACAGTCAACGTGGGACTGTGAGGTAACGAGCAGGTCATCAGCATATTGTAACACAGTGCTGCAACAAGGCAGAGAGAGAAAGATCTGAGACAGATCCCCTTACATCACTGCAGCATACACTGCCGGGCTGTCGAAATAGTCCTGATAAAGACGGCTCCAGGTGAATTGTTGGCTACCGTAGGAGAAAGCAAAGAGATCCTGGCTATCCTCCTGCAGTGGAAATGCTGAGCAGAGGTCTGTGACAGTGTAACCAGCCGAATCCGGGGATCGTGAGGGAAAGATGACATTGGTATTAGGCATGACCGGTGCCATGGATGATTCCTATGTTTCTAAAAATGGGTGAGAAAATCAATGAGAGGCTCCCCTTTCTTTTGAAAACATCAAGTGACCTCCCCAAAGTCGTTATGCTGCCTGGCCCATTTGAGATGCCCTACGTAGCTCCGTCCTGGAGCCACTCGTCCCGGTGGATATTTCCCTAACCCCGCTGCTACTCTGTGAGTTCCTTGATCCGACCCCTATTTTCGCGGCCAGGACTGAAAAGGAATCCTGAACAGCCACCCATGAGGTGACATATGCAACTCTGAGTAGGAGAGGAACATCCCGGTTCAGTGGTCATATATTGGCAGCTTTTGACCAGCCAATTATGGAAGGGGATAAGCATCTTCAGTGGGTTTGAAACCCCATTGATCATACTTCTAAACTCGGAGGAGGACTAAGGCTTAAGGACAGCTATATCACCGACCATCACTCAGGGCAGTTGGGTGACAGAAGGAGTGGAACTGAAAAGTTCATTTTCATCAGAGGTGGCGGAGAGCATCCCAGATGCCATATACAGGTCATGCAGTTCAGTCTGACTGCCAGCTGCATCATAGTGGGTTGGGTAGAATCAGGTGGGATTGTAGGCAGGTCAGTAGTAATGTTTACATCTTGGCAATGTGGAGGGTGAAGAGGCCAGGCCTGCTGTTCTCACACAGGTGGCCAGGAGGATGTTCTCCAAAACAGTGTCCTCCTGAGATTCAAGCCGCATGGGGATACAGCCCCATCGAGGCACTGTAAGGTGGCTCCTTCTCTGCACCAACATTTTCCTTAGGTTTAGATTTGGGAAGGTTGATGACACTTAGCAACCTCTAACCGTTTAACAAAACAATGCATCATATAATATTTGTTCCAAGTGGAATCGCTAAATCCTTCCTGAGTAATTTCTTTGCCATTCCTTAATTTAAGGCAAAAGAGACTCCATAGGACCAACAGCCTGGCACAATCCATAAAGATCACTACTAAAAGGAGTGACATACCCAAAACCTTGTGTTTCATGGATTACCGTATCCGTTGGTGATCCCGGTGGAACAATGTGTTTGCCTACCTGTTGCCGTGATCTCATTGCGATCTCTGTTGCGATGTTTTGTTCACTTTTCCACTTTTTTACTTTGGGCCTTTTTCTGGGTGCCTCACATCTGTGTTTGCAGAGAGGCAAATAGATATCTACCCCCAAGAAAGGAAAAGAGGGGAAAAAAACTGTGAGCCGAGCCCACCTGCACTAATCTTCTATAAGCACTCTTCTATCCACAAGGTCTTGAAGTCTCGAGCTGATTTCAATTGAGTAGCTCCCACTTCTTGATCTCTCTCACTGCCCTGTAAGTTTAGACTTCTCCAAGATTTTTCTTCATACGTTCAGTAGTCTGTCCCAGCTGGCGCCACCTGCCAGATGCCAGATATTGTCTATACTACATCTCCGTGAGGGGAACACCAGGCCGAGGCCCATTTCAGTTCGGAATTCCCCACCCACTATCCTCCTTTACTTTGGCTTTGTTTCTGATCTCATATTAATTGGAAACGTGCCTGACTATGCCAGATTCTGTCGAAGAAAGTATTTATTCTGAGACTTCAGGCCTTGTTTCAAGAAGCTTTATTTTTTGAGAATTCACGAAGAGGCTCCGACAGTCTCCACTGTCCCACAGCACACTCTTGAACTGAACAGTGAGTCTATAATTCTACAACGATACTAACAATTTAGTTTACATTCCACATTTTACAATAATTGAAGATAAAAGTAAGCACAGTGCAGCTATCTCCTTGTTGCTTAAAGAAAGAGAAGCTAACGAGCTCAAGAAGCACTCCCGTTATCGAGCCCTATAGTTTATCAAATTATAATTTCAGAACCTCGGTCTTCATCTCCAGCAGTATTTTCCGAAAGCGAGATATTCCGAATACTAAATCAAAGGCTGAGAGCCAAGATAGTTTTTATCTTGGTCAAGTATGCCATCAATCATTGGCTTTCCTTCCCTGTCAAAACATTTTGAGCATATTTGCATGACAGACTCTCTGAGATTTCTTTCTGTCTGGAGTCCCAATCAAGTAATTCACTTCACTCAATCCATTTTTGACTTGATAAGATTGACGACACCTTGCTTTTAAAGGTCACGTATCACTGGAAGTAACACTAATATTGATAGCAAATTTGGAGAATTGTTGATTTCTTGTCTGCTTCCTGTTTCATCATATGCTGCAACACTTGTAAATGCTGTCTAGCCAACTCCCCAGCTCTATTTTATCATTCCCTAAAATTTTACACATAGTCCAAATATGTGGTCTCTAAATTCTGACTTACCAATTTCTCCTTAATCAATTTCAATTTTAATGGTCTTCTCAATTCATGCCCCAAAACTAATTCAGTGGCCTGAATTTGGTTGATTCATTTGGTGCATCTCTGATTGCAAAAAGCACAAAAGAATTTCCCTTGTCCCAATTATCTGGATAGTCTTGACTATAAGCCCTCAATGGTCTTTAATGTCTGATGCCACCTTTCTAACGCTCCCTGCAATTCTGGATGATACGCAGTAGGTTTGAATTGTTTTATCCCCAAGCTATCCATAACCTCATTGAATAGTTTGGACGTGATATTTGACCCTTGATCTGATTGTACCTCTGTTAGTAGTCCGTATCTCGTGAAACGTTTGAGGAATCCCTCTACAATCCTTTTAGCTGTGATGTTGTGTAACGTAATGGCTTCTAGAAATCTAGCCGACACATCCATTATTGATGACAAATACTGATTCCCACTTTTTGTTTGAGTAAGAGGACCTACACAACCAAATAAGACTCTTGTAAGCGGTTCCATAAATGCAGGAATAGGTATTAAAGTTGCGAGTTTTATTACCACCTGTGGTTTTACAATTACCTGACATGTATTACACATTTGGCCAGATTCAACCACTCTGCTAAATCCACTTCAACTTTCTTATCTGTACACATTTATCTCTTTTGTGTCATCTGGTGACTTTGTGACCATGTTACCACACAGTCAGGAAACATTCCAGGATAGTGTCCTGCAACAATTCAGTTGCCTGAATTTTCAACGGCCTTTCAACCATTGTACTGGTGAATCAGTTATATCATTAGCAAGGACAAATTTTATTCGTGGAACTGAGAGCCAGTACTTTGACCGTGACTTCACCACTCTTCTCCCGAACCTCACTTTACATAACTGAGTGCTTTTTGTCTCACCGTGAATTCTCGTTACTAGTAACTTTCTGGCAATAGTCCTTCAGAAGTACATATCTCCTCATCTTTCAACATCACAGATTGAGAGGATCCTGCGTCTTTTAATATTGGAAACTTTTTAGCTGCAGCTCCTGGCCTATGAAAATAAAGTTTTCCCTCACAGGTACGTGGTTTAAGGAGATCTGGCACTTCCTCATTAACCAACCTCCGAGCAGCTTGTACATTCTCGTGTAGCTTTTTAGCCTCCACTGTGCTTTCCATTAACACTCCAACAAAGTTCACTGGCTGACCCTGTTTTCCTACATCTGGCTTCTCAGTGCTTTGCCGAACAACCAACACCGTGATTTCCTGTGGCCTACTTCATTTCAGTGAAACCACCAGAACCTATTAACTTCTCTATCCCTACGAGGGTTTCCTTTTTATCCAGTGCTAAGTTATCTTTATGATCTTCACTGAGATCTACATTTCCCTATCCACGTGACAATTTCTCTTTTCCCCAGTTTCTATCCCACATTGATTGAAACTGATTCTGGAAGCCAAAATTTAATTGATGGACAATTCATAATCATCAGCCATTTCAGCTGCTAATCTTGCCATTTTAACTCTCTGCTCTTCCACATGAGTTCTTATTACTTTAGGAAGTAGTGAACTCCTCCAAAATCATTGTCTTTCTAGACTTACTACATTTTTACTGCCCGTATCCACCTATCAAAATGACATTGTTTGTTCCTTTCAAACTCAATGTAGATTTGACCAGAGTCCCTCATTAGATTCCTGAAACATTGTATGTAGGTTGCTGGCACAAGTTTATATGCTCTTAAGCTGGCTTTATTTACCTCTTCATACGCCCCAGATACTTCCTCTGATAGCATGGTGAATACCTTACTAGCCCGACCTGCAAATGTTATTTGAATCAAGTAAACCATGGTCACTGGCCACTACATTTGTTTCGCCGCCTTTTCAAATGAGATGAAAAAAGCTTCCACATCCTTTTCATCAAATTTAGACAATGGTCAATATATTTAAACAATTTCTCACCAGGCCTTGGCTACCACGGGTTTGCTCATCCTCACTAACTTTACCTTCTACCTTCATCTCCGACATTTTAAGCTGACTTTCCTGTCTCAGTGCTAATTTCTGAATGTTGAACGCCCTCTCTTTCTTCGTTTACTTTCCTGTCTCTCCTTTTCTCTCTCTTCACTTTTTCTTTCTTTCTCTCCTCTCCTTTCTCTTTTCCTTTTTGCTCTGCGAAAGCACTTCATTCTTTTACACTTTCCTCTGCTTTCAATCATAATTCAAATCATTTCCTTTCTGCTGCTCTTGCCTTATCTCTTGTCTCTAACTCATCTGCTTCATTTTCATTTGATTTTTAGCCATCTCTAAAGATTCTGACGCTGTTTCCAGCAAATGTAAATGCTGAGCTACGGCTGTAATTATCTCTCCTTTCCTCACAGAAGGTGGCAGCTCCAACCCCAGCATGTCTGCTAATTCCAGAAGTTTGGTCTTAATCATTTTTTTGCAAAATCCCCAAGGTCACCTCTTCCACCCCAAGAAAACTCTTGGTGACTGAAAGAACCATTGCTATCCTGAGCACTGTTTAAACCAACCACATTTAACGCCCAGAATTAAAGATACTAACACCTAACACCCGCTGCCTTCAAGACCAACAACCCTCATCCCAAATCGGAACTATTGAACAATTTCTAGATGAGCCCCCACTCTCTAATGGAAATGGCCAGAGCCCTCCAAACATTTCAAAAAGGTAGTCCAGACCCTCACTTTGGTAGTTGCTTTAAGCAAGTGTAAAGTGAATATTCCAGAGAGATATAGCTTAGTTTGAAACAAAACAGAATTTATTTACAAGAATTCTGAATGAATCACAGAACAGAATACAGAATAACAACATATTCGAAAGCCAAAGAGATTATCCCAACTTAACGGTGCTGTTCCTATATTTGCAACAAACCCCACAAATACCTTGGCACAAAAGGGAAAATCAAACCATGGGTCTTGACGGAGTGAAGTTAGAGAGGCAGGACCAGCCAGGCCCTGCTTCTGTGGGTCCAGCAGCTTCAAAATACTGGTGCTGAAATCCAAACCAAACCAGAGTGTAGCTGAGCTGGGAGAACTGGCTTCTCCCCTTTCATTGCACGAGGGTTTTAGTTTCAAAAACTTGAAAGCCTGTTGCATGAGGCAGTCTCTCTTAGCTGTAATCAAACTGGTCCTAAAACCTTTCAACTTACACTGTTCAGAGTCTGAGTCTTTTATGATGTCTCTGAAAAAGAATCCAAGGAACAGCTTCGTTACACTCAGCAGGTCTGACAGCATCGGGAGAGGAAAATCTGAGTTAATGTTTCATCTCCAGTGTCTTTCCCAGAACTGGATCGGTCACATTAACTCTGCTTTCTCTCCAAACACGGTACCAGACCAGATGAGTTTTTCCAGCAATTTAATTTGATTTGATTTGTTAATGGCACAATTACGTAAGTGGAGTGAAAAGTTTTGCTTTGTGCTCGGTACTGGCAAATCATAACATACAAAGGCATACAGATAACAGGGTGATTGAACAGACGGAGGCAGACAAAGTTACATCAACACAGGGGGTTAGAAAAGCAATATCAACATTAGATTTAAAATTTGAAAGATCCATTCACAGCCTAATAACAACAGGGAAGATGCTTGTTTTGAACCTGTTGGTACGTGGAATTCAGCTTTTGCATCTTCTGTCTGGTGGAAGAGAGTGGAAGAAATTATACTCGGGATAGGAACGATATTTGATGATATCGGCTGCCTTTCCAGGAACAAGAAGTCCAGATGCAGTCAATGGATAGGAGGATGGCATGTGTGATGGTCTGGGTTTTGTTTACAACTTCCTTACAGTCCTGGTTGGAGAAGTTTCTGGAATAAATCGTGATGCTTCCAGATGGAATGTTTTCTGTGGTGAATCTGAAAAGGTTGGTGAGGGTCCTTATGGACATGCCCAATTTCCCAAGCATCCTGAGGAAGAAGGGGCATTATTGTGCCTCTTTGACCCTCACATCTCAGTGGGTGGTCCAGGACAAATTGTTGGTTATTGTCACTCCCAGGAACTTGATGCTTTCGATTATATACACCTCAGCTTCTGTTTGTTTCCTGATTTCAAACACCCACAGTCCTTTTACTAGGGATTACTTACCAAGTTCCACAATGGTGTCCTCAGTTACCCATCATTCCGAAAAATAAGGAACAATTTCAATGATGCGTTTTTTCTAAAATAGCATACTCGTGTATGAAGAGGGCAATTCAACAATCCATGAACATCCTTTCAGCTTGTTTTATATTCGGGTCTTAGAGTCATAGACTTATACAGTTTGTAAACAGACCCTTTGGCCTAAACTGTTCCAAGCTGACCATACGTTAGTTCCAATTGCCCACATTTGGTCCATATCCTTCTAAACCCTTCCCATCCCTGTACCTTTTCAAATGAATGTTAAATGTTGTTATTGTACCTCCCTCAACCACTTTCTCTGGCAATTCATTCCATTCACTTTCTGTGTGAAGAAGTTACCCGTCAGGTCCTTTCTAAATCTTTCTCCTCTCACCTTCAAAATATGCCCTCGTTTTCAATTAACCATTCCTGGGAAAAAGACGATAAGAATTCATCCTATCTCTGCCCCTTATGATTTTATACCCCTCAATAACGTCAACTCTCATTCTCCTACATTCCAAGGTATAATTCTGATGCTACAGATGGCCCTCTGAACTTCATGGACATTTGTTATAAGTTGGTACATCTGTTTGAGGTCTGCCAATTTCGCACAGAGGCGGTGCCACACCACATGATGCAGTGTCTTTAAAATGTGGGTCGGCAGATTGGTGACAAACAGGGAAATTCGAGGGATGTGGTAATTGATAATCAGCAGAATGTTTCCGTGATGGGTTTAACCTGATTCCATGAGGCTTCCTGGGGGCAGGCATCAATGTTGAGCACTTCCAGAGCACCGCCCACCCATCCCTCTTTACGGGACTGCTCCCTCTGCCGTCTCGGTCCTGCCAGTGGGACAGGACCTACCCTGAGATGATCATATTGTTGTCTGGGACATTGCCTGGAAAGTGGGATTCCATGAGCGAAACTAAATTTGATTGTTGCTGGATTAGCCTGTGACAAATATACTGCATGTCACTTTATTTCGTTGAATCTTAAAATCAAACCAACATAAATGTTTTTTTCAGTTGAAGATTATTCACTTCAATAATCATAATGTACATCTAATTATTGCTAAATTTCGTAACTGCAGTAATCGGCTGATTATTGCCCAGTTCAATAACCACAGTAAACAGCTGATTCATGACCAGATGAGTAAACACATGATCTTTGCACAGCCATATACATCCAAAATACGATTGAAAAGGCCAAAATCTAAACATAGTCTTGCTGGATCACACTGGCACTTCCAGTAAAGAGTGACTAGCTTCTAAATATCTTCAGACAGCTCGCAGACAGGATTTGGGCAGTTATTCAAACATTTCCTCATAACAGATAATTTAGACTCGCCCTTGAACAAGGGGGAAGTGCATGGAGCAGATTGGCCAATGGACTGGCACAAGGTTCAGTGCAAATTTACCGTGTCTCGTCCACGTTGATGACAAATAGTGTGCCACATAATCTTCGTGATTCTACACTTTGGAGCAGATCCTTAATGAAGGTGTAAAGTGATGAATTACATGGCATTTCGCATTGAACCCTTCATCAGCAATATCCAGTACATGTCAGCTCCCCAATTCCAGTGTCCAAAGAGAGTTGTGCATCTACATTGATAGCCAGCATGGTCCTAACTAACATTATTGTGTGTGACTCAAACTTGAAATTTTATGAAGATTCTTTCAATATCATATTGGTCACTAACAGCAAAGTGTCATTATTGAAGATGATAAATCCTGTGACCATAGCCATTGATTGCCCAAGAACCAAATCCGCCCATTTGTTTAGTTCAGATTTAAGAATGAAATCTAATGAAAACTTAGCACGCTTGGCCGGCACAATGGCAGGCACTGTTGCCTCCCAGGGCCAGAGACATTAGATTAGATTATTTTTTTAGATTAGATTACATTACAGCGTGGAAACAGGCCCTTCAGCCCAACAAGTCCACACCGGCCCGCCGAAGTGTAACCCACCCGCACCCCTACATTTACCCCTTACCTAACACTACGGGCAATTTAGCACGGTCAATTCACCTGACCTGCACATCTTTGGACTGTGGGAGGAAACCGGAGCACCCGGAGGAAACCCACGCAGACACGGGGAGAATGTGCAAACTCCACACAGTCAGTCGCCTGAGGCGGGAATTGAACCCGGGTCTCTAGCGCTGTGAGGCAGCAGTGCTAACCACTGTGCCACCGTGCCGCCCGGGTTGAGTTCCCGCCTTCGGCAACTGACTGTGTGGAGTTTGCACATTCTCCCCGTGTCTGCGAGGGTTTCCGCCGGGTGCTCTGGTTTCATCCCACAGTCAAAAAATGTGCAGGTTAGGTGAATTGGCCATCCTAAATTGCCCGTTGTGTTAGGTGAAGTGTCTGGGTGGATGGCGGGTCGGCATGGACTTGTTGGGCCGAAGGACCTGTTTCCACACTGTAAGTTACCTAATTGAAATGATGAGTTAGATTATCAACCAGGATCAAGTTATTATTTAGCCTCAGCACTTTGAAAATTTCCAATTATTTTTCCATTGAATGCAAATATTTCACACCTAATTATTTCCATGGCAATACTTTTTGTGTCATGTCACACTACATGTGACCACCACTGCACTATACACACACACACTCCTACACACACACTGGCACTCCTATACACACACACGGTCACACATATACACAGACACGCACACAGACACTCACACATACACCCTTACAGATACACACACTCACACACTCACACATGCATCCTCTCAGAGACTGAGACCACTCTACACTCATGCACACACATATGCACTCTCTCTCATATTCACAAATCCCCAACCCAGACAGACAGACAGGCAGATACACACACACACACACACACACACACAAAACCAACATGAACGCATAAACATATACGATTGTAGGGTGAATTTGGGCTTGCAGAGCTACATGATACTTTGCTCAAAAACTGCATGAATTCTTGTCAGACTCGAACATCTCACTTTTTAGTTTACAATTAGTCTAAACATTATGGGACAGACAAAGAACACAGGGGGCTAACACCTGCAACATATTGTCTCGCTAACACCAATTGTTAATGTTAACCGGAGAATGCAACTTTTTAAAAATATTTTGCGATTTACCCATGAAAGAAGCAAAACTATCATGATATTCGAACAGATGAAATACTCAACAAACCATTAAGGTATTTTTCTATGTATAATTTCAGTTACATCACACTGTAAACTTTTGATATAAATGCTGTGTCTTACAATCGTGTCCTCTACAATCACATGATGAAGGAGCAGCGCTCCGAAAGCTAGTTCTTCCAATTAAATCTGTTGGATTATAACCTGGTGTTGTGTGATTTTTTTACTTTGTACACACCAGTCCAACACCAGCATCTCCAAATCAGGACAGCATGAGGAGTACTTGCTCGATGCAGGATAAGATAGTTAGATGCCTTATTATAACTGGAAAAAAAATCCAAGTTTAGTATAGATAATGGAGGAACCTTCCCAATAAGAAGCGGGCCTATCTTTGTGACTTCCTCGAGTACCTGGGTAATCCATGATTACTTAGTTTGTTCCCAAACGTCAAGGCTGGAAATCATTTAGTCGAATGAGGTGGGTCTCTTGATAAAAAACGTCGTCGACATCCCAGAATGGTTCTACCCATCCAATAATTTGGAAAATATTAGTGCCATTAGGAGTGTCACAATAAAGTTGGGTGTTGTTACCCATCCCACAAAACGTTGAAATACCAGTGGTAATAGAGACACATTCCTCCTTAAGGCATACGCATGGGATGTGCTTCCGGGAAGCAGTGACAACTGATACATTTAATCATAGCACTGGGGACAGTTTTAGGCACTTTTACATGAGCGCATCCCCATCCATTCCAAGTGTAGCAATTTGGATAGGATATCACGGATTTATTGGAGGATGTCTATAATCCTGTAAATACTTTAGAACTATTCAATACGCCCATGTTATGATTTGAAAGGTTAAAAGGGGTCAGGGAATCTATTTCTGAAGTAAGAGCGCAACTTCATTCTCTCCAAATATTTAATTATGGGTTTCTAGACACAAAACATCCCCCTTTGTCTATTTTACTACGTGATCTATCTAAATACGGACAAGGCTTACCAGGGATGACCATAGTACAAATGAAACTGGCACACAACACCTTTACTGGGTAAAGACCATTTAGACATGTTCTGTAAATGAACTGTTCAATCTTTTTGATGCAGTTGACCACTGCAATAGTCGTTCTTGTTAACATTCAGTCTCTCGGCACACAAGGACATCTTCCTGGCACAGATGGTACACGGTCTCTGATTGTTCAGGATTGCTCAGGTAAACAAACTGTCCCTTCGTGTGCAAGTCCACACAGCAGGGCAAGTTCGATCTTGATCATCTCCTCCCCTCCTTGCAAGGGGCCCGTCTGTTGAGCTTGCAATGATGGAGATGAAGTACCAACCCTCGGACTCAGCACCGCCATCTTGACCTGCAATCTTCTTCCCGACCTCTCCGCCCCCTCCCCCTCTCCGGCCTATCACCCTCACCTGAACCTTCTTCCACCTATCGCATTCCTAACGCCCCTCCCCCAAGTCCCTTCTCCCGACCTTTTATCTTAGCCTGCTTTGCACACGTTCCTCATTCCTGAAGAAGGGCTTATTCCCGAAACGTCGATTCTCCTGCTCCTTGGACGCTGCCTGACTTGCTGCGCTTTTCCAGCAACACATTTTTCAGCTCTGATCTCCAGCATCTGCAGTCCTCACTTTCTCCTCCATGATGGAGAAGAACCCAGGCAGAACGTTCGGCGACATTAGCAGCAGTTGGGGTGGTGAGGAGTGCCTGGAAGGGTCATTCCCAAAAAGGCTGGAGGCAGTCGAGTGTTCATTGTAGTAAAATATAAATCATTCCCTTTTTGTTTCGGTTGTAGTTTTGCTCGTTGAGCTGTAGGTTTGATATCCAGATGGTTCATTACCTGGCTAGGTAACATTATCAATGGCAACCTCCAAATGAAACGAAGCTGTTGTCTCCTGCTTTCTATTTATATGTTTGTCCTGGATGGGGTTCCTGGGGTTTGTGGTGATGTCGTTTCCTGTTCGTTTTCTGGGTGGGTTTCGTTGGTGGATTTCTCTTTCCCTCAAACACTCTCAAACAAAAACTAACGAACTTAAAAGACCCATTATAACCCATGGACAAAACCAACGTCATCTACAAAATTCCATGCAAGGACTGCCACAAACACAACGTAGAACAAACAGGAAGAAAGTTAGCCAATAGGATACACGAACCCCCGCTAGGCACAAAAAGGCGCGACCCTCTCTCCCTCGTAGCCCTAAACACGGATGAAAAAAAACACCATTTCGACTAGGGCAACACATATATTCTGGGACAGGCTAAGCAAAGACATGCCAGAGAATTCTTAGAGGCCTGGCACTCGAACCACAACGCCATAAACAAGCACATATATCTAGATACCATCTATCAACCCCTCAGAAAACCAACAGGAAATGACATCACCACAAACCCCAGGAACCGCATCCAGGACAAATATTATAAATAGAAAGCAGGAGACAACAGCTTCGCTTCTCTTGGAGGTCGCCACTGATGATGTTACCTAGCCAGGTAATGAAAATTCTGGATATCAAACCTACAGCTCAGCGATCAAACCTACACCCTAAACCTCAACCTGAGCTACAAACCTTCACATACCTTGTAAAAATTCCCTTCTTGCTTATAAGTATATACAATGTACACATAATCAATAAAAATAGACAGCATCAAAGAAGTAACACAAACTAATCTCGTAGGGTTCAACTATGTTCTGGTTTGAGTATCGAACGTGTACCCTATTTGAGGCCATAATTTGTGCTCTTCAGCAGGCTAGAAGCCTTAAACGCATTTTTGAAATACATCATTCTCAAATTAATCAAACTGAAATAGCCCACTTGAGAGAATATATTGCCCACACTGGCAAAAAGGCTCATTCATTTTAAACTCTACACTGGAGATTCCCTTCTTACCCATTATTTCCTTACTTTATATGGAGGAGCCCAGACATGGGCGAATTAAGCAAACCCAGTTTAATAAATCCAATTTTGCTAAGACGTAATACTCTTCGAAGACTTGCTCCTAAAAACATTAATATTACCTAAAATTTAGAATAGTCCTGCAATATGTTATATATTTTTAAAAACATATGTGAGTTGATGGATGCAGACGATGAGCAGGCAGATGGGATTAGAGTAGCATCGCACCATGTTCAGCACAGACATGATGTGATGAATGGCTTGGTGTTCTGCTGTAATGTTTGGAATTCTCAATATGCAATTATAATGTTAAAGCATGCAAGACCATGGGCAAAGTGCTGGAAATGGGACTAGAACGGGATGTGATTACTGGGGTGGTAATGGCCAAGTGGCATTATTGTTGGACCATTAGTCTAGAGACCCCGCCAGCGTTTTGTGGATAAGAGTTCAAACCCAGCCTTGGTAGACTCTGTTTGAGTTGAACTGATGAGGCAGAGGCTGGAATCAATATTATAGACTTTCCAGGCTCAACTAAGGCTGTTGATTCTCCCCTCAGGGAGTCGCTTATCATCCGTGGGATCCTGCAGTGGGCCACAAATTACTGTCCCGAATTCAGAGGTTCCATTCCCAATTCAGCCAACAACCGCCACCGATGTTTGCCGCGACCTCCACAAAGAGTGTGATGGGAGACTGTAACAATCCTGTACCATCCACCCTCTCCCATTCACAGTGGGCACAGTCAATGATCTGATCCTTCTGCAAGTTGAAGCTGGAGGGTGTGCCCACCGCAGCTGTGTGATAATTAGCTGCTGATCCATCTGTTTACTCACATAACATGCTCCGGTGCTCCTGCACCTCACACTGTGGCTGGAGAGTGATCACCAGAGGATGGTGAAAGTATTGATTTAGCTGCTTGTGTCCCTGATAGTGTCTGAGCCCATCACTGCTGATGGAGACAGTGAATCGTGTTAGTTGGTGGGAGGTGAGGATGTCTTTCATTGGGGAAAGTCGAGCCCGGAGAATGCTGGATAAATCCCAAGCCGGTTTGGCAGCGTCCGAGGTGTGAGAGAAACACGGCTTACATTTCCAGTTCCATTCTTGAAGACATTCTGAAGAAGAGTGAGTGCAGACTGGAAACTTGATCTCTGTTTCTCACTTTGTCTCTGCACAGATGCTGCCAGACCTGCTGAGTCACTCCATCAGTGTCTACTTCAGATTGTCAGCACCAAAGAATTTAACCTTTACTCTGTCGAGAAAAGCAAGGTATGGGTACGGGAGGACGGGGTAGAACGAGCAAAAGGATGAAGCCATTCAGCCTTCTCAGATGGTACTACTGTTTCACATGTGTTTGTCCAGGCTTCATTACATCACGTGTCTGATTTGCACACCTATCCCCCCCAACCCTGGTTTCTCTGCAATCTCTTGCTGTCGGAAAATACTTGTCGGCATCTGCTCCCCTCGGGATCTGGAGTCCTGCACATGATGTGATTTGTCTCAGGCCAGAATGCTTTCAACAGGTGAATTCCATCCTGAAATACTTCCCATTACCCTTGCCTTATTGTATATTTCAGATTCTTCATTTGTTAATGGGGTGTGAGTGACACAGTCATTCATTGCATGCTTTCCCATTTGTCTCCCACAGTTAATTTGTTGGTGATTGTTTCCTTTCCTGGGGAAAAAGTGGTGTTTCCCCTTGTACTACTCGCTACCTAGTGATTATGGCACTGCTGATCTGATGGTCATTATCATTGAGGTTACTGTGAGGAAATTTTGTTTTTATTATTACCCACGGCGTTTCCTGGACATCACTGCTGTGTGTTGTGTTACTGGGGTACTGTTCCGTACAGTTTGAGACTGCTCTGTTTGGTTCAATTTCTCCTTTGACCGATTTGTGACCATTTGTTGTCAGAAGCTTAAAACAAACTATTGCACTGAGAAAACCGCGACTGTGGTTTAAGCAACAACCTGCACCATGTTCTGTTTGAAAAACATCCCCTTCTATTTTCAATATGAGCCTTGGTGGATAATCAACAATGTGCCATTCTACTGTAATACAAAGTCAAGCTACCATACTGAGACTTGGTGGGTGGTATTGGATTGGCTTGATACGTTTTTTACCCCTTTACTGGAATTCGCTTTAATTTCGTTGGTCAATGCGCTGACAGTCAGATACATTTTAGTGACCAGTCGAGTCCGGAAGAGGTTGACGGTTGAGAGCAAAGGAAAGAATCATAGAGACTTTGAGATGGAGAGCAGAAGGAAACCTGTGATTTTACTCGTCACCATCGCTGGTAGCTTCATCCTCCTGTGGTTAATCTTTGTTGGGAATTTCTTACATTATGCCATTCAAGGAATCAATGCTGCCATTTACTCGGGATTTCCGTACAATTTCGGGAGCGGTGGTTGCATGGTGCAGATCCTAAATTGTTGCACAAACACATTTATTTACACAGGAACATTGTGTGAGTTCAGAGCGAAGATCAGCAATGCATTCAAATGCCTGGTTACATGATTTCCTTGTTGTATGGATGAATAAAATTCTCAAAGAGCCCCACAGGAGGGTCCAAACATTTGCAGACCATGGAATGATATTTCTTATTCTCTCTTGGGACATGAGCATCACTGACTGTGTCAGTGTTTATGTCCATCACTCATTGCCCCTTTGCAAAGTTGGTGCTGAGCTGCCTTCTTGAACTGCTGCAGTCCATGTGCTGTAGGTGGACCCACGATGTTGTCAGGAAGGGCATTCCAGGATTTTGACTCAGCAATAGTGAAGGAACAGCGAGATATTTCCAAGTCAGGATGGTGAGTGGCTTGGAGGGGAACTTGCAGGGGGTGGTGTTCCCATGTATCTGACGTCCTTGTCCTTCTAGATAGAAATGGTTATGGGTTTGGAAGGTGTTGTCTGAAGATATTTGGTGACTTCCTGCAGTGCACCTTGTAGACAGTACATACTGGTGTTACTGTGTGTTGTTGGTGGAGGGAATGGATGTTGTTCCAATCTTGCAGCTGCTTTGTCCTGGAGGGTGTTGAGCTTCTTGGGTGATTGTTGGAGCTGCACCCATTCAGGCAAGTGGGGAGTATTCCCTCACGCTCCTGACAGAGTCCTTATCCCAATGAAAGTAGAGAGTTGAGCTGGGAACCTGAGGATTTGCCGTCTCAGCACTATCCAAAGGAATTGTCCGGGGAAATGGAATCTCCTAAAGGGCCATTCCTGTCAGCTTCGAACCCTCTGTCAGTCTCTAATCAAAATCAAATCCGTTGGAAGGTGCTGGTGAAGTTAAGTACAATAGTTAATCAGAGAAATGTTCCACTATTAAATACATGGTCTCACTGCTCAGTGACAATTCAACTGATACTAATGTGACAAACAGCCATCTATGAATTATTTTGATTTTATTGTGGCAGGCGATTGCATGACATTATCAGAACCCACCCACAAACATTTGATAACAAATGGCTGGACACCCTATTTTTCAGCATCAAGCTGATCTATTCTAATGTA
The DNA here is from genome assembly GCF_037043375.1 of Chiloscyllium plagiosum. Classification (NCBI taxonomy): domain Eukaryota; kingdom Metazoa; phylum Chordata; class Chondrichthyes; order Orectolobiformes; family Hemiscylliidae; genus Chiloscyllium; species Chiloscyllium plagiosum. The sequence goes on from NW_028270156.1 coordinate 83,060,775, forward strand.
CTGCTACTCCAATGCAGTCTAGGCAGAAATTTCCTGTAATGGGGAGCAGAGTCAAAATGGTGCAATGGAGCTCCCTTGTGGTGAAAGTGATACAATGACACCTTCTGCTCGTCTGCCATGCCATTACATGGAGGTGATGGAGTGTGAAAACCCTGATGGATTAAGTTAAAGAGGGAGAGCTGAGGCTCACAGCACCATCCAAAACTGACAGCACCATCAGCACAACGACAGATGCAAGGCCGGTGTGGAAATGGTCACAGTTTGACTGAGGTGGACCATGCTCATGTAGAGAAATGTTGTGCTCTCACTGGAATGTGGAAATGATTTGACTTTGAGCAGTATTCCTGATATTATGCATGTGAAAGGGGAATTGGCTTAGATCAGTTGCCTGGATTGATGGTTCACAGAGGAATGTAATGTTAATAGCATGGGTTCAATTCCCATCACTGGTTTCAGGTTACCATGAAAGACTCTCTTCAACCTGTCTTCCCTCGCCTGAGGTCTGGTGACCCTCAGGTTAAATCACCATCAGTCACTTTTCTCACATGAGAAAGCAGCCCATATGGACTGGTACGATTATGGCTATGCAACAACACATTAATAGAGTGTTTCCACTGCAAGTTTATTCAGGCACCTCAAAGTGAACCATTTCATAAGGAGACTAGGTGAAATTTATTACACTTTCTGCAGCTTATAATATTTTCTTATGTACTCTCACAAATTTCAAGTGAGAAAGGAGGAGGTTATTGGCGCAGCACTTGGCACATTAATGTCCTTCTCCGAATATCACAAGTTGAACATCGCAAGCCGTTAAACATCGACATGCTCTGTGTCTCCAAAGACATTCTTTGAAGAACAAAACAAATATTCAATGTGAGAGATCCACAGACTTTGATGTTGTCTCTGAAAGAAATCTGCTGCTTGTACAGAGGCGTGCGGAGCACAGCAGAGGCTAGGATTGTGACCCTTTGAATCGTGGAGGGGTAGATAGGGGAAGAGGATGGGGAGGAGGAAGAGGAGAGAAGGGGTGGAAAGGGAGGATATTCACACGCAAAACAACAGAGAACCCTATTACACAGAGACCCACTGATACATTCCCAGGTTGAAGAAAACCTCAGGAACAGGGTATGATCCTAATGGGAGAAAAGGATTGCCAGAAACCATCGAGAAAGTTGGGACCAACTGGAATATTGAGTATCACCTGTTCAGTCTGTCCATGTCTTAACCCCTGTTTGTCTCTGTCTGACTTTTCTCCTTCTGTCTCTCACTCTCTGTCCTTCTCTCACTCTCATTCTGCCCTTCTCTCTGTCTATGCTTCTATCTCTCACAGCGTTTCTTTCTCTGTCCTTCTGTCTCCCCCTCTGTCTGACATTCTGTCTTTCTGTCCTTTTCTCTCCCTGTTTTCTCTCTCTCTCTCTTTCTTTCTCTCTCTGTCCCCCTTTCTCCATTTCCAATTTCTCTTTCTCTCTCACCCTCCCATTCTCCCACTCTTTTTTCTCTGTTTCAGACCTTAAAGTGCCGACACAATTTTGTATCACCCAACAAGATTTTGCCCCCATTTTTACTCCCCTCCCAATTTGTGACCTTCTCCAACGGTAATGCTCTCCCAAATATTTGCCTCAGCAAATGTGCTTCCCTCATATTTTACTGCCCCAATGTTGTGGTCAACCCCACTCCTTGGAGCAGAGGTAAATGTTGTGTAGCCCACCTGTGTAGCCCACAAACGCACCAATACACTAAAACAGCAACTAATGAACTTGAAATACCCTATACAGACAATGAGCAAAACTAACGTCATTTACAAAATACCGTGCAAGGACTGTAGCAAACAATATTTTGGACAAACAGACAGAAAACTAGCCACCAGGATACATGAACATCAACTAGCCACAAAAAAAAATGGCCCTCTCTCACTAGTATCCTCACAAACAGATGAGGAAGGACACCACTTCGACTGGGACGATACTTCCATCCTAGGACAAGACAAACAAAGACATGCACGAGAATTCCTAGAAGCATTGCATTCCAACCAGAACTCTATCAGCAAACACATCGAGTTAGATCTCATCTACCACCCCCTGAGAAAAGGAACAGGAAGTGACTACACCACAGGAAGTAGCATCACCAAAGGAAATAACATCTCCAACCCAACGAAACCCAAACATATAAATAGAAAGCAGGAAGTTTCAGCATTGCTTTGCATAAAGTCCACTGAAAATGTTACCTAGTAAGGTAATGAAACGTCTGGAAATCAATCTTTCAGCTCCATCCAAAACCTCAACCTGAGGTACAAATATTCTCAAAACTCACAATGACCATTTTACTGCACAGCAAGATCCCAGTCAGTAGCCATCTTTGGCCACATACTCAATGAGAAACTCATGCTCCTTGCACTCCCCCCTCCATAAGTTTGGACAACAGTTGAGGGGGGGAGTGTGGGGGTTAAAATCCAGGAGAAGGGGAGAAAGGTGGATCCCACTGCATTAAGTGTACAATATGTTGTGGACTGAATCCTAAGCTTTCCAGTGCTGCTTCCTCAGTCACTGGGACACAGCAGTGGGATGAGGGAGAAAGAGGGAGAAAAAATGCAGGGAGAGAAAGAGAGAAGGACCGATAGACAGAGGGAGGTAATGGGAGAATGGGCGAAGGGCAGACAGACAGCTAGAGAGACAGAGGGAGGGAAAACCCAGGAAGAGAAACAGAATATCAGACAGGTCCAGGGAGAAAGGGGGGATAGAGGGAGGGAAAACTCAGGGAGAGAAACAGAATGTCATACAGATACAGAGAGAAAGCTGGGATAGAGGGAGGGAAAACCCAGGGAGAGAAAGAGAATGCCAGACAGATACAGAGAGAAAGAGGGGATAGAGGGAAGGAAAACCCTGGGAGAGAAAGTGAGAAAAGCAAACAGAGAGCAAGAGAGCTGAGCAATCCCAGGGAGAATTATGGGACAGAGAGAGAAGGGACTAAGTGAACAAGATCGGGTTCCAACAAGGAGACATGGCCGAGCATTTTAGATCCAAATTAGAATGGAATTTGAGCTTCAGCACCTGCCTTGGTGGATACGAACTCTGACCCACAGACCATTCAATCATCTGAAAGATTCGAATATATAAAAACTGAAATAGCTCAGCCATTGCGCTGTAAGTGTGCAGCCTTGTTCAGTATCAGTCACCGTGTGTGAATCCTGTGTGACTAGGCCCCATCCCAAAATCAAGTGTTTATTAAATACCACACGCACTTGCTGGGAGCTCAAATTGTGTGTTATCTACAAATAACTGAAAATAATGCATCTACAAATAAACAAACCTGTAGATGGAATTTTGAGCGTTTGTTGGTGTTATTGTAATTCCACAGGATTCAAGATAAATGAGACATTATGAGATAGGCAGCAGTATCAGCAGCATGGCAGTGAAACTATAAAAGGATATTCATGTTTTCAGTGAATGGGGAAAACAGAAGGGTAAAGTGTTCAAAGTTGGTGAGTGGGGAGTCAGTAAGTCGTGTAAATTATGACTTCAGTACATCAAGGATCAGCGAAGTTTGGCATTGCTTTGATCAGATAAAAATTGATCACGTTTTTTTTAATGTTCCAGTGCAGATTTACAATAATCTGATGCCTTTTCCTCATTATCTGACTTCAATCCCGAGTAAAATCTGGGAATACATCATTCATCCTTCTAAACGTTTGCTGAATGAGCAGCTTAGCTTCCTGTGATTTGTCATTTTTCCAATTTCCCTTCCAAGCTGAGTTACTGTTTAAATCGATGAATGTCTTGATCCGATGCCATTTGGAAATCCAAATCTCCTTCAGTCCCTTGCTCGCTGCTGATCACTGTGGGAGTGTCTGCCTGAAACACCCCCATCTTCCAGAATAGGGGTAAAACCTCCACATACAGCAGTGGCTTATCTCATATTAGAGTTAGTCCATGATGGGTACTTTCTCCCCTGTTTTCTCCCCTCTTGTATCTGGTTGCTCTGTATGTAAATCACCCACTCCCCTGAATTAGATTCCAGTTGATACTGAATTAGGGACTGAAATCTCTTTGATGATCTCAACGAGTTTACATCTTGCCGGGGAGTAAGTTTCAATCTGACAGCCAATTGATGGATGAGGGGAGTAATATATAGAGTAACAGGTACCAGGGTGGTACCTGAGGAAGGTTTCAGGTAGATGTCAGAGGTAGGTTCTTTACACAAAGAGTGCTGTGTGCGCGATTCCCATCACAGCACACCCCGCTCCCTGCCACTGCCATCAGACACCAACCAGATCCATGCCTACCATTGACCAACCAGGTCGTACTCTCGACCTGTCTTCATGAATCCCCACGTCAACACCCTGTCCCCGCTACCCCCATTATCTGCAGCCCCGCCCCACAACCACCCCCAGTCCTGGGGAAGGGTAACACCTGAAATATCGACTTTTCCACCTCCTGATGCTGCCTGGCTTGCTGTGTTCTTACAGCCTCCTGCCTGTCTAGCAGTGGTAGTTGAGTCAGATACTTTCGGGAGATTAATGTTGTCTTCGATAGGCACATGGATGACAGTAAAATGAAGAGTATGTCAGTTAGTTTGATCTTCCAGTAGGATAAAAGGTTGGCACAACATTAAGGGCCGAGCTGCCTGTACTATTTTGTGTTCTCTGTAACTCAATTCTGCGGCTGTGGTATTCTCTATATAAATGCTTGTGATTACATCGATTAGATTCCAGCCAGTATCTCACTCCCGGGTATCTGTTATTCTACACATAAACTACCCTGAACCCCTCGATTAAATTCTAAACTGTATCTCACTCCCAGCATTTGTTATTCTGTATATAAACTATCCTGAACCGCTCGATTAGATTTCAGTCAGTATCTCACTCCTGGGTATCTGTTATTCTATACATAAACTACCCTGAACCCCTAGATTCGTTTCCAGTTCGTATCTCACTCCCAGGTATCTGTTATTCTATACATAAACTACCCTGAACCCCTCATTAAATTCCAAACTGTAACTCACTCCTGAGTGTCCGTTATTTTATAAATACAGGCTGCAGATCCCTTGATAAAATTACAATCTGTAAATGATTTTTCATTTACTTGTTCCTCCACACATAACACCACCACCTGCAACTCTCTATTAGATTCCAGCCTTTATCGCATTCCTGACTATCTGTGGTTCCAAAAATAAACACCCTAAACTCCTCAGTTAGATTTCAGTATGTACCTCACTCCCCAATATTGTTTAATTAGTTATGAACAACATCGTATCCCTCGACTATACGCCTATCTGTAACTCTTTCCCTGGTACCTGCTACTCTGCATAGTAATCCCCCAATCCCTCAATTAGATTTCAGACTGAAACTCACTCTGCGATGTCTTAAAATACATAAACTATTTGAGACCATCGTTGAGATTCCAGTCCCTAACTCAGTATAAATTAAATGGTTGAATATTAAATTGGGAGCAGAAACACAGAAAGTAGAATTTAATTTCTGTCACATTCTGTTTCCCCAGAAATATTAGTTTGATGGAGTGCAGTGGTTAAAGAAGACCTCTGATGGGTGATGGATGTGCAGATGGATTGCACATCTACAGTGAAGACGAGGGAGCTAGGGCCAAGGAAGAAAATATCTAGAAATTGTGCAACTAACTTAAAGCCTCAGAAGAATCATGAATGTGAGCGCTGTTTTCAACTGTTTTCCATTTCAGCAAGCCACAGTGTTCCCATGCAATCATTTCCCTTTGCACCTCGCGCCTTTACTTACTGCCATGACCTTTGATGTGTCACTTTATTTTAAAAGAAAACTAAGGTCAACATTCACCATCATCAATGCCACATGGTCCATCCTCAATGAATTCCAATAAAATCAACAAACAATGTCGACTCTGCCAGATTAGCTTGAACTAATCAATGTATCCTGCTGTATCTGATTGAATAATACCTTCCCACAGTTTCCCTGTGACATGTTAATCTAACTGGTCCATGCTTCCTGCTTTCTGTCTGCCTTTTTTAATACAGGACTATTTGAGTTGCAATATTCAGTTGCAATACAGTTGCAATATTCCAATAGACTGGGGCTGAACCATGAATCATCAGAAGAGCAATAGTATAAAGAAATGAAAGTAAAGCTCTTTCACTCACTGGATAGCGGTTTCCCCATTCTCCATCAGAGTGGATTTTGTTTAGGAGATGAAAGTTTCTGACTGGTGGATGGCCAAAGCACTGGAAGTGAATCTCTATTGTTGCAGACATCTTGGTTTTGACACCAAGATGGCGACAGAGAATGGCGACTCTGTGCATTATTCATTGTCCTCATTTATTCGTATACTGGAGTATACGTGACAATAAAGTCTAATTCCAGTTCTAATTCTAACATCAAACCTCGAGCGAGTCAATTCTGTTAACTTAACAGTTACATTATTTGCAGTCATTTAAGAAATTTACTCAGGTACGGGTTGTTTTGTACACATTGGATTGAAAAAAAAAACAGTAGTTGGAAATGACATTAGATAATTCAGTAAAACAATATTTCCAGCTGGAAAGTGAGGGTTTGAAGTGCTGACAGTGAGCATATCCCCACAGGACAGGTGATGGGAACTCTTCTTAGACAGAGCATCCTCAGCCTGCTCTTGATCCAGGTCTCATTCCCATCTCTTTCAGGTCAGTGCCTTCCATATCATAGCCTTCCACTAACAGTAATCAATCATTGTCAGTTCAAATCCAATTGCAGCCTCAGTGCTGGTTACATAACACACTCTTGCTGCAATGACAATTTGCTGCACTGTTGGCACGGACATTGTGTTTTATTCCTCTGAAACACACACAGACCAATCTTGAATCACATGTGGTATATTTACATCAGAGATATAGGATTGAGCAAATATCAGATTTTATTCAGGATTGTAGGAAGCTTTTCCTATATTTAGCAACAGAGATTTTATGATCTGCTACATGGACTAACCACATCCTGATAGTGCTCTCTGAAAATGCTTCACAGCTCAAAAACTTTTCAAAGGAAATTCGGCCAGCTCTGGTCTCCCTCAATGCCTCATCATGGTTACAATGTGATGGAAGTGAATTCTCTTGCAGCAATGGTCACGCCCTTTCCCGCGCGCGCGCGCACACACACACACTTTCTGTCTCTCTGCCTCTTTCACACACACACAAACACTCTTTCACACACACACACACAAATTCCAAGTGTTTGCACAACAATATGTTAATACATTTGCTTCAACTTTCCAGCGATCAAATTCTTGGCTGTCAAATGTTTTATTCAGATGTATTTCATCAAATAATTACGGAGGCTTGGGTTTTGTTGGCTAGGCCAGCGTTTATTGCCCTTGAGAATGTGATGGGAGTTGCTTTCCTGTGTCCCCGCAGTCCGAACAGTGGAGGAACAATCGGTTAGTGGTGTGGGGCGGGGGGGCGGGGGGGAGGGTGTGTGGTGTGGGAGGGATTGTCCAGGATTTTGACAGAAGGACACCGAAGTACTCACACTAGTTCCAAAGAGCTGTTCTCCAACACACACACAGAGCGAGCGAGATCTGGCGGTGAGTTTCAACTGAGGATCACCTCGCCTCTCTACATCTCACACCAGTCAACCAGCCTACTGTGCTGACTGTCCCCCTGCAGCAGTGGTGGCTGGGTGGCTGCTTTGTGATGTAGAGTGGCATCAACAGAACAGGTTCAATTCCCACACAGACTGAGATCATCAGGAAGTTCCCACCTTCTCAAACACATCCCTGCCCTGGAGCACAATGACCCTCAGGTTAAAACAATAACCAGTCATGTCTCACTGATGAGAAAGCAGCTCTACAGTCTATTAGGACTATGGGGATTTTACTGAAGGAATATTTATCCAAGTCAAGATGGTGAGTGGCTTGGAAGGGAACATGCAGGTCGTGGTTTTCCCATGTGCCTACTGCCCTTGTCTTTAGCATGGCATTGGTCTTGGATTTGAAAGATGCTTTCTAAGGAGCACTGGTGAATTTCTGCAGTGTGTATTGTCAATGATACACAATGCTGCCACTGAGCACCAGTATTGGTTTCACTGCATGTTTGTAGATGTGGTGCCAATGAAACTGGCTACTTCATCTTAAAAAATGTTCTGGAGAAACTCAGTAGGCCAGATATAACTATGAAGAGAGAAAGAGAATGGATGTCTCTGGTGAAATGAATGACTCCTCTCCAGAACTGTACTGAAGAAAAGTTATATTGGACTCAAAAGGTTAACTCTTAATTTCCCCCCATAGATGCTGCCAGGTTTGCTGAAATTTTGCAACACTTTAAGTTTCCATTTTAGATTTCAAGAGTGCACAGCATAGTGCTTTTAAAGGACTGCTTGCTCATGCTGGTATCCCATCTGGTGAGGGTTGTTGGGGATACACTTGTCCAAACACGCGGGGAGTACTCCAGAACTTTCCTGATGATTACCATGTAGAAGTTGAAGAGACTTTCAGTGTCAAGCGATGCATTAGCTGCTGCAGTATTCTTGCCCTCTGATTTGCGTGTGTAGTCACAGAATTTATACTGTGAATCCAGTTCATTTTCAGCTCAATAGTAAATCTCAGGCTGTTAATCGTATGGGATTCAGTCTCAGCAAATCCACTGAATTTAAAGAGGCATTATTTAGGTAATATCTTATTGGAGGTGGTGATTGCTTGGCATTTGTGGGGCACAAACATTCATTGCTACTTGTCAGCCCAGAGCTGGAAGTTGCAGGGATTTTGTTGCATTACAACATGGAGTATCTGAAGAGTTCTGAATGCTGCCGAGCATTATGCATTATGATTGAGGGAAGGTCAGTCACAAAAGATAGTTAATCACAATATCGAGGAATGTCTGCAGTGAGGCCCTGGAGCGTAGATGGCTGACCTCCAATAACCAAACCAGTTTCTGTTGGTCTGGAGTCACTTGTCGGTCAAACCAGGTCATGTTAGCAGTTTACTTTCCCTAAAGGGCATTAAAGAACCAGGTGGGGTTTTTTTTTACAACAGCTGACAACATTTCATGCTCAGTATTAGAGTCCTAATACCATATATTTAATGGAATAGTTCTGTGATCTGTCATTGGCAAGATTTGCCTTATGTCATGATAATTCTGAAATGTCTGAATGTCAGGCAACTCAGTGGCTGGCTTCCTGGCTGGTTTAGAACCCAACTCGATATTTCTGTTGTAAATACAAAGTAATGGGATTTTTTTTTGTTATTTATCGTTTGGTGCAATGTTAATTTGCTTCTATTTGGTTTCTAGCAAATGTGAATACAGAAAGTGGAAGTGAGGGCTGTCAGCTCCATTAAACTGCATTTCCTGTGAACAATGGTGAGTCTGTCCAGTTTGCTTCTGATTGAGATGGGTTGTGTACTTGCTCAGTGGGAAGTTCAAAGGAAGTATGGATGAGCAGTGGGAATTGTTTTCGCATGCAAAGGCAGATATTAAGTAGAAAGGCAGAAAAATAATTTACATGTGTGTGGGACATGTATGTGCGTGTGCACGCACGTGCAATATCCACGTGTGTAAAATACCTTACATATTCTTCCAGATGGTGATTGTTTTGTTCAGAACGTTTTCGTTCACTTAGTCCCAAAGGACGTTGGAATGTGCTCATAGAAAAAACTGGAATCGAAAACCAGGAATTAGGGATCACATTTTCCCACACCTCAGTAAGGATGGGAACAACACTGAGATGAAATAATGTAAAAAACAAAACAACAGCCTCGCTGTCAGTCTCTGTTGAGCAGATTTCGGGATGATGCAAACAAGTATTGTAGGTTCAGTGAGCTTAAAGCTGACAAATTCTAAAGTCTGGAGGAAGTGTGACCAAACAGATTAGGGAGAACTCTGTCTCAAAGCATTAATTCCTCTCTGGCCATTGGGGAAATGTCAGAGGACTGAAGGACAGCCGATGTTTTTTGTCCACTCTTTAAGGTGGAGGAGGAGATAGACTGGGAATTACAGACCAGTGTTTGTTGCTTTGATGCCTGGGGAACTATTGAAGAAATTTCTGACGGAGATAATTAATCTCCATTTTGAGAGGCAAGGCTTGACCATGTACAATCAGCACGGCTCCCTCAGAGTGGAAGGGGGAATTCCTCACAAATCTAGTGGAATTTTAAGAGGAGGTAACCAGATCTGGAGACGAGGGTAGGGAATTGATCTGGATTCTATACGCTTCAGCAAAGCCTTTGACAAGGAAGATTGATAACTAAAACAAAAACACATGTCATCCAGAGTAAATTGGCAGATTGGTTCCAAATATGTCTCCGAGGAGGCTGACAGTGTTGGTAGAAGGCTGTCTAATTGGAGGCTGATGAGTTGAATTGCATGTATTGTCACGTGTACCAAGGCAC